>NC_141601.1:27734805-28934805 GCF_047967505.1 Dipteris shenzhenensis | reverse complement strand
GGACATGACGAAGGTGGAGCTTAAGGCTAGAAGACTTCATTTCGACTTGAAGAGTAAGGCTTGGAGAAAGTATGAGTATGATTTGGTCATGGAATCATCTCACTCAAGCAAGTCTGGCAGATGATGCAGGATTACTGAAGGTAGTAAATCCAAAGCCAGGCTCCACCCTCGGCCCTACCAGTACCACCTCCATCCTTGCCCACACTCAGCTCATGGATGGAAGAAGAACATGGAGTGGAAGCAGATCCTCTAGCTCACCCATGAGAAGGCCAAGCTTAATGAGGAGGTGATTGACTTATACATGAGCAACCAAATGCTCTATCACAAGTGGCAAAACCTCTAAGCCAAAATATCCTCCACCCTACAATGCCTCATTTTCCAGAATCAATTGGTCCAGGAGGCATGCCTTAATGTCCAATGCCTTGCACAACTAGCCACATAGGACAACATACAACAACCTCCATGGTGTCTGTCCATGTCCCATCTTGTCCAAGCCCACACCCAAAATCAGGCTGCGCTACCTCACTTGTAGCTCCACCTCTGCTTGCTCAACAAGTCACAGCATGTCCGGCAATTCCTACCCCTCCCACAGACTTTGTTGATGATGCCAAGGAGGTAGTGGACTCATGTCCCTTTGTCCATTAGAGGGAATTATAGAAGATTCAGCACTCGACATCTTTTGGGAAACACTTTCTCCACCAACCCCATCATATAGATAGTATTGAGGCAATATGTCCTAGGTATGCTCCTCAACATAGATGTCAACGCTGAGGAGCTACAAAATTCCAGCATTGGAGTATTTGATGCATACTACTCCCTCAGCTAGCATAGGGAAACTCTTTCCAAACCTCGAACCACTAGACTCTAGTGGTGATAGAGCATTGGTGAAGCTCCTCGATGGCAATGACTCATGTGTCATGGATTAAGCTTCCCACTTACACTCCTACTATGAGCTCAAGGTGGTTTCCAAATAGCTTTCAGTGCATATGCAGATCGTATCGATAGCATCCTTTGAGTCATTTCTAACTCATAGTACCACTCAAGTGATTTGGGTTCTGAGCCGTAGCATTGCCTAAACTAATGTATATATTCCTTTATCTCCCCGTAGACATCTGACTTCACTCTGTCCTTATGAGATTTTAGTAGGATTTTCATCCATCTAAACCACATCTATCAGGCTTTTAAGGCCAAGTGGCATCTATCAAGGCCTTTATAGCCATGCCACATAATCAAATGTGAACGTTGCCCCACATGACATTCTTACAATTAGTAGTTCAAAATGTCTCTTAGTTTAAACACCTGACATCATCACAAGTTGGTGGGAAATAAGATATATAGGGTGCATTTTCCCTTGTAAAATGGCTATTGAATCCCTGATTGTTCTGTAATACAAGTATTTTTAGCTCTATGGCTCCCAACATTAAGTGATTAGACTGAGCAGTAGTACAATAGTCGTATTCCTCAGACAAGTATCTAGTTATCCCTTCCGGTCATGTATGGCTTCCTTTTGTTTTTTATTTTCTGCATCTGTCTTCATGTGTTCCAAGTTGTGACCTGCATTGAAGTTTCACCTTGACTCATTTTCTTTGTTTCCAACTCGTGGCATTGTATTTTTTGCATATGTTGTATCGATACACTAGTTGATGAAGTAGAAAAAAACATCCATTAACATCAGCCTACACTACATGTTTTGGTTGTTCTACTTCAACTGCGCATTGTTCAAGATCTATGTTTGTGTCTACTTTACACACTGTGCACAACAAAATAGGGTGAGATTTGATTTACACTTCGTTTGATTCTTGGGCATAGTCTTTGCTATGGGAGAGTTGGCTACAGGAAGCAAACTCCTTCTATTCTAACAAAGTTTTGGATAGAGAAGATCTCCATCAAGTGGACAATGATTGTGATTTTGTTAAGGAAGATACTTTTGAGCACGAAGATGTAAGGAGAAATTTTAGGACCCATCACTAGAGACTTACCCCATGTGTCTGATTCATTTGTTCCTCGTATGACCAAGACTCATAAGTATCATAATTCTCTGGTGTGTAACCAACAAGGTATTAGAAGCTTCTCTCAAAAGGGTGAAATATTTATTCATTAATTGAGGGCTTATAATCAGTGGTAAGGGAAGTTACATCTTTCATTAAATTTTGTGTAGACTATTTTGCAGGATCTTCCCAAAGAGTGGAGTAGAGACGTGTGCTTTAATAAGGATTTGATAGACATGTTTACCCTTAAGAAGTTCAAAGAAGAGCCAAATACATCAAATGATCTTCAAGACATGTTAGTAAAGTTGAAGACTAAGTTGAGAACTCGAGGAAATATTGCCAAGAGTACTCAATCTACATGATTATGTTCACATGGTGGAAACATTGATGCAAGAGGTTTAAGAAGGCTTTAGGTCAGGCAAATCTTTGAGATATCCTCTACATTTGTTTCTCATTTTGCTACCGACTAGCATGTTTGATAGTTGTCTGAATTTGATTCAGCATGGTTTAGTAAAAGGTTGCATCCGATAGGTGGGGAGACTCTATTTCTTGTCAAAGCATTGATGATAAAAGAAGGCCAACTAAAATTATGCATGGACCACAAGCTAGACTTGCTTTTAATGTTATGGCATCTAGGCCTAAAAGTGGCTAAATTATATGAGCCTAGATATAGCACAAAGGAGTCTATAAGTGTGAGGCATTTTCAAAGGTCATCATCCCATGAAGGTTTTTTTTTAATGCCAACAATAGAGAAGAGACCTATGGTTCCCATGGGTCCTTTATAGTCTACTCTTAAATTGCAAAGTAAGATCATTGCCAAGTTTTTAAATGTTAAGGCTGTAAGTCCAATGACTATGAAAAGAGATAAAGCTAGAAATGACAATGATAGGACGATAAAAACCAATTCACCTCATGTTCATGTATTAATCACTCCAAAACAAGCTATGCTACTCTCAGTGGGAAAGATTAAGTGGTTCTCCAACAGTTAGGATGCATGAAGATAGAAAAAGGTACAGTTTTCAGACACTTGGGGATACCAATGGGGCTTGATGTCACAATGAAACAAAGGTGGGGCTGGGTATTGGACAGATTCCAAAAAAAGCTGGACAAATGGAGAACCTTACAAGCCAATCTAGCTAGTAGGAAACTGGTCCTCAATCATTGTCTCTATCCTATTGTTATCTTCTATCTTTCTTATTGGTCTCCATCCAAAACTAGTTTGGATAGATTTATCAAGCTATGTAGATTCTTTTTATGGGGTGGTTCTAACAAAATTTATAAGGTAAGATGGGAATATTGTATCAAACCCAAAGAAGAAGGGGGTCTAGGGGTGATTGACATTTCCTCTGCTACCAAAAAACTTTCAGCCACCTAGATTATCAAAGCTACTCTCCATCCAGAGGAGGATTGGGCCCAGTTGTTGTTGAGAAACATGAATTATATTAGACCATGCAGGGCACCTAACTAGAGAAAGTATCCCTTTTTCTCAACTCTTTTTAACCCTGAACCTTGTAAATCCAAGGGGAGTCCCCTATGGAAGTCTATCTGGGGAGATTTTGAAGAGATAAAAGCTTATATCCTCTTCTCTGGCAAAGGTAACTTCATGTTAATTGATTCTATTTGGGTGTCTTCTATATTTAGATCTGCCACTCTGTCAGATGGTCAGTTCAATCTTGAAGCTAGCTTATTCAAGAAAGGGCTTCAAACTTGGGGCCACCAGCTTTGGAATAGAGAGCATATCAGATGGAAATCCTAGCTTGAAATCAGAAGAGAGTTCTCCTTACCAATCAACATCAGAGACTAATTATGGGAAGAATGGAATTATGGCAAGGGGATGTGACTTGGAAGGGAGGTTCAGTACTATGCATGCACAAGGAGTTTAGTTGACTGGGGTGCTCCTCTTTATTACCCATCCCAACTCCCATAGTTGATATGGAGGATCTATTTAGGAATCTTAACAGCAGGTGGAAATTGAATGATGACAAAGCCAAATGGTACCTCAGATTCCACAAAATTTGGATCAGGAATGTGCTTGAGAAAATGTCTTGTCTTGCCTGGCTAATCCTTCATATGTCAATATGGTCTAATTCAAGAGGACTCGGCATTGGTAAAGGGGATGGCAAGTGTATGAGATGTTTAAATTCTGTTGAAAATGTCTTCCATCTTTTTGTAGCTTGCCCTCATGCCAAAAAGTATGGACATTTATTCAGGTGGAATGTGCTAGTTCATTTGGATATCTAGAAATAACTTCCAATTTAATCATAAAGATATTTCTACTGATGCTATGTTTGTTGCATGGTGGAACAGGAAAAAAGGAGACTTGACTTCTTTATTAGTGCATACAACCTTGAACACCAAAGGTTAAGTGCTTATATTTCCAAACACAAGCGCTCCTGTTTTATTTCAGATGATCATGCAAAGTTACCCCCCTTTCTTCAAAGAAGATTTGCAACAACTAGGGATCCCCTACCCTCTTCCCTAGGTTCAGCTCCTCATCATCTTCATGCCTCTTCAAGCCAATCTCCCTCTACTAATGCTACTGATGGTCCCATTCACTCTACCTCTACTGTTGGTTGCCTCTCCAACAAATCCCCCTCTGTGGCTATGGACTCATCAAAACAGCCTCAAGATGCCTCTTCTGAAGCCAACATACAGCTCCCTGGTTTTTGATTTTCTACTCAGCTCACTCCTACCCTTGCTAATCTCAAGGGAATGTTTGGAGGAAATTCTCTTAGGAAGAAATTCATCAATGGGGTGGAAGGAGTGCCCATGTGAGTGTATTTTTGGTAGACCTCCTCTAAATGCTCCGTACAAGCCACAAATCCATATGCATGCAAATGCCCATACTCACACACCATGAATGATGCAAGAGGGCACAACCCCTCATGCCTTCTGGGATCACATCCCTTGGGCATATCCCATCGTTGTCCAAACCCTTGGAGATACTCTGCCCACTTGATTTTTTGGGGTGAAACTATTGGTTGAGAAAACAAATGCTTAATACTTTGATGATCTGTCTTAACCTTGAAGTCGGATCCATAAAGATAGACTGTAGTAGGTGTGACACATGGTGGCAAAAAATAGTCTGACACACATTGAAGGTACTCTAGAAGTAGCACATGCATGCGCAATCAACCAAATCTTGTTCCAAAGAAAAGCCAAGTAGCCAAAAAAAACTAATGCATGCCAAACTACGAGAGCATTAAAAGCTAGGAAAGGAGCCAAACTATGTAGATCCATCAATGCATGAACAAACTGATGCATCCAATATCACTGTGACACATGGAAGAAAAAACAAGATTGTTGAGATAAGAACATGTGGATGCCAACCCATGTGGCAAAAATAGCATGGAAAACCCATAAATAAATGGATGGATAAATCAAGAAAAATATGGCCCTTGAAGACCTCTTTGTAAGGTCTAAATATTTGCAATAATCAAAGTGTGATATAAGTCCTCCAAGAATCATATTTTCATGCAAAAGGAGTGCCAAATTAAATTCACCAGACATGCAACGAAGAAGATTTGCACAAAAAGGTGAAAGCTAAAGGACAAAGACCACACACTTGGGAAAATAGGCCATGTGCAAGCAAGAGCAATAGCATGAAAGCCAATGGCAAATTGGAACCCATTGATCATAGAAGGATCAAGTGAGGACAAACTCAATGGTGAGTTAGAACCCAATTCATGATTGAGGGAGGGCTATCAGAAAGTGAGCAATTATGAGAATGCATGGGGTGCAAAAAAATAGAGAGAGAAGGGAACCCCACCCAAGGACAACACGTGGCAAATATGCAAGGGGTATGATCCCACATACAAGTTGGATGCCCAAATACTAAGGTACATAAGCCTTGGAAGGCAAGGACCTCCAATACCTAGGGTTCATTTTAAGTGGTTGAGATCCTTAGAGTGGCTAGGTGGCTAAGGGGTTGGGGTAACCTTAGTATATAGTGCCACCGCTTGAATTACCACATGTCAAAATCTTGACAACATCAACCTCATGGTCCTTCAAATCAAAGGGGACCTTGGAATCCAAGAGACAAAGGTAGCTACCACATAGGAAGTTACCACACCAATACCCTAAAAGAACTATAGGAAGTTGCATCTTTTCTATGAAATCCTAGGTCATTGGGAATGTGAATGTAAGGACAAGCAAAATGGGTAGTACAATAGAAATAGAAATCAACATATGCACCAAAGTTAGAATCAAAGTTATTTTGCCAATTTTGCCAATGAGCAAAATTAAAGTCAAACCAGGGGAAACAAGTTCAATTTCAAGTTTTGAAAAAAAATCCAAAGTTACATTTTGACAATGATGAAGGTAGTCAATGGTTTGAGTTTGGAGCAAGGAATGATATATCATATGTGCAAGAACAATTTTTTAAAATGCATCCAAACAAGAATACAAAAGAAAATGTAACCATGCATAACAACACCTCACATAATACTAAAAGAATTGGTAATATTCCTCTTCACAATGACAAGGTCTATGCTACATAAATAGTAGAACATAATTATAGTTCCAAGAGATAGACCATCGGAGAGGTGTCTATCTCAAACACTATTTTGTAGCTCCTATTGATTAGGGTTGAACAAGTCCTCAAAAACTTGCCTTACTTAGAAATAAGGTCAACAAACCATAGTTCAATCCGGAGAGTGTAATCCGTCTCTATGGCTATACACAAACTTTTAGCACACACAAGGAAAAGAACATCATTGGTGTGTTCAAACTATATTAGCAAAGAGCAGCCCAATCCTTTTGAGGAGGCAGACATCAAAAAATGGAATTCGGGTGCCTTCTAATATAACATCATAAATTTGAAAGTAATTGCCTAGTAATGGGGATAAAAAAACACAAGAGGGCAATACACGATGGAAAAATTCATTTGAGAGTGGATTCTTTCATCAACTTCTGTGAAGAATGAGTAGGAGAAGATGTGTGCATCAACTTTTTGTCAAAACTAGAAACTAGAGGATCGGTTGGCTACCTTTGCCATTTGCGCCCACCCCAAAATACAATTAAACTGGAAAATATGAGCTAGCTTGAGACTCCACAACAAGACAATATTGCACCACTCTACATACTTCATCACAAAATTATAGCACTCCTAACATTCAATTTATCATTTGGGAGAAGGAAATTGTCATGGTTTTGGAATGCCAACGTGCCTTCATCATCAAATGTGCACCTACACAAGATTTTTTTGTACAATGGAAAAATCCAAAGTTTACCATGCTGTTAAACCATCATGCTTGGAAAATCACATCTTGGAGAAGATAGGAGGCATCATCAAATAGTTGACAAAATATGAAGAGGGGAGAGGAGAAGAGTGGAGATGAGGAGAGAGGGCACAGCTAGAGAGCACACCACAAATAACTAACTATACACTAGATTTAGTTGAAAAAAGAGAATATATACAAACCCATTTAGGGTTAGGGTTAAGGGATCTAACCCTTTCCTTTATAGCACTCTATAAGGTTAGTGCTATGCACATATGATCACATGATGGTGCTGTGCACACATGATCACATGATGTTGAGCGTGAACTCTCAACACCTTCCCTCAAGATCAACATCATGAAGTAGGCCTTCCCTCAAGATGATGATTCTAGGGAATCGAAGAAGGATTGAGCATTACATTCCATTACACCCTTTAATGGGAATGTCCTTCCTCTACGTCAAACCAAGAGCTAGTCGGTGTTTCTCAAATAGCTCTTTACTGAGTGATTTGGTAAAGATGTCTGCAACATTCTCTTTGCTATCACAATGCTGCAGTGTGATGTCACCAAGTAACACTCTTTCTCTGATGAAGTGCTCTCTAACATCAATGTGCTTTGTCCTGGAGTGATATACTGGATTCTTGGCCAATGCTTGAGCTGATTAATTATCATAGTATATTGTTGTTGGCTTTGACTCATCAAAATAGTCTATTTCTGACAATAGTCTTCTGAGCCATATAGCCTCACATGCACCTATAGTGAGTGCTCTATATTCTGCTTTAGTCAAAGACAAAGAAACAGTTGGCTATTTGTTTGACAACCATGGTATAGCACCTTGACCAAGGAAAAATGCATATCCCTATGTCAATCTCCTAGTCTCATGATCTCCCACATAGTCACTGTCACAGTATCCATGCAACCGTGGATGACTTCCTCTATATTCTATCCCAAACTATCTTGTACCTCTGATGTATCTCAAGACTCTTTGGCCTGCATTCCAATGAGACTGTTTTGGATTTGCCATAAACTGTGCTAGTGCGCTTACTGCATAACAAATATTTGGCCGAGTGAAAGTCAAATATATAAGAGATCCGATGAGTTGCCTGTATGTCGAACTCTGCAGATAAGTCTTGTTTCAATTTTTAGATGAAGCTATCCTTGCTTCCTATCATAATCAGATCATCTATGTACAAAAGTGTAGTAGTAATGTCTTCCCCTTGAGCTTTGTAGTAGAGCATATGATCTATATTGGATTTCATGTATCCCAGATCAGCAAAATACTTATCAATTCTGTTGTACCAACTTCTGGGTGCTTGCTTTAAGCCATAGAGACTTTTTCTGAGATGGCAAACCTTATTCTCCTTTCCTAGTTCAACATAACCTGTTGGTTGTTGCATGTAGACTTCCTTGTCTAGATAACCATTGAGAAATGCATTCTTGTCTTGACATCGAGCTGGTACACATTCCATTTGCTGAGTGTCACTAGTGATATCAAGAACTATATGAAATCCATCTTTGCCACTAGAGCATAAGTCTCATCATAATCTTGACCATATTGCTATGCAAATCCTTTTGCAACTAGTCTAGCTTTGTATCTCTGAATACTGCAGTCTGAATTATACTTCACTTTGTATACCCATTTGTTTGCTATGGCCTTCTTTCCTGGTGGAAGGTTGCATAATTCCCAAGTATTATTCTTATACAAAGCATCATTTCTTCATTCATAGCAATTTGCCATTTTGGCTTGTCTACTATGTCTTCGAAGTACACTGGCTCTTTTGTAGCCGTGATGGTAGTCATAAGAGCATAGTTGGTGGTTTCCACCTGAATTGCTTTGCCTTTCTGAGCATATGTCAATCTGGCTAGAGGTTTGCTTTCCCTAGTAGACAGTCTGAGCTGCTGTGGCTCTACTTGGGGTGTTGCTGGCAATTCTTGCTCTTCTTCATCAACCTGTTCTATAGATCACTATGAAGTTGATGCTTCTATCTCCTGTGTAGATGAGGCTTTCCATTCTGATTCCTTATCAAAGATTACATCTCTGGAGATAATGACCTTGCGGTTGATGGGATCATACAATTTGTATGCTTTGCTTTCTTCACTAAAGCCAACCATGATGCATTTACATGACTTCGCATCCAATTTCGTGCGATGATCATCATGTATGTGGGCATATGCTATGCAACCAAATATGCAAAGATGCCCAATGTGTGGCTTCTATCTAATGAATGCCTCATAAGGAGTCATACCCTGTATTGGTTTGGTAGGAGGCCGATTAAGCAAATAGTTTGCAGTGGTTATTGCTTCTACCCAATACTGATTCGAAAGATGCTTTTCACTAAGCATTGCTCTAGCACTATCTGCTAAAGTCCCATTCTTCCTTTCAGCTCTTGCATTCTACTGAGGAGTATCTGCACATGTGAATTGTCTTCGAATGCCGTGATTTCTGCAAAAGTTCATGAATGCTGAAAACATGTATTCACCTCCTCTCTCTGATCTCATGACCTTGATCTTTCTGTCTGTCTAGTTTTCTACCATGGCTTTGAATTCTTGAAATCTGGAGAACACTTCAGATTTCTCTTTCAGAAGTAGACCTAACAATATCTGCTGTAGTCATCGATGAAAGTCAAGTAGTAAAGTGAACCATTGATGCTACGGGTCTGGGCATAACCCCATACATTTGTACGTATCAAATCAAGAACACCTTGCGCACCTTGCGCACGAGAGGTACTTCTGACAAATTTGGTTCACTTTTGTTTGCCAAAGCAGCATGCTTCACAAACTTTCCAAGAAACTGTAGCTTCAGAATCCCAATTGCCATATTCTAATTCCTGAGATCTAACAAGTACTTGACATTGACATGACCATATCTCTTGTGCCATTTTGTAGATAGTGGCATTTGTTGTGATTGAGATGACATGGCATGCTTATTTGGTGTTGTAGCTAGCATTCTATATAAGCATCCTTCCTTTATACCTTTTGCCACTAGCTGACATCTTTTGGATTTATCTCCAATAGTGCATTCATCACTGTCGAAGATGTCTCTGTAGTTGTGTTCCATCATTTGGCCTAGTTACAAGAGGTTCTTGCTAAGCTTCAGAACATAGAGCACATCTTTTACTAATCCTTTCATACCAGTGAAATTGTTCATAGGGATAATGCCTATCCCTTGAACTAGATTTGGTGTATTGCTTGCTGTGTAGATGACATTTTTCTATCCTTCTAATGGCTTCATTTCTGTGAACCATTCCTGATGATTTGTCATGTGAGATGATGCACCATTGTTGATGTACCAAGGATTTTGTTCCTCTTGGTCGACTTGATAGTGTAATCCTCTTTGGGATTGAAATCACAGTGTCTGGGTACACTGTCTGGGTACACGGTACACTGTATCAGTCTGATGCATTTCCTCACTTGCAAGAAACATATTCCCATGTTCATTTGCAAAATGATTGTGACTAGAATGTCCACCACGATGATTTCCTTTGCCTCAGGAATTCCCTCAATTACTGCTGGATTGACTGCCTTGGTCGTATTGCTTCTTGTGGCAATCTCTTTCATAGTGTCCAAACTTGTGACAGTAGTTGCACTAGATGTTTGACATGTTGGTGGATGCATTCCCTCATCCTTGAAATCTTCCTCGGTTGTATTGATTTCCTCTTTGTTGATCCTGATGTTGCTGAGGATGATGCTGATGCTGATGCTGACTTTGATTTTGATTTTGTTGCTAATGATGACCACTTTTCTGGTATAATCTACCTCTGCCTCTACTTCTGTCTGAAGCTGTGAATGCCTGATCATTAGAATGACCTTTTCATGCTTGGATGGCCTAAGTCCTAAGTTCTTCACCAAGTAAGACTGATTGAAGTTCTTCCAGTGTCGAAGTTTGCCGTTGGTGGATGGCAATACTCTGGACTAGATTCTTGTATCCCTCTCCTAGTCCATTTAGAATGACTTGAACCATTTCTGTGAGGTTCACAGTCTCTCCTGCTACTGCAAGTTGATTGTTGTAGTTTTTTATGGAGAGTACATAAGCATGACCGATTTCACTGCTATTGCAGAAACTCTGGTTGATTTGGTTTCTTAGGGTGAGAATCTTGGATGTGTTCATGGACTCGTAGAGAGCTATGAACATATCCCATGCTTCTTTTGATGTTTTGATTGTGTTGAGCTATCCTAGCATGACATCTTGCACATTCTACTTAATCAGATGATAGGCATACTTGTCTTTCTTATCCCATTTTGCCTAAGCTCGGGCAATGAAAGGATCTGCTACTGGTGCGGAAACTATTTGTGTAGTTGTAGATCTCATTGTAGATCCCATTGCTGGTGCTGTGACAACATATGGAGTAGAGCTACTTGTGGCTAGATTGTCCAATGGTCTAGGTGTAGACCCATCGACACTCCCGTTTGTCCTGAAGTACAAGAATGGTCTCCATTCGGTATTTCCATGTACCATAATTGGAGTTGTCTAACTTAGCAGATGCCTCTAGATTGAGGTTGCTAGTCACAGACATGGTGCAAGGAATGTACTCAAAAGTGTCGTGAAAATTTCTGTATGAATCAACTGCAAATATACTGACTATACCAAGTGACGTCTCTAAACTGTCGGTGAAGATAGAACTACAATATATAAAATCTGATCTGTATTACAAGGCTTGTGGCAATGATGCCGGGAATAGCCAAGAGGCTTTACAAGGCTGAACTGATGTGCACAATGCCATGAGATAGCCGAATAGGCTTTAGAATGGTGGCATGTGTGTGTGTGAAATCAAGTGCTATCTGCCTACTGAAACAATCTGCAATGCCTCTGTACTCTCTGAAGTCTACTCATTGAACTAATGAATGTAAGGTTTCAGGTAATGTAATGATGTGAAATTGCATGTGAGCGTATGGACTGACTCCGAGTAGGTACTAGTCAAGAATTTTGGGCATGGCTTAGATTGGCAACTTGGGAAAATTCAAAGCGTCCTCTCTATGGCGATCTAGTCTACTCTAATCTAGATCTATACCAACCGTCAATCGATGAAAGAACAACAAATAATTCCCTTTCTTTTGTTTTTTTTTAAGTGCTCAGTCAGATGCATCGATGTAGAGGCGAATGTGTGTGAAGGAAGTGGTTTTGTCGGTGAGGCTCAAATGTGAGTGTAACTTGCATGGAAATGTGTGCGTGATGTGACGACACGTAGAGCACAAAAAAACGAGCGACTTTTCTTTTTGGAGCACCCTTAAATTCTTCTTGGATTAAGAGATACGACTTGATCTAGGTGGAGGGTCAAAAGAGTGCAAATGGTGCTCAATGATGATGTGTCACTGTGGGTCACATGCAATGATGATGTGGCATTGTGCCTAGCAAGAGGTGTGCCAGTGGAGCCCTATGCTGAGGTGGAAGGAGTGGTCACATGAAGTGACTATGGAGCATTGTGTGTGCCTGCAGAGGTCAGTGCTGACTGGATAGCTGAGGTGGCACAAATGATGATGTCAACAGATGATGTGGTAATGCTGATGTGGCAGATGACATGGTAGTGATGACATGCCACTAATTACATGGCAATGATGACGTGGCAGATGATGTGTCAATGATGATGTGGCACAGTTGACGTGGCAGTAATGACATGGTTGATGAGCTGGCAGGGTGACATGGCCAGATGATGTCACTTAACCAATGGTGACCCTAGGTTTGGTTGACCTGACTAGGGTTAAAACTTATGTACATGTGGGATAAGGCTGACCAAGCTTGGGTGTGGTTAGATGTATGCCACGTGGCAATGTGAGAGCCAACCTTGGGTTGGAGATAAGATTGGAGATAAGGAGGGTCACTATGGTGCCACGTGTCATTAGCTAGAGATTGTGAGAGAAGTCGAGATGCGACGAAATCAATGAGATTCTATCTGTCGATGCTATAGAGTCGCCTCTTTGGAGGTGTTGCAGCCTGTGGTTGTGGTCGTGGGTGCTACGAAAGTGTGTACCAGTGGTTGGAGCTACGAGTAGATCTACAAAGATTGGCCAAGGAGACTCCAGTGCCTGGAGATGGTTGTTGTCATGAAGAAGGTCTCAAAGCTTGGAGGCATTGTGTGATTAGGTTCGTTGCAGGTTGATGGAGCCACTGGATGACTAGAGCTGTAACAACTTGTAGGAGATGGCAGTTGTTTTGGAGCTGGTGCTGCCTTCAGTCGCTTGAAGAGCGTTGTAGCAAACTCGTTAATAGAGCAGGTATACTGGCCGTAGCATCCATCCCATGAGGTCATCTCTACACATATTAGCTACCAACCGAGTTGTAGAAGGCATCCGAGTTGCTAGTAGGCCGAGTTGTTGTAGATCAAAGTTGCCTTATTTGTAGGTTAGCTTGAGTAGTTGTTAGAAAATAGGCTGCCTTTGTTGAGTGCTTGTTGATAAAGGAGAAGGTTGGCTATTGGAGTGGTTGTTCGAGGGTGGCAAAGCCTTTGAGGCTTGGAGCAATGGAGGCTTTGCTACAGGTGGTCATTACGAGGAGATGGTCATTGGCACTGAGGGCAGCTAGTCATAGAGGTCGCGAGGTATGGCAGAGCCTTTAAGAGCTAGGAGCTGGCTATTTGATTGATGGCGGAGAAGTCACTTTGCCAAGTTGCTATGGCTCTCCGTGAACCGAGGTCATAGTGACTGTAGCACCTAGATGTAGATATTGTTGGCTGCCTTGTGTTTTGGAGCCATCGTGACCACTAAGAGCAGGTCATAAGGTCGTTGGGAGCCAAGAGCTATGCCTCAAGAGCCACCTTGTAGGAGCTTGTAGTCAAGTGAGCTCTCTCTCTATTCTCTCTCATAGAGAGAATGCTCTCAAAAGAAAAGAAGACTGAGTGTCAGTCTCTTTCTCTTAGATTTCTCTAAAGAAGAAAACACCTCTCTCACTCTTAAATCACAATGGAAAGAACAGATGGAATTCTTTTAAACAAATGGAAATCTATGATGAATGAAATCTCACAATGAACGGAATAATCTCTCAGGTGAACGGAAGTTTCTCTCAATGGAAGAGAAGATCACCCAAGAAAAACTCTCAAATCTCTCGATCTATCACACTCTCTCATACTCTCGCATACGGATCACAATGCCTTAGCGAAAGGCAAGGTAGCTTTGATACCATGACAAAATATAAAGAGGGGAGAGGAGAAGAGTGGAGATGAGGAGAGAGGGCATAGCTAGAGAGCACAACACAAATGACTATCTGTACACTAGATTTAGTTGAAAAAATAGAATATTTACAAATCCATTTAGGGTTAGGGTTAAGGGATCTAACCCTTTTCTTTATAGCACTCTATAAGGTTAGTGCTATGCACATATGATCACGTGATGCTGCTGTGCACACATGATCACATGATGTTGAGCATGAACTCTCAACAATAGTCACAGATCTCCAACTTACACTCTAGTAGTCATGGTAGTGTCGACCTTGGAGGATGGAATCACTATTGCAATATAGGCTTTTCCACTAGGATTAAGGACAGTGGCCTCAACAGAAGGTGTGGCTATAGAAGAATCAGACTTGCTAGGAGGGTTTCTAGTCTTTTTGTAGATCTAGGTGGATGTTGTGCTAGTAGCCTTACACGCTAAGGCAAAATTTGTCTCCATGATTCCCAAACACAGTGGAGCCATAGACATGCTACTCATCAAGGTTGTTCATTCTCACTAGTTGATCTGACAACTGATAGCCCAACACACCATGTCCTACCCAATATTATCTATTTGTCAATAGCACCTGTGGGCATCACATAGAAGCGACTTACCACACTATGGTTATTCATTAGGGTTGCACCTCCATAGATCCAATTGAAAGCATGCCTTGACCATTTACAACTTGTACAAGTACAAGAGCAGGTTCAGAAGTTACCTCTGATATTAATTCATCACATACTTCTTGTAAGATCAGGTTATAGGTTGCTTCAGGGTCCACAAAAGCTTCAATGCAGTGGATCTCTTCCTTGAAAAACTTGGAAGTTAACTACCAACCTTGGAGGGGCAATGGTTAGACCTTCAAGGGTGTCTATCCCTTCTACTATAGCCTTACAAATCGTTATTAGCCCTAGTTGCTTTATTTTAGCCTAGCGGGGGCTCAAGCATCTTCTATTATCTCCCTCTTCATGTGGGCCACCTCTTTTTTGAGTTTCTTTCTCTTAGTGGATGGCTTGTAAGGTCTGGAGGTTCAAGAGTCCATAATAGCATTTAAGTTTTCTCTTGTTAACAAAACAATCTATCTTGACTCCATCGAGGGTACCAATGCGGCATGATCTCCGCAACCCTGTACGGACCCATTCCATGGTATTTAAGCTTTTTCTAATATTTCTTACACTGTATAATAGCGCAAGGTCACCTTCACTAAGGTCCTTATATTTAGGTTGTGGTGAAACCATCATTTTTGGCAAAGTTTTTGAACTTTATGTTGTATGCCACCTAAGCCTTGTTTCATTGAGCTTCTCAAGCTCAATTATCCTCTCAAGGATGGTCTCTTCATATATATGTCTCAAACTACCATCCTTAGGCTTGGCACTATGAACTCCATGGGCATCTTTGCTTCTACCCCAAGTATGAGGCTAAAGGGTGTGCAATTGGCTGCAACTTTATATGTAGTGTGGTATGCCCATAACATAACGGTGAGTTTGTGTTCCCAGTCATTCTAGCTAGCCTATATCGTGTGTGTCACTATAAAACATAAAGCTTTTAAATTAGAGATTTTGGCTTAGCCGTTCACACTCTGGGGTAGTATGGAGTGGATTTTTTGTGGGCTATTAGGAACTCACTCATTAGGATGCAAATCGTCTAGTTGATGAAGTGAGTCCCTTAGTCCCTCACAATTTCTAGTGGGAGGCCAAAGCATGATATGACATTCTCATAAGGGAATTTGACCATCACTTGAGCATCAGCCTTCCTCGTTGCCTTGGCCTCTTCCCACTTGGTGAAGTAGTTGGTCACCACAATAATGTATTGGGCTTGTGCCCCTTTTGTTTCTGGACTGATAGGTCCTATGAAATCGATCCCCCATTTTTCAAAGGATTGGCCTGTATGGACTCCTATAAGGGGCATATAGTATTTCTTGTGAGGTATGGAAGTTCTTTGGCAAGGGTCACAACGCATGGCAAATTTGGTTGCATTTGCAAAGAGAGTAGGCCACCATAATCTAGCTTGTAGTACCTTACGGGGGCTATGAGCTCTCCTATGAAGTGTCCCCTATAATGCTTGACTAGGATTCTTCCAACACCTTGATGAATTTGTCCTCGTGAACGTAGCAATGCATTATGCCATCCTTACACATTTTGTATAATTGGCCAACTATTTGAGCTCTCCTGTGAAGTGTCCCCCTACGATGCCTAAGTGGGCTTCTTCCAACACCTCAATGAATTCAACCTCGTGAATGTAGCAGTGTATTATTCCATCCTTACACATTTGGTATAAATTATGGTATTAGGTCTACAAAGGATAGAGAGGCATTTGGGAGATCATCACATCAACACCAATTTCGGGCTCTCCATTGGGAATTCGGGACATGTGATCCACCATAAATGGGGCACATATCTTGGAGATTGCCACAGTGAAATAGAATTCTAGTAGGATAAGCATCCATCATGTGATGTGTTTGGTCATGCATGGCTTGTTTACTAGATAGAGAAACACCTGATGGTCCACGAAGAACACAAACTTGTTTGCCAACAAGTAGTGGTAGAAATTCTTAATGGCATAGACCATTCCAAGTGCTTTCCTCTCTATATTCGTATAATTCAATTTTACATCATTATTTTTGGTGACATGCAAAGTATACAGGATAGTCTAGGTTATACTCTCTCGGCTATGCCAACACACATGGAATATTAGATGCCAGTCTGGTGCTCGCAAGATAGGGTCGGAAGCCAAGACAAGTTTTAAGAGTTTCATAGAAGGTTTGGTAAGCCTCCTTTAGTTGAATACAATCATTAGCTTGTATAAGGGGTCAAATATCTTGTCATAGCCATAGATAAACCTTCAATAATAGCCTGTATGCTTGGTGAATCACTACACACCCTTCACGTTTGTAGGGGGTGGTAGATCAAAGATGAACTTGATCGTGTTGTAATCCACAGAAATTCCATTCTTGGATACAACACAGCCTAAGATTGCCCCATGACAAAATTAGCACTTGAGAGGATTGAGAGAAATCCATCTCTCAAAGACTAGTTTGAGGTATGTGAGGTGGTCATCCCATGTGGAGTGTACACAAAGGTCATCCAAGAACACCACTAGGGATCCCTCAAATACTCCTTGAAGGCCATGATCATCAACCTTTGGAATGTGATGGGAGCATTAGTGAGCCCAAAGAGCATCACCCTAGAAGGATATACTCCCCATTCTTTGGTGAATGCTATCTTATGCCAATCCACTACCGCTGCTATGGATATCTAGTTGTATCCACAAAATCCATTAAAAAAGTTGTACGCTTCTTTTCTTATGACTCTCTCTAACACATGCTCTATAAAGGGGAGTGGATAGTGGTGTTTACTCGTAGCAGCATTGAACTTTTTTATATCGACATATACTCTAATTTTGCCATTATTTTTTAGCTAGTCCGTATGTTTGACCTTGTAGATGAATCCCGTGTCGATAAGCTTCTATACCAATTCTCTCACAATCATTGTGTATTTTGGATTCATAGGTTAGGGCCTTTTCCTAACCGGTCTGATGTCATCCATCATTGGGATGGTATATTAAACGACCTCGAGAGGCACACCCTTCATGTCTGTATACTTCCAAGCGATGCAATCCTCATATTCTCATATGAGAGCAATAAATTTCTCTTCTTGCCTGATTGTGAGGTCATTAGCTATATAAACCATTTTGGGATAGTCATCCTCATTTGCAAGGTCTACTTCCTTAACCTTAGCTGCGGATCATCATAAACATACTAGTTTCCCACCTTGGCAATTCTCTTAGCTTGCTCAAGAAGTATCTTGCATTCTTGGACCATGTAGATTTAAAGTTCTTGGGTGTAGATCAGCCTCTTTTTCTTCGTCATCCTCTAACCCTTTTGGTTTGGGATGCTTCTCTTTAGGAGAAGTCTTCTTATTTTTAGCCCTAGGGACCTTGTCCTCAAGTGGGGGATTTAAGCTTCTAAGGGGGATTTAGACTTTGGTAGAGGGGCATCCTCTGCCTTCAAAGTCCCTAATGGGGCCTTTATCCTATCTAGCCTAGCTCCCCAATCAGAGTAGAACTTGTGGTGTGCCATGACAGCATCGACATACCTTATCTAGTTGGGGTTAGTCTTAACCTTCCTTACCCCCATATTGAAGGGGACTATAGCCCCTAGCACCTTAGAGCCATAAGTAGAAATTTGTGTTCCTGGTATCTTTTTGATCGAGTCTATGGTCACAAGTATGTGCATCTAGTTATGGGAGAACTTAAGTTCTCCCAGTGGAGCATACCAATACTCATCCGAGTTCTCTCATGAATCCTTCTCATTCATAGGCTTTTAACACATCTATGGAGGTAGTCCGCTGGTAGTGCTGAACTCAGCTAATGAATAGATTACCGAACATGGGGTGGGCCTTCCAATTTAAAGGTCGACCCTCATGATCTGCTTATCTTTGTGCAAATACATTCGCTTAGAAGATCAATCATGGGCCAATCCAACTGTGCGCATGAAACGTCTTCCGATAGTATAACATTATAACCATTTAGTTGGTCATGGAAATCCATAAACAATTAGCCATACATGGCAGGTGAGCCCACGAGTCTTGATCTTAATGTCTCTTAGCACTTCTATCAATTGGGCTATCGCTCCATCTGCCACTAGCTTGACCACTAGATTGGTACTCTCCATCTTGGGCCATCCCCATTTGGCTCAACACTATTTGGTGACTAGGCTCACTCCTACGCCTCCATCTAGGATTGCGGTGGCACCCTTGAACTGGTAGTTGATCGAGAGTATAGCATTGGTGTCATCACTTTCAAAGTACTAGCCTAACTTATTGATTGGTATCTTGAAAATATTCAGCTCCTCCACGAAGGCTTCTACTACCTTGGTGGGCACCTCCTAAGGGATGACCATCTGTCCATTTGTTGAATCAAGGAGATCTCTTCAAAGGATGGGGTTCCCTCTTAGCAAGCTAGCAATAGGCATTTTAACCTCCGTGGATAGGAATGCAGCTAAGCCAGCCTCATCTCAAGGTTGGGTTATTGACTCTTGGCCTATTGATTGTGTTTCTTCAAAGCCATAGAGGGAAATAGAGTCTTCTTCTATAGTCTAATGCCATGTGGGATCCTTCTCGAACATATTTGATGGTCGAGTGATTTCTAATGTTTACATTGATGGAGGTGCATCAATTAATGCCATGAGTGAGAAAACTATGATAGATGTTGATTTAAAATACTCTAGTGCTACCTCTCCATATCACATCAAATTGGCTAACAATACTGGGGTAAAGACCTTGGGATTTGTGAAGAATCTAGCAGTGGATCTATGTGGAATTTTTGTGCCGACTACATTTTAGGTGATCCCTACAAATCTAGATGCACACGCCTATCCATTGATTTTGGGAAGGCCTTGGCTACATAAGGTGAAAGTTGTTCAAAAGTGGGATACTAGGAAACTGATTCTACAAGGAAATGTAAGAAAGTGCACTACAATGTCAGAATCCACAAAAAGGAAGTTGTCAAGGAGGAGTCTTCAACATCAAAGAGTTCAAGCTTTGACTTAAGCAATGAGGAAGAAGAGACACGGTATAGCTCCAAGGAGTCCAACTCAGAGGGCGAGGTCGAAGGAGTGGCCTTTGATCTTTGTCTTGGTGTTAATTGGGAGGAGTCAGGAGGAAACAAGGTGGTGGTACCAAAGGATCTTGTAGAGACACTTCATGTGGAGGATGTGGAGCACACTGAACTATGCCAATGCAATCAAAAGCTTCTTGGTGATTCTCTATCAGGTAGTGAGAAGCTCCAATACTTGGATATGTTAGATGATTCCCCATTTCTCTTTGCAACAAGCTATTCAAGGTTTGACTAGTCTCACTTGTGAAGCACAAGGTTGAGTTAAAGCCAGAAATCAAGCCATTTATGCAACGCTTAAGGCAATTGGGGGTGATCCAAGCTGAGGCACTAAAGAAAGAGGATACACAACTACTTGAGGCTGGATTTATCTTTCCTATTGATGATTCAGAAAGGATATCTCATGTATTTGTCACACTGAAGAAAGGAAAGAAGTGGTGGGTATGTGTGGACTTTTGTCCTTTTGATGCATGTACTAAGAGGGATAATTTTCCTTTCAACATTCCAGGGCATGAGATGTATTATGTATGTGATGGGTATTTTGGGTTCTTTCAAATTTGCATTCGGGAAGATATCAAAAGAAGACATCATTTATGACACCTTGGGATGTATTTGCTTATAGAGTGATGCCTTTTGGTTGACCAATGCACCAGCTACATTTTAAAGGTTCATGAGTCAAGTGCTTGAGCCTTACTTAGGAAAGTTCATAAGGGGTTTTTTGGATGATTTCTACATTTATTCTCGACACAGAGATTATATGGAGAAGTTAAAGATTGCCTTAGCCAGGATTGATGAAGCAAAAGGGTATCTAAGTCCTAGAAAGTGTCATTTGGCTCAAACAAAAGTATATTGTGTCTAAAGAATTCTTACAAATGGATCCTGACAAGGTTCAAGCAATCATGTCTTTGCCAAGTCTTAACAGTGTGACTGGTGTTCACTGAATTCGAGGAAAGAGTAAGTATTATCAACGCTTTTGTCATGATTTCACAAAGATAGTGCATTCAATGAACTTGTTGACAAGAAAATGAGTTTCCTTCCAATGGGGTGTGGAGCAACAAGAGTCTTTTCAGCAACTTAACGAGGCCATGAGTAAGGGCCCAATATTGAAGCCCCTGATTGGTCCCAAGATTTTATGTAAATCCAAGTGTATCTTTGCATTCAATTGGTGCTTCAGACAATTCTCAAAACTCGAGCAAGAAAGTATCAAACTCTTCTCTCATTAGCATTATCCAATTGTTGGCTCTTTCCCACGGCTTCTGCAATAGGAAGAGTAAGGTTTTCTCAGTATGTAGGGTTTTGAGGCTTTTTGTCACCTACAGATATATCGATGTCGTCATTTAACATGCTCAAACCCCATGAGGTGAGCAGGGGGGAAGTAAGGGTCAAATTGGACCTCCATTGGCTAACATATGTGGGTGCGACTATTGCCCACCATGAGTTTTCCTCAAATTGGGGATCTCAGCTAAGTAGAACTCCAGGAATGGCACCTTTCTCCTTTTTCTTCTTTGACACCCTTTTGCTTGCTAGTTTTCCCCATCCTTTCTATAGCTTTGGAGACAAAGCAAGTAATTGACTAAAGGTGATATGAGCTTCCTTTTCTTTAAAGTCAAAAAACAAGTCATAGCTTCCAATGCCTTGTCCTAAAGGAAAGTCCGACTGCCTAATTTTCCTTCTAGATGCCTTCTATTTCTTACTACTACGGTGTTCCTCTTCTTGATGTCCCTCATTGACTTCTTCCTTGCTTTCTTCTTCTTCTTTTGCTTTACCACACCCTCGTTTAGCCATCATTACCTCTCTTTCCTCATTTCTTGAAGAAGCTTCTATCAAGGATAATTCTTTTTCTTCTTTCTTTCTCAATCTAGGACACTTAGGGTGATAGTGACCTTTTTCATTACATTCATAGCAAGTGATCCCACTCTTATCTCGAGGCCTATCCTTACTCTTGGGTGTTTACTTTGTCATGCATTAACCAAATGCAATTTCAAATCAGCAAACACTACCATCAATTGGGAGATATTATGATCTAACTCAAAGGATTTTGGTACCTAAGTGCCCATTACCTCCACCTTAGAAGTTGAAGCTAGTGAAGTGTGTAGAGAAGCTTCCTTCTTGGTTGCGATGTGGAGTGACTCCATGTATGTTGTTGGATCTTTACTCATCACTTTTGAGCAAATACGAGGCTCCAAAGACATCACAAATTTGCTCATCTTTAAATGCTCCATCCTTGAGAGACTTTGAGGGGTTGATGATGCAGATGCCATAGCTCACAAAGCTACCCTTTCATTCTTTGCCCATAAAGTTTCATATCAGATTGCCAACATAGAGACCATCTCACCCTCTCCTTGATAGAACCGGTCCAACTACAACATCAAAGCATTTGGCAACTTCACTACCCTAAATCTCTACTTCATTGCTGCTACAACTTGGTCCCAGTCCTCCTTGGTAGAGTCTAGTAAGGCCTCATGCCAACTCAAGTTTACACCTTCAAGAAAATTAGGCAAAATATCCATCTAATCCTTCATGGACCATCCAGAGAACTAGCATCCATGAACATACTCTCAAAGATAAGACTTGGGGTCTTTCCCTTGGGTCCCTCGAAAAATTGGAATCTTCACCATGATGAAATACAAAAAGGAAGCACCAAGATCCAAATAATATCCCAAGCAAGATCCAAACAAGCTTCCACAAAGCCTTAGTATGCCAAGACCAACTTATTATGCATAAGCACTTGTTCAAAAGCCTCCACAATGTGATCCTCAACCAAATCTTCAAAAATAAGGGACCAACCAGCACCGTGAAAGCATTGTGTATACATGCACTCAAGAATCACTCTCCTTACAATTGGAAGTGCACATAACATCTTCAAGATATTGTACTCTTCATCATTTGCATAGCAAAAGAAGTTGAAAGAATTGAGAACCACCAATCCCCTGTTATAGTAAAAAACCACCCAAAGAGTCAACTCTTTTTCACACCAAGCTACCAATGCATGAATCAAACCCCAATCCATCATTGTGCCTGATGGCATTGTTAATTGACAACCATATTCAAGAGTGCAAACATAATTGATATGATCATGAGATGACTGTGCGAATAGCTTGCCCATCACCTCCAAAATCTTCTAGTTCTCTTAAATGGGATGCAATCTCTTCTAACGGAGTTCTTCTAGGTATCCTCTTTATCATCTCAAAAAAGACATGCTTATACTAGGCAAAACATGCAATCCACCACACTCAATACCATTTAGTAAGGTGGGATGAATCCAATACCTCCCTTGTATTATCTCTACCTTTAGGGAGTGGGTTGGTTGGATTTTGAGCCTAAGGGTGTGTCATGAAGATGATGAAGTGGATATGATAATTGTGTCCTCATCGAACCCACATTATCCTCTTCCTACTTTAACAACACCTGTATGGTTCATATCCCTCGGTTGGGTTGTACCCATTTTGTCCTTCTTGGCCTACTTACAAAATTCCTTCCTAGAGCACGGCCTAGGACCTAGGTATAGCATTTAAGGATAGTTAAGAAACTTGGTGCCTCTTGATACTCAAAAAATTAATGATGATCTTAAGATCCATGGTCATTCTTGCATTGTTCAATCCTTGTAAAGATGGCCCACACTCCATAACCAGAGCACAATGGAGTGCATGTATAAACGGTGGTTGTTGTGGTGGGCAGGGGTTGATCATCCTTGTAAGGGTAGTCCCTTAGTAATTGAGATCCTTTGTATTTAAAAGCAAGCCACCATTTAATCAGCTAGCATCTTATAGGAGCACTCACTAGCTCAGTGGGGACCTTGACATGTCAAAAATTGCATAGGTAGTCTACGGGTCAAGGTATTCATATCCCTGGGTTCTTGAGTGGTGGGAGCCATTTGATATACTAGAATATATTATTTGTCTTTCATGATGTAATGGCTTACATAGATGGACTAATCATATGGGGGACTCCCGTATTGCAAGGAGTCGCTCATCAAAGTGACATGGTTTGGTTCCTCCCACTCCCTAGGGGGCTCCTCAACTATCATCTAGGTTGTAGCAGTAATCCTAGGTGGTGAGGTTTGAGGACCCAAGATGGGTGGAGGAAATGGGAGTTTTTGAGCTCTATATTTCCCTTGATTGGCAAGAGGGGGGTCAACTATCCTTGATTGGATGGATTTAGTGGTGCATGCAAGGTCAAGGGCGGCCTTTGTTGGTAAATTGGTAGGGGGATAACCTTAGGTAGTGACATTGGGATGTCTCTTTCCCATCAAGCGCAATGGGCACAGTAGATTACCACCTTAGCCCTAAGGCAAGGGCACTCATTAGACGGATGGTTGCCTATGTAGATACCATAGCACACATTGTCTAGGTGAGGATTGTTTGGGACTTTCCTTGTCAATTCCCGCTTAAGTTGTTGGCTCAACCGATTCAAAAGGTCAGTGGCCAATTCATCCATATGTATGCCATCATTGGGCAAAGTCACCTCCTTCTTTTCACTTGAAGTAGTGGCCTTCAAGGTTTAATATAGTTTTGAGGAGGTAGATGTGGTCTTCCCTCCTTGGGCATTTTCTTTCATGTTGTCATCTAAGTGCACAACAATCTTGTTGCAAACTCAAATGACGTGGGATTCATGGCAAAAAGATGGTCATGAAGCTTTGAATCCTCTCTTTCTCTCTCATTTTTATAAGGCACTTGGGCCCATATGGCTCCAAGGTGAATTTTTATTGTCTTCCTCTCATTTGCTTCCTCTTCTCCACTCTATCTTGCAAAATATCTAGCTGCTCAATAGCCATTCAATTTTGTGTTCTGGCAACCTTAAACCACTTGGAAAGCTCCTTAGCAATAGCTATTCAAGTGCAATGATGCTAGAATTATATACTTTGCATAAACCATTAATCATGGCAGTTAACAAATCTAGAAGGGGTGGAGCCCAAGCTCACAAAGTCATCTCCCCCATGTCCTTGTCCATTTCACTCAACAATGAGTAAGCATGGAAATGAGCGATCAAGCTAAGGCTTGAGAAGGAAAAAAATATTCAAAAGGTGGTAGCAAACCATCAAATCTCCTAGATTAAAATATTGGCCACCCTTTCATCGCTCTAAGACCCAAAAGAAATACATGATAGGCATATAAGTCTTGAAAGGTAGCAACAAAACATCATACCTCCTAGCTAAAAATGTTGGCCACCCTTTCACTGTTCCAAGACCCAAAAGGAACACATGGTATGATTATGGGCCTCAACATGGGGAAGGGCATCTATTGCAAGATGTAACACTTCTTAATGCACGAGGTTATGAGGACCTACAAACTCTTTTACAAATGTAGCAATCCTATAATTCCCTAATGGATAGGCAACACAAGTCAATGGTTCCAAAAACACCAAAGAGAAATCAAAGTCATGAGTATGTGGGTTGAAGTAAAGTTGGGACCGATGTTGAGCCTTGGACCTAACATTTTAGGGATTCAACAAAGTCCAAAAGCAAATCCTTTCAATTGAAGAGGAAAATGAATGAATCAAGCTCTTGATTGAGGGGTGATTGGGAAAAAACCAAGGGAAAATGGGGAGAAGCACATACCCCCCTATCAGCATTGTGTACTGGATGCCCAATCTCTTGTAGATGATGCTATACACAACAAGTGGTAACAAGGCAATGTGGCAAAGGGCCTGATTGTCAAAATGCTTTAGTGGATGTCAAATGATAGTGAATGTTGTCACTGTTTTACCCAAGTGCAAGTTCCGAGGGTGTTGGTCACCTACAATCATGTCATTGCTCATTGTAGCATAGGTGTTCACAAATGTAGCATAGGTCCTCGGGTTGTGTTCTGATGAGAGGTGTAGCTGAAGCATGGAAAGTAGATCTCATGGACGCATGAATGAGAAAGAGAGCTTGATCACATAACGACTGGTGGAGGCTCTTGCCTCCACAGGAGTTCAAGGGTTTAGAAGGGGGCTTCAAGAATTAAAGGGGGATAGGGTTGAGAGAGCTAACTAGGAGTTCCAGAGTTCAAAGGGGGTTGTAGGGTTTAGGAGGAGTCCAAGGTTGAGGAGTGGAGAGCTAGTCTCCTTTGCGGATTCAAGGGGTAAGGGTTGAGGAGGAGGGGCAAGGAAGGAGGAGGAAGGAGGAGGAGGAGGAGGAGGGCGGAGGAGGAGGAGGGAGAAAGAGGAGGGAGGAAGGAGGAGGAGGAAGAGGAGGAAGGAGGAGGAGGGAGGAGGAAGGAAGGAAGAGGGAGGAGGAGGAGGGAGGAAGGAGAAAGGAGGAGGAAGGAGGAGGAGGAGGAGGAGGAGGAGAGAGGAAGAGGAGGAAGGAGGAGGAGGAGGGAGGAAGGAGGAGGAAGGAGGAGGAAGGAGGAGGAGGAGGAGGGAGTACAAGGGTAGAGAGTGCAAGGGTAAGGGCATGCTAGAACACGATAGTGTAAGAAAGCATGGATGCAATGGAGATCAATTGCATGAACACAATAGTGAGCTTGAACACTCAACCCTAAGGAGTGGGAGCTTCATTCCATTGAGAGATATTTATACATGTTGGTCTCTACACAATCCATAGGTACCTATGTGGTGGGACCTCTTTTGTAGGTGACCTTTTGGACGGGAGTCCCTCCACTTTTGGGGGGGAACTTTTGGGTCTCTACACAAAGTGGGGGGACCTTTTGGGTCCCTACACAAAGTGGGGGACCTTTTGGGTCTCTACACAAAGTGGAGGGACCTTAGAAAGTGTATGCTTTTGGTCTTTCTCTCTCTAGATTTAGTATTTCTTTCTCTAGATCTTGATTTTGCAAGTATGATTGGATCTTTTCGAGAGAATAGTTTGGCTATCCTCATCCTTTCATATTTATCACACCATTTTTCAAGCTCAAGATATTACAAGCAGAGCTTTGCCATCGCTACTCTACACACACAATGCTCTCATAGTTGTTGTCCTAGACTGCACTTGTGGACCTTGTTGCAACAGGGTTAACAACTCTCCTAGAGCGATTTGATTACCCGTCTTCAAGTTATGGTTGAGTCTGCAGATGATGTTGTGCTATAGTTTTCTTTACCTAATGAATATGGTAAAGATGGCAATGGTGATAGATGGAGCGAGCTTGTTGTCGATCTTTTCCTTGTAATCCACGAGCACTGTAGATTGCTTGCTCAGTTTTTAAGAAGCTAGTGTCAACCATTTCTTCAAACAAACACACATAATGCCCTTGAAGAGATATGGCTCTTTGAAAGAGGTGACTTGTTGTTTGAGCATCTATCTATTGATTTGGATTAAAACTGAAGTTGGGCAAATGGTCATCAATGGTGAGGGCCCACCTCCAGGAAGATTACTAAGGCTTCACTGTATTTTGCACTTTCCTTGAGTGTTTTGTCATAACTGCCTTGCATAATTAATGCATGTCTGTTTAAGGCTCTGATGAGTGTTTCCTAGCTTGTCCATTTGATTTTAGAGTTTCTATTGATCAATGGCCAATTGCGAGGAGCATTCGCATTATCTGGATCATGATGATTGGCATCCCACCTGTAGCAATGGGGTACCGCATCAAATGTGGGATGCGTGCGAAAGGAAGATGGAGCCTATATGTATTCAAGGAGGTAACTTTTCATTGAGCAACTTTGGTCTACGCCAAGCAGGCTGTGGCTCCAATTTCATGCTAATGTTTGGAGTGATTTGTGCTTGGTAGATACTCATTGAAATTCTGGAGAGGTCCTCTTGACTGCATGTTTGGGTATTGCCTCCAAAAATCACTAATGGGATTTCTGGGCATGGGAATTCTATCTATATCATGTTGCAACTCCCATGTGGGTGTGCGAATTGGATTATTCAGTCCTTGAAGCTCATTGATGGAATCATTAATAGTGTCTTCCATTGAAAATTCAAGGGAGATTGGAGGAACATGTGGTCTTGGGGGAGAGGAAGAGGTTATAGAGGAAAAGCTTGAGGTCGAAGCAAGTAGTGAATTTGAGAAGGTACAAGTAGGGATGTTGGTAGAAAGTGGAGGGAGAGCAGGGCAAATTGATTTAGCAACTTGATAATCCTCAAGGGATGGATTGTCAAGTGTTGGAAAAAAGTTAGGTGTAACTAGATGATAGGAGTTAGATTCTTGGATTAGGCGATAATGTTGAGAGGCATGGGAAAGTGGCATGGCAAGCAATATGGGTTAGCATGGATTTCTGGAAAGGTATGGAGGATAGTACTGGAGTTAGGGAGGGATGTGAGTAGATCAAAATAGAGAATGGCAAGATAGGGGAGATTAGATTGAAGGTAGACCACATATTCCTCTGGCAAATCCTTGTCGCTTCTAGTAGGCATTGACAGCTTTAATGTTGGATTTTTCTGAGAGTTATATCCCATGGAAGTTGCTGGTGATTATTGTAGTAAGGGTAGGAGTCTAGCTACTACCTAAAGAGGGGGGCTTGCCATCAAGCATTCATATAGTAGTATTGCATCAGCCTTTAACCCTGTATGAGATTTGAATGCACTGAGAGACAGAACACATTCTTCTCACAAGTGTTTCCAGAGTATGCATATTCTGCCTTCAAGGTGATCCTCTTGTTGCTAGAGGACAGCAACAAGCTCTTGGTATAATGTAGTGATGCCTTGTAGTAAAAGATCTTGTGTTGACCCCACCGCATTGTCATCAGCTTGACCTAGTAGTTGAATTTCCAACTTGGAAATTGTTGCCTTATAATTTTGCCACTCCATGCACTTGTCTTTATACTTACCCAATGTGGAGGTGTATGCAAGCTTTAGACTATTGAATTGTTGAGCTACTTTTGGATGCCCTGGAAATTGATCATTAAGCATGTGGAGTTGGAGTATCTCTTGCTCTTGAGCATCCAGTTTTGCTTTGGTGTGCACAAGTATTTCTCTTGATGCCATGCATTCCTTCTCTAGTGCTTGAATTTGACGTTTACCTCTTTGAGGCTATTCTACAACTCATTGTTTGTGGCTAATGTGGCATGGATCTGATCCTCTTTAAGTAGTAATCTTTCATTTAAGTGCACCATTTCCTTCTTGATATCATCACAAGTGGCTTGCATATGGGAGAGGGATAACTTGACCTTTTTCTTTTGGTTCAAGGCATAAGATAGCTGTAGGTGTTTTTCCTAGAGAGAAACCATGGCTTGTAGGGCATCCTTTCTACTTTCTGCTAGAGCATTTTGTGCAAGGAGTTGTTGCTGCATTTGTTCTGCCATGCTTTCCTTGAGCTTAATAATTTCAGTCTCAACACTTTGCAACTCGGTTTGGAGTGATGGGAGCATCTGTCTTTCCATTTCTCTTTCCTGCTCATTTGATGCCATGGTAGCAAATAATTGAGACCATTGTTGTAACTGTTAGCTATGATATTGTATGATTTGGAATGTGCTATGGCCTTGCTTGTATTGGACATACAACTGATTCCCATGTGCCCATGTGGAATTTTGAGCTATTTCTTGAACAGCTATCTGTTGTATGGTGCCACTAGAGACATTTAGGGGTTGTGACTAGAGAGTCGTGGAGTCGTCAACTTTGGTGACTAATGATTCCTAGAGAGGCATGCTATTTGACTCTCTTGCAAAGTCATTATGTGGCATGGTATCCTCTTGTATTTCCACACTCGAGTCCTTTTGTTGCAGGAACAAGACAGAACTGAGTTGTTGTATTCTTTGGCAGAGTTCCACATTGTCATTCTCTGGAATCTATTCGGATTGTTGCCCATCCATGCTACCCGCATTGAGAGTAGGTGGAGGATCTAATTCCCATTCTGGCAATAATATCAATGTTTCAAAGTCCTCTATATCTTGTGTTGAGAGGGGTGCAGAGTCATCCTCTTGCTCTATTGCAACCCAATTATTATGGCCAATAGATGGGCAATGTAGCTTTTGCCATTATGTGTAGTGGATACATAATTGGTTAGTAGTAGCAGCAAGGATATGTGTTGAGCCCAGTCTTGTAGTTTTGCTCTACCAAGGAGTCTAATAGGTTTTACTAACATATGGTTTTTTCTCACTCTTGTATGATTGAAAATGTTAGCCAAAAACTTAGCTGCCTCTTTGCATATGGAATCCAAAATCATATCATGGCATATTCCCCCACTTTGTGACTTTGTGTTAGGTGGGAATAAGTCTTGAATTTCAGAGAATCTTGCATCCAAATGTTTCTTTGAATATTCTTCTTGTGCCTCTAGAAATGAGAAAGCCCCCTACATAGTGGATTTATTGAGGTAGATCTATAAGGGTTTTTCTTTATATGTTACTGTGCCATACGTATCTTTCTCCAACTCTCTGCTTTTATATGATTTTATGAATCGACAAATGTATTTTATCATAGCAAGTGTTGGTAAGAAGGATTTTAGCTTCTCAAAAAGACTACCTATCCCTTTGACTATAAGAAGTTGTAAGCATTGGGTGACATGGCAAATGTTGAAACTCATGGCCATACAAGCTATATTATTCCATCTGTTGCTAGCTCTTTGTTGGTCTAGTCATCAAGGTGTTCTGCACCTACATCCTGCATAGTCAATTCTGCCTCAATTTCTCCTGCCTCTAGAATCCTTTGGTTCTATGGCATTTCTTCTTCGCATGTTGCATTTATTTGCTCATCAGTATCACTGTCCAGAACCACTAGTCGTGGTCATTTTGGTGCTGGCCTCTAGGTCAATGATTGTGGACCATGTCCTTCTTCAGATTGGTGATTTGAGGAGGGTTGTTGAAGTTGAGGCTTGGGACGTTTGGCATGGTGTCACTTTGTTAATGGCATTGTAGGCCTCTTTCCCATCTTATTGTGGATTGTCTTTACCCTGGAATTGCAGACATGAATCAGATCTCAGTTTGATAGTGCCAATATAGTTCCATGTGCTAAGAGTGCCTTTTTTTTTTGTGAGTGGCTAATGCATTTTACTCTTTTTGTGATGAGGGTGCCGTGTGTGTGGATCAAAACAAGTATCTCTTGGGGCTTTTATTTGTGCAATTTATTCATGGTGCTTGAAACGTGTGGGTGCGCTATGCATGACTAGTGGGGTGTTAATTCCTCCTATATGTTTAATTTGCTAAGGGAATCATAGGGCAACTAGGACTCACCTCTGAGCCCTAGGTTGAAATCGATTGAAACTACCTGTATGTGCAAAGGCGTATGTATGCTAGTGAGTGCTCATTATAAAATCTAGTCCTAACTATCGAAGAATTGGAGCCCCCAAATCTTCATTATTGTTGAGGATGGCTTGCATGTTGATGTAGTAGTGCTTCAGTCGACTCCCATTTATTGTTGTTATGAACTGGACTCCATCCAGTGTTTCTAGCAGCACAGCTCTGATGGGATTCATATTTTTGACTCTATAAGATCCTTGGCCTAGAAATTTGAGCTTGCCCTTATGGACTTTGGTATTGTATAGTAGAACTAGGTCACCTTCCTTAATGTCTTTGTCTTTGAGGTTTCTATCAAACCATGCCTTCCTTCTTCATTTTTCTATTGTCATGGCATGGTAGGCAACTAATCTGGTCTCTATATGCTTCTCTAATTGGTAGAGTCTTTCTTTCAGTGATGCATGATCTCCCATACATTCTTGTACTGCTATGCATAGACTAGGTATTACAAATTCCAGTGGGACCACAACTTAAGGCCATACACCAATTGAAAAGGTGTATTTCATGTACTGAACTTGAGTCTAGTTTGGTATGCCCATAAGGTTGCATTTAGTTTCTTTGCCCAATCAGAACGCTTTGGTTCTACTACCTTGGTGAGGATAACGCATAAAAATTTGTTGGTGTATTCGGCTTGTCCATTCCCTTGGGGGTAGTAAGATGTGCTCTTTCTATGAATCACCATAAAGCCAAACAAGAGTTCTTGAATGACATCATTGACAAAATGTGTGACTCTATCTGACACAATTTCAATGGGACATCCAAATCGGGTGATCACATTCCCATACAAGAACCTTGCTGTGCTTCTCACATCTACCTTTTTGATGGCTTTAGCTTCAACCCATTTGGTAAAGTAATCAGTGGCCACAATGATGTAGCGTGCCTATGTTCCTTTTGCTACTGAATGGATGGGACCCACAAAATCAATCCCCCATTTTTCAAAGGGTTTTTGTGCAATGACTATTGTTAGGGGATTGAAGTCTTTGTGTTGTGGTTTAATAGTTCGTTGGCATACATCACAGCTTTTGATATATTCATAGGCATCTGACCAAATTGTTGGCCACCAATATCCTAAAGGACTTTTCTTGTTGTTGCTTCCGCTTGGAAATATCCACTTGCAATGCCTTCATGTGCTTCACTGCTGAGGATTGGCATGATCTCATGTGGCATCACACATCTTAAAACTTGGCCCTTGCCCATCTTGTATAGTTGTCTTTGCAATGAGTTGATAGGGTGCATCTTTTAGCATTAGTTTCCTAGCATCCACTGCTTTCATTTCAGGAGGTGGTCTTCCTTCCATTAAGTACCCAATGATGTTTGCACACCAATCAGGCATAGTGTCTATTTGAAATAATGTGGCATCTAGTAGGTCATCTTCTATTCCTTCCGGCTCTTCTCCTGTTCTCAATCATGACATGTGATCGGCAATGAAATGTTGAGCTCCTTTTCTCACCATGATTTTGAAATTGAATTCTTGTAGCAGTAGAAGCCATCGAGTGATCTGGCCAATGGTACATGGCCAATTCACAATATATAGTAAGGCTTGATGATTTGTGTAGAAGATAAAGTCAGTAGCCAATAGCTAGTATTGAAGTTTCTTCACGTTGTAGATCATTGCCAAGGCTTCTCTTTCTATTGTGGTGTAATTCACCTCCACATCATTTAGCTGTCTGCTTGCAAAGTATACTGTGTAGTCTTTGTTGTGTTTGCTAGGTTGACATAACACACTCCCTACTGCATAATTGGAACCGTCAATATGTACATTAAATTCTATGTCCCAATTTAGTGCCATTAGAACAAGGGCTATGATCAATCTCCACTTGAGCATTCGTCTGTCTAGATGAAGTTGACTAGGAGCTTATATAGGGGCCTTGCAATCATGGCATACCTCAGTATGAATCTTCTATAGTATCTGGCATCCCATGAATACTTGGATTTCCTTGGCATTTAGTTGGGGGGAAGTTCCATGATGATCTTTATTCTATCCATGTCACTTGAATCCCATGTCAAGAGACTATGTGTCCCAAGGCTACTCTGTGTGTGACCAAGAATTGGCATTTTAGAGGATTCAAAGAGATTCCATACTCCCTACATTTTTTAAGGACTTCTTCAAGGCATTTCAAGTGATCCTTTTCTCCTAAGTGTACACACAAGTCATCGAGGAAGACTTGTAGGAACTTGTTGAGAAATTTCTTGAAGGCAGTGTACATTACCCTTTGAAAAGTAGATGGGCATTGCATAAGTCGAATGGCATGACTGTATATGCAAAAATGCCCCATTCTGTGGCAAACGTTGTCTTTGGCTGAAGATCTTGAGGTGCAATTTGTACTTGGTTGTACCCAATAAACCCATCCAAGAAGCTATACACTTCAGATCTTGCTACCCTTTCTCAAAACTATTTCAATCAATGGTAGGGGATAATGATCTGTGATTGTTGTTGCATTGACGTTCTTGAGATTCACACATATTTTGAGCTTCTTTTTTTTCTTAGGAACAATCACAATTGGTGACACCCAATCGGTATGCTCGATCTCATAAATGAAACCAACATCCAGTAATTTTTCTAGTTCTTCATAGACATGGGCGCCATATTTGGGATTTGTCCTATAAGGTCCACATACCTTTGTTTCGATCCTTCCCTTATTGGTATGGTATGTACTGCAACTTCTAGGGAAATTCCCTTTCACTTCTTTGTAGAACCAAGCCATGCAATCTCTATATTCCATTAGCAATGCTTTTAATTCATTTCTTCTTCTAGAGTGAGCTGTTCACCGATGTATAAGGCTTTTCTTCTTCACCGTGCAAGGCAAGATTCAGTTTCCTTGTCTTGGCTATCCTTCATAAATTGGGGTATGCTCAATATTCTCTGTTTCTTAGAGCTCTAATTCCCTGACTCGCCTAGGCATTGCTATTGTTGCTTCTCCTCTAGTGTAGTTTTTGAAGTAATTGTGAACTTCCCTTAGGCCTTCATGGCACTTTAAGGTGCTTGCTTGGCTGCTAGCTCCACCAGAAGATATTTGGTCCAGTTCACCTATGTTCCCATGTTCTTCTTTTTTGTTACTATTCACCATTTCACTCTTCATTCTCACATTGGGTTTGAACTTTCTAAGCTTTTTGCTTTGTGAGACCAGTGATGGATTTTCAATAGAGTTGCACTCCCAAGGAGTGGTTCTTCGGCCATACAAACACCTTCAAGCCCTTTAGGATCCCATTTAAAATTTGGGGACTCGGGTGCTTTTGTGGGCTTAGTTAAGTACAATTTAACCACTCTGGTCTGCGTTCTCTCAAATTGGTAAGTGCTCTATCTTGGACTTTTGGCACTATACACCCTCCTTTTTTTTCTTGGATTAATTGCTATTAGATTGTGCTGGAGGGTTGAGCTTGGGGTATTCAATGGTCATGAGTGCCTGTAGGATTGCCAAGTCATTGTCAAATACTTGGCCTTCCAAGGTTGCATTATCAGCTTCTGTTTCTAGATCCCAATCTATGTCAGCACTGTAGCCTTCTATTATGGACTCTTTAAGGTCACTATCCCATTTGATGCTGCCTGTCATGAAGACCGGCATTTCCACTACTTTTGATTCATTGTCCCAAATTGGTGCTTCTAGTTGTATCATTTGGGCATCCACATCTAGCAACATTAGATGTGTTGTTTTACAATTATCTATTGTAGCCAATATCTGTATCCAATTATTGATGTCACTTTTTGTATCCCCTTCTATGGGCTTTAGTGCATTAGTAGGTACAGGGGATGCATGACTAGTGGCGCTAGTGGAAGAAGTGTTTAACATTTCTAGGATTAGTGGGTTTGATTTTCCCTATTCCCAGATTTATCTTGACATCGGTTTCTCTATTTTGGATAGTGATCCTATCGGTGCCCCAATCATGGAGTACTGATGCTTCCTCAATGCATGGTCTTCCCAACAATATTTGGTACATTGTGGCTCCCTTAGATATCAATGCTCCACTCTCATGTAACTACGCAGGAACCAACTAACTCTACTTGTAAGCCCCCCATATGAGGAGAAGGCATTTGAGTAGCTCGATTATCTGGTAGGTCCTGGTTTGGACTCCAGATGGGGGCCTTGTGTGGCCTGATGGCTGGACGGCTTCAGATAGAGTTGGCACATTGCCAACTAGGCTACATGCAAGTGCGGGAAGGCATCCCTTAACGGACCGCACTAAGGGTAGATGGAGCATTTCCTGGGGCAACCCACTCTCGGGTTGCGAGGCCTGTTTGGAGCCTCATATGATCTCGGATGGCTATGGGCCGAATGGTTCTATCGTATGGTCGGTGGCCTACGGGACCGACGACCCCCAGTCGACTGTTTTGGGCAAACTGGGTCGGTCACCCAATTGAGCCTAACCGACTATGACTGGTGGCTATATAAGAGCAAGCCTGTGAAGCCCATTTGATCATTGGCTATAGCAACCCTGATTCCTTAGCATCCAGCCTCCCTCTTCTATTGTTTCTGGCATGCCATCGAAGCTTCTTTCACAGGAGTGCACGGTTGGGAGGCAGCGCCATCTATTGTATCAGTTTTACAGTAATCAAATTTTTTATTCTCCATACTATCTTGTTTTCTCTCTTACATACGAGATCCTGTTGTTTGTTGAGCACAGACGTTGTATTATTTTCTTACATGGTATCAGAGCCTGGACTCTAGCAAGAAGATTTGGTAGTGTGTTTCTCTTTGTGAGCAGATTATGAGAGATGGCCCAGCCCGCAAGACTACGAACCATTCAGTGAAAGCGGAAAGTTGGACGACTCTAACTATCCTCTCTGGAAGTTCAAGATGAAGACCATCCTAAGCGCATATGAGCTTTGGGACACTGGTACTGGGGTGGACGTGAGGCCGGTTCCGAGACCAGATCCAGCCAATGTAGGACAACAGATAGTACCAATTGCAGATGAGATTCTCGCATGGACAAGAAGAAATGTAGATGCACTATGTTCTATTGTTTGCAGTGTTAGTGATTCCATCATGGCGTTTATTCAACATGTCACCATAGCGGAGGAGGCATGGACGGTCTTGAAAAATCAGTACAAGACCATGAATCAGACGCAGATTCAGAATCTGGAGACTCAACTCGTGAATGAGAAGTTGTTTGAGTCTGAAGCAACAGAGAAGTTCATCATCAGGGTGAAGAATCTGCACGATCAGATGACTGCAATTGGCATCACCATCACCAGCGAGAATCTAGCATGAAGGTATATACGAATTCTCCCACCAAAGTACGACGGTCTTGTTATGGTGCTAAATACGTAGAATAGAAATCCGCCCCTCAACTTTGAGGATTTCAGCGCGATGCTTCTAGAGGAGATGCATCAAAAGACGAGGATGGGAGAAGATTTAGCTTTCTGGACCGGATCAAAGAAAGGTAAGGGTAAGGACTCTGGTAACCCATCTTCTTTTAATGATAAAAAGAGAAACAAGAAGATCAAGTGCTTCTATTGCAATAAGGTAGGGCACAAGCAGAATGAGTGCCGAAAGAAGATTGCAGATTAGAAGAACAAAGTAAAGAAAGAGTCTAGCAACAGTACGCAAGCAGTGCCAATAGAGCTGTTCGTCGCAATTGAGGAGATTTACACGGAGGTAGTTCATGTACCTGCAGATGAACCTTAGATCATTGATAGTGGTGCATCACACCACATGACTGGTCGGAATGATTAGTATACCTCAAGTCAAATGGAGTTGTAAAACAGTTGTCCGATGTTCTTTATGTGCCAGATATCAAGAGGAACTTGTTGTCCATTTCTGCGATCACGGATCAGGACCTCAAAGTTCAATTCGATAAGAATGGTGCACATATCTTAGATCTTCAAGGAAAGGTCATTGGTAAAGGTACACGGTGTAACAACATTTACGAACTCTCAACTTTCAGTGCTCGAATGGATGTGAAGAACACTAAGCTGTGGCTTGAGAGGTTTGGTCATCTAAACCTTAATTCTTTGAAGGAGATGCATAAAAGTGGAATGATTGCAGACCTACCAGAAATTTCAGATCTGCCCGATGTATGTGAAGCTTGCATGATGGGCAAGCAGCATCGGCAGCCCTTTCCTAAAGAGGCCAGCAGAGCAAAGGCTCCTCTAGAGCTCGTTCACATGGACCTCTGCGGAAAGATGGAGACAGAAGCTTTGGGTGGTTCCTTCTAATTCATGACGCTAATCGATGACTACAATAGAAGGATATGGATATACTTCCTGAAGACAAAAGATGAGGCTTTCAGTAGGTTCAAGGAATGGCATGTAATGGTCAAGAAAGAATCGGGGAGGAAGGTGAAGAAGTTGAGATCAGGTAGAGGTGGAGTTCACATCGACTGAATTCAAAAGTTACTGCAAAAGTCACGGAATCAAGAGGCAGAAACCCCTGCCACATACATCACAGCAAAATGGAGTAGCAGAACGCAAGATGCACATCATCTGCGAAATGGGCCGGAGTATGATGAAAGGGAAAGATTTGCCAAAGACTTTCTAGGCTGAAGCATGTAACACTACAGTTTACATCCTCAATTGTAGCTACACGAAGGCTGTGAATGGGATGACTCCACTGCAAGCCTTTTCTGGTAAGAAACCTTCAGCTACACATTTCAGAGTTTTTAGATGTGTTTGTTTTGTGCATGTCCCTGATGCTACCAGGACTAAATGGGAACCGAAGAGCCGGAAGTGTATTTTCTTGGGCTACAGTGAAGAGGCGAAGGGTTACCATCTCTATAACCCTGTTACCAAGAAGGTAATTGTAATCGCGATGTGGTCTTCTCAGAATAGCCGCATTAATTGGAGGAGGATGCTTCCTTCTCCTAGACAACCAAGACCAGGATATCCATCTAGTCCCAACCAATAGCAGACCGAACTCCCCCAATGGTGCTTGGGAGGATTCAAGACAAAGAAGATGAAGAAGATCCTTTGTTCTTTATGCTAACAAAATTTTAACTAAAATCCCCCCTAAATCTCTTTTTAGAGATACACTGTTTGCTACACTTTAACACTAATTCCGACACTCTCCACACTTTTGACTCTTTTGCTATTAGTTGGAGATATACTCCCCCCCTTAGATCTCTACTTTACAAACTAAAACTCACCTTCCTAGCAAAGTCCTTTAACTCCACCTATCAATGTATTTCATTTAAGAGGTTTAAACCCTTTCTTAAAACTTTTGATGATCAATTTCATGTTTGCACTTCAGACCCCAACTTCTTTCATCATCCCTTTCTTAAATCTCATATCCTTTTTTGCCTCAATCGCATTCCCATTACCCCCTTAGATCCTCAGATAGCACTTCAAGCACTTGCAATTGTATTTCAAGGAATTTGCCTCTATCTTGATTTAGACCACACAACCTACAAAGCTTCCCTCTCCCACCTTTTTTGGAAAAGATTCCTCATTCTCTTCCCCAACCTAAAAACCCAACAATCTATTTTGCAAAAGAAAAGTCTACTTGATGAACTGGCTTTCTAAACATGTGTTTATCACTGGCTTGGACAAAGCTTCCCAAACTCCCATTGTCCTTTGCAAATATTTAGTTCAAAAACTCACCCTTGATAAAATAAACTCTCCCAAATTTGTACCTCAAACCACTTCAGCTTTTGATACACTAGCATCCATTACAAACATGCTTGATACCCTTAGAATTCCCTACAATTCCAATGACCTTCCTTATCTCATATGCACTTATAAAGCACACAAACACAGCTTTCGTTGGCAACTATTGCTCGTGACTACATTTTCTCTCCTCTCATTGATCTTATTTCTTCAGGACTAAAGGATCTTAAAATTGTCATCTCCACCCATGGAGATAAACTCCATGCTACCTACAAATGTAAACACTAATTTATGTTGGGGTATAGACTCAAACTTTACTCAATGTAAACACTAATTTACTTTGGGTTATAGACTCAAACTTACATTTCCTTATTAACCTACCCCATGAAATCCATTCTCTCAACTTTGCTGACATTGCAAACTATTATGAAGCCGTTCCTCACCATGGCACTTCCAATCTTATGGAATCCTTATCTTATTTTTGTAGTCTTGCTACAAACTAGGTTTTAAAGGATTCTTCCAAAAAAACGGTTGTTTTTCTCTCACAAATCCAACCAAACTCCAAACCCTTTACACCTTTGGTACATTTCTCACTTACAACCACTTCTTGCTCAACTTTTGTGTCATTCAGGTTGGCCCACATTGCTGGATCCAATCAAAAGGCATTCCCATGGGTTTCTCGTGCTCCCCACTTTGGTGCCAACTCTATCTTACTTCTTTCAAATTTAAATTCATCAAGAAACTTGCACATCTCGATCAAACCCTTTTTCTATCTCACTTTCTCCATACCTTTAGATATGTCGATGACATCCTCTTCATAAATAATCCCTACATCACCAAGTTTCTTGACCCTTCTAGACCACTCCATGATGACAACCCCTTTGCCATCTATCCACTACACATTATCTCACTAAATTGTAGTCTTTCCTCCTCTTTTGTGGACTCTAGTCAAAATCCCATCGGCCTCTCCACCACTTTCTAAACACACACATTACCTTTTTGCCTCCTTTCCTAAGTGAATTCTTTACCACTTTTGTTTGGAAGAAAAAACTTCTCAAATTCCCCACCGTCTCCCTCATCAGTCCTCATAGTCACCGACCTTTCTTCTCCTCTCATAAAGCTGGCTTAACCTTCATCCTTCCCATTCTCTAGTCTTGCTCTGATAGTTTCGAAGCTTTCCTCCACATATCCATGACATTCACAAGGAAAATGGCTTCCAACTGGATAGAATCAAAAATATTATCCATGATTACATCTCTTTTAATACCTTCCCTCAACTCAAACTTGATTTATTCACACTTCTATTTCTCTTAGGTAAGCAGTAGGTTAACACACTAGGTGATGACCTACTATCTCACCTAGTGTGATGTACCCTACTTGGGCAAAGGCATGTACATGCACACACACTTCCTACCCTTTCCTCCCTTTTGTTTAAACCCTGGCTCCCTTGTCTTCCCACCTTACAAAACCCTTCCCCCCCCAACCCCAAACTGACCCCCCTCATTCCTTTCTCTCTTCTTATCTAATTTTTTTTCATGTTTTCTTAGTCTTTTATAAAATTTTAATTTCCCCTTTCCCTTCTCTAATTTATCAACTATCCTTAAAACCCCCTTACTTTCCTTTTTAATGAATTCTTTTTCCTTGCCCCTTATTTGCTGTGTTATATTACTAGTCATTTTTATTTTTTAATATTTCTACGTTACTTATTCTTTCCAAACTGTCCCTTTATTTTTATTCATTACTTATCTCCCCATTTTTCCCTACTACCTTTTTTACTATCCTACTGTCTTTTCCCTTAATGTTTTCCTTTTGTCCTTAATTTCTTTCTTTTTTATCCTTACTACTCTTCTAATTTTCCTTACTAATTTATATTTTATTGTTTAAAATTTTTATCATTTATATATATATATATATATATATACTTTTTCTTATTTCTTGTCTTCTAATATCCTAATTTTCTTATCTTTATTAGCTCTACTTAAATTTTTATTCATTTTTTGCTTTTAATTAACCACTATGAAAATAATTTAAAATTTTTACTACCCTTGCTCCGTAGCAGTCCTTCGCGGGCTGCCATCTCCGAATTCTGGGCTCCTACTCTCTGCCCCATGCTCCAAAGTCCATACGCCACATGCGCTCGCCCACTGTAAGTCGACCATGAGCTCCATGCTCTGTGCCTTTCATGGATAGCTCGTTGCAATCTGCCCCGAGATCCGCTCTACTCCATTCACCACCCACCGTTGCCCATGCGACTATACTGCTTCTCACGCATCCTCGTCCCACGTCCATGCCATTCCTATAAGCCCCGCCTCTTGACTTCTGTTTTTGCACGACCTCCATAGACTCTCAGGTTCTGTCTACTTCCTACCTTTCTTCTTCTTTATTGTAATATATGTGTTTCCCCCTCACCCCTCTCCTCTTCCATCTTTTACTTATATACTCTTTCTAGTCCCTGGCCCCCTCTATCCCTTTTCTTCTTTTTTAATTAATAAACCCCCCCCCCTCCTTTCCCCCTTTTTTTTTCCCTATCTACCTCGCATTTTTTCCCCTCCCCAATCTCTTGGGCCCCCTCTTCACTCTATCTCTAGATTTCTTTATACCTTTTTAAAATCCTTCATATATTATCTCCTTCTCCCTGTTCTTTTTTTCATTAATGTCTTAAAACCCTTTATATTTTACTCCCCCCCCCCCTTTCCTTTTTGTTCATTAAATTCAAAAAATCCTTTTAAAATTCACCTTTAACCCCCAACCCCCCTAGTCTTTTTCTAGGACCCCTTTATAATCTATAGTTAGTTCTAACCCTAACCCTTCTCTACTAATTTCCTCCTCTTAATTTTTATGTAAATTTCCCACGTCCTACTTATAAGAAATTTTTTTTAATGCTCTTCTATTACTCTTAGACAAGAAAAATGGTTACATGAATCCCCCTTTTTTTGCATTAACTCCTTGTATTCCCCTATTGATAAATTATTAAAAATTTCACATTGCTCTTTCTTGTCACCTCTTTTATTAGTTCGAGGCTAAGCGTTAATTTTTTATCGTGACCCCGATAATGAGGGAGGAGTATTCATGACACTTGTCTTCCCAACTAAAGCTATTCTTACTGTTATTCTGGTTGGATGGTGGCAGGTATGCAGATTCTCCTCTTCAATAAAAGAGATGCTTGTCAGGACTTTACCGGCTTTAATTTTGTTTGCCTTTTTTTTTTGGGTAAAACATTATTGGCATTCCTTGTTAATTAAACCCTTACATACTTTTTTATACGTTCTCTTAGGTCTTTTTACCTACTCATTCAAGCACTTCCTTTACTCTTTAATGTTCTAATTTTTCTCTTCCCTGACTCCTTTGTCTTTTAACTATGTAAAAGGGGTTGTTGTCTTGTCTACCACACACACACACACACACACATATAGGTATAATAATTTGTTCATATTAGATCTCTTTTCCTTGAAAATTAAATACCTATCCTTAGCTTCATGTGAATAGCCAAATGTGATTGATTGTTGATCTTAGCCATGATAAAACTCAACTTTTAACATTTCCATCACACAAGCACTTACTAAACAAAATATGTGTGGACCCATTGGAAAAATACATCTTATCCAGTGATAAATTTACACACATCAACAACTTCTACATCGACTTAAACAACAAAATGGCATTAGATAAGGTACATTCAATGACACATAGAATTGGCATTTTTCATTGCAATGTCAAATCACATGACTAAAGCAAAAAAACAAAATTAGATGTTCACTACACATATCATCGATAATTGTGAATTTGTTTTCATTAATTATGACTTGGATAACAATTGGGGAGATGCATTCTAAACCTTCCTTCCCAATGTAACATATATTGTTCTAACAAAATGTTATGTTGGATGGTGGAAGGTTAGTATCTCACCTTTGATTAATTTGGAAAATTCACAAGGAGTGACAAGTATACGGGGGTATTTGTACCATCTGTATTATTTCCATTGATAACTATATATTTGAAAATTTTTGGAATGATATTATTAGAAAAAGAAATTTACCTTTCAATAGAAATACTGCATGACAATTTAAAGCATTGTATTATTAGACATAATGATGCTTTTTTTATTAGTATTGAATCAAGTTGTTAAATTAAAGCTCAATGTTGTAAAAGAGTTGATATTCCAATATGAGAAACAATAAGAACATTTTATGATGACAATTCCCCAATTAATGAAGAGGTTTTCTAAAATTCATGAGGTAAAGGACATCTCCTCTAACATATCGGAGGAAAGAGAGACTCTTTAGAGATACATCTCCATGCCTAGTGGGCACTCATAGCTTGATAGTTCTGGATGATCTCACTAAGGAAGAAAGAGAGATTATTACACAAAGACACCATACTCAGCCACATCTTGATATTCCATATGCAAACCCTTATAATCCTGAGAGACAGATGGAAATAAATTTAGCATTGGTTAATAACAAAGCATGGAAATTTGGTGACTACTCACTCTTAGCACATATTTCTATAGACATGTGGGCAATAATGGGAGACTTCAAAATTTAAGGAAGAGAATTTAAAGACCATTGCAAAGATTTAACAAAAGCATAAGAATATGTGATTGATGAGAACTACAAACTCACATCAAGCTTTAGTATGAGCCATTTCGATGCTGATCAATGTGAATGTCCATATGGCATGTTCAGACGACTCAAAAATTGCAAGGTAAAAAGTGGGCAAAAAGAAAAGAAACGTTTGGAGAAAATATGGAACTATCTACGTCCATATATAAAATGCCTATGCCCAAAAACAACCAGATGCAAATCATACATCCCATGGTTTTACCATGCTACATGGTTCTTGTTGAATAATATCAATTCCTTGATGAAGTGCAAGTCATAAAAAATCAAAATGGGACTACAAAATCTTTGTCGTGACCAAAATGTGGATCTCTTTCTTAGGGCGGATGGAAAAGGAATCCAATTTATACAAAGGATCCTTGAGCCAGCTGGACACATCAAAAAAAAAAAAAATTCCAAAAAAGAGACTTCTATTAAGTAAGAAAGAAACTCGCTAGAGCAAGCTCTAAGCAGAAATACAACATCAGGATAAATAAAACCCCCTCAAAGTGAGGTGGAAAAAAACCAAGGCTGAGGCTGAAACATCACTTTTTTTTAGGATGGCCAAATGAGAAAATAAAAAACACCTTTTCGTTTAAAGCCAGCATACTATGGTGGGGGATATGGGAGAGCACATGGAGCCATAGGAGGAAAATACAAACCAAAGAAATCCACTCCACCATCATCAGCTAGACCTTATGTCGCGAATATAGGTTCTCCAATTCAGTCCTTTAGTTTTGTGTATGAGGAGGGGGCGTGGAAAGGCAACAGCATCTAACTCCATGACATCAAAGAAGTATGCCTTTAGTTGATGATGACTTACCAATGTGAGGATTGTGGAATTGATAGTAGATCCAGATGGAGTGCGAGGACAATGGCAAAGGTATTATTCATTTATCCCATGGTCGTCTTGGTTTTGAAAAGCATGAAAAATCTCACTTACTATATTTTCACGTACTATTTGTCAATGGAATGTTAGAATCCATCTCTATAAAGAAGTTGTTTGAAAAAGTAGTTAAAAAATCCAATGTGAAATTTGACATGATCATATGGGATAATGTTGGCTTCTTCGGATGGAAATTTACAATAAAATGTACAAAAAAAGATAAAATAACCTAAACAAAACATTTTGTGAATTTCTTATCAATGAGAAAATAGAATGTACATGCGAATGAGAATGCCTAATGCCATTCAAAGAGAATGAGTTTGGCCATGTAGCAGCATGTGATTTAAAACTAAGCTAAGATGTAAGTCTACAGGGAAATGATTAAGAAAGGATTGAATCATATCCCAATAAGACCAAACAACCTTCAAGAAGTGAAACAGGAATTGGTATCCACGTGGAATCAATTTACAGAAGTAGTATCTCCAAGACTAGCTAGTGAGGATATTAAAATCCTCACTGATGAACTAGATCAGTTATACAAAAACTCTAGTACTAGCAAAAATCAATTCGACTCTCAAGACTTACTCACTAGAAAGAAAGGATAGATAGAGGAATTGACAATAAACTTGTATCTATGCTACATGGATAAGGCTCAAAATAATGTACTATGTGTGTGCAAAAAATTAATTCGACAATTGGCACTAGAAAGGCTTGAAGGAGAGGATTTCAGATGCAATTAAAAATCAATAGAGGAAATATCCACAAAACATGTGTGAAATTCAAGAATCAAGATATCCACAAATCAGAGTGGTATCAAAATCTCTTGTGTTCATAATTACTTCATATAAAGCACACAAAAAATCCTTCAGATGGATTACAAATGCCCATCACATTAGCATTCAAATGAAAAAATAAGAAATTCATTCTCCTACCACATGAGATAGAGAAACCAAAGACTGGACAAAAGCAATACAGCAGGTTTGAAGTTTGAGAAATATGGCATTATAAATATAACAAACAAGCTCACTGAAAACATGTTTATTCGACTAGGGGACAAAGTGTGGAAGCAAGTAAGAGGAAATTCTCTTGCTCACCAATGTGGTGTAACCTCTACTTGTTCTACTTTGAATACTCGTTCTGATTGATGAGGCTTGGAAGATGGGACCTGATAAATCATTTCCAACATTCATTTAGATTCATTGATGATATATGTCTGATCAACATAACGAATGCACTGGCATGCTTAAACAAGTCACCAAATTTATCCAAGGATAACCCTTTTTGGATATATCCAACAAACTTTGTGGACATAAGAAACCAAAAACTTCATAGGCGGAGCACACACACACACACACCTGCACGTGCACATGCACACACAACACACACATAGCAAGGGACACACACACACACACACACACAAGCATGTGCACAAACACACACAATCACATGTGCACATAGATGCACTCGCATACACACACATGCATACACGCTCACACACGCGCGCGCACACACACACGCGCGCGCACACACACACACACACACACACATACACACATGCACACACATGAAGGCATGCACACATACACACATATAAAGTGCACATATCTGCAACTATGCACACGAACATCTTATAACTCTCTCTCCCTCTCCCTCTCTCTAAATATGTGCAGTACATTTAATATTCTAGTGCCCTAAATACTTTTCCGGTTATATTATTTGATCAACAATCATTCAATTGATATAATGTCACAATAGCATTAGGTTTTGTACTCGTTTCAAATTATACAACATGCAAGTCAATAGATGCATTATCACAACACAACTTCATAGCCACAACCAAGCACAACCCAAGGATAGGTAATCAAATAAGTTTTGAGGAGTCGTTGACCCTATTTTTTGCACCAATGCAAAGAATGGTCCAAGGAATAATGTTAAGTAGAGGTAGACTCCCATTTGTAATAGGGGATATCTCTAAAGAAGCCTCTTTGTGAGCATATAAGGTATGTGGAGAAGTCTGGAATGCTCTCCACATATTTCAAGAGAGTAGAATTACCACATGCTTCATAGAGAGAGGAAATGCTTACCATCTACTTTGCATAGAATCCTTCTCACATGTCTAGCATAGAGAGTGGAATTTAAGCATATGTAGAAATATCTCTTAATGGAATGAAGTCCACACTCTTGGGCTTGATGTTTAGTTTACCTTTTGTGTCCATGTGCTTGATCTCCTTGTGTCCATGCTCCCTTGCACCAATATGTACTAGCATGCCCTTACCCTCAACCTTGAGCCCTTGAGCCACTCTCCACCAATCTACTCTCCCCCTCTACTTTTGCACCCATTCTAACTTCACAATCCTTATGTGCCACTCTTCACTCACCCTTAGAAACCTCTTATAGACTTTAAAAAACAAGGTGAATGATATTCAAAAGGCCTACCCAAACTAAAGTTAAACAAGTTGCATGCCGTAAAACCTCCATACAATAGAAGTTATCAGGAGGGAGGAGGTCAAGAACATGCAAGTGCGAGGGCTCCAACAAAAGCCGAATACATAAAAAACAAACTGGCAAAGACCATAAATTTGTCTTGAGGTAGTGAAAGGAAAAGAAGAGCATCCAAGAGCATATCGATGAATTGACACGCTCCCTTCTGAAACAAAGGGGCAATGATGCTAGGCAAGGCAACAGTGTAAGAAACGCTTGAGTCGTAAAGAGATCTTGTAGACAGTCTACAGACTGAGAATTCCCATCGTCCCTTGTTGCATAAACATCGTTGCCAATATATTCTTCAAGCTTTGCCAATGCAACCTCAATTTACAGCTTAACAAAATGAAAGAAGAAAGCTTGACGTTAAAGAAATTGAAGATTAAAGGTTTTCCAATAGTCCAAAGAAGCTTATTTGAAGTTGTTCTTAAACAATTAACAAGAAAAGCTCCAACTAAAACAAGAAGTGGTTCTCAAAGCAGACCAATGTCGCTTATAGGTAGGATGATGACACTCTATCCATTCTGCTCCATCAATTTGACACACTCTTTCAACTACCTGCCAGAGTTACAGATAACTCTGCCACGGTTAGCCTGATCATCCTCATCATGATTCACAATCCTAGCTATCGTATATGTTGCAAGTTGCGACCTATATTTCTTAGTATATATAATACAACACTTTTGTCCAGTTTACTCCGTGGATCATCCTTATCAAGATTGCCTCTTGTCAAGGATGGCAATCAACATCGCCTCGCATGAGCCTAGTTGTTGTAGCATCATCTTAGATCATTGTCTTGCTTTTGGGTTTCATGATAGCCACTAGCTTTGCTTAGTCTGCTCCTCCTCCATCAAAGGTTCGGATCACTCGAAGCACTCATCATCGGAGTCCTCAAACTTTGAATTCACAAGTTGAAGCTACTAGGAGCATTTAGACTACTTTGGGAAGCAGGTGAACAAGGATCCATACCAGTTTGCCGCCATGTTGAGTGTTGTTGCCTCCACTTTGAGCATTAAAAAAAACCACACATTGATGGTTCTCTTTACTTCAAGCCATAGGTCGTCGTGTGACTCCAAGCCATAGGTCGTCGCTGGAAAGCAGAGGGAGAGAATCAATGCAAGGACACGAAGCTTTAGATGATAAGCATGAGAGGGCAGATGGAATCAATGTATGGGCATGAAGCTCTAGCTGATGAAGATGGGCGTGGGAGGTTAGGAGCGTTGAGACTAGAAGCTCCCATTATCTGAAGGCTCCATAAGGAGGTGAGGAAGCAAGGGTGGAGAGTCGACTGGCAGGCAATGAGGGCGGCTACTTCTAACTAGCCATCGAGCGCCATAGCCAGAACCAACCACCACAACATTGATGTGTGGAAATTGAATGAACAAATCAAATCACCATAGAACGCCACACTGTTTGGTACACCATAAACACGCCAGGAATACACGATCACCTCACAGCCATGATGAGCCACATAGAAGTTAGAGAAAACCAACCCATGCTTGTATCCAAGAAGGAACCATTTTTCTATTTCAGGGCAAAACATATATTAAGCCCTACCCATCGGGGGCTAGCCAAAAATTAATTAAAAAAACTGTCTTCATATATGAAAGAGGCTAGCGCTCCAATTCTTAGACCTATACCTCATTCTCAACCCTACACTCTTTTGAAACCTTGTAACTCTTTCTCACCCTTACACCCCTAGCTCGATTTCACAAACTTATCCTATTTCTAAACCTTACCAACTCTTTTTGAACCCTTTAAAATGGAGGTGAGAATCTCCATCAAGCCATTTGAACAACTCTTCTTCTTCAATTTATCTAATTCAAGAACCATTTCTTATGCTTTAAGCCTAACCAAAATCTGACCTAAGGCCCTATGCTACATTTGTGAATTCTTAGAGGACCCATGATGGCTAGTAGCGTTAGGATAACATCATTAACACCGAAGGTGTACTGTCCCATGGGGTTGAGTAAAGCAGAGAGCATGCAATGTGCATTACCAGCCTTCCCATATTTGGCTATGTTAGCGATTGCTGGATGGATAGAGCTGGTCATCTAATAGGTAATCCTGGGTAGGAAGTGGTAGAAACTTGGGGAGAGCCAATCAACTTTTAATCTTGCCTATGCATAAGGTTGTGGCTAATGCAGCCTGGTCAACCAAGGTGTGGGCAGCGTTGGGGTGACACACATGAGGAAAATTTATGCAGTAGCCATGCTTAGTAGCATATTGCTAGCTCCCAAGCGCCATCAACAATAGGGGCATGGGTTGCCCCTCTTATGCTATAATAAGCAGCAACCGTATCTGCATGGCCAGAATCCTAGGACCTTCGAGATTAAATGACAACGGGGTCTGGGCGAGTGTAGTTGATATCCTCAGGAGAATGAACGTGCTTGCAAGCCATTTCATGATTAGACACCACACAGACTAACCCTGAGCGTTTGATCAAGGGGCGGACCTTTACGGTCAGGTGAGTGTTAGCTATCGTGCCTGCGGGCCCACACGATGGACCTTGCCTCTGTTTGCTTATGGGGTCGAACATTACGATTGTTAGGTGGGTTTCACACACGTCCCTGCCTATAACTTAGCGGACGATGCCCCCTCCAATTAAATTAGGTTTTCACATTAGTCCACCCGGCCAATCCAAAAATTCGGTGTGGAGTCAGACTCACGGACATGCAAGCAAAATTTATTGGGCAGCCTAATCCCTACAAGATTAAACAACAACGGGGTCTGGGTGGGTGTAGTTGATATCCTCAGGAGAATGAATGTGCTTGCAAGCCATTTCATGATTAGACGCCGCACAGACTAACCTTGAGCGTTTGATCAAGGGGCGGACCTTTACGGTCAAGCGAGTGTTAGCTATCATGCCTACGGCCGCGCCCACACGATGGACCTTGCCTCTGTTTGCTTATGGGGCCGAATGTTACGATTGTTAGGTGGGTTTCGCACACGTCCACTTGCAACTTGGCGGACAATGTCCCCTCCAATTAAATTGGGTTTTCACATTAGTCTGCCCGCCCAATCCAAAAATTCGACGTGGAGTCAGACTCATAGACATGCAAGCAAAATTTATTGGGTGGCCTAAAAAGGCCAATCGATAGAGCTCGAGCTCAGGACACACAGAGCCAAATCTGACAGCTTTACCAGTTGTGCTACACCCATTTGGACGAAAAGGAAGGAGCACATTTATTACTTAAACAATTGATGTCCGCCCTCTTGTGAATACAAGGGCGGATGGGTGACACGTTATCGTGATCAGTAGGGTGGATGCGATTTTTGGGGGTTCCTCTCGTCCCCAGAAGGATGGACGCGGTTATTGGGGGCTCCTCCCATCCACCGCAGACGGGTGTGAAACCCCCTTTAGCTATCTTGCTGTGTGGGCCCACTCGATGCGGTTGCAGAACGCTCTCTCTCTCTCTCGCCCCAGCTGGGCCTTGGGGTGCAACCGGTGTTAGAGTAACCCGGGGTGGGTTTGTGCAGCTTGGCTCGTTGATTGGTGTGATTTATAAAGCTCTGTCGGCTTCCTTTCGCGGGGAAGGTGAGCTCCGTCGCCATCGCCATAGCTCAGCCATCGCCACCGCCATAGCCATTGCCATTCCCATCGCCTCCATAGCCATTGCCCTTCCTTCTCTCAATCTTTGAATTGGCGTCTCACTCTCCTATCGACCAGCAGGACATCGCAGCAGACCAGCGCATCGCAGCGCGTCGCCTTTAAGGTGGCGAGCCACTTTGCTTCCCGTCCAAGCCGCTTTGCAACGCTCCCAAATTGGTATCCCTTCCGCATTTTGGTCTCTCCTCCTCTCCCCTTCCATGACATGCCGTTTCATGCCCCCTTTCAACGATACGGACTTTGCGCACTAGGGTTTCGGGGTTGCTGTGAATATATTTTGTTTTGTTGTTTAGGATTCTTCACATTTGTTACGTCTCCCTCCGCGTTTTGAAAGCGAAATGTTGCCATCTTTTAACAGCACACAGCCAAGTTTTTGCGCGACGCAGCTGATTCGACCACGATAGGGTCTCTAATCGTAGCAGGGTCATTGATCGTCAGCCCTCATAATAAGTGTGAGCTGCTCTTAGGGGGTTTAGAGAGCAAAGCATACGGACTGTCGATAAAATGGCGGACGATTCTTCGGAGGACGAGTACGAGTTAGTACCCAAATCTGTGGATAATTTCTGGCTGGAGGATGGCGACGAGAATCCCATCTCCTTTGCAGATTTGCCGTATTCTAAAACTGGTGAGGACGTAAAGGCTGAAAAAGTTGTGTTCTTGCGGGGTACGCAAGACAATGGAATGCGCTTGTTTGTGAAAGCTGTGGCATGGAGGTTGGAATTGGGCAAGGATATCAAGCCCGCTTTCCATGTGAAGACAGATAAATACTGGTAAGCTCAATACGTTAAGCCATTTTAATCTGTTTCTGTGTCGCTGGACCATAAATATAGCTGACATGAAAAATTATAGCATTTGTACTCAATGTTGGTTAATGACATCATTTTGATCTTTGCTTATTTCAGGATTCAATTGTTGAAGCCGCGGAAGAGTTACGAGGAAATGATCAGGAGCATTATGGTCGTTGCCCAGTTTGTAAATTATGCGTTGGTCCATCCCGACGATGCTGAGAGGGTCGTCTGGAATTATGTGACAGATGCGTTTCCGTAAGTCTATTGAGAAAAGATTACAACTATGCATTGCTGATGCTTTTATGCATACAATGCGTCGAGCTTCTCACCTTTTTTCTGTCCAAGTTATTCTGCTTGTCAGATTCTCCGTTGAGCTTGGTAGGATGTTGTGAGCTTTTAAACAACGACGATGCTTTGGCTATTTACAGAACAATGTTCTGTTTTGTATTCAGCTCCTGGGAGGTACAGCCAAGCCGAAATGAGCTGTCTTCTCACTTATCTTTGATTCAACAGCTAATTACAACGGAAGAGGGCTTAGGTGGTTCCTCCGTAAGTGAGCTTACCGAAATGAGCTGCCTTGCTTAGATGGTTCCTTGTAATGGAGCTTAGGACATTGTGCAGGGTATTTTGTCGACTTCCCTTATGTTCACTAGCCTACTCACGAACTTTATTATCTTTGATGCAGGCTTTGCAAAGTGTAGTTTCAGGATCTGCAAAGAAAAAATTAGCTTCTACAACAGAGGTTGGATTCTTGACGCAATATTCTTAGAAGAAGATGTGATTATAGGCAGTCCATGTTGTGGTGTCCTGCTGCTTTACTTTGCTTTTCATGCTAAACGCTTCCAGTCTTAATTCATTGTTTCAATGGGAAAATTATTTCACACAGTTGATAAAACGTTGGATTGATTTAAAGTTTTTGTATGTGTACAAGCCATTTGTCATAAATATGTGCCCGTGTGGCTGTGGATTTTGGTGCATACAGGAGAGCATATCTTTGTACCTTGGTCGGAGTCCTTGCACTGGTGATATCTGTGGTGTGGGTGACTGGTGTGAGAGTACTCTTTCTTTTGCATTTGCATGATGGGTTTGGGCACGTTTTTAGGATCACATAGGGGCAGATCATGTGCCATCATTTCTTCATAACAGACAGTAATGTGCTCGCCTTGGTCTCATGTGATTTTGAAAACAAGTGATTACATTCTAAAGGCTCCTGTCATAGGATGATGGTGCAATCTGCACATTGAAGGCCACGGCATATGTGCTTCTCTTTCAATTCAGAAGCTAGTGTGGGTTGGCATTTAAAGCTGGGCCCGACATGTACAGAGTGATCATAAGTGTGGACATGGCTGATTGGCCAATGGTTGAGAGGGCTATTGTGCTGCCCATGTGGCAATCCCATCATACTGTCAGGGTGTGGAGTGGATGCTGCCCTCTGGCAGCACCAAGGATGCTCTCAGTGCTCCTCCTATGGCTGCCTCCCTATGTGGCAGCCCTAAAGCAAGGTCATGCCACATCATCTACGAGAGGAGGTGTATAAGCAGATGGCTCACACACACACACACTCTCTCTCCCCCCCTCCCCCTCTATTCCTCTCCTTGTTTGTTCCATCTGCCACCTTTGTCTGTCTTTTTTCTCTTCTCCAAATCTATCAACTCTATCCTTACACAATCCTTGCTTTGACCAAAATCAAAAGTACTCTTTGACCCAATAAAAACTCTTTGACCACAGTCAAAATATTACAATTTGGTGATCAAGTGTGCCACCCACGTGGCAGCCTATGTGCTACCCATGTGGCAGCCCCATCATATTCAAGTCCACTTCCCCCATGCTCTCCTCATATAGGCGCTTGCAGATGGGCAGGTGACTTTTCTAACACCTTTGTTAAATGGATGCTCAAGTATGTTTAGATGTATGGATTTGTATGTGTGAGAGCATATGTTTATACTATGGTCTATACCCATTGTTGGGCGCTGATGACGTCATTGGAGTAGCTAGTTCGTGCTACGGTGATGGAGTTTATGGTTTTCAACCTTATGAGTGACTATCATGGGATTGAAACTGCAGTATGTGTTGTGTTTTTAGAGAATGAATTTGGGCATGTTCTTGGAATCATCTAGATATATGCTTCTTTCGTATTAGTGGACATGCAAACGTTCATGTTGCCGCTTGCTGATATTGCGATAGTTGCCCCTTTGTCAAGGCTGAGTCTGCCCTTCACCTTTAGAGTGCCGACAAAAACTCAGTACAAAGACTTTTGTATAAATGAATGCTTAAGTATGCGTGGGTGTGTGGATTTGTATGTGTGAGAGCATGCGTTTATACTATGGTCTACACCCACTGTTGGGCGCTGATGAAATTAGTGGGAATGCCATAGTAGCTAGTCCCTACTATGCATGATGGAGTTGATGGCTTTCAACCTTATGAGTGACTATTGTTTGATTGAAATTGCACTGTGTTGTGTTTTTAGAGGATGAGTTTGGGCATGTTCCTGGATTGAGAGTAGGATTGCAAAGAAACCCAGTATAGCTGCTTATGCTTGGGCACTGATGACGACATAAGTGTTGCTTTGCTTGCTAAGTATGTCTTTTGTTTATCAAAAAGTTTTTGTCACCTCTTTTTTCTTCTCTTTCGTTTTCTCTTTTATTTTCTGTGTAGATTTTTGGACTTTTCAACAACTAAAAATCTAAATTTGTATGATTGGATATATTATAGTCTTACAAAGGTATATGTTCCTGGATATTCCTCTAGATATACATCTACATATATACACACTCCATGCAGGGTGCACAGTCCTCTGCTTTGTATTGCACCTCTCTCATCTCTTTGCACCTTGTTGTCACGTGTGGGGCAGCCGTGTGTATTGGCTAGGGGCTTGTACTGCATGTTTTCCCTGTCATTGTGGCTTCATTCGTCCTTTTGTGAGGTACTTAGTGAAAGACAAATAATATGCCACATTGTGACAGAAAAGCTTGCATTACAAGTCCCTAATTGTCAGAAAGTGTTAATGAGGTGCAAAGTGACGAGATATATGTATAAATTGCAAGAAGCAAGCAATTGCTCAAGCTGAGCAGCTTCCATGTCATTCTTGCTTATAGGCATGAGAGAATTTGCTGCTCTGCCATCCTTTGGGTGGCATGGTGCTACAATGAGATGCCATTCCACTCCGCCCATTTGTCTGGTTTTCAACCTTGTGAGTGTCTGTCATGAGATTGACACTGCACTAGTTGTGTTTCCAGAGGATTGGATTTATCGAGATGCATGTAATTTATGATGAACTGATCCTGGTCTAACGCTTCAAGGGGCTACCTAGTCCTTGCTGACTATTAACGTTTTAAGGTTTGGCCAGACCTCTTCTATACTTGCTGGCTCACCCATGTTGCTGAGCAGTTGGGTTCTGAGCTGTTGGACATTTATGATCCTCCTTGACTACAGCTGCTGTATAGACATGGATTGCTGCGTACTTGCAGCCCTTACGTCCTTTAGGATATGGCTGTAATAATTGTTTGTTGAAATGTTGGAATAAGTTTCTCTACTATTACGTCCTGGGACTTTAGCCCTTCCTTTTTTGCAGCTACCGCCTTTTGATAAACGATACAGGTCTTGTTTGAAAAAATAACATCTCAAATAATTATTTGTATTCTGTTGACTTGTAGATGTCTATGTGTTTTGTATTTTTATATTCTCATTTATTTGGCAGCTTTGTACTTTTTAACGCAGCTATGAATTCTTTGTTTAGTACCTGAAATTCTGCCGTTATTTTCCTTAATAAATAACAGGATGGAAGGCAGGGTAGCAGGAAAAGAATCTATGTTTCTGATGATGAGCCTGAACCAAGTGGTGATCAGAAGAGATTCAAATCTGAAGCCAAAGAACCAGAGTTTGGGGAGGGCATGGACAGTTATCCAGAGGATTTGGACGTTGGTGACCTCTCAGAGACTGTGTGCTCTATTTGTGACAATGGTGGAGATGTGATTTGGTAAACAACAGCTGTTATCAGTCTGTACACACAGAACTTTTCTAGTCCCTCATTTTGCTGATCAACTCTTTTGCATAGACTGTCTGTTGGAATTAGGGTTAACCAGAATAGCATGTTCTGATCAAAGAATTGTTGTTTAATGCTCAAACAGCTGTGACGGCCCATGCATGCGGTCGTTCCATCTCAACAAGAATGCTGACGGTGCTAGTGAGGCCAATTGTTCCTCATTGGGTTTCAGCAAAGCTGATGTGGAGGTGATTTTTCTTTTCTGTTTAAAGCTGTAGAGCTATGAGTTGAGACCACGTCAGGAACTTTGATTCCAGAAAACCATGTCATTGTTTCTGGGAACTGTGCTCAAATACCTTGTCTTATTTAGTGAGTTAAGTACTTGAGGGAAGTATTTCAAGATTTCCCAGTTGAATTGATATTAATGAATATATGATGAGGCTAAATATGTATATCGATTATGTTAGATGAGTTTGGGCATGTTCCTGGATTAATCTAGAAATATATATGTATGTGTGCGCGCACACATGTACATGTACATAGATACATACATACATATGTGTACACACATTACACGTGTGTGTGTCTATCTCTCTCTCTCTCTCTCTCTCTCTCTCTCTCTATATATATATATATATATATATATATATACATACACACACACATTTATATATACATATATATGTGTGTGCGTGCGTGTGTTTTAAATATATATATATGTATGTATGTATGTATGTATGTATGTATACACACACATATACACATATATATATGTGTGTGTCTGTGTGTGTGTATCTATATATGTATATATATACATGTATATACATACACATACATATACATATACATATACATATACATATACATGTACATGTACATGTACATGTACATGTACATGTACATGTACATGTATGTATGTAAATAGAATTATTATTGTTATTTTAAATTCAGTGCATAGTTTGGGGAAATTTTAGACGTGCGAGATATATTACTTTTAAGTGCAGATACTTGATCTCTAACTAGCTAGCAAGAAGATGCGCGGTCAAATTATTCGTTCATTACTGCATGGATGTATGTCTTCTTCCTAACGAGTTTTCTGCACGATTTATTGTACAACAGAGGATGGACAAGTTTTTTTGTCCTAATTGCAAGCTTAAACAGCATCAATGCTACATTTGTTTAGAACTTGGATGTTCGGATGAAGCTGCCGGTCCTGGACAGGAGGTAAGGATGCTGACGAGGCTTTGTTACTTTGTATTCAGTTGTTTTCTCGTAGGGCTCTGGTAAGAGGTTGAGGTGTTTATGGATTGGATTTTGGAGAATTTGGATTTTGCAGTTAAATGAAAATTTTCTTTTAGCAGGAGCCTTGCTTTAAGAATCAAGATCTATGCTTAATAGATAGCTCTCATGACAATAATGGGATGGGTCCCGTGAATATTGTCCTAGTATTTGTTGAGTTTATATGGCCTAAACATGTCTCTTTTAAAGCTGCTAGTAGTGCCAATTGATATCCCCCAGTATTTTACTGGCAGGGATTGATAGACCAGTTAGACGATGCTTTCTAAATCAACCTGCACATTTTGACGAGTTGGTCAAATAAGTTTGCTTGTAATGGATACGTTTCTGCAGATGATGCTTTGTAAAGCAATGAACTGCACTCTTTGCCAATCTGGGCAAAATAAGTTTGCTTTTAATGGGTATGTTTCTGCAAATGCTACTTATTATGGAGTTTTTTTTGACTTGTAGAAGGTAAGAGGGCTTGGGTACAAGAAAGATCAGAGTTTTGGCATGAAAGATTGCACTCGTTCAGCTTTTGTAACTACTGTAGGTATTTGTCATAATGAAAAAAAGAGAGCATATAGCTTCATCAGCGCTGCTACCTTATACACTTCTTTCCACAGAATTAGATTTTTGAACAGATCATTAATTTCCATAAGAAGCTTCTCCATTTGGTGGCCTTTTGAGACTGCTGATTTTTATACACAATTCGTACAAAGTATTTTTACATTTTCGAACATGTAAGATAATTAATTGTAATTGGATGGTACCACTTTGAGACATTTTGACGCATTTTGAGGCACTGCTGCACATTTGACAACCTTTTCAATCTTTGAGATGGGTTGATTATTTGTCCAGGTCTTCATGTGTGATGCGGCAATATGTGGCCATTTTTATCATCCTCAATGTGTTGCTTCGATGATTGCAAGAGATAAGGACAGTGGTGAAGTAGACAGTGTTGCGGAATCTATCAGGGAGGGTAAGGGGTTTGTTTGCCCTATGCACAAGTGCTGGAAATGTGGAAAAGGGGAAGTCAAAGATGATGAGGAATTGCATTTTGGCATTTGCCGCCGCTGTCCAAGAGTGTGGCATAAAAAATGTTTTCCACCGTAAGTCTTTGTGGTGATAATTATAATCAGAAGTAAGGAGGACATGTGTTGCGTTGTCTTGGATTTGAAGGAACGCCTTTTTAATTGTGTGGGCATTTGTGGTTATTGCAGCTCCCTTCTGTTTGAGGCCACTGATGGTGAGCCACAAAGAGCTTGGGAGGATCTCCTACCTAATAGAATACTTATATATTGCAAGTAAGCTTTCATCCATACTCAATGTGGTAGTTTTTTTGTAGTGGGGGGTTGGATTTGCATTGTTTTGGGATATTCTGAAATTTATTTGGAAATACATGGTTGAGGCCATTTAAAACTGTAAATGTAGCATATATCCTGAGGATGATGTATGGGAATTTGAAATGAATGGAAACCAGTATTTTTGCAGTTATTATGCCTTTAGAATTTTTTTTTAAATATGTCTCTTTTTTTGTTGTGATAACTCAGGTCTCATTTTGGGTCTTGGGTGGATTAGAATGCATGCATACGTTTTATGGAATTATCCAGAACGATCACTGGCCTTTTGGTATAAGGAGGCATAGCTGTAGATCTGATATGTGTACTAGATCGCAGTAGATCTGATATGTGTACTAGATCTGACTGTCAAATGAGTCCCTCCTGGTGTGGTGACTGACATGAAGTTAAAGCTACACTGGTGATTTTGTTTCTAGAGGATGAGTTTGAGCAAATTCATGTATTCATCTCGATCATATACCAGCGCTGACGAGAATATTTAGCATCTGCAAGTGCTGGTGCGTTTAGGGGATGCTACCTAAAGCCTTGACGGTTGGATTCTTTTGTAGCTCAATGTAACCACAAACTTTACAATTGTATTCACCAAAGAATTCACCAAAGGAATTCCACCAAAGGCTTGAAATGAACGATCTTATGTATGAAATAGTGGTGACACTGCTATAATCTCAAATAGTATTGCTATGAAGTGGTTAACACTACTGCAGTTGGAAATAGCAGTTCCTTGAAGCGGATTCTATTTGCAATGTAGAAGTTAGAAAATTCATGCAGCAGTTAAGACTACTAGACCATTAAATAGCAACTAGTACTTACTATCCAGTAGTTATCACTGTGATGTACTGCTATACTATCAAATACCACAAGGATGTGACTATACTGCTATACTATCAAATACCACAAGGATGTGATATCCAGTAGTACTTACTATCCAGTAGTACTTACTATCCAGTAGTTATCACTGTGATGTACTGCTATACTATCAAATACCACAAGGATGTGACTAATTTTCAGAGTCGTTATGGTAGAGATCCACGCAAAGCCCATCAATAGAAAATAGAAAGTGGAACACAGAAATGACGACATCACATGGGGTGTGAACAAGGATCACATCTTGTGAGAGACTATAGTGCTTGTGTTAGAAATAACCCAACAGAGGGTATGCACAGCGGAAGATTGATAGTAATGCCCAGGAGCTCACACAGTGTGATGTGGGGTGTGGAATCACCAACTTCTTAACTTATGTGCATAGATGTGCAAGCCAGTAAATAGACAATGCTCAGAAACAAATATAGAAGCAACACTTTATATTTCCGTCCGTCCAGAAACTAGGACAGGATACAATACCAAAAGTTCCTTCTACTACAAGCCTGAAACTTGTAGATCTCTGAGCCCGCGTGCTCCACTTCAAGCATATGTAGACTCTCTGTCTAGATCCCTTCCACCTTGCTGTCCGGAAGCCAGCCTAGGTGGGCTGCCACTCTAGCTCAGTCTGCAGCTTCTCCTAGGTCACCTTGTCCTCCTGAATGTAGGCCTAAGGCTCCCCCTTTGCTGCTCCTGTCTGCTGTCCTGAGGGCTGCTCCAAGTGATGTTGATCTCAGCAACCTTCTGCCCTAGAAGACAGTCTAGGTTCAGTCTCTTCTGGAGCTAAGTCTGCAGCAACACCCCTCTCCTTCACTTCCTGTGTAGAGGCCCAAGGATGGTGAATGTGCTGCTCCTTTCTGCTCCTCCCAAAGTGCTCTGCTGGATATGAAATGAGGCCTGGGGCCTCTCCTTTTCTAGGCCCCCAAGGGGCTGTCATAAAACCGACCAGCCAGCCTCATCCTGGCCGACCAGACTGGCTGACCTGGTTGGCTGGTCCAACCAGCCCTATATAAGGGCCCTAGCCAAGCGCTGACGTCATCGCGCCTTCGTTCCTTGATGGAGATGCTGTGCAGATCTGCTCTGCTCTGTCCTTGACAGTCACCTGGCCATTCTCTGCCAGATCTGCCCTTGAGGTAAGCTTTCTTCTGCCAGGTACTCTCCTTTCTTTGTGTGAGGTGCTGGCCATGTGGCAGCCCCCCTCCCTCTTTCTTTTCCTAGGTTCATCCCCCCCATGCTTTCCTCATATGGGGCTTACAGATGGGGAGGTGACCATTCCAACAGCTTGGCAATGCCAATCCAAAACTTCAGATGGAACCAAGTAAATTCTAGAAGAGTCTAAATATATAAATGATTACAGCCATGACTTGCAAGCTGTTATTCTCATTACATGCAAAATTGAGATAAAATCATAAATATGTAGTCTATAAAGTCCTATATGCATACTACACTAAGTACATAAAATATACATATAATATAAAAACAAATATGTAGTCTATAAGGTCTTATAGGGATACTAAGAGCACCATAGGCCTTATAAGTGCATACTACATAGTAGACATTGGGCATAGTCCTTATAAGTGCATATTACATATATTCTCTCTCTCTCTCTCTCTCTCTCTCTCTCTCTCTCTCTCTCTCTCTCTCTCACGCCTTCCTGGCCCGACTGGAGAGAGATTGCTTTCACTCGCACTTTCAGGACCCGTGGGCCAAGGTTCTCCTTTTCAACTCCATGGTCTGACCTGCGGGCATGTATGGTAGCACTTGTTGGGGACCAGACCTCTCCGACACAGAGTGGACTTGAGTGGAGAGATTACAAGTTCTACTCTCACGGATGATACGTAGCAAGCCATTTGTCCCTCATCAGATCATAAGCCATTTGTCCCTCATCAAATCATTCAAGGTGAGTTCAGGGCATCCCCACTGCAGCTAGATGTGGCATTCTAGACTATCAATTACCTCTACTGCATGCGCGCGTATGGCTCATGTATCATTGGGCGACGCAGGCTACCTTTGTTGGCACTAGCATCTTCTATGGCATTAGCAGCTTAGGGTGATCAGAGATGTTATTCGTGCGCACATGCGGGTGGTTTGATGAGATTGGGTTTTCATATAGACAGGCTGCGACCCTTTGAGTACAGCATTGACGTGGGGCAATGAATTCAACCCAATCATCTAGGAGGATCTTCTACAGCTACACACATTCAGGACCTGGCTAGCACAGGCAGAGCTCCTTGTGAAGCTCAGTTTCTATTGGGATCACGGCTTGCACATTTCAGTGGAGGGTTTCATCAACCCTCCAAGGTACATTGAGATCCACCTACCACATTCACTCAGAATTGCCCTTGGATAGTTATGTGTCATCGCACCGGCTCCGTATCGAGAGCAGAAAAAGAGAGAAAGATTAAGCATAGGCAAATACAGATGCTTATGAAAAGAGATCGAAAGAGGGGGGAGGGGGAGAAAGAGAGGAAAAGAGGAAAATGAGACATGCTCATGCATAAGCATAAGCATAAGAGAAGGAAGAGGGAAAAAGAGCATAAGCATAAGAGACAAGGAAGGTTTTGGGGGGTGATGAGCCTATACGAGTCTATTAGAGGTCGAGCTCACGTCCTAGAAGGTCGAGTCCGCATCCCAAAAAGGTCTATCGGATCGGGCTGAGAGCACAATCAGGGTGAATTAGGGATGCCCTCTCTCACTGACTCTCTTCAGGCTCTACCTTAATGAGACCACCTCGGAGGCGAGGGTTTACTATTGGTTGACCTGATGATACAGATACTACTATATGCAGAGGACATAGTCCTCATAGCATCTTTGGCAGAGGGATTGGAGAGACATCTGGAGTTCTTGGAGGTGCTTGCAAAGGGAGAGACCTGGCAGTTAACCTTGGGAAAACCAAGGCTATGATCTTCAACACCTCACGTGCAGTAGTTAACCGGCATAGCTTCACTTACCGAGGTGAACCAGTGGAGATAGTGCAGTCCTACACATACCTGGGGATAGTATTCACAGGGCCAGTTTTTACGATGACCCATGTAGCCAGAGCACGAGTTACACATAAACCCTCATGATCTTTCACTTGGCCATTATGAAGCTTCCTTATGGGATCCTTAACACCACCCTTAGTGAACAGAGTGTAGGAGGTGGGGCGAGGTAACTGCGAGAGGTTTGGGGTGGGCTGATGTGGGATGTCATATAATGTGCGTGCATAGGCGTGCCAAACTTGAGTATCTGTGAGAGGGGAGGGAGACTGCCGCTCAAAGAATTTTCGCGAGAAGTCTTTGGAGTTGTTACTAACAGGACGTTTAGAAGCTTCTCCTCCTTGTGGCGAACAAAAGCCTATTTCTTCTGGCGGACCAATCGGCGATACTCACGTATTGTCTCCGGTTCGTTCGGAAGGTTATATTTGGTTTCGAATTAGAGTTGGTGGCCTAGAGCCTTACACTAGGGGATGGTCCCAAGAGGTGGTGGGCGTGCGGATGGAGTAAGGCGTGAAGTGCAGCCTCGTGAAATGAGTGAGTGATCAAAGTTGCGCGATCCTCTAGAAGAGGTATGCAATATATATATGTGAGTAGTGTATAGACTTGAGTCAGTGTAAGCATGTGAAAGACGGCGGTCAAAGTGCATGCCGTGATAAGTGCTATGAATGATCAGTGGGGTGTGTGGTACTACAGGATGGGGAATAGAGATGCGGAACTCTTGGAGGAGGTGGGACAACAGTGAAGTTAGTGATATGAGAAGCGAAGGTAGGGGATGCCATGATCTAATTGACTACGCTGGTGCCTCCCCATGTGGAAAATAGGTGAAGCCACTTGAGGACTCGTCTCGTCTCTATAAGCAGTCTCCCAGGTGTAACCATTGACAATTGGTAGTGGACGCTTTGGGCTCTGATTGCCTCTGTGTAAGAGACTATGTATCGACCTGTATATGACTTTGAGAAATTCCCTGGTTTTGACCGTAAGGTTTCATTATAGTTTCAGACAGGGTCTCAACATTTTGAGTCTCACAGACCTCGCTCCCTTAGGTAGGGGGAGGGGCTGGTACTCTAATGGGCCCAGTGAGGAGTCGCCCATCTTGTCTCCTTGCGGGCCAAATCCCGATGTTGCCTCAAACCACGTCTCTCTTCAATTTGTAAGGGTGTTAAATCCTCCACCATGGAGATCGAGGGGTGGTCTCGGAGGATTGATCCACGATGCAATTTTGCCAGGTGAGCTTGAGCATCATGAAATTGTATGATGAGGGGCTGCTCTTGATTGAGGTCTCTCTCCACTCACCTGGTCCTTTCAATTGCATGCTCTGCGACCCCCAAGGTGGTATGCAACAAAAGTGGTTGGTGCGAGGAATCCCACGAACTCCGATGTTGAGAGCCTTACTGGCCCTTTGTCGCTGCTCCATGAGAATGGCCAAGATGGTTGCGTTTGCAGGTTCCCGTTTGGCCACATCCACACATCTGAATGTCTCCTTGATTAATGGACTGCATGTTAGCAATATGTGCCTCCACCATCTGGTGTACTCCTTGGGGCTGTATGTAAGGTGGAAACCTCCTTATGGAGCTGTGAAATGTCTTGTCTGAGCCCTTGTATGAGCCCATCCTACTTCTGTATAAACTTGGCTTGCTCCTATATAAAACGGCCCTGATCCTGATAGAAGCGGGCTTGCTCCTATACGAAGTAGGCCAGCTCCACCTCACGGGCTCATATACTGTGCACCTCCATGAGAGGAGACTCGCAGACATCTGGCGGGTCAGCTCGTGGAACTGAAAGGGTTGTGCACGAACGTAGGGGTTGCCGTGGTGATTGAGTAAGGTGGGTGAGGTACGAGGATGACTGAGGAAGTGGCGGGGTGGGGTGGCTGGTTGAGAGGGAGAGGTGAGCAAAGGGAGAGGTGAGCAAAGGGACGAGGAGTAATGTGGTCCTGTGTATGTTGCCTTGATGATGGCGACATGAGTAATGAATCTGGTCACAAATTTGTGGTAGCAGGAGAGGAGGTTGATATCGAGCCCAGTGTCGAGGATGTGGGCTTGTTTATGTCGCCGTCGATGATGACGACATGAGTGGAATCTGGTGACAAATCTGTGCTAGTAGGAGAGGAGATTGATATCAAACCCTCTGTCGAGGATGTAGTTGAGGCAGATGCTGCTGAGGTGAAGTTCTTATGTACAGGTGGCCTGTCCACTCCAAGCCCATTGCGGTTGAAGAGCTTGTTTACATCCTTGTGTGCTTCTCTTTTTCATTGTCCTTCTCCTACCTTCACTTCATGTATCACCAACTTCACTGTAGCACCACTTCCTCCAGGAGCTGATCACATATACCTATTCTTCACTATCGCCACCCCACGCTTAGCCACACCACACACACCACATAGGAAGCACGACACCTACCACGACATACACTTTGATCACAGCCTCTCACCGGCCTACTCTGGACGCCTAAACAGACTCTTAGCCTACATTGATCACATACCACTCATAGAGGACCGTGCTGCCCTGATTAGTCGCACACTCCACGAGACTGCCCTCCAAATCTTTCCCCACACCACATGGTCCACTAAACCACCACCTCTTGGTTCTGTACCCTACAACAATTGGTACGATGCAGAGTGCAAGGCTTATTGTCGACAGCTCCGACTTGAAACCATATGTCACCTCCCGGACACTCAGACATGGTACGCAAGTACCGACGTCTCGTACGTCGGAAGAAGCAGGCATTTCTTCGTCAAAATGAGGAGCTGCTGCTGCACATCTTGTATATCAACAACTCTAAGGATTTTTGGTGGAGATACCTTGAGTGTAGGTCTCCATCACTCCTCACCGACACGAGAGTCTGGCACACGTATGCAAGCCCACTCCAGACCTCATACACACACCTCGTCCCACCACTTGCACGTTGTTCACCAGAGGGGGAGTCAAGGATGCGACATTGAAACTGCACAATGGCCGAGCTAAGGACATGAGGGGCTATGCACTGAGTTTATCGCATATGGGATCGACATGTTAGCCTCGATCCTAGCAAAGCTATTCAATGACGTTGTTTGCCACCGGTTGCTCACTTGTCGGGATCATCATCAGGATTCTTCTTTATGTAGATGACGTGGCACTCTTGTTGTCCACACCCGAGGGGCTCCAGCGACACCTAGATGCATTGCAGGCTTTTTGTTTATCCCATGATTTGGAGGTCAACCTTGTCAAGACCAAGGTCATGATCTTTAACACCTCTCGAGCAAAAGTTTACTTTTACTTCGGGTGGGTCACCAGTTGAGATCGTATCCTCGTACACTTACTTGGGGGTCATCTTCTCCGGCGTGATCTTCACGATGAGACCAACGATGCAGGCCAGACTGAGCAGGGTATACGCCTCACTGGCTCGGCTATAGAGACAATGCTTTCACTCCCACTTCCAGGACCCTTGGACCAAGGCTTTTCTCTTCGACTCCTTGGTTCGACCAGCTGGTATGTATGGCAGCCCTTGTTGGGGGCCTGACATGTCAGAGATAGAGTGGACACAGGTGGAGTGCTTGCAGATCCTCATGCTCTCACGGATGATCCGGGGGAAACCGTCTGTACCACATCACATCATTCAGGCCGAGTTTGGTGCTTCTCCACTCCAGCTAGATGCAGCCTTTTAGACCATCACATATCTACACCGAGTTAGATCATATGGGGACTGCACATCAGGGAGACAGGTTGCCATGGTTGGCTCTCGATTCCTCCATGAGGTTGGCAGCAGAGGGAGACGAGCGATGTTGGTATGCAAGGACTCACAGATGGTTTGTGAGACTAGGGTTCCACATCAATAGGATACTTCCTTTTCAGTACAGTTTAGATGCCCCTCTAGTACTCCCACCCACCATCCCGATTGGGCCACATACCAACTAGGTCATTCGAGAGGATCTCCTGCAACTACACACCTTTAGGACCTGGTTGGAGCCGAGGGAGCTTCTAGTGAAGCTGAGTTTCTACAGAGATTACTGTCTTCGCATGTCGGAGGAGGGATTCATCACACCACCGGGGTACACTGAGCTTCATATGCCTCACTCACTACGGATCTCCATCGGAGAGTTTCGTGTATCATCACACCGCCTCCGCATAGAGAGCGGCAGAGCAGAGGGGATTCCTAGGGAGCATTGCTTATGCATATTGTGCGACTGTCAGGAGGTTGAGTTGGAGGAGCATTTTATTTTCAGGTGCCCAGTGTACTACGAGATCTGAGGTCGCTACCACTGCCTCTTCAGAGACGGCTCCGGGCTCCTTTCCAGATTCCTCGCCTACCCAGATCAGAGATGCCTCGCGGCCTTCATTCACGAGGGAGTCAGACATAAAGAGTACTTACTCAGGCGATGAGGCTTGGCCACATTATCAGACACCTCTCAGAGCAGGATCATAGAGTTCTTCCCATCGAGTGACATTGATCGTCCAGTCTCTAGCTGCAGACGTGACAGAGACCCCGATCGGACGATCGCAGCACGACACATGAGACATCGAGGAGACACACAGATCACTCTGGGGACCTCCCGTCATTGTTTAGACCCAGGATACGTCCCACGGGAGTCACGGTGGCTCTGGTCTTGCATCGAGCCTCGTCCAGGAGACCGAGACGCATGGCGCCCCTTTATGGACGCCAGCATCCCATCACCGGCTATGCCTCTCCATAGCCATCTCCTTTGTGCTCATTTCGCCTCCTCTTCCCTGTTGTCTGTACCCGTTTTGAGCACTGCCACCTTGCTGCTGCTACATAGCCGCTGCATATCCGACCTCTTTTGGCCACCTTTTCAAGCTTTTCGAGGTGTTTCAGACCACCTCCAAGCAGTTCCACCCAGTTCCAGCCCTTGCTAGTGCTGCGTGGAGGCCACCCTCCACATTTCGGAGCATTCATCTAGTGCTGTGCATTTCAGAGCATACCAGGCTTGCACGTGTGGAGATTCAAGCCGTTTCTAAGCATTTACATTCCCGTTTTTAGGGTTTCCAGGCTGCTGCAGCAGAACTGTTCAATCAAGCGCGTCGGTTGCAGATTCTCGGGATATTTGGAGGCCTTGTTGACCTATTTTGGAGCAGGTGCTTGCATTTGCGAGCGGTTTTGGGATTGCTGTGCAGAGCCACCTCCTTCACACTCTTTCTCGGGGCTGCTCCTTGCCTCTCATTCATCGTGGGGCTGCTCTAGGTCATTGCTTTGCATTTTCGAGCACTCCTTTGGCTCTCTTTTGCCTCCTCCTTGCATCTCGGGCTTGCTGTCTGCCTTCATCAAGGTCTTTGCCATCGTGACTTCATTGTCTTCCAGCTCTTTGCTCATGGAGGAGTTCAAAGGGACAGGTTTTCCCACATGGCAAACCAAGATGCAGCTGCTTCTTATGCGCAAAGGTGTTTGGGATGTTGTTGAGGATGACAAGGTTTGATTTCTCGATCAGCAACACCAAAGGATTTGGAAGCAGCAGAATGCTAAGGCCATTGTCCTCATTGGTCTTTGCTTGGCTGACACTTTTATCCTTCATATGGACTTCAAGTCAACAACTAAGGAGATTTGGGATCGCCTCGAGACATTGTTTGGTAACAAAATCACCAACTCTGAAGTCTGTCTGAATCTCAAGTTTATGATTTGAAAATGGAAGAGAGTGATGAGTTGAGTGATCTTCTAGCAAGGTTTCAATCTCTTGTTCAACAACTCTCAAGTTTGAAAATGATGAAGATAAGATGGCTGTCCTTGTGAAGAGTATGCATGGAGTTTCTCGCTTTGAGTAAACTCTTGAAGTCCTTCGCCTTGCCACTACCACGTTTGATGATATGGTGGCACTACTCATATGAGAAGGACTGTTGCAATAAGGAAGCCTCCCTTGCCTCTACTAGTGATCAAGCATTTGCTTCCACAAGCAAATGGAATACCAACAAGAACATTATTTGCAAGTTTTGCAAGAGGAAAGGACATATTGAAGCTCATTGCTTTAAGAAGAAGGAATAGGAACAAGAGAAGCACCATGCTATACATGCAGCTACAAAAGAGGTTCATGGCCTCTCTTGAGGACGAGGACCCATATGATCAGGATTGGGCTTTCTAGGCCCCCTATGCTATGTGTTTATGTTGAGTCAATAAAGGTTCTGAGCCTTGAGTTGTCCCTCTAAAATAAATGTATTTGTAGTCAATAAGAGGTACTCTGTCCTGGGTTGTCCCCCAAAATGATTGTATGGTTTTTACTTTGTTATGATGGTATTGACCACCCAGTTCAGAGGTGGGGGGGGGGGTGACGAGTGATGGTTTGCCCAAGTTGACTGAGAAGTCGCTATCACACGAGAGGTGTTGGATAGTTGGACTTGCTGGAGGGGGGATCGGTGTACTCCTTGTGTGTTGGGTCTCACACTCTTTGCTCTGAAGGGGGGTGTTGGAAATATCATAGCCAAAGAGTGTGGTGATGTGATGTGTTGGTGTGTAGTACTAGGAGTTCTAGTACTAGTTCATGTGTGTGAGTCGTGTGTGAGTGTCACGTGTGATTATTGGACTTATCCCATATGCACTTGGTGCTAGTGTGTGACTGAGTGTGTGACTAAGTAGCCTATATAAGGCTTGTACTTCACTTGTCATGTCATACTTGTTGAATGAATGAAAGCCTTCATAGTTTCTACATTTGTGTCTCACTTCTTCACTCCCTAGCCTCTCTCTCTCTCTCTTTCACTCACACCATGTTTCTAACTTAAGCTAGCATCAACACCCAAATCAAATACAAAATCCATAATCCATAATCCATAGTCATGCCCATAACGGCGTCAGTGCCAGCGAGAGCCTCAGCCCTAGGAGGGGTCACCGGTGTGTGAGGTTGCGGTGGTGGTAGAAACCCTGTGATAGGGCGTTGGTGACTGTCGGCATGTGCAACCCATTGAAGTCGCCTGGCTATAGCTCTGCGGTGAACAAGTGCCATGGTCACTTCTCCAAGTCATGAGTCTAACCTAGTGAGCATGGCAGTGAGATCCCCTAGCGTGATCTGTGCCTTAGTGCATTGCCGAGTCACGTGTCTTTGACTCTGGCTTGGATCCTTGCGGTTGCTGCCTTCGTGAGTCATGCTGGTCAGTCTGCGAGGCTGGGAAAACTCAGTGATCATGCTCGTGGTGGTGTGTCGAGATCTCCCCTAGTTACCTTGAGCAAGCACTCCTTGTGTTGTACGGCCTCCTAAATGAAGGCTCTCAAGCATCTCTGGTCTAAGTAGGATACGAGACTAGAAGCCATCTTTGAAAAGGTAGTGGTATCAGTCTCTTCGTAGTACACATGGTATCAGGCTCTCAAACCATGTGCAAGTACGTGCATACCAACACCTCTAGTCCCCCTGTGCTACTAGTGTCATGGAGGAGCATAAAGCAAGCCTACGTCGCCTTGCAGAGCAAGATCCATATTGGTGAATGCGGAAAAGATATGTGATGACTTGGAACATTGCATCAGATCATCTCTCTTGGGATCCACATCTCTTGGAGTCTCCTAATCATGTGGGATTGTGGGATTGTGTCAAAGGCCTTTAGAAAGTGTACAAAACATGCGCAAACTTTCTGGGATCTCGATCTTAACTGCTTTATGATGGCGCGTAGGGCGAAGATATGGTCAAGAGTGGAATGTTGCCTCCGGAAACCAGCTGCCCCAGAGCTTGCTGTCCATGTGCCTTTGCCCCAGATCTCGCTGCTCAGTGTGTGGCCAATCATGAGGGTGTGGTAGTCCCCTGTGTCGATGGGGTCCCTTGCTTTGTGTATCCGGTGCAATGGTTGTGGTACTCCAAGGAGGGAGGAAGCCGTGACATACTTCATGGTTGAACATATGCACCAAGATTGAAGGCCAAAACCTCATGCCCATGTGCGAAGCATAGCCCCTCAGGGTCCCAAGCTCTCCAATTGTGGAGTGGCTAGGGTGCAGCTCAAGCATTCTGTGTAGTCGATGGGATGGGTGCCCTTGCGTATCTCATAGTTATTGTAGTATGGCTTGCATTTGATCTTTAAGGCTGATCTTTTATGATTCCGATTTTGCTCTTTCCTTCTTATTCATACCTCTTACTTTTCTCCTTCCGCCATTCATCTTGCTGTTAGAAATCGACCAACAGAGGGTAGGCACAGTGGAAGACTGATAGAATAGCCTAGGAGCTCACACAGTGTGTGTGGGGTGTGGAATCACAAACTTCTTTAACTTATGTGCAGACTCATCAATAGACAATGAACCAGCCAGATAGAGAAACCACCAAAATAATATATTTCCGTCCAAAGCTATGGACACAATAAGAGAGAGAGAGATCCAGAGTCCCACCAATGGTGTGGTCCTCTGATCTTACCACACGGTACTTCTACTACCGGCCGGATATCTCTAGACTCGAGCTAGCGTGCTCCACCTTGAGCATCTGTAGACTTTTTGTCCAGAATGATCCTCTCCACCTTGCTGCCTATAGATCAGCCTAGCTCCCAGGGCAGAGGCCCGGACATTGAGGTGGAAATGCAGACGTAGACAGCCCGTTAGTTGCTGTACATACCTGTCCCATAACTGTAAATATGCTTGATCATCTGAAGTGTGTTACTCTCAATGTACAGGGAATGTGTGATGGTCACAAATGGAAACTGGTCTAGATGTATATCAGGCAATTGCAGCCTGATATAATTGCTTTGCAAGAGCATAATCAGCATATGTATGCTGGTCAAATAGGCCATTTTGCTGGTTATGATATCTGCTATGCTGGAGAGCACTCGTTTTCTGGTGTGGCTTTTTTGGTAAAGCACGACCTTCAACCTGTTATGGCTCTCAATGATTGCCATGGTAGATGGATTATTGTTCAATGCCTTGTTCAAGGGCCTAATCTGGCTGACCAGGTCTGCCATAAATGCCCCTTTTGTGGCTCGCTTTTCCAGGGCCTTTGGCCCATACTTCTAGGACCCTTGGCCCTCCAATCAAGGCAAGGACCCAGCCCTATATAAAGGCAGGTCCCTGCCTACTAGCAGCCTCCTTTGCTGCTCCACCAGGCCGACCTGATATGCTGGTTCCCCTTGCCATTAATGCGCCTTGTGCAGGCCCTCTGTCCCACAACCTGTGCACCTCTTTTAGGGGCCTGTTCCAGCCCGTACAAGCACACTTGCTGCGCCTCTGCCAGGCTGTTGTGCTGCCCATATGACAGCCCTTTTAGCCATCTTTTCTTTCTTGTGAGGTGCTGCCCATGTGGCAGCCCCCTCCCTCTCTTTTGTCGTCTGATCCCTACCCTCATGGCAACCATCATGTTGCCCATGTGACCATCTCTTAGAACATAGGTCCACCCCCCCCATGCTCTCCTCATATGGGGGCTTACGGATGGGGAGGTGACCTTTCCAACACTTGCATCCGTCCGCCTTGTTTCATTATCTCAGCTAACACAAGAGTTACAGAGAGAAAGAAAGGAAGAAAGTCTATTGAAAGTCATTGGAAGACCAAAGTGTCTATAAGACTAAAAGAAACTGATACAATGAGCTGAGGGGTGGAACCGCTAAGCGGGCGTCAACACCCATGACGAATACAAAAGAACACCCATAATCTTGATCATAATAGTGTTGATACATAGGAAGAAAACTCTCCGAGCTCATGAAGTGGGAGCCGCAGGGGCGTCAAGCCTAGGAGGGGGGCGTGGATGTGCGAGGCTGTTGTGGTACCATTAAACTTGTGATGGAGTGTTGGCGACTGTTGACATGTGTAGTCCGCTGTGGTCTCCTGGCTGCTGCGTTTCCCAAGGATGGAAGAGTTGGTGATGCAAATTTCACCTTGGGAAGTTTTCGTCCATGTTGCGGCCTGTTGGTATTGTGATAATTCTTTTATCTTAAGTAACTAAAATGAAATCGTTTAGTCTTCACAAGCAGGTGTAGCTTGAATGAAGAAATTTTGGACTACTTTTTGATTAAGCCTTCTCCTTTAGTGCTAGCTTTCGTCATGGCTGAGTTTGCTCTTCACCTCTGGAGTGCTGATAGAAACTCAGTACGAAGACTTTGTGTAAATGGGTGCTTAAGTATGTGTGGGTGTGTGGATTTGTATGTGTGAGAGCATATATTTATACTATGCTCTACACCCATTGTTAGCCGCTGATGACGTTAGTGGGGATGTCCTTGCTATGCATGATGGAGTTTATGGTTTTTAAGCTTATGAGTGACTCTCTTGAGATGGAAACTGCACTGTGTTGGATTTTTAGAGGATGAGTTTGGGCATGTTCTTGGATTCATCTAGATATATGTGGTCTCGTGGCTATAGCCGTGCAGCGAACAAGTGCCATCGTCACTGTTGTGGGTCATGCCTCTGGTGTAATATCTCATGATGTCATCTATGCCTTAGTCGGCTAACAAACTTGACATGTCTTTGGCTCTGGCTTGGATCTTTGCAGCGGCCGTCTCTGTGAGTCTTGTTGATTGGTGATGTCTGGTTGGAAAACCTTAGTGATCATGCTGTGAGTGGAGTTTGGTTGTGTGTCCTGACCTCACCTATGTGGCCTGAGCACTAGCTCTCATGGATGAAGGCCGCCAAGCATCTCTGGTCTAAGGAGGACATAAACTGGATAGGGATCCAAAACCATACCTAAAAACGTAGTGATAGCGACCTCTAGTCTCGTAGTACACATGGCATTTGAACGCGAAATGCTCCTTTGATTCTCTCTCTCTGTAATTGCATAAGGTGTAGATGCGACCCTCTCTAGGTATGCCCTCTGTTCGACCATTCTCAATACTGAGAGGGTGTTATGAGACTTGGAACTGCCCGACTGAAATCCTCTGGGAGTGTGTAGAAGTTGAGCTTCACATGGAAATCATGAGGTGTCAACCAAGTCTTGAATGTGTGTATCTGCAAGAGATCCTCTTGGATGAGCCTGGTTCACCTCGTGATATGTGAGTGGGATAGAGGGGGCCTCAATGCTATACTTGAAGGGAGGTAGCTTGTCTATGTGGAGCCCCAGGCTCTCAAACAATCTCCATGTCCAACACCTCTGGTAACCCTTTGCCAGTGCCACGGAGGAGGATAAAGCCAACCAAGGAAGCCTATCTTGCCCTGTGGTGCAAGATCCATATCGTCTAATGCGGTAGAGATATGTGATGACTTGAAATGCTACATGGAGCGGTACCCGAACTCAGCCATGACTACCTGATGTGGGACTGAAGGCTTACTGCGAATCAACCGTGAAAGCATGAGAACTTGAAGCCTCTCAACTCGAGCTCAATCTATCTCTGATAGATCTAGCCCCCAACAAGGGACTACCCGCCATGGGAGGAACAATTAACACAAAAACTACAGATCTTCCATGATGCAGGGGGAGGAAGTTGAGGCGGGGGGGTCGGATCCTAAACTCACATTCATATGGATAACTTTGGTGATTCATTAGCATTGCATATCAGAGCCATAAACCTAATGAATGAGACATTTAATCATTTACGAAGTAAAGCAGCCTAAGATGACATCAAGGTAATAATTTCCAGGATAATGTTGTTGAAAAAGCGGAAAATCTGTACAAAAGGTTGTAGAGATTCAATGCCAAATTTCAACCTTGAGTGCCTTCAATTGCCAACACAAATTGGACCTGTTACTTTAAATCCTCTTCCTTAAGCACTTCATCAAGAACATACCAAATCTCATCGTCATCCCCCCTGGTCTCTCTCGCGCGGTAAAACCAAGGTCATAATCTTCAACGGGTCCCAGGCAGCCATGCACAAAGAGCACTTCACCTTGGATGGGTTGCCAATGGAGGTGGTTGCATCCTACACATACCTAGGGGTCCTTTTCTCTGGCCCAATCTTTACAATGCGACCAGCATTACAGGCATGACTAAGCAAGGGTTACACCGCACTAGCCAGATTGGGCGACAGTGCTTTCATTCTCACTTCCAAGACCCTTGGACCGAGACTCTTCTCTTTAACTCTTTGGTCTGACCAGCAGTTCGATTTGTTTTTAAATACAGATTTGTCATTTCGGGGGATACTAATTCAGACTTTTGTGCTTTGGCAGACGACACAAAATCAATTCTAAGTTGGGAACGCCTATAAGGGACCATGTGAAGTTTCCTCCTGGGTCTCTGCCATCTGTTAAGAAACCAGTGGTCAAGGCAGATGTAGAAGCTAGAAAGAGCAAATTAAGTAGGTCAGATTCTCAGACAAAGAAACAAGAGCAAGACTCTCATGCAAAAAGGAGCACGCCTGACTGGAAAGATGCAAGGAAACCAGAGGCTTCTGGTCTAAAGAAAAAGCTTGACTCTTCCATCAACCAGGTCAAGCCAGATGTATCTCGGCCTTTGAAGTGCAAGCCAGTCCTGGATAAATCAGTCTCACGGTCCATGAAGAAGTCAGATGAACGTGTTTCATCCCCTACCTTGAGTAAGAGCAGGCCAGAGTTAGATGGTTCTGCCAAGCAGGAAAGGAGTTCAGTACCTGAACAGAGACACATTAAACTGCCAGTTTCTAGGGACTCATCCATGCAGGAATTGCAGAAGAGCAGCATGCCCTCTCCATTTGGTGCAAGAAGAACTAACTTGATTGAGACTGAGGTTAGGAACATGTAAGTCGGATGTATAATTTCTTATCTCTGCTTGAATGAAAATTTCTCGTTCACCTAAAATTAAGCTCAGGGTTTAATAAATGAGTTATATTCATCGGAGGATGTGAGAGCTAGTTTTTATATTCATTTTTGATTGGTGGGTAGGATTGATGCACTTATTGAGAAGTCAAGAAATTCTGTGACTATTGAGAGTGTGCAAAGGAAACATGATACGCCCAGCTGCTACAGACGCAATCCAAACATGAAGAATCCTGACAAGAAATACTCTTTGGTGAAGATAGAATCAATAATACGGGTAATACTCAACCTTTCTTACTGGGTATTGCTTCCGCTACTCTATCTGCTATACAAGCACGTTCTCAGTTATTTTTTTCAAGCATTAAATCAAACAGTTTTTACCTATAAGTGTTGTGCTTAGAGTTGTTTACTTGCGCTTTTGCGGAGCAGCATGCCTGTAGAGGAAATGTTGTTATAGAAAGGAAGTCCAATATAACTGCACCTGATTGGAAAGACTCAAATGCTATGCATTAAATGAAGGTCAACTTCCCTTGAAAATGTGATCACATAGGGTGAAATTCTAATGCAATCTTAGTGGGCCTTTATATTTATTAAAACCCAGCATGCACATATGATCTATGGTGTTTGTCCATATGCTATAATCCAAGAGAGACATGTCCGTGGATGTCCTGTGTAGGCCCGCATGGAGATATTATTGTGTCAATTTATTTGAGCTTGCAATAGATGCACCATGCTCTTTGGTTTTTGCTGCTTTTTCCTGGGTGGGCACTTCAAACATTTTTAAGTTACTAGTAGGTACTGGTTAAATCCTGCAGGCATAATTTCCTTAAATGTGGATAGCTTTGACAGTCGAGAAACAAAATTTTTCCCTCTATCTCCTATGGTTTTAATGAAAACCCTGATTAATGTTCGTTGGCTCTTTTTTTTATAAAAACAGTGCAACCATTTGAAGTTAAAGTGGTACTTTTGACATGCCAGGGGATGCGTAAAGCTGTGGAGACTTTAGATAGTGGTGGCAGTATCGAAGATGCACAAGCAAAATGTTCCCCAGATTTTATAAGGCATTTAGACTTATGCAAGGTGTTACTTTTTTTGTATATCTGTTTAAAGAATAAAAACATTGTGGAGGACAGAATGACGTGTATGTGTGTGTGTGTGTGTCCGTGCATGCGATGTGTAATATCTATATCTATCTCTATGTGTGTGTGTGTGTGTGTGTGTGTAGCAGTTTGCAGTACTGGTCTTACTGTAGGTAAATCTTTCTTGTGGTTGGCAGAATGATTTGAAGGTCTATCTTGCCCCATTTTTACACGGTTCAAGGTACACGTCCTATGGTCGGCACTTTACAAAGACGGAAAAGCTTGAAGAGGTATGTGCAGAAATGGTTCATTCCTTGTCAGTGTGGTCATATATTACTTCGTTTCTGTGTTCTATGAGAGCGTTATGTTTGTTCTGTCAAGATGTATGGGATCCTTCTGCTGTGGCCATGCTGTCACTCCATTTTTTGAAATTTGTGCGAATTTCCATGCATTTAATAATAACTACAGGTGTTGATTCGCGGCCCACATAAAAGGTCCCAGCACGGGCGGAGCATGCTGCCCAGGATATATGATCCACCTTTAAAGAGGTAGGGCAGGGTAGCTGTGGTCGTGCTGGCTGGTTGGGGATGTCAGAGAGTGTGCGCATGAGTATGCCAGATGGTTGCGTCTATGAGAGAGGGGATGTGGCTCTCCGCTCAAGGAACTTGCGCTGGAAGTTCTTGGAGTTATTGCTAAAGAGAATGTTAAGGGGGAAGCCACTTAGTGGACATCAACACCCATGACTGAGAAAACAAAATAGAAAATAGAAAATGCCACTACTACTGAGCTACATTAGAGCCTAGATTTGAACTCTTTATTGAGGGCCTGGCCCTCACTATAGACTGCCCATTTGCCGTCCTTTCAGGTTGCCTTCACCTTTGCTAACTCGATTGCCTTTTGACTCAATTGGGTTCCAATGAGTTGGTCTACTATCCACAATCTCATACCTCAGAATGATCACTATTAAGGACTCATTGACCACTTTGGACTCCAGATTTGATGCAATTGCTTGAATCACACCCGACTGTGAAATATATTGAAAACTACTACTTATGTGGTGTTCCTCTTCATTTTTTGTTTGTGTTAACGACAAGAATGACTTAAGTGTGTTTGAACACCAAGAATTAAAGTCGTTGAAGTTATGTACTGATGTATTTCCAGCTCAACTGCCAGAAGGTTTACTTCTAGAAAGGACAGTAGATATAGTCCTTGGCACTCAGGCTATAAGTATATCACCTTATAGGATGAGCTAGCTAGTGGAGGAGGAGTTGACTTGGCAACTTTAGGACTATGTGAAGCTGGGATATATACGCCCTAGTACATCGCCCTGAGGTGCCTTTGTCTTGTTAAGGAAAAAAAACGGATAGTAGATGGAGAATGACTCAAGGGGAATCAAGAATGATGCTGCAAGATCATTTTTGCAAGATATGCAAGAGATGTTGCAATTTGCTAAGGAGTCTATTAGAAGTGCCCAAGATCGGGATAGAATAGACATCGGAAGAAACGATGGTATTTTTACGAGTTCCTAAGGAATGTAAGAGTCTAAATACTGTTAAGGTTAAGAAATTATCTCCTAGATACGTGGTCCATTTCGGATTAGAAGAAGAATTGGACAGGTCGCATATGAACTAGAATTGGCTTCTAATCTAAGAGTTATCCAGTTTTGCATGTCAATAGACTAAAGGAATTATTGGCTGATGAGGATTAGTTGGTAACTCCTCAAGAACTTACAGAGGTTAAAGATTTAACCTTTGTACCGCATGAACGTGAAAGTATTCTTGGATTTTGTGAATGTTAGGTTAGAAATAGGACAATCACGGAATACCAAATTAAGTGGAAGGATAGTGTTGAGGAGGATTCTACACTAGAGACATTGACTAACCTTCAATGGATGCTCAAGTATGTGTGGGTGTGTGGATGTGTGAGAGCATATTTTTATACTATGGTCTACACCCACTATTGGGCGCTGATGACGTCAGTGGGGATGTCATAGTAGCTAGTCCCTGCTATGCATGATGGAGTTTATGGTTTTCAACCTTGTGAGTGACTATCATGAGATTGAAACTGCACTATGTTGTGTTTTTAGAGGATGAGTTTGGGAATGTTCCTGGATTCATCAAGGTATATAGTTTCTGGACTTCCTATCAACATAAGAGTGACTACTTAGAGGAGGGAGAGTATGTCGTGTGCATGGATTGTATCTGACATGTATTATAGGCGCACAAGAGTAGCTAGGCATGCGATTCTTGGGTTGAGTTGCAAGGGCACATATGGATTAGGGTTTTTACTATATTTGATGTACTAGTCCCGAGCCTATATAAGGAGCCTAGGGGTTCAGTTTTCGGTGTGCAAGTTAGAGCGAGTCAAGTTCTACCTTATTGGTCTTGATCTTGGATCGTGTTGCGGATTCTAGCATAGCCCCACGCTGATAGCAGTTCCTAGGCCCTTGGGCGCCACTGTGGTATGGGACGCCAGGCTAGTTGGGAGATGATCAGCTCTTGGCTCGGAGGGGACGTCCTAGTTTCTCGAGTCCTTTTCTCGCATACATCATGGTTGAGTGGTGAGCTAGCTTGCTCCATTCTATTGTTGTTTCTAAGGGTAGAGAGAGAAAGAAATAAAGAGAGAGAGAGAGAGAGAGAGAGAGAGAGAGAGAGAGAGAGAGAGAGAGAGAGAGAGAGAGAGATGGAAAGATGGAAAGAAAGAAAGAAAGATGGATGTATTAACATCCTCGGAAGGCCTCACAGGCCTATGGGACAAAATACAGCAAACGAAAATGAAAACTCACACAAACCACAAGGGCTGAAACAAAGGGCTGAGTAAGGCCCTTGCTTAGTGCTAAATAAAAATCTCAGAGATAAAACTCAGTAGTAGTTGAAACCCGGCATTGTGGTAGCTCGCCGGTGGGTTGCGAAGATATCCCGGATTTGTGTTTGTTGGGCTGTCTCCTGCTGTAGAGCAAGTGTGACACCTAGATATCCAAAGAGCAATATCAAGGGTGACACCTTGTCTTGGGTGATCTCTTCCAAGGAGGGCGGAGATGGGTTGAACCACGATCATGCCTCATTTGCTCTCCGTGTCCTGCGTGGACTCTACATCATGTCGCCCCAATCAAGCAACGATATTCAAATTCTAACAAACTATAAATGCTCAAAGATGATATTATCCAACATTCATGCGAGCCTTAGTGCGCTAGAGCAAAGGGTGCGCTAGGGCTCTTGCTGAGTACTAATGTATTCTAGTTAAATCATAATGATCATAATCAATCAATCAATCTAGTACAAACTGAATCATGTAAGTCACAGAGCTGGGACATGGCTCTCTGGTGAGCTGTGAAAATATCTTGTATTTGCGTCAATCAAGCTGTCTCGCGCTGTGGTGAGGGGGGCGCACCTCGATCTTTGAACTCTCTAGGCTATGGCCAGAGTGACCCCTCGTCTCTGTTGATCCCCACTGAGGAAAGCTGTGATAAGTTGGACCTCAATAGAATATGCTCTGGGCGCTCTGCGTGGTCTGTCTCTCTCAGTGGCACCGTGTCGGCTCTCTCGGCTCATCCAAGTTGCCCTCATATCAGCTAGCTCCTCCTCCTCTACTTTGCTGTGTCCTGGAGTCGACTCAAATGTGTATAACTCTGTGATGCGACGCTGTATCCGGTCAACCTCTGTGTCTTGCTGTCTAGCCTCCTCCTGCTGCTGTCGTAGTAGTGTCTCCCTATGTTAGTGCATCTCCATCAGATAGAGCCCAATGCAAACCTCGTCATGGAGATGTATCAGTCATGATAGTGGGCCAAAGCCACTCCCCTCCAGGTAAAGACAGTGATAGGGCCCTCGGATCTCATAGTAGGCTAGGCAAGTACAAAGAAAATGCTCCTCTGTCTCAGTCCTCAACGGCCCCCATCGTGCATAGCATGCAAATCCTCTATGCTCTAGGTATACTTGTAGCTCTCCCTGCCTCGATCCTCAACTGGTGGGACGAAACCCGCATCTGTCCAATGGCAACCCTCAGTGCATGTGAGACACCTCTGACCTCGAGGTACTGGGGTCTGATGATGAATCCCTCCTCCGATACTCTCAGGAAGTGGCCACAGTAGAATTGGATCTTGGTGGAGAGCTCTTGGTCTCGAGATGTATGGAGCTAGAGGAGATCTAATTGTATATATATAGATAGAGAGAGAGAGAGAGAGAGAGAGAGAGAGAGAGAGAGAGAGAGAGAGAGAGAGAGAGAGAGACCTCGCGGGCCTAAGGGACAACGTGCATAGAAAAGCAAACTCATACAAGTCTCAGTGGGCTGAAGCCAAGGGTACGCTAGGACCCTTGCTGAGTACTACTGAATACTAGTCTATGCTAACAGAATCATAATCATAATCATAATCATATCAATCGAGCTATCGAGGCGCTGGGACGAAATCGAAGCCTGGTACAATGATGGCTCTGTGGTGGGTTGCGAAAATGTCTCGTATCTGCTAGAGAGAGAGAGAGAGAGAGAGTTTATTAAAGTCTTCGGAAGACCGATGGGTCTATGAGATTGTGAAAAACCTGATACAATGAGCTGTGGTAGTGGAGCTACTAAAAAAGCATCCACACCAATGCAGAATGCAAAAAATGCAAAATGACAGCACTAAGTCCTAAGTACAACATAGTCAACATAGTCAACATCATCATCATCATCATCATCATCATCAGTAGCAGGACATAATGATGGATGAGGCAGTGGAGGCATGAGGTCAGCAATAGAGCACTGTTGGCCCCTGAAGGGTGCAGTCCTGGTACGTCTCCTGGTCGTAGCTTTGCATCTAACCAGGGCCACTGTGACCCCCATTAGTCGGGCTTTGACCCTAAACAAGGAGGAGATGTCCCCAAGTATGATTTGTGTGTCAACCCTCTGTCTGAGCTGTCGGGTCATAGGCTCCGGGTCACGGTCATGTCGAGGTCTTGTCTCATGGGGATCTATGTGATTTGGTTGAAAGAACCCGTGATAGAGCTCTGAGAGGTATCAGTTGAGGAAGAAGTCTGCTACTGACTCTGTGCTCGGAGTATCCTCTTGTGGTGTCTAAGCACCTCATGAATGAAACCAGCGAAACACCGTTAATCTGGGTAGGAGAGGGAACGAGCCAAAACCCCATAACTATCTCTGAAGAGGTAGTAGAAACGCCCTCGGATTTCATAGTAAACAAGACACCTGAAGATGAAATGCTTCTCTGTCTCAACCTTTTGCATGTCACACAGTGTGCATATGCGCCTTTCCATGGGTAACTCCTCTGCTTTGCTACTCTTGATACGAAGTCTGTGTGAAGAGACGCGAAATTGCCCAAGAGAGATCCTTAGCGAGTGGGGTAGGTGAATTTGCGTGTATCTTGGTGGATCAATGAAACCCTCCACTGTGATATGTAAGAAGTGATCTTTGCAGAAGCCCAGCTTCACTGGGAGATCACTCGGGCCCAACCAAGTCCGGAATGTGTGTAGCTGTAGTAGATCCTCACAGATAACCTGGTTGACCTCGTGCGATAGGTGGGAGGAGAGAACGGAGTATCCATGCTGTACTAGAATAGAGGTAGCCTGTCCATGTGGAGCCCTAGCCCTAGCCCTAGTCCCATCGCATTTACCTCAACAGGGGACCCATCAAATGCGAACTGCTCCTGGCGCATGACAGCTCGAGACATTGAAGATCATAACCTTGGTTTTACCCAAGTTGACCTTCAAATCATGAGACTCACAAAAGGACTGTAGTGCGTCAAGGTGATTTTGGAGCCCCTCTGTTGAGCAAGACAAGAGAGTCACGTCATCTGCGTAAAGCAATATCTGGATCAGCGTGCCCGCGAGAGAGCAACCTATCCCCCCTGTGTTTGCATCATTGTCTCGAGCTCGTCAATGTAGAGGCCAAACAAGGTAGGTGATAATGGACATCCTTGTTTGACCCTGATACTGCTCATGATCTCGTCTATCCATCCAGATTTTGTCCGGACTCTGCTTGAAATTCGCTCATAAAGTGCCATGACAGCCAAATGATTTCCTGGTCGTAACCTAAATCGTGTAGGCGTCGTATGAGGCGAGCTCTTGGAACCGTGTCAAATGCCTTGCGGAAATCCACAAAGCAATAATAAACCCTCTGCTTTTGTGCCCTCGTCTCCTCAATGATACATCTGAGCGCGAGAATGTGGTCCATGTTCCCATGATCCCGCCTGGAACCGGCTTGTCCTGTTGCTCTAAGTCCTCGACACTCTGCAAATCTGCTGATCTCAGAATCGAGTACTGACGCATAAATCTTGGACCTCACATGTCCAATCATAATGGTCCTGTAGTTCTCTGGGCTCATGGGATCCCCTACCTTGTGAATGGGTGAAATAGTGTTAATGGTCGAGGTGCGTGGAAACCCCAAGCAAACAGCTTCATTAAATAGCTTTGCTAAGATCGGGGCTAGGAGGTTAATCCCATATGCAATGAACTCAGTGCATAGTCCCTCATGATCCTTCGCTCGGCCATTATGAAGTTTCATTACGGCATCCTTTACCCCCCCCCCCCCCCTTAGTGAAGAGGGTGCTGGATGTGGGGTGTGGCATGTGTGATAGGTTAGGGACTGACTGATTTGGGATATCATAGAGTGTGCGTGCATAATCAAATCACACGTGAGTGTTAGTGAGTGGTGAGGGGGACTGTCCCTCTAGAAATCTCCGCCAAAAGTTGTTACTGAACAGAATGTTCAGTAGCTCCTCCTCGTTGCGGTGCGCAAAGAGAGAGAGAGAGAGAGAGAGAGAGAGAGAGAGAGAGAGAGAGAGAGTTTATTAATGTCCATTGGAGACCTAAAAAGGTCTATGGGACAAAAGAGACGTGCTTATACATCAGTACAGAGAGGGCCATAGGCAACCTCCCTGGGAGTATCATCAGATTCCTCCAAGAAAACAAAACACATAGAACATAAAGCATAAAAGGAACTAAGTACTAGGCTATGGAGTGGCCATTACATCAGTTTAAGATTGAGGGTCTTTAGATTTTGTCTTAAATTCTCTAATCATTGCAAGACCATCACGATATACTGCCCATTTTCGTGCTTCCCTGGCTCCCCGAACCTTAGCAAGCTCGGTAGCTTTGTTCTTCAGTTGGGTTCTTGTAAGCTCCTCAGCAATCCATATCTTTGTCCCCTTCAGCTTATAGGATTGTTGTAGAATCCTCTTCCTGAGTGTCTTCGAGTTGAAGGTGATGACAATGTGTCCATTCCTAGGCTATAAATAAACTGGGGAAGACTCCTCTTCATCATCATTCTTGTCATCAGTTGGGCTTGCTGACCAATCAATGGCCGGGACTGCTGCCTTGATTCTGTCGATTGCCTCCTCGAAAGTGTCATCCTCGTGCTGCCAATCGGGTATTCCCCCTATTCGAATCTTCATAGCATTCTCTTTCCGAAGGTGATGTTCTTGGATCTCTATTTGGATGTCAACTTTGGGTTCAGCTGTCACTTTCACCTGGATAAGCTCTCTAACCGTGGAAATCAGCTGTGATGTTGGGGGCTCAGCTTTACATGTTTGCACGGCTGCTGCAATAATCTCCTGCTTCCCTGGGCCTTCCAAAGCTGCAATACGAGCTAGGGCTTGGGTGAGTTGGGACCTCAGGTCTCGCACTTCTTGCTGTAGATGGTAAATCTGCTCTTGCGGCTTGGTCGGCGTCGGGGGAGGTTGAATCTTATACCTAGAGTACGTCCTGTCGAAGGGAGCAGGGGTTGTGGCTACCACGGCGGAGTAAAGCTTGGGGGGATGAGGGGAGGATGGGCTGGCCATATCGACTATCCCCCTTTTGGTTGGACTAACCCCTTGGCTGGGCTTGGGGTACAGTCCAGTCAAGAGTGGGGAGAGGAAGTGGGGAAGTGGAGAGAGAGAGAGGTCTCAAGCTCATCAATGTAGAGGCTAAACAAGGCCAAACAAGGTTGATGTTACAGGACATCCTTGTTTGACCCCAATAGTACTTCAAATCTCGTTTGTCCATCTAGACTTTGTTCGAACTCTACGTGATACTCGCTCGCAAACTGCCATGACAGCCCAAATAATCTCTTGATCGTAACCCAAATCCGACAAGCAACAAAGGCTCTTGGACCTGTATCAAAGGCTTTGCAGAAGTCCACAAAGCAACAATAAACCCTCTGCTTTCGTGCCCTCGCCTCCTCAATGATACGCCTGAGTGTGAGAATGTGATCCATGGTCCCATGATCATGTCGAAATTTGGCCTGTCCAAATGCTCTAAGCCCGTGCATCTCGGCAAATCGATTGACCTCGACTTCAAATAAATCTTGGACATGACATGCCCGATCATGATGGTCCTGTAGTTCCCTGGGCTCATGGGATCCCTTGCCTTGTGGATAGGTGAGATAGTGTTATTAGTCCAGGTGTGTGGGAAGCCAAGAGAAACAGCTTCATCCCTCCCTTTAGTGAAGAGTGTACAGGAATTGAGACGAGGTGTATGTGAGATGTTAGGAACTAGCTGATTTGGGATGTCGTAAAGTGTGCGTGGATAGTCACACTAGATTTAGTGTCAGTGAGAGTTGACGTCGCTCTAGAAATCTCTGCCAAAAGTCCTTAGAGTTGTTGCTGAACAAGGTGTTCAGTAATTCCTCCTTGTTTCGGCTGATAAAGTCCCGTTTTTTCCTACGAACCATCTGACGAGTTCATTAGGAAGGTTGTGTTTGGTTTCGAATGTGAGTTAACGGCGTAGAGCCTTCCACTCATCATTATACCAACTGTTACAAGGGATGGTCCCAAGTGGCGGTGGAGCGAGTAGTGTGAGGGAAGATGTGAAGGGCAGCCTTGTGAAGTGAGTGGGTGATCAGATGAGAGAGAGAGAGAGAGAGAGAGAGAGAGAGAGAGAGAGAGAGAGAGAGAGAGAGAGAGAGAGAGAGAGAGAGGGTTTATTAAAGTCTTCGAAAGATTGACGGGTCTATGAGACTGTGAAAAATTCTGATACAAACAAGCTGTATGGGTAGAGCTACTAAAGGAGCATCCACTCCAATGCAGAATGCAAATGATAAGTGTTGAGTGCTACATAGTCATGTCAGAATGATAAGTGTTGAGTGCTACATAATCATGTCAGAATGATGATTGCCTATTTAACACTAACATCCTCATGATCAGAGCGTCGAGGGGAATGAGGTAGTGAGGGCATAAAGTCCGAGAAAGAGTGTTGGCGTGTGCCTGTAGACGTGGTCCTATGTCGTCTCTTGGTCGTAGCTTGTGTCCGATAAGGGCCACAATGACCCCTATCGGTGGAGAGCCCCAACTTTGAACAAAGAAGAAATATCCTCAAGTGTAATCTACGCATCAACCCTCTGTCCGAGCTGTTGTGTCGTTGGCACTGTGTCACGATCATGGCGGGGCCTCGTGTTGTGGGAGCCCACATGGTCTGGCAGGAAGAACTCAATGATCGAGCTTTAAGAAGAGTCTATCTAGGAGATCTGCTCTTGAAACCTTATACATTCTGAAGACTTTAAAATACTGCAAGACACTCTCTCTCCCTGTCATCCTGCTTCAACATGTATCCACTTGCTTGGTACTATTTCTTTTTGTTTTTCAATAGTATGCTTATTAAGAAATGAAATGTTTTCCTACTGTTGAGTTATGGACAATGGGGACTAGGTCTAGCATTTGAGGGTGGACCCCCTTGCTTGGGGTTATGGGCATTAGTGACCCACAAGAGTGATGTCCTCTCTTTGAGAGGGACATATGGAAACCACACCCCACCTGAGTACCCAAACATGGGACCAAACAAATGCACAGATTGCATACTGACCTAGGAACCATTCAAGAGAATGTTCCCTGAGCTTTGGGTGTCGGCCTGGCAGCATGCCAAGAGTAATGGAGATACAAGATAAGACGACAAACAAATGAGCTCAGTATGGCTCAGTTATGACCTTAGAGTACATCAATAGATAGTCCAAGCTGTTAGGAACCTGTGGGTGCGATCATAATTGAATTCAGACAACTTTGAAATTTTAGGGTTTTTGGGAGTGACACGTGGCAGCTGGCACGTGGCAGACTGCCACATGGAATCTGAGCTGGCAGGTCAGTCCACCTGTCCCACACATGTGGCAGCATGCATGGCAAGTGGCAGGGCATGCAGGCCAAGTGTCTGGCCCCAAATCTGGTAGATTTGGGGCAGGTTGTGGGCTGTCCTCTTTGGGATTGCAGCCCACCAAAAATCTGGGACAAGTGTCCACCTTCCACTCTAAGCCTGAGGGGGGGTTTGAGCCTATAAAAGAAGGCCTCTCCCCTTCATTCCCTACATGAAAATTCGTCACTTTTCTTCTCCCTCCTTTTGGATGATGCAGCAGAACCTCTCCAGCTCCTTGGGTGCAGCCAGCTTCTCCCCAGGCCATTCTCTCTCCTCAGCAGCACTTTCTCTCTCTACAACAGCACATTCTCTCTCTACAGTTCCAGCCCCTCCTCTCCAGAAATCTGCCCCCTCTCAGCTCTTCTGGAACAGCAGCAGCATCCTCTCTCCTTCTCCTAGCCTGGAGCAGCCACAGCCCCTTTCTCTCTCCTGCTGCAGTCTTTCTCTCTCTACTGCAGAATTTCTCTCTCTACTGTTCCAGCCCATTCCCCTTGCAGAAATCTGCCTTTTTGTGCACCTCTGGAACAGCAGTAGCTCCTCTCTTACATCCCCTCCCTTGGGATCAGCATTGGCACTCTCTCTCTACAGCTATCACTCCATAAAGGCTTTCTCTCTCTAGCCTACAGGCTGTTTTTCTAAGCTGTTCTCATTCCAGCCCCATTTCCACACTCTCCTCGCCCAAGGTAGCTTCAGAGGCATCAAGGATTTCATCTACAAAAGGGTCAAGTCACGAAGGGAGCCTGTAGTGTCAAGTTTATCTCATTTACAACACTATTTCATGTTGTTTCTACTATCTTTCTAGAAACTAGTGCTTGCCTCTAATGTTGGATGTAAGTGGTGATTGTTGTAGGCTTCTTCCTTGTGGATTGGGCAAGCCAAGAGTTGAAACCTGAGCTTGGAGTCCTCCTTTTTGTTGTCTACCTTGTACATATGCTCTTGAGTCTTGTATCTAGGTCCTAGGTTTTCACCGAGTTCATCAGTTTGGAAGGTGCATTGCACCTTGGTCTTGTATCTCCATTTTCAAGAATAAAGTGAGCCTGGGTAAAAGGGGGGGGGGGCGTCTTGGCCCCTCAATCATATTGCAATCCAATGATGTCACTTTGTGTTTAAGCTGTATAAGTCTTAACTCTAGCTTAATTGCAATCTCTTAAGTTCAAGTATATGTGTTTGGCAACTCGCAATCCTTTCATTTAAACGCCTCTGCAAAATCCGTTGTCTGAATTGGTAGAAAGCACCGAGTAGTTTACACTCCCTCTCTCTCTCTCTGTTACACACATTCTCTCTCTCTCTGCAAACACACTAGGGCTCAAGACAACATGTCGGGCTGGACCCCCTCGAAGGAATTTCTTACTTGAGTTAAAAAAAACTGTTACTGAATTCAGCGTAGAGCTTTGTTCCAAAATTCACAACATGATTTAAAAAAAAAACAAAGGAGCTCAAGGCTCATTCTTTTGGCAAGCTGCTACTTGTCAAGTTTCTAGCCTAATTCTAATACCATGTCCATGGGTAAAGTCTTCTGGGGTCTTCTTAGCACAGCTCCTAATCGCTCGCAAGGCTCCGCAATGCCTAAGTCTAGAACCTTTCTTATACCTGCAACAATTAAATAAAGCGCATAACCATGGCACCCATTAATTGTTAGCGCTTTGCATGCGAATAATAAACTCTGGACTAATCCTAGTCAGTGTGGGTGTCCCCACCAAGCAAACATGTGAACAAAACATAGAACACAATTCTTGGTCAACCGAAGTCAACCCTCTTGGTCGTAGTTAAGGGGCTTGACCATCAGTGAGAGCGCCTTAATTATGGCGAAGTCTCTCCAACCAAAGTTGGCACACCTTGGTTAGCTAGGCTAATCCTCTTGGCGTGAGCCAAGTCTCGCTGACCAAAGTCAACACTCTTTGATTGAAGTCAACACTTTGATTGCTTGGTTAACCATCTTGGCCGAAGCCTGATCTTCCTAATCGAGATTAGGCTTTCTTAATCGGGATTAAGTATCTTTGACCGGAGTCAAGACTTTGACCTAATAAAGGCAACTCTTTGAACATAATTAAATAAAAGAAGAACTCATTATTATGATCAATAAATGGTCAACTTATGCTTTGACTTTGGAATATTTAGAGTTTGGTGACAGCTCCCGTCTCCGTGATCGAAGTAGATGGTCGTGGTGTCTGATTGCCTCGTGAATGAAGGTGGCTAAGCATCTTTGCTCTGGAAAGGAGAGAAAGCCGGACAATGTCCCAGAATTGTCTCTGAAGAGGCAATAGAAGCGTCCTCGGATCTCATAGTATACTGGGCAGCTGAAAATGAAATGCTCCTCCGACTCAATCTCCTGGATGTCCCATAATGTGCATATGCGACTCTTCTTGGGCAAACCCTCAGCCTTGCCACTCTCGATGTGAAATATGTGCGAAGAGACTCGAAACTACCTAATAGAGATCCTCAGTGAGTGGGGTAGGTGGATTTGTGTATATCTTGGTGGGTCGATAAAACCCTCCATTGTGATATGTAAGCAATGATCCCTGTAGAAGTTGAGCTTTACTGGAAGCTCGTTCGGTCCCAACGAGGTCTTGAATGTGTGTATTGCAAAAGATCCTTACAAATGACGTGGTTGACCTCATGAGACAGGGGAGGGGAAAAAGTTGCGTCAATGCTATACTGGAAGGGGCGAATCTATCCATGTGGAGTCTGAGTCGCTCAAACCATCTCTCTGTGCGTGCAAACTAGCATGTTTGATGACCTGTTGTTGATAGTGCCATAGAGGAGGACAATGCTAGTGTCTGCTGTGTCCAGAAGTGCAATCTCCGTACCCCGTGACCCTATATAGTTAGGTGATAACCTGAAATGCTGCATCAAGCTGACCCAAACGTGGCCAGAATGATCTGGTGAGGAACTAAGAGATTATTGCGAATCATTCATGATAGCATGAGAACCTGTAGGCGCTCCACTTGAGCCCACTCTATATCTGACAAATCTGGCCCCCAACTAGGGCTGCCATACATCCCCACCGTTGGACGGACCAAGGAGTCAAAAGCAAGCCCTTGGTTCGTGGATCTTGAAAATGTGAGTGGAAGCACTGTCTCTCTAATTTGCCCAATGAAGCGTATCCTCTGCTCAGTCGGGCCTGCATCGCCGGTCTCATAGTAAAGATAGGTCCAAAGAGGAGAGCCCCTAGATATGTGTATGGCGAAACAACCTCAACCAGTGACCCGTCGAAAGTGAACTGCTCTTGGTGCATAGCGGCTCGAGATGTGTTGAAGATAATGACCTTGGTTTTACCAAGGTTGACCTTCAAATCATGGGAATCACAAAAGGATTGTAGTGCATCTAGGTGTCTCTGGAGACCCTCTGCTGAGGAAGATAAGAGTGCCACGTCATCTGCATATAACAAGATCTGAATCAGAGTGCCAGCGAGAGAGTGCCCATCCCCCAAGTGTCTGCATAATTGTCTCAAGCTCATCAATGTATAGGCCAAACAGGGTTGCTGATAAAGGACACCCTTATTTGATCCCAATAGTACTCATGATCTCATCTGTCCATCCAGGCCCTATTTGAACTCTGCTTGAGATCCTCTTGTAAAGTGCCATGACAGCCCAATTGATCGCTTGGTCATAACCCAAGTCCTGCGGATGCCTGATGAGTTGGGCTCTCGGGATCGTATCAAAGGCTCTATAGAATTTCACAAAGCAGCAATAATCCCTTTGTTTTCGTGCCCTCGCCTCCTCAATGATACACCTAAGTATGAGAATGTGATCCATGGTCCATGATCGCGTCAGAATCCAGCATGTCCATATGCTCTAAGTCTCTGCATCTCTGCGAATCGATTGACCTCATAATCAACCACTGATGCATAAATCTGGGACATGACGTGTCCAATCATAATGGTCTTGTAGCTCTCTGGGCTCATGGGATCCATTGCCTTGTGGATGGGTGAGATAGTGTTAATAGTCTAGGTGCATGGGAACCCCAGACAAATAGCTTCATTAAAGAGATTTGCTAAGATCGGGGCTAGGAGATTAATCCCATATGCAATGAATTTAGTGCATAGGCCCTCATGATCTTTCGCTCGGCCATTATGAAGTTTCATCACGACATCCTTCACCCCCGGGGTATGTGTGAGAGGGTAGGAGCTGGCTGATTTGGGAGATCATGATCGAGAGAGAGAGAGAGAGAGAGAGATAGAGAGAGAGAGAGAGTTTATTAAAGTCTTCGAAAGACCGATGGGTCTCTGAGATTGTGAAAAACCTGATACAATGAGGTGTGGTAGTGGAGCTACTAAACGAGCATCCACACCAATGCAGAATGCAAAAATGAAAATTGGTCATATCTCGACTGTATATATCAATCAATCAATCTCAGCATCATCGTCGACATCATCATTAGCAGCAGGACATCAGGACGGATGATGTTGTGGAAGTGGAGGCATGAGGTCAGCAATAGAGCGCTGCCGGCCCCCCAAGGGTGCAATCGTAGTACGTCTCTTGGTCGTAGCTTTGCGTCTAACCAGGGCTACTGTGATCCCCGTTGGTCGTGCTCTGACCGTAAACAAGGAGGGGATGTCCCCAAGTATGATATGTGAGTAAACCCTTTGTTTGAGCTGTCGGGTCACAGGCTCTGGGTCACGGTCAAATCGAGGTCTTGCCTCATGGGGGTCTATGTGATCTGGCTTAAAGAACTCCGTGGAGGTATCAGTCGGGAGAGAAGTCTGCTCTATCTTCGTGCTCCTAGTATCCTATCTCGGTGTCTGAGCACCTTATGAATGAAACCAACTAAACATCGTTGGTCTAGGTAGGAGAGAAAATGGGCCAAAACCCCATAACTATCTCTGAAGAGGCAGTAGAAATGCCCTCGCATCTCATAGTAAACAGGACATTTGAATATGAAATGCTTCTCTGTCTCAACCTCCTGCATGTCACACAGTGTGCATATGCGCCTCTCCTTGGATTATTGCTCTGCTCTGCCGCTCTCGATACGAAGTCTGTGAGAAGAGATCCGGAACTGCCCAAGAGAGATTCTCAATGAGTGGGGTAGGTGAATCTGCGTGTATCCTGGTGGATCAATGAAACCCTCCCCTGTGATATGTAAGAAGTGATCTCTGTAGAAGCTTAGCTTCACTGGAAGATCACTCGGGCCCAACCAAGTCCGGAATGTGTGTAGCTGTAGTAGATCCTCACGGATAACCTAGTTGACCTCGTGCGACAGGAGGGGAGAGAGAGGAGCATCCATGTTGTACTGGAAAGGAGGTAGTCTGTCCATGTGGAGTCCTAGTCCTGCAAACCATCTCTCTGTGCATGCATACCAACACCTCTGGTCTCCCCCTATTGCAAGTGCCATAGAAGAGGATAGTGCTAGCCAGGGTATCCTACTACGTCCGCATGTGTTATCCCCATACTCCCTCACTTGGTACAGATACGTAATGACCTGAAATGCAGCATCTAGTTGTAATGGGGGTGACCCAAACTCTGCCCGGATGATCGGGTGAGGGACGGATGGCTTACCACGGATCATCCGTGATAACATGAGAGAGAGAGAGAGAGAGAGAGAGAGAGAGAGAGAGAGAGAGAGAGAGAGAGAGAGAGAGAGAGAGAGAGAGAGAGAGAGAAACTATTATTATCGTCCTCTGCGGGCCTGAAATCGACCCATGGGACCCAATGGAATGTTACAAAAAGTCTTCTTCTTTGAAGAAGGGTGGAGTGGACAGCTAGCATGTTGCTACCTGTGTAATACATTGGTCACGGTATGCAAAGACCTTGGTAATGTAATTGCCCAAGGCTGCGAGGTGAGGATGGGAAAGCAAGCTCTCCAAACTGTTGTGATGCTGCGTGACATTGCTGAAATCTTCTCTTAGATGCTCATATCGCGGACATGTCAAAAGAACATGTGCCTCATTTTCCACTTCATCTAAGTTGCATAGCTGGCAGAGTCTTTGTTCCCTTGATACTCCTTCCCATGCTTTTTTCTCTACTTCTAGGGAGTGTGATCGAGTTCGGATGATTGCGATGCTTCTTCTTGCCGAGAGAGAGAGAGAGAGAGAGAGAGAGAGAGAGAGAGAGAGAGAGAGAGAGAGAGAGAGAGAGAGAGAGAGAGAGAGATTAATATTTGCGAGAGGCCTCGCGGGCCTATGAGGCAAAGTGCAAACCCAAGAAGTACCTCATACAAGCCACTGAGGGCTGACAATGCAGACCTGGTCGTGAAAGTGGCCCAACCGAGAGAGTGGCTCGAAACGATGTCCCTTCTGAAAAAGGAAATGGTATCGTCCATGGGTATCATAATAGACTTGGCATGTATACATGAAATGCTCCTCTGTCTCCAGACCCGCATCTGTCCAATGGCAACCTTCAATGCTTCTTACACTCATTTGTTCATGGCGACCTTCAATGCTTCTTACACTCATTTGTCCCTTCTGAAAAAGGAAATGGTATCGTCCATGGGTATCATAATAGACTTGGCATGTATACATGAAATGCTCCTTTGTCTCCAGACCCGTATCTGTCCAATGCAACCTTCAATGCTTCTTACACTCATTTGTTCTCTAGGTACTGGGTTCTGATTATCACTCCATCCTCTGATCCTCTTAGGAATTGGTGATAGTAGAACTGCATCTTGGTGGGGAAATCTTAGTCCTCCCCCCAGTCTGTGACATATTCGAAGGGGAATATCTATACACTTGATAAGAAATAGAACGAACGAGGGAATGGAGTGGAGCAATCAAATTGTACATTCCATAGTGGTGTGTTGGGGGGGGTGGGAGGGAGGGGAGTCACAAAAGAACTCCAAGAGATGCGAGAAGGACAATGCAACTCGTGGTGTGACGATGGATGTGGTGGGCCTAGGTAGGACGAATCCAGATGTGGCATGGATCGAGACGTCATGAGTGATGTTGCGTATGTGTGCCAGACACCTAGGTCTGTAATGGGGATAGGTTGTTTCCCCTCAGAGAGAAGTCGCCATGCAATAGTGGAGTCCACTCCTCAGAAAGAGCGGATCACATCATCCAACTTGTGTGAGAGGAAAGCTCACCTCTTACAACGTGCAAGACAGCGTGATATCCGTAGTGCCTCGGACGTCATCAAGTGCCTTAGAGCCTGCTTGCATATGAGGTGGGGTCTCATCTCTCGACAGTCATGATCAAACCATGGTTTCTAGGGCATCTTTCGAGCTAGGGAATGTGTTGCAGGCTGAGACGCAGGGAATGATCCGGCGGTGGCATCGTGAACCATCGATACAAGGGTGTCTCAGGCATGGGTGAGGTTTGCATCATCATGAGACATGTGGCCATATAGATTGCATCGCATTGTCAAAGTGTATCTGGATGTGGGTGGAGACAAGAGGATAACGACCTGTCTCGGGCATGGTAGTCGAGATGCTGAATGCTATGTAGGAGTGGTCAGTGCCAAGGGGGGGGGGGGGGGGAGAGGGGCTATAAAATCATGTACTCATGGCACAAAGGTTGGGGAACCCATCAAGTAGTCCATTGTGATTGTCCCCTCTCCATGTGGCAAAAAAAGATGAGGCTGTGTAGTGCTCCCATCTCCAGCAAATGTTGCCGAGACCGTGCCAAATGTCGTGCTTCACTATCCCAAGCTTTGTTGGTCCATCTCTAGCACTCTAAGGGGTGTCTGATCCAAAGTCTAGTAAGTCCACGTGTCGGTCTCTTGTGTGCGCATTGAAGTAAATGTACCAGATTCTCTGATACTACTCAACTTCCTGATTTTAATTGGATTCTTTTTGGGAAACTAAGATTCTATGGCTGTTTTACAGCCCCTCTACAGCCTTTATACTGCAGTAGTGCCCCAATGACCACTATAATGGGTCTATCCTACGTTGGATTGACTCTACATGCATAGGACATATCCTAAGTGCTCTCAAAGCTGGGTACTTTTTTTGATGGCCTGATATTTGATAGAAAAGGTGGAATGCAAGAAGTTGGGATGTGACCACATGGGTGGTCACACCTCATTAAATGTGCCCTTCAATTCTCCCTGAGCCCTATTTAATCCTTAGACCTTAGGTACTAGAATTTCTAAGGTTCCTTGACCCCCTGCCCTACACTTTCATTGTTGTAGTCCCTTTTACCCAACCTTTTCCCTCTATCTCACGAGTCACTCTCAACAACTCCTATTTTAGAGCTGTTTGAAGCCACACTCTTCTCTTGACTAATCCCATTGACATACTATTGGGTACTCGTGTCATGACAGTGATGTCATCGTACATCGTCTTATATGGGTTGTGACCATCTATGGTGACCTCATGTGCATAGGATGATGTATCTGGGACAGTAGCACACTGCAATGAAAATCGGCGGACTGAAATCGTATCCACTTGTGTCGTGCTTTCTCCTCCTCCTGCTTCTCAGATATGAGTGGTCCCGCGTACCTGCACCGTACCACAGCCGTACTGATGTGCTTCTGTACAGCCCCTTGGTACCATCGTTGTCCGCACGACCGTACAGTCATACAGATCGCCTCTTCGTGCTCCGTACAGTCCGTACAATTGTACGGATTCCGTACAGTGCAGCCCGTGCCATTTCCAGAACCCTCGTATCCCATTATCTGCCCTCATATCCTTGTTAGCCGACTCTAGGTGTATCTTATCACTATGGGTAGTCCTCTCTCTGGGCTCTTATGTGTCTCATTGAGAAGACAACATTTTTGTCAGTTGAAGTATCTGAGAATCCCCCAGGGTCATCATTGCAGTTCCACACAGCCATACTCAGTCTGTTTTGTGCCCGCCCCATGACCTTGACACCATCATGTGTTGTCTGCATCCCTTTCTCTCGAATAGTTACTTCACCATCTCTCCATAGGCAGCCCACTTCCCTTCTTGTCTGACTGCTATTAGCTGCCTTTCTTTCCTGAGTTGTTCATTCTCAATTTCAGCTGTGCTGTGCATGCCAGCTCCGGTGGCCCTTTTGCGTCTCGGAGCTGCAGTCTCTTTGTCCCCATAGCTTGCATCCTGTCTTTTATATTGGTTTTTTTTGACTCCCACTCTGCCTTCTCTTTCTCCTGCTCTTCTCTCTTGTTTTTCTCCTGCCTCCACTCATTCTGTATGCGTCCAGCTGGTATTTTCCTAGATATTTTTTTTTATTCAGCAGTGCCACATGGGTGGCTTCCAAGCTATCAATTTTCTCAATCAAAACCAAACAAAATCTGTTGATTGATTGAGAGAGAGAGAGAGAGAGAGAGAGAGAGAGAGAGAGAGAGAGTTGGCATGCATTAGACGCATTGCATCATGCACATAACTATTACTCAGTGGAAGGCTGAGAGTATGCTTTGAGGACTGCTCCCACATAAGCGGTGGGATATGGATAGGCTATAGTGACTGCAGGACTCACTTGGCGAAGGCTGCTTGCTGCTGAGGTGTCTGGATGAGATGCCACACAGACTGATGATTCTGAATGAGGGCTGAGTCCCCTTTTTGTAGCTTGGGCCTGCTCCAGATCTGTCTGTTATCCTGCTTCTGAGGGTCTGTAAAAGATCTGACCAGATCTGTGGCCTATCTGACCTGGTCTAGGCCTATAAATACCTCCTTCTACCTGGGTAAGCTTCAGATCTGCTGCAAGGCCCTTCTTGCCGACGTCGCATTCCTGGAGGGATGAATTATCTCGTATGCCACTATACACTTCCCTTGGTAGCTTTTGTGGTTGCCACATGGTTCTTCTGGTGCTTGGTGGGCTGCTGTGATGGTCCCTATGTCCGGATCTAGAGGGTCTGGCAGTCCCTGAGGCTGTCCTAAGGTCAAGTATATGGCCATGGGCTGTTGGATGGCCATGATACCTTCTTCAGGTTCTTCTGAGGCTCAACCATGCAAGATTCTGTTTTTCCTTTATTTATTGCTCAAGGGTATGATACAGCGTTTTGAATTTCTGATTGTATGTGAATATGTTGTTTATTGTCTTTAGTGCACTCACTGCAATAGCAGCTGGACTGAATATGTTTGGGTGACGAGTTTAAAGTTTTGGACTGAATATGTTTGGGTGATGAGTTTAAAGTTTTTCATCCTTAAATTCACAATATGTTGACTATGTGACTTTCATCATAGCTGTAAATTTTCCATCTAGTGACCTGAGAGCTTATCGTCTGGATCGCCAGTTTGGACTAATGCCTGTTGTTACAGAAATGAATATTGTTTGTTATGGTGTTTCCTTGGATCAGTTTTGCAGTTTGTACATTCTAAAAAACAAATTCTGTATAGAGTGGAGGAATTTTACAGCATGACTGTTCCTTTGTTTTAGTTTTATTGGTTTGCTGTTACTTATATGTAACATTAAAGGTTTTTCTTTTGGGAGTCCATTTTGCTTGTTGAATATTGAAATGGAGAGCTCGAATGGACTTGGTATTTTATATTTGCTTATTGCGTGAATATTGGTATGATTGCAGATTGTTGATAGGCTTCAATGGTATATAAAAGAAGGGGACATGGTGAGCTGTCTTATTCTAGTTGCTCTATTTTTAAAGTGAAACTGTTAATGCACAGAAAGCTAGGGAAATACTGTATTCAGATAAGGATGAGTATTGTTAAAAAAGAAGGGATCCATGTGAAACTGAAGCTTTTAATTAAGAAATTTGGCTTGCTTCTCAGCTTTTGTAATCACTATGCAAATTTTTAGGGTTTGTTCAAGGGATGCTGGTCTTGGTGTGACAAGTTTGCAATCATGCTTAATAAGAAAGTGGTGACATCAAGCTTCCAGGCTTCTGCCTTTCGTGGCTTCTTGTCTTTGCCCTCATTTATTCTTTTCAGAGCTCTGGGAATCAAGTTATCAATCATAATGTATTTCCACATTAAATAGTTGGTGCCATCCAACTTCAGATTCTCAGACACATGATTCAAGCTTGTGGGGGACTTTTTGACACCTTAAAAGCTTCTGTCCGCTTGCCAGAAGAGTGTGTATATGTGCTTCCCAAACTGCTATCTTTCATTGTGAGTTGCCACATTAAATAGTTGGCTCCATCCTGATCCAACTTGTGATTATCAGCTTGTAAGGGACATGTAGAAAGCTCATCAAAGCTTCTACCTGCAAGTTGTTTACTTGCTTCCAAAACTTTGACCGTAGCAAATGCATGAAAGTTTCAATTTTTAAAATAGTATACCTGAAGTTTCCAAGTATGGTGAGACTGCAATAGTTTGTACACTGGTTGGAAAAAAGACGCTCTGTTTGTTGGGATTCTTGTCTTGAATGTGTTTGAGAGAGGGTGACCCAGAGACCACCTGCTAGATTGGAACATGAAGCTTTTCATAATGAGCTGAAGTCAAAAGTTAGTCTAGAATGAATCGCATGTTGACACATGGCATAAGGTGCAACATGAAAGCTCTTTCAAACTGCTATATATCTATCAATCAAACATCCACCGCTGTAACATGAAATCATGACTGGGGACACTGAGTGGAGCAGTGTCTCCCAACCAATATTGTTGGGTCAAGGTGTCTTAGTCGTGCCATAATAAATTCTTTGTGATTTCTGCCTTAGGATTCATCTTTCTACATATGTTGAAGGTCAATAACATAGATCTGCACTAAGCAGGGGACGTGCAGTGCCTTCGTGTGTCCAGCTTAGGGGGGTTTAATGATCTGTGGCTGTCGGTCTGTGATCCTTTGTACATTGCAAACTTGTGTGTTTGGATGCATCAATGTGGATCCCTCTAGTTGGGTGATCTGTGATCCTTGAGGGTGGGGGAGATCCTGGCCACGTTTATGATAGCTCAGGCAGTATGATATATTGAACGTATACTGATCGTCTGGGTTGCTGGTCCATGGAATTCACTTGATGGTCAAGCCTCGTGTGTCTACACCCTTTATCGATAGGTTCTCTTTGTGCCTCCTGATCTCTCTATAATGTGCCCAAAGAAGGCATCGAAATGCAAACAGTACATTGCAAGAATGAGACAAAGTTCAAATTTAGGAACAACATGGAATGCCATTCAAGGATGAACCTGTAGCTAGAGTATGGCATAAACTGTCAGGTGGGAGTGGCACATGAGCCTAGATCTCATGGCTCTGGGAAAAGCTGGAATGTCCAAGTTGCATAACCCAAAAGACAGATCTCTAGTGGGGATACATTCATAATTTACATGAAAATATGAGTTCCTTTTAAGCATCTCCTCCATGCTCTTGCTGTAAGTTAGTACTTAATCAAGAAACAAGTACAAAGTAGAGATGTAGGGAGGCTGTTTCAGAATGTTACCTGGTTTCAGCGCAATTATCACTTACAGACAGATATGTACTTGCCCAAAGCCATATGCGCCTTGCTGTGCAAGTTTTCAAGTTTTCAGATTCAACGCTTTAACCACCCATTCTTTGATGTCAATTGATAATGCAAACATCTCTACATTGGTCCGTGCCAATCGTTCTACTTTTTCCAATGTAATCAGTTGTAACGAGACATGGCACAAGCTTGTGGTTGTGAAGCTCATAGTCTTTCCCATTATCCTGAAACCTGAATTCTTTCTCCTTGAAATTTAAAAATACCATTCTCCATTTAATGCCTAAAATTACATCACCAACTACTTGAAGGGCAGAGTTAGGTTTGTCCTATTTTTGGAGGCCACCTAGTCTTACATACCTGTTTAGTTTAGGTTAGTTTTGCTATGTGTGTGTGTAAATATAAATATAAATTATTTATTTATTTATTATAAAATTTCCTCCACTCTCTTATTTTATTATTTACTATTATTTCAAATGTTAAATAAACAAATAAAAAACTAACTAATCAGAAAATAGATCTTTCCTTGTGTTTGGGCGGGTGTTTCATTTGTTTACATTGGTTTATCTTTGTTCCCTGTGTCAGCATCAGTTGTATTTGTTTTCCTTTGTTTTGTTTTTTTTGTGGGTTTTGGGGCGGGGGGTTTATGTTGCGATGGAAATTTAACCTAATTTAATTCTCTCTCTTTCTCTCTCTCTCTCTCTCTCTCTCTCTCTCTCTCTCTCTGATTCTTATTCTTATTTTCTGCTTTGTTTTTTCCTTCTTGCTGTCAAAGTTTTTGTTGTTTGGTTGCAATTTCAAAGCTTAGTTAGCATTGGGTTTATCCAAAGTTTTTGTTGTTTGGTTGCAATTTCAAAGCTTAGTTAGCAATGGGTTTATCCAAGATTTTTTAGAATCTTTTAAAACCGAGATGACAGCTTATGGTTGGTACTAATGAGAACATATGCATAGCTTTGCTTACTAAGTTATTTGTTTTATTTTTTTCATTTACTCTTAATTTTGTCTATGGCCGCTTACAAACTACTTTCAAATAGACAATGCTCAGAAACAAATATAGAAGCAACTCTTTATATTTCCGTCCGTCCACAAAGTAGGGCAGGATACAATACCAAACGGTTCTCCTACTAGATGTCAAGCACTTCTAGATCTTTGAGCCCGCGTGCTCCACCTTGAGCAAATGTAGACTCTTTGTCTAGAGTGATCCTCTCCACCTTGCTGTCTGGAAACCAGCCTAGGTGGGCAGCCCTTCTCAACTTAGTCTGCAGCTTCTCTGTACCTCCTGGATATAGGCCCAAGGTAGGTCAAGTGCTGCTCCTATCTGTTGGCTGAAGTGCTGCTAGAAGATGATCACAACACCTCACTGCCCTAGAAGACAGCCAAGGTCCAGCCTCTAGGGAACTCAGTCTGCAGCACATCTTCCACTCTCCTTCACCCCCAGTGTGAGGCCCAAGGTAGTGGCTTCTGGCTGCTCCTGTCCGCTCCTTTCCTGCTGAATTGTTGGATGATGAATGAGGCCCAGAGCCTCTCCTTTTATAGGCCCAAGGACTTGCTGAAAAAACCGACCAGCAGCCTCAATCTGGCTGACCCAATCAGGCCGACCAGGCTGCTGCAAAACCGCCCTAAAAGGGCTCTGATAACAAGGGTCCCTGGCCCACAAAACTAGGGCTTTGGGCCTCACTTCAAGGCAGGGTCCCAGCCCCTTCTGTCTGCCTATATAAGGTTTGGTTGGCTGGCTCCAACCAGCCCAACCAGCCCCTCCAAGATGGCCAACCCTCCTGCTGATACACCCGCCTCTGCTGCGCACCTTTCCGGCACCCTGTACTGCCCACACGTGTGCGCCTTTGCTGCACCACATGTCGCCTCAGTCCGGCCTCCTGTGTGCCTCTGTTAGGGGCCTGTTCCAGCCCGTACACACAGTCCTTGAGGCGCCTCTCTCAGGCTTCTGTGCTGCCCTCATGGCAGCCCATGTGCTGCCCATGTGGCAGCCCCCTCTCCACCATGAGTCTCCTGCCCACATGACAGCCAGGATGCTGTCCATGTGGCAGGCCATTCCACCTATGGTTCACCCCCCCCGATGCACTCCTCATTCGGGGGCTCACAGATGGGGAGGTGACCATTCCAACATATTAATGTTAGTAGTATGCTTTATGTAGGTCAGACTTATCGTCTTGTTTTTGTTTGGTTGCAAGAGCATGTTAGGGAAGCTAGGAAAGTTCATGAAAAAGATTCTTTGATTGGAGATTTGAGAATTTGCTAACTCCAAAGAAATTTTCAGCTCTGAGAACTTTTTTGGATGAGAACTTTACATACCTTCTTTGCTAGAGGTTTTAATTTAGAAGGGAAGTCGGCTCATCATAGGAGTAAAGAGGCTAGTCAAAACAATCCTATGGTTTGGAAAACTCATCCAAAGACTTATGTTTCTCCTTATTGTCGTAATCCAACACAAGTGTGGAAGACGAAAGTGATTCGTGTTACTTCTCTTCGTTCCCCTAATGATGATATTAGAAACGTTGCATCTACTTCTAGACTGATGCATTGAGTTTTTTCGATTCCCCTAATAAAAACATTGCATCTACTTCTAGACCGATGCGTCATGTTTCTTCTTCGAACTCCTCAAGCGGGAGAATTTTTGCCTATAGAGACTACAAGAGAAGGTTCTTATTCTTGGATTGACTGGTGTTTGTTGGTATATTTTCTATTCAGTTTTTTGAAGATATAATATTAGGGTTCCTTTTTAACTTACATATACTTTAGAAAACTTCTCTTGTCAAGATCTTCATTTAAGAAATCAGCATTGCTTTCAATTGATTGTATTGTTAGAGAAGGGTAAAAAGTCTCAAGTTCTTGGTCTTTAAAGCGCTCCTATTTTAAGAAAGAGCTCACGATCACTATATTTATTGCTCCTAGTCTTGATAAGATAGGTTTAACTTGTATATTGAAGTCACTTCAAGTTATCAATACTCGTCCTCTTTAGGTAGAGGAGTTTGGGAACATCATGTGATTGCTTGGAAATACTGAAAATAACAGGACAAAATGCCTTAAATCATGCAAACATTGGTACAAACCTTACAGTGCATGGAAAGCTACCATTCTTAGTAGCCCTCGTTGTTGCATGAGTAAAAAGTTTGCTTCTTCTGTTGATAGTCTTCCGTTGATAGTTCTTTAGGACATGCTATTATTGTTGAACTTCTATCCTACCTACTGCCTTTCTAAGGGAGCTTTTCTTAAAGAGCACAAATTTTGATTGGTTTTTTCTAAGGATTCGTGCCTTTTAAAGCCATGGAGAAAGGAGTCTCTTTGCTATCCAAGTAGAAGAATCTTTAGGGGTCTAAGGGCTCTTATCACATTAGAAATCGGCAATTTTGAATCTAGTTGCTTCAATGTATATTTTTAAATGGGAAAAGGGTTATTAGGGAAGGTTTGGAGTCTTAAAAAGGCTCCGAATTAGTGTTTTCTAATTGTAAGGAAGTAGTGAGGGATTTGAGGTACACCAACGAGATGCTCCATTTTGTGGTCCCAAGCCATGTTGAGGTGGCATGTGCATTTACTATGCCTAAGTCCATAGGTGGTTTCAATTTGAAAAGTGGAACCCTCGCAAAAGGGGTGTACAAAACTCCTGCTGGCCATGTCTGGCAGAAATGCTCCCACCTCTCGATAGTCGCTCTAGAGCTTGGAGTACCACGCTCCCAAATGGCGCGCACTGTGAAGATGACCAGATGGCTACTAGAGTAGCCGTAGGAGGGATTGACTAGCCCTCCATCACCCTGCTACATCTAGCCACCCATTATGAAATCCATAGAAAGTGCATCAATGAGTGATGTTCACTAAGTGGTAGCTCTCTCTTCAGAGGATGGGATATCCTTGTGTGAAATTTGAATTATAGCAAAAGTTTGTGATTTCTTATGTAGACATGCTCAAATAATTTTATCTTGATTTGTAAAAAGTTTTATTTGCAATCTCTACAAGGAGAGGTTAGTTCTGAAGCGAAGACATATTTATGTTTTTATATACCTTAGACGGATTTGATTTTGAACATCAAAACTCTTGCAAGTCTCTTGCATTCATTTGTAACCTGAGTCTTCATTATCTCTGTGCAGCTTGGAAGCTCCATACAAATCATAAGAAACCTAGATTAATTGCAAGTTGCAACGGCTTGTAAGACTTCGGTAACTGTTCTTTGAAAAAAAAACAAAGACTTCGGTAACTGATCTCAAATTGGTTGAGTTAGCCATATCACCACTATCCATGAACTTTGGAGGATTTATTGAGAGAGGCTGATGTTCCAGTATATGTAATAGCAACACAAAAGAAGTACAAAGCTAGGGTGCTCACTGCTCATAGAGACAAAATTCTAGGATGGACCCTAACTTCGGTCTAAACATGTGTGGTTTCTGGAAATATAAATATTTCTAACACCCTTTAGTGACAATGTCACCATGTATAAGGTAAACATTAATCACCAAATGGATATAAGTTCAAAGCTTTGCAAAAAGCCTAAGACTTTGGACGAGGCAATGCTTTAGTGAATAGATCCGCCACATTTTGTTGTGTAGGGAAGAAGACTAAGGTGATACCTTGTGCATGTAGGGGCTCCTTGACATAGTGATAATGAATTTCAATGTGTCTTGTATGAGCATGAAACACAGAATTCTGCGCCACAGCAATGGCACTTTGGAGAATTGGAGTAGGCTTCTCCAATGATGCATGAAGATTGGCCAATAAATGCCTCAGCCAAATACACTTGGTTATGAAGGCTGCCTTGTACTCAACATCACTCAATGTCTTAGGATGAGGTAGCAACCGTAGACTGTTTCTTGTTTAACCAATAAACACGAGTGACCAAGAAAGAAACAGAATATCGAAGTCACCAGCCCAATCCGAATCGCTGTAGGCATGTAAATGGACGTCACCCCCCTTGGGAAAGAGAAAACCAAGAGACCAGGTGCTGTGCGAATATCTAAACACACGTGTTAGAGCCTGCCAATGAGGGCTGTGCATAGATCTGCTCACCTGGGACACTGCATACTGAATATTTGGCCGCATATTACACAGGTAAAGGAGGCATCCCACAGCTTGGCTATAAACAGTGGCATCAAATGTTTCACCAGCATCATGAACGGACAACCTAAGCCCTGGCTTCATAGGAGTGGAAATGGGCTTTCAATTCTGAAATGTGAACTGTTCCACGCAATCCCTCTGTCATCCTGCACAGATTGGATGCCCAAATAATAACGAAGCAGCCCCAAAATCGTCATATCAAATGTCAGATGCAGTTCAGCCCTAAAATCTGCAACTTTGCGAAATCTCACCAGGTCAATCCCCAAAGGTGTGGACAACCAATGCCTTCAAAAAGAGCTCAAGCAAGGACCGAAATAGTTCTCCTCATAGTAAAAGCTTCCTCCTCAGTCAATACTTGACTGAACTAGCACCAAAATACTGATTTTTATTACTGTTTATGCAGCCAAAAGTGCAAAAAGCTGCCTGGAACAGGTACGAAATAGCAAATACAAGGCTTCAAAAGCCCCCAAACTGATGGTACACCCTCCAAACAGTAAGACAGTTCTGAAAAAAAGATCGAAATGTGTGCCCAGCCCTCCAAATGTAGGCCCCAATATAAAAAACAGCAGCTGTGACTGAAAATCAGTGGAAAAACCCACAAAAACAGGTCGCCAAGTCGCCAAGTTCCAAACAGCTTCAGAGGTGCAAGATGGAAGGCGACCAGCTGGAAATGTACTTGAGGAGGAGAGATGACTGCTTCAGGAGCCCAATAACAGGTCGAAATAGCAGCAAATGATGGTGGCCCGGTCCAAGACAGCCTCCAAAACAGCCGACCTGCTCCAAAATGCAGGCGCCTTGCTTCAGATGGCTCCCTCGTGGCTGCAAACTCAGTTGCCCACCTCTAGACATCAAGGTGGAAGGGTTCATGTGACGTAATTCGAAGCCTTTACGATAGAACTGCTTCCTGGGGGTGGGGGAGGTGAAGGGAGAGATTTGGGAGCGAGGGTGGAACCTGCTGTGATATCAAATGTTGGAAATGGAAGTGAGAGAATAGAGCTGGAATGAAATCGCAGCAAGTACAATGCTATGGTAGTCATAGAGATGAAACCCTAGGATGGACCCTAGCCGGGGTCAAAACATGTGTGGTGACTTACCTCACCCACAAACTAGAGGTAAAAGACCTTAATAAAGGGAAAAAGTGCCCCTAGTCCCTTATTACATAACATTGGCCACTGCCTTAGGAAATATAAATATTTTTAACAACTCTTTTGAGAGTTTTGTGGATCTTAGCATTACTCAATCTTTTTTAGGTTTAGAAGTTGATATCTGCAACAAACTTGAGTATGCTGTTTTGAATATCATACGAATTCTGACTCAAATGATGTGGCCAATATGGAGTGAGTACTTGCCAGTTCTATAGGTTCTCTCGTCATTGCACAAGTAAGAGTGCCTTTATCACTCAATTTGGTAATTTAATCCTATTACTTCTCAGAAAGGGCTATCATACAAGAAAAGTAATGAAGAAACTTTTTCTGTCCTAGGTTGTAGTTATTATATGTTTGGAATTTCAGTTTTGGGTATGTTTAGGTTCCTTAAACATAGAATTAAAATCCAGACTTGGGAGCTTCAAGGTTTGTCCTTTTTAGTTTTGCCATATGTGTGTGTGACATACACGCACGGAGAGAGAGAGAGAGAGATGTATGAATGTGTGTGTGTGTGTGTGTTCTTCACAAAAAAAAGTGTGTGTGTGTGTGTTTGTGTTTTGGCTATTTGTATTGCACCATGACCAGTAGGGATATGATCTTTTCTTTTCCTGGGTTCGCTTTTGGACCCCATGGACTGTTGGAAGGACAGAAACCATTGGGTTTTTGGTGATCCTTTTCTAAACAAGTTCTATTTTTTCTGAGCATCCCTCTGGCAGTCATTTTATGACTGTTTGCATGCAGGCCAGTTGAGTTACTCTCAATATCTGGCATATATTTAAGTTTTCTAAAGATGTAATTGCTCTCCTTCTTGGAGACAGTTTCTGTTCATCTTATCTGGATTTTACCCCAAAAAAAAGTGTGTGTGTGTGTGTGTGTGTATGTATACATTTATACATACATGCATTCATGCAATACATACCATACATACACACATATAAGTCTGTGCAAGGAAAATAATGTCTGCATCTCCAAGCCTTGGTTCTTGGCCCGCTCCTTTATGTCACGGGTAGCCTTGGCATTTTCAAAAACAAAATTTAAGTGCCGTGTCTCATCCCATAGGCCACATCTTTCTATTTTTGAGAGGGACAGGGGTCGACATGTGCGGGAGTGGGCTCCACATTTACTGCTGAATTGCAAGCCTTGCATTCCCTTGTGTTCTAGGTACTTTCTTCTTCTTTCTGCTTGTTGTGTTGGGGTGAGATCCTCTCCTACAAATATGGGATATCCCCTGCTGAAGTCACACTTTGCAAGCTTTGCATTAGCTTTTGTTCTAGGTACTTTCTTCTTCTTTCTGCTCGCTGTGTTGGATTGAGGTGCTCTTCTATAAATATGGAAGATTCCTTGTGTGTGTGTGTGAGAGAGAGAGAGAGAGAGAGAGAGAGATTATTAGAGTCTTCGAAGGACTGATGGATTTATGAGTCTGTGAGAACCCTGATACAAAAAACTGAAAGGGTGAAGCTCCTAAAACAAGCATCATCACCCGTGCTACATGCTAAGTGCTGCATAGTCATAAAATCATGAGTACTACATAGTCATAACATCAATGTCATCATCACCATATCACATCAAATGCAATGCCAAGTATGGTCCTGACTCCTGTAGAATAGATATTGGAGGCCGCCAGAAGGGAGGTCATGATGGGCTTGGTGGGGCTTTGATGTTATAAGGTCAGAGATAGAACGTTGGGGCTATCTATGGATGTGGTTCGGTGTGCCCTTTAGCGGCGATGCTCCTCGTCTAACAAGGTTCACGGTAACCCCTGTCGGTTATGCCCCAGTCCTGTCCTGAACATATAAGGGATGTCTCCAAGCGTATCTGTGCGTCCGTGCTCTGTCCAGTGAGTTGTGCCACTGGCTCTGGCTCTCTACACCTCCGACTGCCTGTGGTGTTGTGATCTGTGTGGTCTGGTTGGAAGAACTCTGTAATCATACTTTTAGATGAGTTTGCCTGTGTGTCCTATCCCTATTTTTTTGGTGTGTGTGTGTGTGTGTGAAAGAGAGAGAGAGAGAGAGAGAGAGAGAGAGAGAGAGAGAGAGAGAGAAGAGAGAGAGAGAGAGAGGTCTTGCACTTGAGGCTTATTTACACTAACATTGGGGGGGGGGGGGGAGAGAGAGAGAGAGAGAGAGAGAGAGAGAGAGAGGTCTTGCACTTGAGGTTTATTCTATATTACACAAACTTTTGTTGCCTAGGTAGACTAATTTTATAGGTAGACTAATTTTTTCTGATGTGAATTTTCTCTCTAGGTTGTGGATTTTTGTTGCGGGGCGAATGAATTTTCTGTCTTAATGAAGAAGAAGCTGGACCAGATGGGGAAAAAATGTGACTTCAAGAATTTTGATTGCATCCAAACAAAAGTGGGTTTATTGGTGTTTTTGAAAAGTGCTTTCCTTTCTTTGTTAATGAACATGTTCCTACTTTTTGCTTTCATTGATTGGTGGTAGCTCTTTTATGGACATTGCCAAACTTTGTATTACAAAGTTAAAAGAAAAGTCACTGATCAATATGCCTGTAGTGAATGGGGAAGAAGGGACTAATGTAGAGTAGTCTAGTGAGAGTTAAAGGGGATTTTGGAGGGGACTATAAACTCCAAACCCATCATTCATGTACTCACTTCGATGTGGCCTCTAATCTTAACCTACTCTCGTCCCTCCTCCTACATTCTTCCGCACTCTCTCTTTCCCTCCACCCTTACACCCTCTCTCTCTCCCTCTCTCTCTCTCTCCCCCCCCCCCCCCCCCCTATGCCTTTTTGTCTCTCTCTTACCTTCTGTTAGTTCTACCCTGTTCTCTAAACTTATTGGTATCAGAGCTCTTTGCTTGGGCTTTGTATTTATGCGCTACCTGTTATTTCCTCGATTGGAACAAAATAAAGGTAGAATAACCCTCGCCGTGAACAGTCTGTCGTTTGCTTTTGGTATGTCCCCATGTTAGGGGCAAATAGACTGCTAGCAATGGCTATCACTTGATGAATGCAAAACAGTAGAGTCTGCTCTTGCATCGTCGTTATACGAGATCCTTTCTAGCTGTGATTGAGGACACATTCTCTACCTTTGCACAACTTTTTGTCTGACGTAAGGGCTATATACTGCTCTTTATACCTTTGTGATGGAGTCATCTATCTTGGTCCACCCAGTGGTGGACTTTGATGAGTGCTCACATGAGCACAGTGGGTCCTTTTACCTCAACAACCAACATGCCTAGATTTGTGTTGGGTTCAATGTAGTCCACAGCAGTAGGAGAGAGGGCAATCCTTCTCTCAGTCTTTCAGTATGTAGTTAGGAATACACATCATGGGGTTCATGCTCCCATTGTACCTTTTCGCTATAGAATCGAAGCTAGAGGGGGAGGAGGGAGGGGGGAGAGGTGTGGGAGCGAAGGGGAACTCGTTCTCATACCAAATGTTGGAAATGGAAGCGAGAGAATGGAGCTGAAGCAAGCCGGAGTGAAATTGCAGCAACAATAATGAACTACAAAGCTAGGGTAGTGATAGAGATGAAACCCTAGAATGAACTCTAACTAGGTTTAAAAGCTGTGTTGCGACTAACTCACCCACAAACTTAACCTCTAATTGAGGTTAGGGGTAATTGACTTTAATAAAGGAAAAAAGTTCCCCAAGCGCCTTATTACATAACATTGGCCAATAACCATGTTGGGCTGAACCATGTGTATATGATGGGTGTGTTAGAAATATTTATATTCCCTAAGGTGTTGCTATCCCATTCCATTCATAGGGCGATACTGATGGAAATGCTCCTGTAGATGAGGAGCAACAATATTGGGAGGCTCAAGCGGTAACTCTACTCAATATCTTTTGATGCATTGATGGGTGCTAGGAGTGCTGAAACACTTAGATTGAAAGGAGGACTTTATATTCTCTTTTCCTATCCTTCTAGCCACTTACTTCCATATTGGAGGAGGACTTTGTTGATCCTCCAGGATATACTTGGATTCACCTTCCCAATTCATTGAGGATCATTATTGGGCAGTTTCGGGTCTCTTCGTATCGATTCCGCATCGAGAGTTGGTCGAGCTGAGGGAGTACCATGGGAGAGACTCATATGCACCTTGTGTGATCTGCAGAGATTGAGTTAGAGGAGCATTTCGTTTTCAGATGCCCAGTGTACTATGAGATCCGAGGGCACTACTTCTGTTTCTTCAGAGAAAGCTCTGGGATGTTATCTTGCTTTCTCTCTTTTTCGGACCAGAGATGTTTGGCCGCTTACATTCATAGGATAGTTAGACATTGAGAGCGTTTACTTGGATTACAGAGGTAGGGACGGGACACACTAGCAAACTCTTGTTAGAGTATGATCACGAGTTCTTCCAGCCAGACTACATAGGCTCTCACTCCATGGGCCTTCGACTCGGACGTGATCTAGAGCAGGTGACGCGACACACTTGACAGAGGACCAATACACAGATTACACTTTGGGACATTCCCTCCATGTTCAGGGTTGGAGTGCGACCGACAGGGGTGACCATAGCCCTTGTCAGACGTAGAGCCACAGCCCGGAGACAGCGCGGTCCTTGAGGAGGAGGGTTTCTGCTGTGATACTGGACTAGAGGACATGTGGTGATGATGGATATTGATATGCTGTTTTTTAATGACTTTGGCATTTAGCTTTTGGGTATTGATGCTCGTTTACTAGCTCTACCCTTTCAGCTTGTTTGTATCAGGTTTCTAATAGTCTCATAGACCCAACAGTCTTCCGAAGACTTTAATGGACTCTCTCTCTCTCTCTCTCTACACACACACACACACACACACACACACACACACACACACACGGCCACTGCCTCTCTCTCCTACTCTTTTCCATCTCTCTTTTTCCTCTTACTCCCTCGTTCCGCTAGTTGTACCCCCTTCTCTATATCTACCTCGACATCTTCTCACAATGATGAAAAGAGTCAGAAATTTTAAGCCAGAATTTTAACTTGCATGCTGTGAACTACATTCTATGACATTCTAGCCATGGCATTAGTACAGAAACGCCTGCACGGGCCTATGGATCCCCACAGGCATGGAATTGTCAAAGGGTTATTGGTTGTTCTTTTTGTTAGTAATATACTGTTGAAGGAGCCTTTTCAATGGTGGGTGTAGACGAATGTTCTGAAATTTCTGGGCTTCATTGAGTCATTATTATAGCAATCCTGTAACAGCCTATGATTGATGTTATTGCTTTGTGCAGACTGACTTTAATTTTGAGAAAAGGGATTGGTTCCAAGTGAGACCGGATGAATTGGTGGATGGAAATAGGCTGGTAAGTATCCATTTTTAATTAAGTACGAGGAAGTGGGCTGACTGTAGTTGGTAAGCTTGGGTGGGGGTGCAAGTAGTTTGCAATTCTGCACTGCTATTGCAAGATGCAGCTTATTTTTCTGATGTCATAACTGTGCAGCTTACTTTTCTGATGTCATAACTGTGAAGTTATTGCAAAATGCAGCTGATTTTATGGTGTCATAATTGTGCAGATCATGGGATTGAATCCTCCCTTTGGGGTTAAGGGCCAGCTTGCAAATAGTTTCATTGATCATGCTTTGAAGTTCAAGCCAAAGCTCATAATCTTGATTGTTCCAAAAGAAACTGAAAGGTATGAAGCTTTCATGCCTTTCATATATTTTCTTGATGCACGAGGGGAAAGGGGCTTAAACATGAGACTTTCTTCAAACTCATGAAACAAGAATGCTAGGAGATTTGCTTTCTAGCTTGTTTATTGCACTAAGTGCTCACACTTAAAATAACATGGGAAAACCACTCATTTGGGCATTGGAGTTTTTAGACTAATGGAGAAGGTAACACAAAGATTCTTTGGTAACTCATAGATATGAAATCAATGATCAATGGGCAATAGTTGGATCATGATTGAAGGTTTAAAATATTTTTAATAATTATTTTATGCTAGGATTCAAAAGAATAATTTTTGCAATTGTGTGCCACCACCGTGACCCCCCTCCCTATGGAAGAGTGCCTGGCACTTGAGAGACCAGAGGATCATCAAATAGAACTTATGCTAGGCTGTGAGTTACCTAATAGACCAGGGAGAGGGGGCAGTGACAGTAGTAGGGGGGCGTTGCTGCTTCTACACCCCTTGAAATGATTAGCCAAAGGTACAGAAACAGGTTTTGCATTATGCATTTCAAATCCTTCCAATACCTTTTTAATGTGTTGGGTGTTGGAAGCAATGGAAGCTAAAAAATGGAAGCACAATGGAGAAAAACGAGATGCTGTAATAGATTGCTGCAAAACTGAAGTGTGGAGGCTCAAGGGAGAGCCAACATAACAAAACCCTAGGGCTAACTGTCCTAACTGGACTAAGTGTCCTAACTGACCTAGATGGTACATAAACTAACTGTACCAATAGTCCTAATTGACTATAAGTGGCATTTATGGATAGCCCATGAGATAGCCTACAAACCCCCCTCCATGGTATGGGTTGAAGTATCTTGGACATGGCTCAGGGTACCTAAATATCTAGTGTCATGGTTGCACATGTTCGTTCCGAAGGATATAGCAACCTATGACTGTACAAAGTACAACAGATCAAGTTACAAAAGGTACTAAGTTTAAAGCTTGTCGAAAAGCCTCAAACTTAGGTCGAGGTAGAGGCTTCATAAAAAGATATGCCAAGTTGTCTTCAGTGGGAACATAAGACAACTCAATATCACTTGCTAATAATCGCTCTCTGACATAGTGATAGTGAACCTCAATGTGCTTTGTGCGAGCATGGAAAATTGGATTCCGTGCGACAGGCCCATCAATTAAAGGGGGAAGTGCTTATTATTGACTGGTGGCCCGTGCCGAGTTCACTCTGACTATCAGTAGGTCGAGGTAGAGGCTTCATAAAAAGATATGCCAAGTTGTCTTCAGTGGGAACATAAGACAACTCAATATCACTTGCTAATAATCGCTCTCTGACATAGTGATAGTGAACCTCAATGTGCTTTGTGTGAGCATGGAAAATTGGATTCCGTGCGACAGCCAAAGCACTCTGACTATCAGTGAAGATGATGGTAGGAGCAGTCTGACATGCGCAAAGATCTGCAAGTAGCTTCCGAAGCCAAACACACTCCACTGTAGCTGTAAAAGCCGCTCTGTATTCAGCTTCACAGCTAGAAGCAGCAACTATACTCTGCTTCTTGCTGAACCAAGAAACACATGAAGTACCAAGCATAAAACAGTTGCCACTATGTGACACACGAGTGTCAGAACAAATAGCCCAATCACTATCAGTGAACCCATGCATGACAAGTGAATTATCAGTCCCATAAAGAAGGCCTAAATGCTGAGTGCCTCTAAGATATGTGAAAACACACTTCATTGCATGCCAATGGTGCATAGATGGGCTGGTATTGCGATAATTCTTTCTATCTTAATTGGTGCGTTGCCCTATCAGCTAGATTTAGATTTAGATGCTCGTTTGGGAGAGACTAAAATGAAATCGTTTAGACTTCACAAGTAGTTGTAGGTTGAATGAAGAGATTTGGACTACTTTTTGATTAGCCTTCTCCTTTAGTGCTAGCCTTCGTCATGGCTCATCCGGAGTGCCGACAGAAACTCAGTACGAAGACTTTGTATAAATGGATGCTCAAGTATGTGTGGGTGTGTGGATTTGTATGTGTGAGAGCATACTTTTATACTAAGGTCTACACCCACTGTTGGGCGCTGATGACGTCAGTGGGGATGTCATAGTAGCTAGTCTTTGCTATGTGTGATGGAGTTTATGGTTTTCAATCTTATGAGCGACTCTCGTGAGATTGAAACTGCACTATGTTGCGTTTTTAGAGGATGAGTTTGGGAATGTATCTGGATTCATCTAGGTATATGTGCATATATATCTGCTCAACTGTGAGACAACATACTGTAGATCAGGTCTCGTATGGCATAGGTAAATCAAACAACCAACTGCCTGCTGATAGAGAGTGACATCACATGTACCGCTGCCATCCTCAGAAGAGAAGTGAAAACCAGTCTCTAATGGTGTGGATATTGGCTTGCAATCCTCAAACTGAAAATGCTGCAAAAGCTGTCCTGGATTGTGACATCAAAATGCCCCTCTCACTGCTAGCAAATGGAATGCCCGGACAGTAGTGCAGAAGACCAAGATCAGACATAGCAAATGTCTGCTGCAAATCAACTTTAAAATCTGCAATTTGCTGAGCATGTGTCCCAGTTACAAGCATGTCATCCACATAAAGGACTAAAATCAGCAAACCTGTCCCACGCTTGCAGATGTAAAGGGTAGCCTATGTAGGGCTATTTTGAAAGCCAAGTGTGAGCAAATGAGAATGAACTCTCGAATACCAAGCCCGAGGTGCTTGCTTCAATCCTTAGCCTTTTTCAAGCGGCATACCTTGCTTTTAGAACTGTCAACCTCAAAGCCAAGAGTCCCACGCTTCCGGATGTAAAGGGTAGCCTCTGTAGGGCTGTTCTGAAAGCCAAGTGTGAGCAAATGAGAATGCATTCTCGAATACCAAGCCCGAGGTGCCTGCTTCAATCCATAGAGGGCCTTTTTCAAGTGGCATACCTTGCTTTCAGAACTGTCAACCTCAAAGCCATGCGGTTGGGAAACATAGACCTCTTCTTGCAAATGCCCATGAAGGAAAGCTGTCTTAATATCAAGCTGATGTATCTGCCAATGAAAGTGGGCAGGAAAGGCAATAACAATGCGAATGGTAGTGATCCTGGAAGTGGGAGCAAAAGTCTCCTCAAAGTCAATGCCATGCTGTAGAGCATAGCCCTTAGCAACAAGATGGGCTTTGTAACGGTCCACTGAACCATCAGCTTTCCGTTTGATCTTGTAAACCCACTTAGTTCCAATGGCATTCTTGCCATAAGGCAAATCACACAACTCCCAAGTGTCATTTTGATGGATATAATCCAATTCAGCTTGCATGGCCTTCATCCAACAATCATTCTGAAAGGCATCTTGATGACATAATGGCTCTTCATTGCATGCTGTAGCAACCAAAGCATAAGCAATAAAACTAGCATGCTCTTTCCGGACAGCTGCTCTCATACGGGCTGGCAGAGGAGTGTCTTGTTTGCTGTCTTTTAATGTGTCGAGGAGCCAACGGGGTACCTTTTTAGGCTCCTGAATTTCTGCTCTTTCTTGGTCAAGAGCCCGGTGCAAAGGATCCTGATCGATGATAGGCATATCAGGCTGAATTTCTGCATGCACATGGGGCTGTAAATGACCAACAGATGGAGGAGGGACAACCTCAGATGGAACATCATCTCGAGCATATGATGAAAACAAAGGCATCAAGCTGTCAAATATGTCTGGGGCATCAACAATGGGCTGTTTTTGACAGTCCAGCAAAGGCATAGTGGAAGATTCATCAAACACAACATCCTGACTGACAAAACACTTGCCCGTGCGGGGCTTATATAGCTTATAGCCTGTGCTTTCTGAACTATACCCAAGAAAAATGCATTTAACAGCTTTATCATCCAACTTAGTGCGTCTCTATGAAGGCACATGAGCATAAGCTAAGCATCCAAAAGTCCTTAGGTGGGAAATGCGAGGCTTACGACCCGTCCAAGCCTCATAAGGTGTGATAGTCTGCAATGCCTTTGTAGGACATCTATTCAATATATAATTTGCACACATGACCGCATCCAACCACAACTTATTAGGCAAATGTTTGCATTTCAACATGCATCTGGCCATTTCCATCATTGATCTATTCTTCCGCTCAGCCACGGGATTCTGTTGAGAAGTATAAGGCACAGTGCATCGATGATTAATCCCACGGGAAGCCCAAAAACCAGCAAACTCCTTCGACATGTATTCACCCCTCCTGTCGGTATTAATGTGAGCAATGTGCAGCCCACTCTCATTCTCAGCCAAGGCAATAAAGTGCTTGAAGCATGAAGAAACATCAGACTTGGATTTCAATGCGAAAATCCAAGTGTACCTGGTGAAATCATCAATAAAGGTAACAAAATAGTAGAACCCCCCAAGAGCTGCAACCCTCAGGGGTCCACAAACATCACTATGAACCAAATAAAGCTTACATGAAGCACCAACTCTTCCATCCTTGGGAAACGCAGCATGGTGCATCTTATCAAGTATGCATGGTTCACAAACATGTTTGGTAGGCATATGCATTTTGGGAAGATCCACAACCATATCTTCCTTATATAACTTCACCAGGGCTCCAAAATTGAGGTGTCCAAACCTCTCATGCCACAAATGAGTATCTGCCATGGTAGAAAGGCATGTGCATCGGCAAGTGCAGCATCATCATCTGAACATCTGTCATTAGCATCAAGTCTGTAAAGACCGCTAGCCACATGTAGCAATGGCTGAAATAGAAATCAGGTTCTTACGAATGCCTGGAACATAAAGCACATGCTCTAGAGTGACACTACAAAAACCAAAGAAGTAAGAGCAACTTGCCCAATACCTTTCACGGTATATGATGCATTATTGGCACATGTGACACTGCCCCCCTTAGATGTAAGCTCCAATGAGCTGAATAACTTCCTGCAAGAATTGATGTGCTTGCTAGCACCACTATCAAAGAACCAGGCATCACGAACATCTGAAACTGCCATACAAGCATCATGAACATCAGGATTATACTGACATGTAACCAAGAAAGCCCAATGGTGGTGTTGTGCACTTGTCGTCGAGACAATTACTCATTACATGTTGAGGCTACCCTGTGGTCCGTAGGATATGATAGTTTTCTTGTTTTTTCATGACACATAGGATTCAATTGGTCTTCGGTTGAGGCATGGTGGTGGCATTGATAGGGATGATTTTCCATTTAGATGATTCCTCGGCCCACGTAATAGATGGAGTGGGCATCGTCTCTCAAGACATTCATGACTCCTCCTTATCGTGATGGCAGCACTAGGAGCTTTCACCAAAGGATAGCATTTGGGAGACAAGAGCCGGCACCACTGTTTGGAACATTTGTGTTGCATGCTACACTTCAGTACGAGCTATAGCTAGCCTTATCAACACTTGGCATGATAGCACCTGCACCTTGGGAGCCACGTGGGAGCATGGCACAGAGGGTTGTTGGAAGACCTGCTAAAAGGCACCAGTGATTCTACAAGGCATGGCGTGTGGCTCATGGAACGAGGAATCCATTGGTTGTATGCTCCTCCATCTTGGATGTTGGTGTTAGCTTTCGTGATACCCTAGGCCGTGAGTTGGGATCTTGAGAGAGAGGTTGCATAACAACCACCATTTTTAAGTGTCTAATAGACGCTTCTTGTTGGGGGAGGGTGAGGGATGCCCATTTTGATGAGCATTATTGATACGAGCAAGAAGTTTGTTTATTGGCATGTAGAATCAAAACTTATTAGTGGCTATTCTCATTAACCACAAACAAAAGCAATAACATAGAGCCACATCGATATTTTAAATAATAAAGTAATTTCTAAAGGAAACTAATTATACTTATGGTACCCATTTTGCCAATTGGACTCTTCATGCTACTAATTACGAGCATTCTTTGACTTGAGGGTGGCCAGTATTGTATTTGTTCTATATTTTGTTCTCTTTTCATGCTTTGAATCGTTTGTTGACAACCTTATTACAAAGCTATTGTGATGGCGAGCATTCTTTAAACCTCTTCTATATGCTATACGTCATATTTTGGTATTCTTATTTGCTCTTTGACCACATATTGCTTCATGTGCTTTGTCATGAGGCAAAAATTTCACATTCACTTCGTACACACTTTGCATATGTTGTGTGTTGGAGGAAGAGTCAACATAATACCAGTCCGGGGCACTCTTCCCCATGGAGGGCTATTTCTTGCGTCACTCTCTCTATCCCTACACTCTTGTCTGTAGCGTAACATTAGAAAAATAGACAATATTTTGAAGCGAGCGCGCGCATGCGAGAGAGAGAGAGAGCTTTGCATTTCATGCTTCTTGGTTTCTTAGCTTTTACTTTCCAAGACACTATTGTTGTTTTTTACTGTTGCTCTAGTACTGATTCATTGTTTGGGACCATTCTTTTATTCTTTCTACAATTAGTATACAGTATGTTGTTGTTTTCTTCGTCGTGCTTCTTGGTTCATACCATGCTACTTTAAATGTTGTGGCGCTCACAGGGTCATTCCACTACTCTTGCAACCATGACGAACAAATTGCAACAAAGTCATTGACTTGTATTGTGTAATGAACTCTCTTTTCTCTACATAGTCCACAAAGTGGACATGGAAGTAGCAATTCAAATTCCATTCCAAAGTTCCGTGTAGGGCACATGTCCTGTGGCCAAATGAAAATCATTATCTTTTCACATTTCTTCAATATATTCTATCAATTTGTGTGTCTTTTGAATTGCAAATGCATTGCATTCATGCACGATGAATATCTTACCTTCATTTCTTCTTTGAATACAATAAAAGATTGCAAACCCTCTATTTCACTTTGAGATTTATCAGTGGATTCCTCTATATGAGCTTCATTTTGGATGCACTTCCTTGGTTGAATTGAAGGTAAAAGAGACTCGAGGGTCTTTAGGTTTTGATTTTGTACCAAAAGAATAGTAGTGACATTGCATTACTGGTTTTCCTTCCTTTAGAAAAAAGGGAGAGTAATGTGGATGGCTATGACCTCTTAAAGCTTCATCACCATTTTGTAGAAAGGTTGAAAAAGCTAAACATTCTTTCTAGCTTAGAGCATTCTATACTTTCGTTATGGCCACCTATTTTCTTCCCACATCTCTTGATGAAATCATCTATTGTCTTCAGATCTCTACATTTTAGCTCTCTTGAGACTGTGCTAAAAAATTGATCAATATCCTGATGTGTATGTTCAACATACAGAAATCCCTGCTGTGCAACCATTCAGCATTCATAATTGGACCTGGCTTTAGAATCTCATAATAAAACATTGATCTCAGATGAAGTATTTTATCAAATGATTCTTATTTTATAGTGGTACCTCTTGATATGGGGTCATGTAGGATTGAGGTGAATTTCTATTTCTGTCTGAAAGCTTCTTCAAATGCTTGATTTTGTGTGTTTTTTGGTCTGCGGTTGCATTCCTAAACAGGTTAGACCGGAAGCATGACAGTTATGATCTGATATGGGAAGATCTTGATCTTTTGAAAGGACAGGTTAGTCTGAAAGATTTTCAGTTCAGAAACTCATGCCAACTTAGGTGGATCCCTACTTTGCAGCTTTACATGAAGCCTTCGGGAGTTCGCTTTGTTATCCAATTGTTGTTTCTATAGGAAGGTCTTTTCATGAAAGTTTATTGTGTATATAGTACATGCAAGATATCCTCTAAGAAGTATTTTCTTTGTTTGTTTTGCCTTTTGTAAATTTTCTTTGGGGGGCGGGGGCGGTATACACAGGCATTTTATTTACCAGGTTCAGTTGATCTGAATGAAAACCCTCTAAATGACTGGAATACCGTTGCTCCTCCACTATTTCTTTGGAGCAGACCTGACTGGACCCCTAAGCATAGGCAAATAGCGCAGGATCAAGGTCATGTGTCACAGATTGTGACTTCTGGTCCACCTCGGTATGCTGGTAAGCCTGGTATTCCACAACCACGCTCCACGTCTCCATTGCTGATGGTTGACACTGGCACAGATAAGCTAAGGAATCGCAGAGAGATTGCTAGCAAGCAAGACATTTGTGTCAAGGAAGACATATCTAACTTTATTAGGTCGAAGGACATATGTAAGGATGAGTCTTTGGACAATAGCGATGGACTTGGAACAACCCTGTTCCCTGACAATCCTGAAGAGGCAAGGATTAATTCAGTGGCTGAAGAGAAGGGGGTCCAACGTAATCAAGCAACCAGAATGGTTTTAAATAGCAGAGGAAGAGATATGGAAAATAGCAAATCTTCTGAAAGACATGGTTATCGTGCTGGGAAAGCTGAGACGTCAAGACGGGACCAATGGAAAAAGGAATCCCCAGAAGCAATTAAATATGCTGCAGATTCCAACAATGATGCATCCAGACAGGTGAGGAAGTCGAATGAAAGATACAGTCGCAGTACCGCCACAAAGGTTGATATTACCAAATTTGATGAGCAAATGTGGAAATCTCCTGATAAATACAGACGCAATACGGAAGCTGAACCTGGTGGAGGGAAATCACCTGATAGATATGATAGACATGGTCTTGTGGAAGCACCAGACACATCTAGACCTTATGGTCAAGGAATGAACTCCCCCAAAAGATATAAACAAATCATTGAATCAAAGAATAATTCTGTTGGGCACAGTGAACAAAGGAGGCATTCACCTGAAAGGTATAGTCGACATGGCCTCAGAGTTAATGAAAGGGCAGCGGAGAAATCCAGGCTGTCACCTGAAATTTATGGTTATGTGCCTGAATTTAAAAGTGAGAAAGTCAGGCATGGTGAACGTAGAGAGCTTTCATCAGACAAATTTGAGCGCAGTTCCGAAGTGGATCTTGAAAGACATCATTTCTCAAAGAGAGATGGAAATACTGATTCTTTTAGGGATTATGATACCCTTTTGAAGAGGGTAAATTCAGATAAAGATTACCCTGATTCTATTCATCACAGACAGGGGTCACCTGCGAGCAGACTGGACTGGAAGTACGAGCCAGAAAACAGCAAAGGGCCATGGAGCAAATATGACAACTATGGGAGTAAAAGAGTTTCAGAGGACTTTGAAAGAGCAACTGGCTACCTAGATAAGGACTATGGAGATGCAGGCATACAAAAGAGAGGTTCAATCTATGAGGAGAGCATGCCATACCAATCACAAGAGGGTGCTTATAGGAAGATGGATTATCTTAACCAAGAGACCTACAGTGTCGGGAGACAGGACGTATTGGGCTTCCAGAGTATTGATGGCCTTCATAGGAAGAGAGACTATGATGATGCAGTTATTCAAGCAGCAAATGGCTTAGGTGCAGCATTTGTGGCCAAAGGTTATTCTACTGAAATGTTTCGGGGACAGAGTTATAATGGCCTTGATTTGAAAGCAGCTGGGCATTTTGGTGAAGCTACAATTGACAGGCCTGGCAGGAATGCAGATTTCTACTCTTCCAATGCATCTGGAGGTGTATATGGCCTACAAGGGCTTAAGTATGGAAGAGACGCTCATATTGAAGCAGCGATGGACCCTTTTAGTAAGTATGGAATGCAGGGGACAACAGACTTGAGGCCTAAAAGCTCTTACCATTCAAGCTCAGGTGACGGAATACTGTCCTTATCCGAACATAGCCTCAATCGTCCACCATTTCCTGGGAGGGGTTGGTTGGAACCTGGTCTGTCGACACCCCCAACTTCCTTGTACCAGCAACCTGCTTTGCGATTAGGGGAGGCTTCATTGCATCCCTCTCATGGTCTCTTTGATCATCACAAGAGTCACCAACCATCCAACCTTTCTCAGTATCCTCTACAAGGGAGGTTTACCGGTCCAGGAAGGAGCCAATTCTCAGGAGGGTGGATTGATGACTGACTTTTATTCTTCGAGATGATTTTGTCATGTATTCATGCATTTTATAAAAGTTTGAGTGGCTTTCCGGAGAGCATCTGTGTAGCCTTGCTAGTCAAATGTCCACTTGAAAGCAAGTTTTGTTGATGTCCAAGCAAATATTGTTGTTCTAGCTGTGGCAGACTAATTCGATCAAGGAGACTGTTTATCATCCCATCCCCACTTCCCTGCTCCTCCTTCACCTTTTCCCACCATTTATTGGCAGGTCACCCTACCATGGCAAGGTGGGGTGCATCCTGCAGTTTCGTATCTTTTCCTCTTCTATCTGCGCCTTAACAAGGCCGCAAGTGCAATGTGTGAGTTATGATGTGATCTCTCACGGGAGGATGATTTTTCTACTCAAGTTGACATGGGAGAGGAATGAAAATTATATCATACACTATATACCATGGTACAATTATAAAAATCTATTAAATAAATGTTGAAAAGAACACCAATAGAGCTGCTCAAGAATCCGTGGAGTCGAACTGTTAACAACATTGGCTATAATGATTTCCTCCATAGGAAAAATTCTCAATGAAGTGTGATGATGTTCTTGTTGATAATAAAAATGGGGATGCTTAAATATAGCTACTATCAACAAGAATGTCATTTTTACTAGAAAGTAAATTTCTATTTCTCTACTAGAAAGTAATGCATCTCAATGTATTTTGTTTCAGCATGACATACGCCAGCTGTGTGTTGCACATTTTGTTTGAATAGGATGTTGTTGGATCTCTTCAAATAATTTCGATCTCTGACCAAAGTCTTTGAACCATACCGATTCACATGCATCATCAATCGATCCTCTTCCTATAGTTGGTTCTTTCTTACTTGGCCATGACAAGGCTGCTAAACCCAGAATAAAGAAAGATTCTTTGGTGCATCTGTTGTCATCTTACTACTGGCTATTAACATTGGTATTATCATAAAATGTGATGTAAATTGATATGATTAATCTAGTAGATTAAGGTATTGACGACGTATATGTACTAATGAGGATCTATGTCAAGAGCTTTGTTACAAGTAAGGAATTCAATGTTGGATTCTATGGGAGTTAGTTGTTCGAAGTCATGCAATGGGACTACTACAGGGCTTTCTTTCAAATCAAACTCGCTGACTTGAAATTATTGTTAATTAGTATGCATAGGTAGCCTACTTTGATTTCTCAACCCATGATATAAAGTTTGGGTTTGCTTGAGCACGGAGCTTCTAGGTGTGTTTATTGATTATTGATTAAACTTGAGATTATGTAGTCCTCTCTTTCATGGAGCGGAACTTTAAACACAACCTAGACCATCTATATTTTTGTTTTGGAAATGAAAAGAATGAATAAAATCATGCACATGAGATGAGAGAAATGAAAAGAATGAATAAAATCATGCACGTGAGATGAGACGTACGTGTTTTAGGAAGGCATGTGCATCCTCAAGGATCGGCCCTTCCTTGGGTGTGACGTGTGTTGGGCACTATGTAATGCATAGTAGGGGGTTTGCTTTTTGATGAGAAATTCTTGGTCTTTATATTGGTATTTTGTCTTTACTTGAGGTTAATGAACATTCTTGTCATAATTTTAGTGCTATTGAATTGTATGTATCATCTGCTTCTTGTCTACTTCCAGATTAAGTTCTTCATGACTTTTAGCTACACACATGTTCCATCACTCGCAAAATCACATATACAAAGAATCAATACACAACACGAGTCACACTCACTCATATGAGAAAATAGACAACTTGAGTGATAGATCTTAAAAGAGGCAACCAAATAACTTTAAACTTGTGAAAGAAGAAACTACTCAAAGAGAACGATATTGACTACTAAAGATACAACATGCTTTACAAAAAACTAATGTGCGAGGAATCTACAAACTAACATCATGAGAAGCATTAGGAAAATGGCTTATGAAGGTGTAAACATTTCAATTTGTAAGATTGGATATATTCTAGTCTTACAAAGGTATATAATATTGTGAAAAGCATTAGGAAAATGGCTTACGTCTCTTGGTTGCAATTTTGTAAATGGGATATGGATTGTCAAGGTAAAACTTCGCATTTGTCCTAAACCCAGAGGATATTTCTTTAAGTACAATGGGAATAAGATGGAAATAACACTTTTTCTCCATTATTTTCAGAAACCCACATTGTACTATGGGGTCTAGGACCCTTGCATAAGGATGGGAACTTACTTTGTTAAGGCCCTTATATCAAGCTAGCCAAGGTTTCGACCCCTTCAATTCTTCTCAGACCTTGGTTCAAAATTAAGGTAGTTTGGTAGCACATCACAAGGTGCAATGGAGTGGTTTCAATTTTTTGAGCACCATAAGTTTCCATAGGGCTTATTAGGTGTCTTCATATAACAATGACTAGGTCACGGCATATGGAAAGATCATGAGATAATAGTATAAGCAAATTACTTTCTCAATTGTTTTTATTATTGCTTTATCTTTGACGTTCCTCCCACTAAGTAGATTCTATAACCATCTAATTGCATTTGCCATATTTTGAACATACTTCTTTCCTAGCACCATCATCCGCTTCTAGTCTTGTCCATGAATTAGCTTACAATATTCTCTCATTTAAGCTACTATCAACTTGTTCATGAATTGGTTAGATAATCTCTATTGGGACCCATGAGACCGTTTTGAATTTGTAATAATAGATTGATATGAAGAGATGTGTTTTGCAAAGTTTAGGGATCTACCTAGTGTCGGGTTGCTACCGCTGGTCTTACAACGCCAACTCTTGAGTCTGTTTATATCACTTTGTGATTAATTATAAGCCACATACTCTTGTATTCAGTTGCCCGTCTTTATCCTCAAATTCATACTAAATTGTTTGTGATTGACTTTTGATCACTCAGAATCTGATTTCAAAGCTACTCACTAGCAATACAAATGTGGGGGGTGGTTATGAGCCCAAGCACTATGGCAATTAAATGATGCATATGGAAGAATTTAACTGAGTTGATTGAAAGCTAACAACGTTTGCGCTCCTAGATAGGAACACAATATGAGGTAAAAATAGACATATTCACTAGGCCATTGCTTCGAGCTTTGACTAGCTAAGTTAAGAGATAAAGGTACTACATTATTACCTCATGAGAGGATCTTGGGATGTTTATAGGATTCTCTCACTTAGGTATTCTTGAGTGATAGTATAGGATGATATGGAGGCAAAGAGAAGCCTTGGCAATAAGATACACCTCTTCGCACTATTTTTCCTAATTCTTTCATCAAGTAATGTAGCTTGCACTAGAAGCATTACCTCTACCTGTACCCATTGATGTTAAAAAGTTAGTAGCAAAATATTGGTCGACTGAGTGCCCCTTAAGATGAATTCTCAGTGGTGTGTTCTTGCCTTGCGTAGATTTCCCTACCAGTCCCTTTTCTCGCTCATGATCGTCAACATAATTGTTTACTCACTATTGTTATTCATATGGATACACCATAAAAATAATTTTAATTTGTAGATAGATTTTCTTTTCTATACAAAGGTTGTCTTGACTTCCTGTTGTTATAGAAATTCTAAAGGGGAAAGCAAAAGGATGGGACAAGGCATGCCTTCTAAACCTGCAAGTCGAACTGATGTTTTTGAAACTATTGTTGTTTTTTATCGACACCACAACAAATCATAAATGAACCAACTAGAAGCCTTTGCTGCAAGAATTTATAAAAGCTCATGGCATGTGCCACAATCCTCTTGTTTTGGAGTAATAAGAACTCATGGTATGTGGTCTTAAAAGGCATAGAATGAAAGGTCATAGGTTTGTTTTAAAGAATATGTTGGGTCGTACTAGAGGATGTGAGAGCCAAAAGGTACCTCAACCGTGTCTGGCACTATTTGAAAGAGATTCGCTTTCAGAGCACTAGAACCAAAGTTGGAACACATCTTTCTAGAGTTCATGAGCAACATCCTTCTAGCTACTATATACTGCAAATAACTCTTCCACTTCTCAAGCTTGGGCAAGAATGAAAGAAAAATGGAAGGTTATGGAAATATTGAACAAGGGCCATAAAAAAGCAAGGCTAGGACAAAATAAAAGCACGAGTAAATACTACGCAAAAAGAAAATTAAGCAATAATCAAATTACGCTTCGTAGTGGTCACAAAATTAAAAATGTAGCATGGGCTGCCTATATATGAGTCAGCCATTTGATCTGACAATGGTATACATATAGCAGAATAAGAATTAAAATCTTCTTAAGTTACGGATCTAAATCAAAAGTTGAAAACTCATTTGTAGAAATTTGTTTGTGAATTGGGTACTCTAGCCCATGGTGCATGTTTTAATCCATACAAGGATTTTGCCCAACTTGCAAAGCTTCCTTTGAACATATCTTTCTAGTAGTGTCATGTAGATTTCTTCATCTAAAAACTATTCAAAAATGTTATTTTCACATCTTTTGTGATCGTTTGCTACACTTTCGATCGTAGTTGTAAACATGACAAAGGTCTCTTCATAGGCTATTCCACATTCTTATTAGTAATCTTTTGGCTTCACTTTCATTTGTATAGTCACATTGGATTGCACTTGGTCCTCACCTTTATCACTTGCATGTATCTTATGAAATATCAAAGTGCTTACTAGCTACAATATCATCTTGCTCTCTATGGGCTGGTACAATTTCTCTCATGTGGCACTCATGATAAGAGTTTTTGAAAGTTCGATAAATATCCACTTACAAGTTGTGTACTTTGCTCTTGTAGGCATAGCATGTCCCTCGATTCTAACATGATGATGCTAAGGTTTTTACTAGGCACATCCTACATGTTAAAATACATTTTCAATCTCATCACAACCAATATTCACCACATGCAATATCTTAATTCTTTGCTATCGGTCCTTGCAACATTGATGCTACTCACTGTCATGACATGATTATTTGTATTAGACCCTAGTGGATCATTCTAGGGAAATTTGGTGATTACCCTATGGTTATAACATTGTAAATTGGCCAATTGGATATAATAAAATATGCACACATATGCATTAGGTCCTAGGATGGTTAGGAAAAGGGTAGTATTGTGCATGGGTATTGCATTAATCAATGGTAGGCATAAAGAGTCACAAGCTAAGGGTAGAATAATGGGTTATGCCCAAGGGATGTGATTCCAAAAGGCATGAGGGGTTGTACCCTCTCGCATAATTCATGGTGTGTGACTATGGGCATTTGCATGCATATGGATTGTGGCTTGGGATGAGCATGTAGCGAGAGTCTAGTAAAAATACACTCATGTGGGCACCCCATTTGGAGGGCCAATCTCTCTCAAGTTCTGCATCATTCTCTCACACATGAGCATCCTGCATCCAGGATCTTGACAAGTGGTATCAAAGCCTTGATCCTCTGCCTGTGTGAATCGCCATGTGGAAGTTGTTGGATGGGTCGACATCAACGTGACCATCAAGAGTAGAACCAAGGGGTCCCTCCTTCCATTGTCCTCGTCACATTATTGTTTTTCTTCTGCTGTGGGTCGCATAGTCTGCGTGTTCCTGTGTGTGGCAGCCGCAGGGCTAGTGCCCCCTCTGGTCGCATTAATGTTCTTCTTACCTCCCTGCTGTGACGCGCTGTCTTGCCCCCTTCCATTAAGGAAGAAGTTGCTCCAACTTCCAAGGACCACCACCCCCAAACAGTTGTGTGGGGCTCACTGATGAGCGCAGGGCGATGTCAGTCGTAGATCTTTTGAGCCCCGACTATAGCAGCCACCACCTTTACTAAGGTTGCAGTAGTAGTGCTGGAGTCAGGCGGTGTGGAGTGTGCTATTGTGCATAGTGCGCAGCCCCGTAAATTGTGCCGCAATCCACGTCGAGATTTGAGTAGCTCGCCATGTGTAAGCACCGCTGACGGCACCTGCAGACCCACCAGCCACTGTCAACTTTGCTCTACTACTGCCTACAGGCCCGCTAGTTGCCCCTCAGCCTCGATCACCCTCTATATTGAAATTTCAAGACCCCCCCCACTCATTTCCCTCTAAGCCCTTTTCTCTTTTCCCCCCCTTACATTGCAAAATTTTTAAAAAAAAGAAAGAAAAAGAAAAGGCCATTACACATTGCAAGAATCGAAGAAGCACCATTGTATTGTGGCAAGAAACATGGAGCGGGTACTTCATCGAATGAGCTTGGTGAAGTACCACTATTCTTCAACTCCTTTTTTTTCTCACACACTCAAATCCATTTCACACACTAGTAGCTCATCATGAGTTTAAATTGAAAACTTGATTAGTTTCAGTTGCATTTCCAAAACATAGAAGATAATTAAGAATTCACATGTGAAAATGTTCCACAACTCACATTAAACCTCATGGAAACAACACCTTACACCCCTACCCACAAAAACATATTTGATCCATTATCCGATAACCCTCAGCCACCTACCAAACCTCCACCAAAAACACCGTCACCACCACACCACCCAAACAATGCAATCCAAGAATTTCTTCAAGGATTGTCGACAGTCATAAGTGACATAATTCAAAGAGAAATGCCCTTAAAAAGGAAATTATTTGAGGATCAAGCAGACCCTTTATAAAAGAATAAGAAAAGAAGGTCTGTTCCTAAGGAGCAGCTTGAGTTTCCAAAGTGCAACGAGGTTAGGCAACCAGAGAAACTCCTTGATTGGATTAGACATTTCCAACTGTACTTTGTACAATTTGATAATACAGAAGATGAGAAGTTAGCACTAGCTACTCTATATTTAGAGAAGGATGCGTTATTTTGGTGGTCTGTATGCCAATCAAAAAGTAGTCCAATCAAGGAGTGGTCTAAATTCTTGGAAGAATTAAAGATGACATTTCTCCCGGTTAAGTATAAGGAGGATCAAATGTTTAGATGGGAGAACTATGACAATTTGATAGGGAGACAGTGAGCGAATACACTACAAAATTTTGGCATTTATCTTTAGAGTTCACAACGAAGACGGAAGAGGAGAAATTATATAAGTATCTATCACCAAACATCTGACATGAATTGGAACTCCTAAACCCGACTAAGTTAAAGAACGCCATTAGATTGGCCGAGGCAACGGAAAGGAAAGCCAATATTAGAAGGAGAGAAGTAACACGTGAGGCATCAACTTCACAAAGTAGAGCCTTTGTTTGATTAGTTGATTCTAAATGAAATGGACGACACTTTCCTAGGCGAGCAAGAGTATGAACAATTAGTAGCAAACCAATAGGGAAACTTACTCTAGGTGGACGTGTGAAACGTCCCATTCATGTCTCCTCAAGAAAGGGATATATTGTTTCATGAAGAAAATGTTTTGGATGCAAAAAGTTGATAGATCCTAGATTCTATGATTGTTTGGAGTTAAAGAAGAAGATGGGTAGTGAGAGATGGGAGCATATTACCATGGATTTTGTGTTAGGATTCCCAAAGACAAGGACACAAAATGAGCAAATCCTTACCATTATAGATAACTTAGTAAGTAGGCCCATTTCATTCCATGCAAGAAGAAGATCATTGCCATAGAAACCGCTAAGTTATTTATTAAAGAAATCTTTAGATTACATGAATTACCTAAATCCATTACATCAGATAATGATCCCAAGTTCCAAAGCCAATTTTGGCAAGCTCTTTTTGAGAACTTAGGAACTAAATTGTGATTCTCCACCACATATCACTCATCGACTGATGGACAAAGTGAAATAGCTAACCAAGCTATTATCCAGTTGTTTGTTACATAGTTATGTCCATGACAATCCTACCCTATGGGAACTATATTTACCTCTATTAGAGTTTGTGTATAACACAAGGCACCATTTGAGCTCATCTATGGCCAAGTCCTTCCCACACCCATTGCACATTTAGGAGATAGGATTTTAGCAGCAACTGATCAGTTTGTTGAAGATGTGCAGGAAGTACTTACATACTTACATAGGTTAAATCACATATTAAGTGAACTCAAGAAGTGTACAAGAAGGCTGCGAATAAGAAGTGAAAGAATGCACATTATGAGAAGGGGGATTGGGTTCTTTTAAAGATTAACAAAAGGCATATAAAGACAATCCAAGGAAATACCAAGTTTGTAAAGCTAGCAGTAAAATCTTATGGACCTTTCTAGGTTTTTGAGGTTATACATCCGGAGGGAACTCCAGCATCATACAGGTTGACATTGCCTACAAGCTAGAGGATGAAGAATGGTTTCCATGTTAGCATCTTGAAGCCATTTAAAGGTGAACCACCGATGAGACCTATTGAAGAAGAAGAACCATAACTTGAAGACGGAGTAGAATTACTTGTTCCAAAATGAATACTATTCCATCTCCAGCTCGACATGTGACATCGAAATGTTGGAGGAATCTTGCTGGATCGCCCCGACCATTGTATTTGGGAAGTTTGAGTTTGCTCAAGGGGTGCTTGTCTTGATTGTTATTATTGCAGCCAAAATTGTTGCGAGGTTTAAAGAAATTATTCCCCTCCGCTTTGAGTTCAAGGTCACCATCATAGCGACGCCGGTCTGCCATGTCGTGTCATGTAGGAGTCAAAGGAATTGGCTGAATTTTTAGGGGGGGAATTCGGGGAAGAGGGTTGTCGGACGCATTGGTCGGAGCGTAGTTGCATGCAGATTTGGTGAGAGGTGGAGCGAGTGCCTCTACCCGCAAGTGCGCGTGTTGATGTAGGTGTGTTAGGAGTGTAGTAGGGACCATTGTGTTAATAATGTACCTAGGATTGTCCCACGTGAGTAGGGAAATGTGCCGATGCAGACGGATCATCGATCGAAGGTCATAGCGGAAATTTATGAGCGAATTAGTGCGAAAAGGGGTCCACACGGGGGTGAAAATTAACGAGTGCTAGGGATGCTAAAATAATGTGAAATGGGTTGAAAAAATTCCCCGTAGTGTGATGTTTTTGTGTGTGAAATGGCAATTGAAACTGGGTTCAATTTGGCCGCCAAACGAGTGAGTTACGAAGGGTTAAATTGGCATGAAATGTGGCCATTTATGGGTGTGGGGGGGATCTTTGGGTAAAAGTATGGTGTGAATGGACTTTAGTGGGAGGTAACTAAACTAGGGAACTCCCAATTAGTCTAACTGGCTAGTTATCCTAATTGCCTAGTTACGTTAACTGACCACTTACTTTAATTGTTAGTTAGAGGAACTGCTAGTTACAAGGACAATTACTCTAACCTAACTTAGTCTAACCTAACCTAACAATGGATCTAACTAACTACAGTTAGTTGAACTAACTATACTACAGTTAGGCTAACCTAACCAGATCCTAACTAACCCATACTAGGTTAGCCTAACCTAACCTAGGTTAGTGGTTAAGCTAACCTAGGTTGAACTAACTATACTACAGTTAGGCTAACCTAACTAGATCCTAACTAACCCATACTAGGTTAGCTTAACCTAACCTAGGTTAGTGGTTAGGTTAAATTTTTAATATTAAAAAAAAGAAATTAAAATTTTTTATAAAGGTAAGAAATTTTGGTGAAAAAAAATTTCATAAAAAATTCTTAAAAAAATAAAATTCCGACGATTAATTTTCGTTGAAAAAAAATTCGACGAAAAAAATTCAGTAAAAAATATTTCTGTTGAAAAGTTTGCGTCAAAAAAATTTCTGTCGAAAAAATTTCCGTCACCGCCGCCACGGGCAGTTTTGTGTAGCGGCCATAGTCGCGGGTGGTTGCTGGTGAGGGAGGGGATGGAGGGGGAAGGGGCGGAGAAGGGGAAAGGGGGGTAAAGAGGGGGGAAAGGGGGGTGGAGAGAGGGGGAAAGGGGGGTCGTTTTCACATAAATCATATCTCATTTCTTGGTTGGATTTCTTTATTTAAAATAAGGTACCACATGGTGCAATGCAGTTTGTCATGGGTTGTAGGAGAACTAGAGAGAGGGTGCAAGATAGAAACATTGATAACCTGGTCAATGTACGAGGAGGAGGTTGAAGGACATGGAAATCGATGATACAATATCAAAACAGCAACGGAAGATAATTTTGCAACGAATGCGAAGGGTATTCAATGCTAGGAAAAACACCTCCTCATTGAGCATCTAGCCTCAAAGCAATAGGTAGTAGATGCATTCATTTGAGCAGTGCCATCAAAACAAAGAACATGAGTTGTGGTCTCAAAACTGGTGGGAGCATTCACGGCAACAACATTAGGTCAGTTCGAGGACGACCAGGCTTGTTTCCTTAGAAATGTTAGACTAAACTAGATGATTCATCGAGTGTCCAGTCTTCCAACACCCCAGGAGTTGCATGCCCAAAAGACCATACTCTCTAATTGGAGACATGGCCTTGGCAATGTGAATGAAGTGCATATCTCAAATCAGCTAGCTGCAAAGAGGGCAACATTCGCTATGTTGTTTTGCAACATGTGTGTTAAAACTCCACTTTTTAAAGGAATCTTTACAATATGTGATATAGTAGAGCACCAATATAGTACTTTGTTACTATCAAGACCATTATATTTCAAAACTTAAATAGTACTACATTAGCATTATAGGCTGATGAATGTACTATTTAGCATGCCTTATATTGATTGTACTAACATAGTGCTATATTATTCAGTATTATCTGCTAATTATAGTTAATAGCCTTATGCCGATTGTACTGACATAATACTATGTTAGCATTATAGGCTGATAATACTAACATAGTACTACATTAGCATTATTGGCTGATGAATGTAATATCTATAATGCCTTAGATTGTACTAACATAATGCTATGTTAGCATTATGGGCTAATTGTATTATTTAGTACTATATGCTAATTGTATGTTGGCATCATAGGCTAATAATGCTAATTAACCTAGTATTTGATAGTACTAACATAGTATCATATGATCATTATACAATTTATAGTACTATGTGTACTACTGGTGATGTGTTAGAACTCTCTAGAACTTTTGAATAAAAAATGGGAAAAAAAAACTACACAAAAAAAATCTCTTAAAAAGTGAGAAAATTTTGGAAGTTTCTAAAAGCAAATGCAAGTAAAATTATAAAAGGACTGATAACATTGCATGAGATCAATTTATCATGAGAATCGTCTAATATCTCTAAGACTTTATAATGGTGCCAATAAACATCTTTCAGAGTTTCAATAAGCAATAGTGGTAATATCTCAAAGGACTTTATTGGTGTCAACAAACACTATTGATGGCAATGCATGAGATTAATTTACCATGAGAGTTTTCTAGAATATCCAACACTCAATAATGGTGTCAATAAAAACCTTTCAAAGCTTCCAAAAATCTCAAAGGACTTTATAACGGTCTAAATAAACACCTTCCCTCTCCCTCTCCCCTCCCCTCCCCTCTATTTCCTCTCCCCTCCCTCTCCCTCTCCCTCTCCCTTTCCCCCTCCCCTCCTCACCCTTATCTTCCCCTCCCTTCCCCTCCTCTCTTCATTTCCCTTCCCTTCCCCTCTCCTCCTTCCTTGTAGCTACACTCGCCCCTCTCTCTCTCTCTCATCTCCACTCTCTCTCCACCTCCTCTTGCCTATCTTTCCCTCCCCCCCTCTCTCTCCTCTTCCTCTCTCTCTCCCTCTGCCTCTCCCTCTCCCCCTTCTCTCCCCTCCATCTCTCCTCCCCCTCCCCCTCCCCCTCCCGCTCCATCTCCGTATCCTTTCCTCCTCCCCTCCCCTCCCCTCCATTCCCTTCTCCCCTCTCTCCCTCCCCTCCTTCCTAGTAGCCATAGCATCTGTCTCTTTTTATAACCCTGTGCCATGGCCACTAGTATTGTGGGGAGGGGGACAAGGAGGGGAGAGGGTCATAGACAAGGACAGGGACATGGAGAACCTTTTTTTGTGTGGAAGAGTATTTAAAAAATTGGGTTAACAGTTCTAGCCACCAAGAAGGAGGATAGGGGAGAGAGGGAAAGGAGAGGGAGAGGGGAAGCGAGGGGAAGTGAGGGACCGGAGAGAAAGGAGAGAGGGGAGGGGCGGGGAAGAGAGAGTGACGGAATGATCGAGTTATGGGAGGGTGAAATATATATAGGTATCCAAACCCCAAAACCCCTCCTGTTTTTCTCCCCTTTCTCCCCCTCTCCTCCTCTCCATCCCCTCCACTTTTTCTCCCCTTCCTCCGCCTCTCCTCCTCTCCATCCACTGCTCTCCCTTCTCTCCCCTCTCCCTCTCTCCTCCATTTGCTTATCCTACCTTCCCTTCCCTTCTCTCCTCACTCCCCCTCCCTTCCATTCTATTCCCTTCCATTCCATTCTGTTCCGTTCCCTCCCCTTCCCCCTTTGTCCTTTGAATAGATAATACTACACTCTTTTTTTGGAATTTGTCCAATTCAAATAGTATTGAGAAGAGGTTTGTTTAATTTCCTTCAATTGCAAGTATAGACTAGGGTTGTTGATTTTACTATTTAACTACTATTGGTTTCTCTGCATGGATTGAATTCGGGTGGTTGATTTTTAAAAGGCAAAGATTAAGAGGTTTCATTATGCACGCAAACAAGATTTTCTAAATGACATGCTTGACTTTAGTTCTTGTGATAATAACATGTTTTGACACCTTAACTAGCACAACACTAATAGATGGAAGTTATATTATCAAGATAGTTCTAATCAAATTTGTATGTTTTTCATAGCATTATTCAAAAACATCACTTTTTAACGTCTTTGGCTTGTATATAGGTCATTTGACACACAAATCATGTCAACTACGAGAAATATCAAAATATTGAGATTTTAGTTATCTAGAAAACTCGAATTATGTTACTTTGAAATATGCACTAGTTCATTGCATAACAATATGTTCATGATACATTAACAAAATAGCTATTGGTCATCCAAGGGTAATATACAGACACAATCTATTGCACAAGCACAATTTAAATGGGATAGGAAGTGTTAGATATGCTCAATGCCCCACCCTCCTGGTAACCACCAGTGGTCCAAGGTGCTGAAGTTGTAAGGCCCCCATATGAGGACAAGCCTGGGACACTCGATGGATCCATTGCTTATAGTGACAAACTAGTATGCAAGGTAATATAGTTGGTTTAATAATAAACTAGCTCCCTATAGTACTAAATGTAAATGTAGGTTGGATACGCTTATACATTCTGTCATTATGTTAATACGTCCCCCCTTCAAGTGGAAAATTAGTTTGTGACTAGATGCTATGTATTAGAATCAATTTATATTAATATGTTCCCCCATTTGAATGGAAAACCGATTTGTGCTAGGACTAAGATGGCATAGTTAGTTTTATATTAAACAATTTACCGTAGTCATGAATGCTAATGCAGGTGGAGTTTATGTTATAATAGCTATGAAGAAATTTAGGAGTGCTACAAGGCAAGCTCTGCACTTGTCCAAAGTGAGATTTTAAAACTCCTAGCAATACAATTTTGTTTCCCAACTTAAAGAAAGTGTAGCATGGATTTGCATAGGCCTTGTGTGGAAAACTCAACAATGACAACATGATAGATAGCAGTCTCTTGTTTGATGGCAATCCTATGGAGGACAACCCCTAGAAAATTGTAAATCTTATGGATCCTGACTTGGTTTTTGCTATCAAAATGGATGAGGAGAACAGTGATTATAATGAGGATGGTATGCAGAAAGGATAAGAAAGTAGAAGAAAGTCATTGAAAGACAAATTTCAAAGGGGGACTCATAGCCAAAAGAGGGAGATGGGATAGAAGGAGGTAGAGGGAGAGCTTGTAGAAGTGGCCACAAATAAAGGTAGGAATTGTCATGTAATTGTCTTGGGCATTCTTTCCCTTTTCTATGTCTTTTCTATTGTACTACCTATGTATTATACATGTGGATTTTATGTATTTTGGTATGTAGTTCACAAAGATGAAAAGCACAGTTCAAAGATGCTTAGGATCCTTCTCCCAACTAGCTCAAAGCAACAAAAATTTAGTCTCAAAAAGAAATCTAAGGATCATGTAAATGAGGCTAGTAAATGCCCAAACCCAAGTGTAGGACAAGGTCCTAAGCATTGAGAACATTTTATTTGAACTAGTTTTTGTTCCTTTTAAATGAAATTTTCTTTGAGATAGTTTTGTACTTTTTGTGCACAAACCATATTATCTACATTCCCTCTTATTGGTTTTGTAATTTTTCATATATTTGGATTTGTTATTTCTTCATGTATTTAGCTATACTCCTTCCTTATATTTTTGGTTATATTTTCCTGTATTTGGATTTTTATTTATGTCCTTCTTAAGTGTGATACTCAAAATGTCCCCTCTTGAAAAAGAAGTTGCTTATTTTTAATATGAATGGCATCTTGGTGAAGAGGTGGTGGAAGAGCGGCTCCTTCAATGGCCCAAGGGGGTGACTTTCAAGATTTGGGACACCATGTTGTGTCTTTATAGCTCTACTTGATGGAAATTTTGAAAGCTTTCACTACAAGGCATGGGCGGCTTTCCGACGCCGATATCAACACTAAATACAAAGTTTTTTTTAAAAATAAGTGAAAAGTGTCAGAATGTCTATCAGTGTGTATGTCGTAAAGAAAGCATTGATGTCAATGTCAGTATGGGTTTTGAGAAGTGACATTTGTTTGTGTCAGTATAGGCATCGGTATGAATGTCAGTATATATGAACATTGCAGTGGTCGTATAGGAATCAGTATATACTGACGTTTTAATAGAATTAAAAAAAAATTGTGGGGCAGGATGGGGCTTGTTTCAGTCCCATCCTATCCCATAAAATTTTTTCCCCATTAGAATCATGATTAAATGTTACAAAAGAGGTCTACAAAATCATGTTACAATGTTACAAAAAGGTCTACAAAATGGCAAAAGTGCCAAAACACAAAATGACCAAATGTCCTATTCTACTATTGATCCTCCTCCTCCTTGCTCTTCTCATCCTCAGCCTCTCTACATAGGCCTGATCCCTCACCCTCCTCTTCTGTGATCCTCTTTGCTTCTTCTTGAGATCCAGTCTCCAAATCTGGATCTCCGGATGCATCAAAGTTGCCTCCCTAAGAATGAAACAAGTTAGGAAATAAGATAAGAGAGTAGATTGTCAGACAATGATAAGGATATGACATCAATTGGCAAAAGGTGAAAGTGCATCATGTGAGTATACCCTAATCCTCATCATTTTCATTTGAGTACTTCTTCTCCTTAAACCAAGGCTTGGCTCCAATTGTCATATGAAGGCCTACCAATCACAGATTCCTGTGACTATGGCAAAGTATTTTATAGAAGCGCACTGGACACAACGGGGGTCCTTGTGGATACTTTGTATGGTTTAGTTGGGGATGCCTAATGAGCTTCTAATTTGATATGCTAGATGGTCAGTATTGTGGGTGATTCCATGTTAATAACTGATGTCGCTAGTGTTATTGGTGCTATGTTTGATTATTGTACTTCAAGTGCAATTATATTGGCATTAATTGATTCGGTGATTTGTTCAACTGATTGTTACTAAACAATATAATTGGTAGCTTGAGTATAGGTGATGGAACTAACGATAAGAATCAGAATAAGTGCAAGGGTGGGAATTGAGGTATTGCACAATGCATAGAACATGGCTATGGGCCAATTTTTCATTTCATTGATATTGCAAAACCTTGGACAATATATATGGTAGAAGCCATAAACCTTTTTTGGAAAAGCAAGCCCAAAGTGACTTTGTAAAAAGTAAGGGACATAAATCATTTTGGATAAAGTGAGCCCAAAGTAGCCACTGGCTTTATAAAAGTAATCCCTTATTTTGGGAAAAAGGAATGCTTTTTAATGTACTATTCTTGGCTCGTTATACCGTTAGAATATGCAATTATAAATACTCTAGATGGGAACCAAGAGCCACCATCTAGAGGGGGCAGATTGGACCCCATGCAGTGTCGCTCTCTCTTCATTCTCTCTTATTCTTTTCCCTTAAGTTTGTTCATGTTTTCCTTTGTTCTTTGAATCATAACTTTAGGGGCTCATAAATTTATGATATGGTTAATCTTTGATTTTCATGACGCTGTTATCAAAGCAAGGCTACGCGGGAAGAGGAAGAATTGAGCTCCCTCGTGCAAAAATTTGAGTGGTACTATGTTACTTAGAAAGGAAGGAGCAAGGAACATACAAAGGAGTGAGAAACTAAACTAGTGGTTAATTTTAAGGGGATTTGACAAGCATTGCAAAGTTCAAAGTAGAGAGGCACAACAGATGTTACATATCAACAAACTTAAGCAGCCTGCCTACAGTCTACATCAGCTAGATCCAAAGGATGTAATAGTCTACCACATAAAGCTGGACTATTGAAGCTCTTATTATGCTCTCAGACTCATAGGATCTAAGAAAAACCAATGCTGTCTCTTAGCCCAATAGTTTATCTTCTACTAGTAGCCACCACCTAGTAGTTCCCTTTCTATTGTTTGTTGGTCACACTGCTGATTCACGCATCGTTCGCAATCATGATCCGCATAACAAAGGCCTTAATTTCAACTACGATGCTAATAAACTGTCTACACTCTACCCTTTATTCTCTACCCTCATCCTTTATTCTTCTATGCCAAGTAGCCTTAACTTGGTCCTTGGGGTGTTCAAAGTTTTCTGCCTGCACATGCATGATGGACTACTACCAATTCTTTACTCTTTTGTCTTTTGCTAGAATGAATAGTATTCAATTGGATTCATCATGAGTCAGGACCATCGTAGCCTCCACGTTCTATTGCCTCCTCTTGCCCCTCACACAACTTGCTTTTAGAATGTCTATCTAATGATCTTCATGTGGTCCACAATTATGTGGCAGCTTTCAACTCTTAGAGGCATTTCGGATCTCCTATGAGTATTGCGCATCAAAAATAGGTCTTGAACTACTAATAAGCTCTTTGGTCTACAAGCCCTTCAAATCCTACATGGAATGGCCTATTGGAGCAATTCTCTACAGTGTTCAATGCATCATTACTCTATAAAATCCTCCTACAAATGGCCTATTTGCAATAATTCTTTGCACTTTTGCAGGTGAACCTAGCTCTCATGGCCCTCTTGATTGATACATCCTCAGATTGGATGCATCATGATTCACCACCACAGGAGAGATTTGCAAAAAGTCAATGGAGAAGTCAAAAGTATGGTTGATCAGATCAATCATATGTATTTCTTGTAATGTATTAGCTCCCTCTAGGGGAACTATTATCCCAAAGTCTACAAAAGTCTTTTCAAGAGAACATGAAAGGAGATTTTCCAGAGCTACTATGGACCACAAAAAGTGCAAAGTCAAATTTTCCACAACAAAGTAACTCTCAACAAAGGTGAAAATCATAGCTCAACCCGGATTGGAGAAGGAATTTGAAGCCACTAAGCAACCAAGGAACAATTGGAAACCTCGTTGATAACCTTCATGACAAAGGACATATGCAATTTCCTCCCATATGTTCATTGTGTCTTCTTTTGATATATTGGTTTCCTTTATCCCATATTAAGATTTGTATAGGGCTAAGAAAGAATGTTAATAGATAATTGAATTTGATGAAGCATGATACAATATGATAGCCTATACAGGATATGGGATAATTTAGTTTATGAGGCATATGGCATAAGCTCCTTATTCAACCACTTATTTCTATGTGGGCTTTGTTTGGGTGTTTCAGAGCCATGAAAACATATGAGTTTGTGAAAAGCCTATGAATATAGCTTCCTCTTGTGACTTATTAGCCAAATCAAGGAAAGATTCATGCTTAAATTGTAATTAGGCAAACTAGAAAATGACACTTTGATATGTAACACTATGTAAATAGACATAAGCGATGCGGAATGAAATAGAAATAGAAAGAATAAAGGATGAGATGACTATGGACTATGCTAGGATTGCTAAGTTTAGAGGATTCACAAGTGTTCAAGCACTGTTGAATGGAAAATTAGTTTGAGATTTATAAGTTTAGAGAATTCACAAGTGTTCAAGCACTCTTGAATTGAAAATTAGTTTGAGATTATATTTAGTCCCTCTCTGTTAAAGGTTGATACTTTAATAGTATGTTTTATCCATGATGACATCTATACCATATAAGTAATACTTCCTTGAGTTCTTAAAGGAAGGTAAGGAAATATTTCATATAGCTACTAATAGGTGTTAGCAATATTGGCCTATAAAGGGCCTTGGTGTGGTCCTAACCCCCTCATGGTACCTTGGTAATAAAAAATTAAAAAAAGGGGGGCAAGGAGGAGGCCAATGGACGTGTACAAGACTATCCCATAAGCATGGGATTCAACTATGGTACTTGGTATATGATGAAGAAGTTATCCCCTCTCTCATATCCTAGCTAGCTCTTTTGGTCGATGTGAGAGAGGCATGTGTGGCTATGGGGCGCGGATTGGGACCCCGCACCCGGTGCTTCCTTGGGCTGCCATGTGGTAGCCAACATATGGTATTAGAGCAAGGACGGTTGAAGCGATGGCAGTGACTGTTTGGAAAAGCACGTGACAATTCTTGGCCTCTGCACATGTAGGAGGTGATGACCTATGTGTGTTGTCCGTGATCTGAAAACTGGCACAAGAATTAATGGCCTGCGTCAGTGGACTGTGCAGTGTTGATTGGCAGCTTGGGTTCTTAGTGGGTGACCGCACATGATTGGGTGTTCGAGCCCTATGTGGGTGGACAACGTTTGTTGATGACTGGTAGTTCTTGATTTGATTCAATTCGTGGGTTAGGCCCATGGGGGGTTGTTAGCAATATTGGCCTATAAGGGGCCTTGGTGTGGTCCTAACCCCCTCCCTTTGTAGTATGGATTTTTTTAAAAAAAAGGGGGCCAAGGAGGAGGCCCTTGATGCGCAATGGACACGTGTACAAGACTATTTCATAAGCATGGGATTCAACTGTGGTACTTGGTATATAATGAAGAAGTTATCCCCTCTCTCATATCCTAGCCGGCTCTTTTGGTGCATGTGAGAGAGGCATGCATGGCTATGGGGTAGGGATTGGGACCCCCGCACCTGACGCTTCCTTGGACTGTCGTGTGGTAGCCAACAATAGGTTTATAGAATTCTCACAATTTGTTTAAGTGCCAAAATTATTAGTTTAACGATTGAAATATGATAAGCTTTATTGCTTGGTACATATGATATGATGAATTTGTGAATTAGGCTGTATATGACTTAGAGGGAAATAAAGAGATGAAGAAAATAACTTTTGATATTCTCATCATTTACTTGAGTAGATACCAACATGGAGATATGTAATTATTTAAAATGATAAAAGTATTGCTTGATACATATGGTATGCTTGATGAAATTTCTCTATTGAATTGAGCTAAATGGAGAAATATTAAAGAGAAGAAAAAGCATATAATTACATGGTGAAATTTATGCTCAGCAAGAGGGGGACCATACACGGATGTTAGCTACAAATATAACTTTTAGCTTTGAAAATTTCTTTGTGATCTTATGAAAAGCATCAAGATGGTTATACTAGGTAATGTCTTGTGTGTATTATCTAATTGCAGAAGAAAATACATGTGGGGCCATTACTAGCTCCATGACATTAAGTTAATGATAAAAAACAAAGTGTGATTAGACAATGATCTACACATATTCTTTTCCCGACCATAGATTAATATATATCATTTATTGCTATTCACATTATAAGGAAAAGCAAGTGGTGTATTTGTTATTGTTTCTCAATATCATACTAGTATGGAGTGGTAGTGATGTTGAGGAATATGAAAAACATAGTGCTTGGGCCTATACCTCAACTAACATGAGAAATGAATGAATGCAATATAGTAATTTATATTGATATAGGATAAGAACTTTACTATCTCTTGCTTAATGAGAGTTTAAGATCTTTTAAAGACTATACTTTTGGACCATCTCAATGATGATATCTAAACCTGAATGCATCATTGATCACATTTTGAGATGAAAATGTTCATGTCAAATATTTGCTCAAGTTTTAGAACCATCCGAGAGATGATGCTTAGAGGATGCCCGAGCAATTCTTTCTAGGTTTTCTAGGCCTCATCAATTCCTATATCAAACACACAACTAAGGCCAGTTGTAATCCAACCGAGAGAGATGTTACGGAATTGTATTTTTGATATTTCTTGCCATGGATATTACTTTAATTTTGGTCAAGTGTGACTATGTTTTCTTCAAATTGTTGATTGTATTCTCAATTATGCCCAATCTCTATTATATCAATAACTTCCTAGTGAAATTCTTGATTTAACACATTCAGGTTACATAGATAAATAAGTGCACTCATTGATCATAATACGAAAGAAGAGGACTAAAGATCAATCCACAATTACTTGTTCTCACAAATAATCCTTGAATGCTATCAAAAACTCTCTTCTTGAAACTCGATTGATGTAAGAGGAATAGTCATCCATCACATGCACATGTTGTAATCGAATTACCTATGGAAACCTGTCCAAAGAGATGTTGAAGCAATATCAATAATAGATGCATTTCATGAATGCTTTCATTTTTCCTTTTGCCTTTTATTCAAAGCATTAGGCACATCCCAATGGGACTGCTTTCTCATGCTTTCTCACTTTGATAATGTGTCTCAGCATATTCCTGTTGATTTGATTCAAAATGAGGTTTCATTACACTGCTTGCAATATATAAGCTCCTTTAGGATGTACATTCTCTTTCTAAGATTTCACACAGCACACACATTTACTAGTACTTTTCTTCCTATTTTTACTACATAAGCCCAATAGTGTCTTGCACCCCAAATTGAATAGTACTTCTCTTCCTATTTTCATGACATAAGCCCAATAGCTTCTTGCGTCCCAAATTGAAAGTTGGAATCCCTAATGTATGGGATACATTAGGCACGATTTGTAAGTCTCCCCATTTTTTGTACTTGCTTATAAGATCGAGGGTCTAAAAGAATTGCAAGAAATCATTCAAATCCCCAAATTTTGTTCAAAAATCAGTGCCATATAGCTATTAATGTATACAAAGAGCAAGACTCTTTTAATTGATCTAAAATGCATAGATTAACCAATTGCATTAACATGACTTCTTTCTCTACCAATTCATTAGCCAAAAAGAAAAATAGAATCATGCAACATGATTCTAACAAAATAAGAAGATTGATCGGGATTGGATTGATTTCTATAGCGATCAGCTCGAGGGAATCACATCATTAGCGGGAAGAAAGAAATGATAATGGCTTCCCTTCATAGCATTTGGTCCTCTTGATTGGCCATGGAGTTTAACATATTGGACAGGATGTTTAGTGCAACATATTGGAGAGGATGTTTAGTGTAACATATTGGAGATTATGCTTAGAGCATGTAAGAAGGACACTTTGTATAGAAACAAAACTCCTTTGCCTAAGAGATTGAGACTTATGACCACATTAGTCATCAGAATATCATGACTCTTCATGAGCCTATTGGGCTATTGTACAAACTGAACGGTGATGTTTCTATGTTACAACTATACAAAGCATGTCCAATTGGACCCGTCAAATCAATAGTGTTTCATCTACTGTAATTAGCAAAACTAGGAGTTGGAACCTTTTGAATGCTATGTTTCAAGAGCTACACAATGGGAAAAGCGTGGATGGTGTAATGGATAGTACTTGGAAGTGCAAGCAAGAGGAAGCTTGAAATCAATCACATAATAGACCAAAAGCATGATGGCTAGTTGCTATCCATAATAGGGTTTGAAGTTTGAATGTCAATCATTAGCTACACAATGGGACAAGCATGGATGGTGTAATGGATAGTACTTGGAAGTGCAAGCAAGAGGAAGCTTGAAATCAATCACATAATAGACCAAAAGCATGATGGCTGGTTGCTATCCATAATAGGGTTTGAAGTTTGAATGTCAATCATTTGCATGACTCAAAAGCCTTCTTTATCTCTCCAGGTTGTAGAGGATTGAATGTCATCCATCTGAGCTTGACTTTGTGCTCTACAATTTGGAGCATGTATTCCTAGACTTTGGAGGAGGGAGGAGGCTCGAAATAGGCTCAAATTGGTAGAATCCAAAATCTCTAATTTCACAATTGAGGAACACCTATGAAGTTTAAACTCTCCTAGCATGCAATTGATCGAAGGTTGGGCAAGAGAGCTACATTACTCATGCCACCTTAACACAAACAACAAATTAGCATATGTTAGGAATTCTTTCAAGTTGGGGGGACCTTTTGAAGAGTCTAAGGTTCACTGTCCATGGAACCTAGCAAAGAGAGGCTTCATAAACTGGAAATGTAACCATAAACTTCTTTAAGAGGGGCTTAGTGGCCACGGGTAAATCACTACCTTTAAGGGGGGTTGTAGTGTGTTGCGAGTGAATCACGGCCTTTTTTAGTTCTTCTGTGCCCATAATAATTGTTGTGGTTATCGAGAGCAAAATGAAGGGGTGAAACAAAATTGATGTGGTTATCGAGAGCAAAATGAAGGGGTCAAACAGAGGGGCGTGATGGTACGTGGATGTGGAGGCATCGGAGGGGCCAACAACTCTAGACACTTCTGCAATGAGAGAATCCAAGTCGTGAGGAGAGTGATAAGAGTTGTGTGTGCGTGGAACGTCACAAGATTTTAAGTGGCAAAGAGAGGAGCCACACAAGAATGTGGAGAGATTTGGTGTGAAAGGGTGATGACAAGTGGCACAAAATTAGCGGTTGGGGAAGAGGGGACCCGTGGGAAGGGGTGAGGAGCCACGAAAATGGCATAATATTCTGAAAATTGGCAGCATTTCTTGTAAAAGCATCTTGACCTTCACATCTGCCATCGCCATAGCCATAGCCATAGCCATAAGCTCTCTCCTCTGTCTCCTGCTGCATCTCGCCAGACTTCTTCGAGCCCTTTCCTCCGTTTTACCCGCCCTCGCCGTAGTTAAGCCTTGCCCACATTTGCATTTTTTGTTTCACAGTGATTTCCTCGTTGCAATTTCGATTCGCCGTTGCAATTTCGGTTAGCACTGCTTGGATCTGGGGTTCTCAGACGTTTGTCGACTTTTGGGTTGCCCAGTTTTGCGTTCGAGAACGCGAAGGGTACTGTAGGACGCTCTGCCTTCTGAGGCTTTTGTTTGAATTTCTTCTTTGTAGCCTTGGTGAGCGTTGGGCTTTGAATTCGATGTGCATGGTTGATTTGGCGGACGCGAATGTTCATCGATTCGTCTCTGATGGTGGTTCCTTGTGCCGATTTGCGGTTTTGTAGAGTATTCACGAGGTTTGCAGCTAGAAGTGACTCACCTCATGGAAGGTATCCTTGCTCTCGGAGGTCATGTGCAGCTGAGCGGGAAATCCGTAGCTGTGCTACCGTGTATATCGAAGGGAGCAGCTCCTGGTTCCTCTCTTATTTTGGTTCCTTCCAGACTTCGATCCCACGTTGCAGCTCTCAAGGCAAGAAAAGTTGTCGTTTTTGCATGCTGTAAGCCCGAGGCACAGATTCTTAGCTTTACATGTCATGCTGAAACATTTTCTGCTAGGAGATATTTAGGTGAGGATGAGGCCAAGCGGTACATCTTGAACCAAAGCAATCTTAGTCTTGTCATTATGTGGCATTTAACACTCATAAGGACTTTCTCGTATATTCGTTTGTGTACAGCTGGATATGTCCATGGGTCTCGGATTTGGACTTACGACACAGAAAAGAAGAACTGCAAGAGTTTTCCTAGTAAGGGCTAGTACAGATGGCGCAGAAAGCTTCGTCCCTATTGCTCCATTTCAGCCAGAGTCTCCAACTGGACAGTTCTTGACACAACTTCTTAAGAGCCATCCTCACCTTGTTCCTGCAGCCGTGGAACGGGAACTTGAGAGATTGGCAGAGAATCAAGGGGCAGAAGGTAGCCAGGAGCAGCCAAAGTCATCTGGTACAGAATTGGTGCTCTACAGGTGGATTTTTAACTATTCAACTTTGGTTCTTCTCCTCTGTGGTTTACATAACATGCGCTGACAACAATCTGTACGTGCAGGAGAATAGCAGAGTTAAAAGCTCAAGAGAGGCGCAAGGCATTAGAGGAAATTGTCTACACTCTTATAGTCCAGAAGTTTGTGGAAGCTGGGATAGCTATGGTTCCCAATCTTTCCTTGCTTACCTCTACTGACAAACCTTGGCGTGTGCCAATGAAAGAACTGGAGTCTGTGCATTCAATGGAGGTTTTAGAGATGACACGTGATCATTTAACACTAGTATTGGGTGGAAGAGGAGGTACCGAGTATCTTGACCAGAACACATTTGCACAGATAAGCAAACTGCGCGCAGGACAAGTTTATGCAGCGTCTATAATGTATGGGTATTTTTTGAGAAGGGTGTATAACCGCTTTCAGTTAGAGAAAAGCATGAAGCTGCTTCCTGCTGGTTTGGGAGAATCAGCGACTGAAGATGAGACAGCTACTCAGCAAGAAATGGATGCCAATGGAAATCAACAAGATGGCATGAGTGCAGAAGTTGCAGCAGCCATGGCTGTCTTGAGAGGACTTGGAGGAGTTAGTCAATTGCCTAATGCTAATGCTGTGGGTGTTAAGCCGAGCAAACTGCGGTCATACATCATGTCATTTGATATGGAAACCCTACAAAGATGTGCCACTATCAGATCAAAGGAAAGCCTGAGTGTCTTAGAGAAACACACCGAGGCTCTGTTTGGAAGGCCAGAGGTGCACATCTCACCAGATGGGTCTATGAGGGTAAATAAAGATGAGTTCTTACAATTGAGCTTTTCAGGATTGAAAAGCTTGGTTTTGGAAGCTGTTGCCTTTGGCAGTTTCCTATGGGATGTTGAAACATATGTGGACTCTTATTACAGTTTTGTGACAAATTAAATCAGCAACATGAGAACTTTTTGGTACACCACCATCTCTTGAAGACATGTTCTTCTGCTCCCAAACTTGATGTATCCAGGATTTTATCAGGCTACTGCTGCTTTCTTGGTGCGGATGGGTCTCAAGGGGGGTGATGATGGTGGTAACAATGCTCACAAGTGAGCTAAACTGGAAGTCACATTCTGCTATTTGGTCTGAAGTATTAAGAAAAAAACCTTGACCCCACTATATAATTGGAGTGTAGTCACTTCTTTGACACCACTATATAATTGGAGTATATTCAGTTCTTGACAGGATGGTTGGCTGACTGGAGATCTTCTCTGTCCCAAAATTTTCCCTCACTGTATCTTTCTCTTGCCTAGAATGTATATATGCATGGAAATACTTGGTGTTCTTGTGATCGTCAATTGTTCTGAAAAAATGCTTGAGATATAAGAATTGCATGTAACATACTCTAAGCATAAGTAGTATGCGATATCAAATGCGTTTTCTCTCTGTATAAGGAGGGAAAAGAACTGTCAGAATTGAGGTGGTAGAGAAAAGCGAAAAATTATGTAGAGGTAAATGAATTATGGAGCAGAAGCATTTTGAAGTTGTCAGATAATGTAGGATGTTGTTATGCACCTAACCTGTAGGATGTTGTTATGCACCTAACCTGAATGGTTTCCAAGGTGCATGATAGGAGAATGTATTCAAGCTGGTATACAAAAGAAATGTAGACACTAGGATGTTGGAAGATGGCTTGTTACGAGCTGAGAATATCACCAGATTTCAAGGTGGGGGGAATTTTGACAAGTGTTAAAATGGAAATGTGTAGTCTGGGAACAGTCTTAGCTGGCAATGTGTGAGGTTGCAAGAGCACAGGCACTTTGCTAAAAGTCAAGGTTTGTTTTCCAGTTGTCAATGTGTTTGGAATTGACTAAATTGCTGTCCTACAGGAAGTTCGTCTGTGCTGTACGTGCATATTCATATTGTGTAGCTATGTCAAGTGTTTTAAGTTAGTGAAAATAAAAAACAGCCAGCTTTCTGAAATGCAATTTTCCTATGCCTGTAGTTACATTTAACGGAGTTCAAGGCGCCCTTTGTGTAGGGTTGACAAAGGTACGGCAGATGTTATTTTTCAAGCCTCAGTTGTGGTAACTTTCCATGGTTGTGTAAGTTGTTGCCACCTTCTGCACATTGTGATAGGACAGAACATATAGGAGTCACTTATCATAGTACATATAGATGCTGAGTTACTCCGTACATCTCACTTGAGTTGTGCTACGATAAGGACAGTAAAGGTGAGAGTTATGGAATTCGTGCCTTATGTCATTGGTAGCTATGGCTTCTCTCGAGACGGATCTACTGATCTTGGGACGTCTGTGTTTTCCCCAAATGGCAGTGTTCAACGCTTGACATTAGCCTCGTGTATCTTGGCGTATCAATGGGAACGCTTCTTTCCCAACGATCACATAGAGGCTCCACTTACAATGGATTGATTCTTGACCCATCTACACGTATGACACGACCAACATTTAGGATCTTAGTTTTGACTTGCCTTGTTGAGCAAACCAAGCTGCATGATGTGATTAAAGAAGATACGCTTTTGCCTATTGTTTCTGGGTTCCTCCCAAGTCAGAGTTATCTCTTGGACATTTACGACATCCCACCAATTTTGGATCTTGATCTTACTCCACTTCTTACATGGAAAATTACTCAGGGCGAGAGGGGGGTATGAAAGGGTCCCAAAACGATTTCTGCACTACGAAGGAGCATCACGGGTGTTTTTCCTACTAGCATTGCTCTGTAGTCTTAACTCACGATTCCAATCTACGTTCATTTCAATGCACGACGTTCTCCCCCATTTCCCTAAATGAGTCCAAGATTGCCACATGTCTACCCCTTAGATGCCTCTTTTTTACTTCTCCTTAAAACTATTGGCCCCTAGGAACAATTCGCCTAGGCCTTTGGCTTTAGACTCACCTAATCATGCAAATCACTCTCACTAATGACCTTGACATTCAGCCCCTCTAGCCATATACATGAAGCGTATTATATATTATTGGCAATTATTGGTTCTCTAAAGGGAAAAATGTCGATCGAACCTTCCAAGATTATGTTTCCTCATCTTGGGCATAACATTCCTTCCCTCTTTAGGCAGCGGCATCCTCAATGATGAAATATGGAAATGCTCTCTACATCTGGTACACGGATTTCAAAGCCGCCTCAGGTAGAGGTAAAACCATGCCATGCAACCAACACCATGGGTATCTTTCGATTGCATAGTCGCATTGTTCCTCAGTCTAGGATTCTTGTTGGTTTGCACCTGCACCTTACAATCTTGTGGTAATTCCAATCTATAAGCTACCTCGCTTATTCTTTTTAGAATTGATCACGCCCACAATATTGGGCTGATAATGTAGCACACACTCCTGATAACTTGGCACACTCTCCTACAGTCAAAGACTTGGAGCGTGGAGGAACTCCGAGAAAACTTATAACTCCTTTTTTATTTGCGAAAAATATTATATATATATATAAGTATATAGAATATATGTAGAATATTTCCCTTAAACTCCTTCCTTAAATTGTCTGAAATATTTTCATTTGCATACATTTTAGCTCTATCCATAGCTTGGCAGATTTTGCTCTCGCAAGTCCCTCGCAAGTGCTAGCATGTCCTGCATTTGAACAACATAGATCGTGGCACTTTCGGAGGGTATTGAACCATAATTGGATTTGCTAATCAATTGAGTTTTAACTCAAATGGACTCTTTCCTATTTTTTATAATTGTAGGCAAACTCCACCAATGGCAACCACTTGTTCCATGTATGTTGCCTCAATGATACAGATGCTCTCAACATATTTTCTAAGTCTAGTTGACTCTCTCTGTCTGATCATCCGTTTCAAACTCATTCCTAACTCAACCCCTAGTGCCTCAAACATTGCAGTCCAAAAATGACCAATTACACTGAGAGAGAATTCATCTTGCCGGCCTTCCCTCTTGAAGAACCACCCCTACCACAATGCCACTTGCATCAGTTTCTACGCAAAATGGTTTTTGTGGTTCAATAGTTTTTAACATCAGACCTAAGACCCCATTGCCTTCTTTACAATGTTAAAACTTTCCTGGCAATTTTCTCCCCATACAAAAAGTACTTTATCCAAGATCAGCTTAGCCAAAGGCAATACTATCTCAAAATATCCCTTAGTATGCCTTTGATAAAACTAGACAAATCCTAAGAATGATTGCAAGGTGGTTGCATTCTAAGGAATTGGCCACAATAAAATATCACAACAACCTTCTCTGGATCCATTTCCACCCCATCAAGAGTAATAATAAACCATAGATACTCAAGTTTAACCATGCACAACATGATTTTCTTTCTATTCACACATAAACTAGCTTTCCTCAAAGTATTGAACACCTTCCTTAAGAGTTCACGATGGTAAAAAATACTTTAGCTGTAAACAAGAATATTGTTAATAAAGTATACAACGAACTCCCAATATACATGGGTAGTAAATCATCCATAAGACTGACAAACATCATCAGAGCATTGGTAAGACCAAATGGCATTTCCAAAAACTCATAATGTCCAAAGCTACTTTTAAAAGTAGTTTTATGCATATACTTGGCTCTAATTTAGAATTGATGGTAGCCAGTCTCAATATCTATCTTGTTGCTGAAAATTATGGTTCCATGTAATGCATCTAGCAAAATCATCAATCCGAGCCAATGCATACCTGTGCTTAGTAGTGATATATTTAGTCCTCTCTATTATACAGAGATGAAAAGTATCATCCATTTCCTTTTCTAATATCACAGGCGAAGTTAAAGGCGAGAAACTTGAGATATTCTTCCAATTTCCTTTTCACCTCGGCTTCTTTAGCAAAGTTGAATCTATAGGGAGGCCTATTTATAGGTTCTACACCCATAATAATTTCAATCTTGTGTTAAACATTCCACTCTAGAGATAACCCATAAGGCAACTCATCTCTAAATCAATTAGAGAACTGTACGTAGAGATCAGCCAACTTGGCCAATTTCCCAACTTCGGTAGTGTCGGGCCTAGTTGATGGTGGATAACCAATTGACTCTATGGATGCCGTTAAAAAAAAGGAAAAAAAAGAGTTTTACAAGCTTCTATCAGGAGACCAATGGTCCTTGAGGTAAATCCTTTTCATCTCTCAGAGCGTATCACACACTTCCATCTTGAATTGATGATTCTTAGAATGCCATGCCTTTCCCAAGGCTATATTTGTGTGAGCAAGCCTGGTCATTTCAATGTCTAACTTTCTCACATAGTCTTGAATCTGAACCTCTAATTGGACAACGCTTTTGCTCCCACAGCTTAGTAGAACTTCTATCTGCCATTCTGACAGTATACGCATGGTCAAATGGGGTCTTTAGTTTTAGCCTTTTCACAAGCTTAGAGTTAATAACATTGTGCATTGATGTTGAATCAAACAACACTTTGACATCATGATTGGCCACTTGCCCTTTCATTTTAATTAACTCCGTATCACTACCCCGTTAGTGCAAGCTTAGATAGGATTTTATCACGTGTGCACTATTCACTGACTTAGCAATAGGTAACACAATAACATAGGTATTGACCTCTAGGAAGATCTTGCTAGCTCAATGGTTGGCTCTAGGACTCTTGCATTTCTACATCACATTTTGAGACCACCATCTTAGCCATGTGATCTTTCTACACTAATGAGGCTGAAGGCATCCAAAGCAGAGGCATTCTCTCCCCGCTTTTCTTTTTGTTGCATGATTAAAGAGGATTTTGACCAAGCCCGAGCTACCATTGGAGTTCCTTTTCCCTTCAATCCAATGGTGGTGCTTGGTTTTGAAGGTTTCCTCTCGACTTTGCCAACTTTTCTTGGCCATTAGGCTATGGGGCACCAGACTTTCTAACCCAACTATTTTGGAACCCACTATTGAGCCCTTGCCTACACAAACCCACTTGGCTTACGTCTAGCATCTTCATAGTTTATGGCTATAGTTATTTCTTCATCTAGTATATAGACATACTTAGCTTGTTTGATTTTGGCAGTCTGAAAATATAGCTGTTTACTTGCATTGACTGAGGAAGAGGTCTTGATATCTTCATGAATTACTCCCTAAACTTGCCAATGTACTTAGCTATTGACGAAGATGTCTATACTGAGCCCAAGCTTGGGATACTTGATCAAGAGTTAGGAAATGTTTTCAAAATTCTTTCTTGAACGCTTCCTAGGTAGTGGATGCTATTTCATCCTTCTGCTATTTGATCCACCACCTATTTATTGCCTCAGTAAACATAGGGATGCACCTTAAATATATTTTTAATGTCATTTTCTATTTCACAATGGTGATTGTCTCATTTGTGCAACCAACCCTCAATGACATCCGAACTATATGTTGTCATCTAACTAAGATACTTTTTGGGTATATAATTGCCAATATTAAGTATTTTAGCCTTCACATGATCAACTCTATGTGTGCTAGTTTCAGGCTCCATAGGAGATTTTACTTTTTGCTCTCTAAATGGTCTCGTAGATAAGATTTGAACCATGCTTCTTAAATTGGATTGTACTACATTAGCATGTAATTAATGAGTCATGATTTGTTGTAAGGCCTCCTCTAATAGCATAGTTCTACCAATGAAGGTATCGGCCTGATTCAACAAGGTCCATCCTTGAGGATTTCCCCTCTACCTCCATCGCTATTGATTTACCCTTATCCATTAGGTATCAAAGATTGAAATTAAAAACCTTGGCTCAAACAATATTGGTTTGTCTGGTTTTTTTGGCTTTGGGGTTCTTTTTCGTTTTTCAACAACCACTCTCAGAAACTGTAATTATAGTAAAACTAAACCACACCGTCTTTTCCCTCCCTATACTAGGCAAGCTTTGAAAGTTGAAAAGACTCAAACTTGCAACAATGAAGGCTTAAAACCTTTTTCCTACACTAGAGAATTAATTACATGCCAAAATCAACCACAAAAGACAATGCTGTTGCTTTGGAAATTCAAAAGGAAAAACTTGCAAGAGTAAAAGAAACTATATGGAAGAAGGAATAGAGAGCTCTTTGGTCAAATTTTTCTTGCATATAGCTTCTAGATTGTTTATCTTCACATCACATCATCCCAAAAATGGTGAAAAACCATTGAAAATCACCTCAAAGCTGGTTTTTTGTCTAGTTCCATCCATCTAGCAAAATAAGATTCCGTCGATGACTAATGGAAATCCCTAAACCATGAGTTTTCACATTGCTTTTTGATTTGGATTACTTTGCTAGTATTCTCCCATTTTTCCAATGCAAATCCTCTTGCAACGTTGACACTCACCCCAACCACTACTTGTAGCCGGTTCCTGACGTAATGATTCTTGCAACGTCCACTGAGTTGGTAGAAATCAATATAGATAAGCAAATTCTTGGCTAACGCATTGTCAGTTGTTAAACCCACAACTGTCAACATCTTAACAACGTCTTAATAACTATTTGCTTCAACTTGTCCCTCAACCAAACTAGACCCATGTCAGTTATTAAACTCACAACTGTTAACATCTTAGCAACGTCTTAATAACTATCTGCTTCACCTTGTCCCTCAACCAAACTAGACCTGCACCAAAAAGCAAAGTGTCAATTGACCCATCACTATACTAATTGCCAACCATGTTGACAAACTGATACCAGATGTTAATCAATCGATTGTTGTGATGCTGACTTTTATGACTACAGTACTTGAATTGACTCTCCACTGGACACTCACTAATAACCTATCAAAAGGATTTTGTTAGGGTGTTTATAGACAAGAGCACTATGGGCACCGCCCACCATGGATCATGGATAGGCAAGGTTTCCTACCCATGTCCAAACCATGGACCAGATGCGTTCAATGCACGATGGGTGGGAATTGACGGCTCTAGTCTGTAAATTCCCTTAGTCTTCATGAACAATATTCGACCAATCAATGGCACATCATGTTCTTGGCTAGAAATATTACCCTAGCCCCTTTTGAATAAATTGTGTGTCAACATAATCAACTGCTCTAATACCAAAATGGAAGAAACCTAAAACTATTTCTACACTACAAAAGGAGCATTAGAGGTGTTTGCTATAGACTTTCCTCCTAGCATTGCTCTATAGTACAAAGTTATGATTCCAATCTATGTTCATTTCAATTCATGAGTTTATTAGCATTGCCTTTTGTTGAAAGAATCAAGGTTTAGAGACACTACCTAAGGCCAAAGGTGAGGGTATGCACATGGTTCACATGTAGAGGGTCACATGGAAGGTCATGGGCCTCATTGATGTTGTCACATGGAGCATGCCTATTGTACTATGTGGTGTTGGATGTAAACAAATATGGGGACTAGAATGTACACAAGTGTGCGGTGTATGACCCAAATTGGGTGGAGCTCTTGGTCCTATTTGAAGGGATCCAAGAGTCTATATAATAGATTAAAATAGAAGGTGCCTAGACTTTGCGTAGCTATGGTCTCATCACGTGTGGTCTTTCTCTCTCCTCATCTCCTCCATGCTCAAGTCTTCTCTCTCATGCAAGTCTCCGCTTCCACCTTTCTACATTCTGTGTGTGTGTGTGTGTGTGTGTGTGTGTCTCTCTCTCTCTCTCTCTCTCTCTCTCTATAGTGAGCTCATAGATCCTTTGGAAATCTTAACACCTTTCAAGGCAGCACTTTATGAATGATTTTTAAAAAAAGTGTCCTCCTAGCCAATTTTGGACACTCATCCCTCGATTCACTCCTTTCTATTATGATTTTTGTGTGCTTGAGATACCCAAATTTTTTATGCTCTTGTTTGATTATGCTCTCTCTCTCTCTCTCTCCCCTCTCTTGTCCCCCCCCCCCCCCCCCCGTCCTTCCAAATCAACTCTTGAGCATTCTCCTCCTCTATTGATATACTCTAATGCTCCATAAAACCTAAAAACATCAAAATAATGAAGGCAATGCTGTGAAGCACATCATGTGATCTCTTGTTCTCCAAAGCCCCCAATTTTTCTAAATGAGTCAAGAATGCCACATGTCCATTAATTAAGGTCCCCTTCAGATGCACCCTTTTTACCCCTTGGGATATCTTGAAACCATTTCCCCCTAGGCAGAATTTGTAAATAGAGACACCTAGGCCTTTGGCCTTTAGACTCATCTAGTCATGCAAATCACCCTCCCCAAAGAACTTGACATTAACCCCTTTAACCATATACATGAAGTGCAATACACATTATTTACAATTGTCTATGATATTATGCTGATTGCACCTTCCAAGTTCATGTTACTTTAGCTTGAGCATAACAAGTTATAGTAATGATTATATCAACTTGAATGCCATTCCATTAAGGCTCCACCACAAGGGTCATGAGGGGAGTTGAAAAGAAGTCACAGTTGATAAGCATGTTTCAATATGCTAGACTTGAGGCTGTTCCTTGATGGGTAAGGTGGCCTTGAAAGACCTGTGATGTAATAACAACAAAATTGCTTATAAGTCTTTCAGTTAGAAACATTCAACTAGAGGCCCTGCCCAAACTTGGAAACTATTTGGCTATAGATCTGATGGTGGAGCATGTGCATAACAGTCTTCAATTAATGCTAGAGTTGGTGAAAAACTGGCCGAGACATAAATGCCCACATTTAAAATTGATTGATACCTCATCCTCGGGTTTGCTGCTGTAAGAGCAGGTCCACTCCCTCCCAAATATTATGGAGGTCAATTGAAGACATGGATGTTAGTCAAAAACATATGTTCAAGGGACTTCAATCTTGCATACACACGTATCATAGAGCTTGAAACTCCTTGCCAAGCACATACAACACTGGAAAGCTGGAAATTAGATGCAGCCAACAATTCTAGTAGTTTTGTTACTTCATCTCACTCCTAACTGACCTTGGGCATAGAAAGGGGATTAAAGGCCAATTCATTTACATGATGTTTCTTATAACCACTGATGAGTTGTGAATGGAACATAAATTTTCGAAGAAAGATCCATTGACTCTTACAAATTGTGAGGTTATATGCAATCAACGTCAAGTTGTTTGCAGATACTAACCGCTGTGTGTAGGTCTAACATTGTTTGTTTGACAAATCATCAGGAAGATTGTGAGAAGGTAGCATATCACTTTTGAGGCTTTCTTAAATTGTGAGGCCTAAACAAATTCCAAACATAGTTGTAGTTAAGAGCCGATGTGCCTTACCTTCAATTTTAGTGCGCCAAAGGCATTCCATAGCCCTAGATATGAATTTCTCAATATCAGTAAAAGAAAAAGGAATTAGTGGCAAGTGAAATTATATAAAAAACAAAATAAAAAATTTTTAGCATCTACAAAGCACCAATCACTGGCTAAACTGTTAGAATACATAATCATCATCCTTGCTGAGATCAATAACTGCATCTTTGTTCTACAACCTAAAAAGTCACCTTCCTGGCAACCTTCTTCCATGAAACATAACTTCTTGCTACAAGTCCCCCCAAATTCTTTAGTGTTGAGGTCATAGGCTCTTTTGTAATATTACGTCTCTACATGGCCATATCATCCATAGTAGTCACATATCAGATCCCTCTTGCTTCCATTGTTTCCATTCTTTCTTTGATTTTTCTCTTTGGAAATTTAAGTGGGCTCACCACCTTTAATTACACTCAATTCAGCTCTTCTTTCTTCACTAAGAAGTATAAACACTACATCGTGAAAACTCATACTATTAGAATTCAATCTTAGGATGGTTACAATCTCAAAATACCTGGGTGATAGGCTTGTGAGTAGAACCACCTTAGCATCATTGTCTTCAACTCAAACTAAGAGTAATAACCTTCATCTTGTTGAGATGAGTCAGCAATGAGTCTCCATTTCCCATCTGAAGCTCGAAAAGCTCCTGTTTGAGCATAATCTTTAAATTCCTCACCCTTGAACTGAACAGAGCCTCTAGTATGCTCCAATTTTGAGTTGTCTTTGTGACAACAACTCAATGAAAATCTTTTATTTTTAAAACTCATCCTAGAAGGCCTAAAGCCCTTTGATTTTTCAAATCCCAGGCTTGCATCTTCTCTAGCCCTTGGTTATTGGCTGACTTCTTCTTTATTCCTGACATGACTCTCTAGAGCCCTTTCTCCATGAGAAGAAGTTGAACAAACAACTGCCATGGCGGGAATTCCTTCGTCAAACTTAACCATTGATGTTTCTAGTAGACCAGAATTAGACAAATGGTCCATGTCGATAGACCAAGAGTTGATCATGAACTCCTTGACCACTCATAGACTGTCTTTAGTTGATCTGATACCAAGTGTAGGCTTTTAAGGACATGCAATACAATATTCTTTGGTAATTGAGACTTGTTTAGTGCATGAAACATAACACTTTACTAGTAGATGAAAACTAAAAAATAATCAATCCTAAATTCTATTACAAATTTGATAAAATTTGAGACAATTTATTGCATAGTCTCATTGACTTATTGCAGCTTACAAGAGATGCTTAATTCCACCACAAAGGCTCCTGACACAAAATACTATTGAAGCCTCATGTAAAGGCTCTACCTTGCAACACTGTACATCTCACCATGACTTGTAGAAAACTATAGAAGGGCTGACACATAGCCCATCTATATAAAGCCACTCAAATAGAAATGAGGTGACTAAGAGAGCACCATATATACTTTGATAGCTGCCTAGAAGAGCACGACCACTGAGTTTCCAGCTACACCATCGTACGTAGAAAATGCGCCAGATTAGTTGGATGTATTAGGGGCCCATTGCTAGCCGTAAGGAGCTCCTCAATCCACAGAGGAGCCACACATGGGCACCACTTACTTCAACTATCATAAAGAGTCTCAAATTGACTTGGAGACGAAAGGATATATAGAGTCACGAAGAGGCAACCTCAAATGAACCTTCATGAGACTGCAATCCATGTTGCTACTTTGCATGATCACTTGCCATGTGGCAGACAACTCCTTATGAAGTTCATCTAGATTGTGAACATCATATTGTTTAAAGGTAGACCCTATTCCTAAATGCCTTTCTATATCCTCAAGCAAATTGCAAAAAAGTGCACACTAAATACAAAGTGCTATAAGCCAAGAAGGGTTGACTGCCATGCAAAAAATGATCTTCAAATAGAAGGATGTAGTGTTGTTGTTCTGGTTCAGATAAGGCCTCCACCTCGGCAAGCTGTAGTTCTTGTGGACCAGACCGTATTGGCTCATGCATCGTTACTATGATGGCAAATTTTTACTTGGCACTTAAGGGCAAAGTTTTCAAGAACCCTGTTAAACCAACTTAGGCCTTATTTTGGCCCTATGCCACCATATGCCTTCCTCTCAAAATTAGAAAACAAGCCGATAGTAACGGTTGGCTAGATGCTAAGTCACGGAGTGACAAGATTGCTCCAACTTAACTACTTTTCATGGAGTATAGCATCCCAAAAAAACATTACTTCATTAATGATGTGGCCTCCTTGCTCTTGGCTAACTAACTTGATAGGATAGCTACACCATGTGAAAATTCACTCAGATGAATTTGGTAGTTGATGTAGCCGAATTGTTTTTCAGAGGCCTCACCTACTTGGTATAGTAGTCTGTTACCCTCGGGATGTATTCACTTTCAAATGGTTGGGAGGCAGGCTTGAACGGGTCGATGAAGTCAAGGCCCCACTTTTGGAATGGCTCCATGGGGAGAATTGGGTTATGCAGCATGCGGCTTCTAATGGTGGGATGTCCCAACCTCTTGTATGCATAACATTGCTTGGCGTAAGCAAACACATCACCAATGACTGTGGGCCACCACAAGCTAGCCTGAGGATTTTTAGACCAGTGGTATCTCCCACCACAAAACCTCCGACCAAGCCTTGGTGGGCTTCCTGCAAGATGGGTTGTTGTTCATGTAGGAAAACACATCTCCAAAGACGTTTTTTTGGACTGAGGTGGTACAAGGAGTTGTGGATGAGCTCAAAATTTCATCTCCATAGAGTGAGTTGCTTGCATCTATCTCAGGATAATCAGGTGATGGCCCGTCGGTATGCCAATTTGTAGAAACTGGTACATGTCATCATACCACATCGGTATCAACAATGACATGTCTTCTTACATTTCTCCCTGGTCATGCATCAGTGGTGCTCCATCTGGCACATTGGATGGTATGCATCCCTTGACTTCTGCCTCAAACAAGTCCTCAATAGGTTCACATCTAAGAAATCTGAGAATAGTTCATTCCAAGCGCTTCCTTCTCCATCATCAAGTAGTTCCTCTTAGGCTTGGACAGTTGGCACCTTGCGTGTAGTAGACCGGACGGTATCAGTTCTTTGTCCATTCCTACAACAGGACTACATCAATAGTTGTGATGGAGTCATCAAAGGAGACATGGAAGGGAAGCTTCCAATCAGGCAATTGAGCGATCGGGTGTTTCGCCAGTATCACCTTGAGGAATCTAAAAGCTTGATCACAATCGATCATCTAGATCAATGGCTTGGTGTTGAGGAGTGGTCACACGTTGGCAAGATAATGGAGCATGCAGCTATGCCACCACAATTGGCCAAGGAAGTAGGATAACTATGAGCGGCGGGCAACAGGTCATTCCGCCTTGTAGATGCGATCGACCTTATTCGAATCCAAAGCGATGCTATCTTTCAAGATAATGTGGCCAAGCAAGCATCCACCACTATCGACCACACGAAGGCACACTTCACCAAGTTTAGGGATAATGCATGGCATGGCACTTGGTAAGGCACACTTGGAGATGATTGATATGCAGGATTTCCTCCCCAAAGAGGCTAAAGTCGTCGAGAATATCCTCATTAAGGAATTGAGATATTTGTGGAAGACTTATTGATCCAAGGATTGGAATGCCACCACTCCGTTCTTTAGGCCAAACGTCATGAATCATGTTGGATGCAAAGGATCCCCATTTGGTGATAATGCCATCTTTTCTTGGTCTTCCTTGGCCATCTATCTTCTCAATCCATCGACAATCTCGAGGCTAGCAGCAACATCTAGCATGGAATCCATAAATGGAAGAGGAAAATGATCCATCATAGTTGTAGCATTGAGCTTGTGGTAATCTACACATAGCTCCAACTTGTTCTTCTTTTTTGGGATGATTACAATTGGGGAGATCTAGGTTGCATGGTCTATTGGGTATAGAGGCTAGAATAGGAAACATGTAACATCATCATATAACCAAGATGATCTAGATCAACTTTGCCAATCACACATCTAATTGGGGAAGATTACTATCGGGATGAATTGACCAGCAAAAGCGGGCCATCGGATAAAACCCAGTTCTACTTACACTTATATATATATATATATATATATATATATAAACAAAGAAATATGGTATATCACTAGATTGAAGTGGGGGGAACCAACTTGAAAACACAAGCAATCACTTAGCATTGATTTCTATTATCACATGTGAATATGTTAGTCAAGACAAGGCAATTTTGCAGTGGGCCATATCTTGGCCCAAATGACACACAAATATGCATCTCTCTCTCTCTCTCTCTCTCTCTCTCTCAGATATGCACGGTTGGCTATGATATTATCCAGGCAGCTAGCAGAGGAGGGTCGAACATGGTGCTGGTATGCTTAGCTATAGAGATGGTTTGTAGAGCATGAGTTGACAATGGATGCACTCCCACCCTTTCAATACAATTTGGATTGTCCCAAGTTACAATTGTCTCGCCCTAACCAAAACAAGATCATTAGAGCTGATATTGTCAAGTTAGAGAACTTGGACTAGACTAGACCACATGAGCCCCTAGGGAAGCAGATGGCACACTACCATAGCCATTTTCTTCATTTATCTCCAGATGAACTTATAGCCAGGCTAGCATACATGGACACACACCTATCTCACGGGCTACGTAGTACTATTGGCTAGATTCAAACCTCATCACATTAGTTAAGGATAGAGACAAGGAGATACACCCAAACAGCCCCTCAGGATCGGATATGTCAGTTATACCAATAGGAGGAGGAGACAGAGGAGCATTACATATGTAGATGCACGATATATTATGAAATCCGACGAAGATACCACTATCTATTTACAGAGGGATTTGGCCCACTCTGTAGGGTGATGGAGTATGAAGATAAAAAATGCATGGGTTTGTTTTTATCAGATTTCAAGCGACATAGAGAGACATTGTTGGGAGATAGACAGTCGAGACCAGCCCCACCTAGAAAAAGTACACTCAGAGACTTCTTCACTGCTAGCACCTTAGCTAGTTTTATGCCCTCCCAGCCATCAGAAACCCCTGGTGCCACCACCACCTTATCACACATAGGTAGATTGCCACACTCTAATGGTGTGATTTTGGATTGAGCCATCGCCATATCTAGGTCACAGAGGCCTAGGCCCCCAATACCCCGTGCCCGGCACCCATATCTTCATTGGATCCGCCGTGCCATCATTGCCAAATATTGAAAACGTGTGGCACTGAGTTATGAGATCGTAGAGCTACCCATGATTGGGATTTTTGCAATGAGAAGAGTGCAACCTTTCTATTGATTATCTTTCTGCCTATGTTGATCAATTAGTACTTTTTAGTAATACTTGCTTGGTATTTCATTAGTTTTGGGTCACTTGCAGTCCCTCTGACTGTAAGTACCTTTAGTAGCTCTCAGCTTTCAACTTATTTATTTTGTTGTTCTCTTTGATGAGACAACACTAACAGATGTATCAACTGTTTTAGTCTCATAGGCCGTTTGGCCTTTTAGAGAAGTTAATATATATATATCTATATCTCTCTCTCTCTCTCTATATATATATATATCTCTCTCTCTCTCTCACACACACACACACACACACACACACACACATGCATGTGCATGCACACACGTATGCACACATGCATGCACATGTGCAAGGCGAGAAAAAAACCAATGTGCAAGAAAAATGCTTGGAGGATACCATTGCATAAGGGGCACAATGACTTGGAAGAGTAAAAATAAATTTGGTTTGCAAACCTTTGAGATGAATGCTTTCAACAATGTCTACCTAGATGTTGAGAAACTGTAACAAGCAATGGTCGAATTCTATGGCATGAGAGAAGATGTGCACATATGTACTTTACACGCAGAATTGTGCAAACATGATAAGCTGTATTTTCATCTTGTTTATGCTTGGAATTTAATTATGCAAGAAGTATTTGCACGGTGCATTGCAGAAGCTGAGAAGTTTCTCTCAGAGATGGGATTCCATGGAGGACATGTCAAACTTAAGGAGGACAAGAAAATGTCTAGGGAAACACAGAATCTTTCTGCCAAAGTGTCCTTGGGTGCAGCAAAGGTAAGGAAATTCCTATCTAACCAGCCACAATCTCAACAAAGACAAACATAGATTGTCTCAAAGTAGCTTGGGTTGGGAATACTAGAAAGCATTGTGTGAATGTAGAAACAATAAGGCTTGACATACTCAATGTTGTCTTTGTGCCAACATGGACTTAGGTAGCATAGAATGTGTGTCTAGAGTAGCGGCAAAGCCCCGCTTCTACTCACATAAGGCTAGGAATAATCCCTCTTAGGAATCTAACTTGCATGTTCTAAATGTAAGTTCTACATATGATTCCTACATGCAGTTTCTGCATGGAACTCCTACATGCAACATGCAAGTTCTGAATATTCCTACATGTGGTTTGTACATGCAACTCCTACATGCAAGTTCTACATGTAGAGAGAGAATATCTTACAATTCCTATATGCAGAGAGAGAAGCTCTCCAACTTGTATAAATACCCCATGATGGAATGAAACCCACACTCTTTGGGGCATTGTCTTGAGTTCTACTTTGGTAATCCAAGCAATTGTCTCCAAGTATCCATGCTTCCTTGCACTCCACATCCAAAAGCATGTCCTAACCTTGCAACTCCTCCTCCCATTTGCTCCAACCTTGCAAAACCTCCTCTTCCTCTCCTCCTCCTCCCTCCTCCTCCTCCTCCTCCTCCTCCTCCTCCTCCTCCTCCCTTCTCCCCCCCCCCTCCTCCTCCCCATGCTCTTACACCTTCTTTCTCTCCCACTCCTATGCTCCCCCTAAATCCCTTAGTCCCTCAACCCTTGACCTCCATGATCTACGAGGGAGATGAGTTCTCCACCATGCACTCTATTTGAACCTTGGATCCTCCTTCTAACCCTTAAACCCCTCCTAAACCCTAAAACCTCTTCTAAACCTTGAACCTTCTTCTAAACCTTGGAACCTCCTATAAACCCTGAATCTCCCTCTAACCTTTAAACTCCTCCTAAACCCTTCAGCCCACAATGAAGGCAAAAGCCTTCATTACCCCAATCATGATGATGCACTTTTCTTTCACACATGCATGCACTATGTTTGCTTATCACACTAAGCCTATGTCGCTTATTGGAATATAACCTGAGGTCCTAAGCTACACTTATACTACAAACGACGACACCGATATATTTGTAGGTGACAAAAGGCCTTGAGACCCTCCATACTGAGAATACCTTACTCTTCCTGTGGAAGCCATGGGTGCCATTACTGGGGAGACTAGCATCTCAAGTAACGAGTAAAAATATGTAACTATGTGTAAAAAACAAACTACCACAAACTTTCACGAACAAAGCACTCAAGGGCAAGGAGAATTATTTTTTTTTCCAACTCTAGCCAAACATATTAGCCCCAACCATCAACCTTGGGTTACTACCTTAACAAATTTTCTTTATTTTTTAAAAAGAAGCCACTTGAAGAACAAATCATGCTATGTGCATAGAGCTCACCATTTCAAACATTTCACCTCTTTACAGAAGAGCGATCTGAGCTAACCATGAAAAGTTATGACCCAGTAAGAGTAAGGGTTTAACCCTAACCCTTAACCCATTCCTATAAAAACCCACTCCACCTGCTCATTCATCTTCTTCCACATCTAGCCTCCATCCTCTTCCCCATTTCGAGCCCTACACATGACCCTCCTCCCTCTCCATTCACCACCACCCTACTCCTATCCTCATCGGTGAGTTATTTTGAGCCCTTCTCACAGTGATAACCTAGCCATCCACCCACTCTCCATTCAACCTCAACAATCCTGTTACATCGAGAAATAATTGGGAGAGCATTGTAGGTAATCATCTCCTCCTCCCTTTTAATTTCTGTCAAAGTTTTTCGTCTGTCAAGTTTCCACCACCACCACCCATCCACCCACACCCCCCCTCCCCCTCCTCCAACCCCCACCCTCCCCCCCTTGGCCCCCTCTCCACCACCCACCCACCCCCTCCACCCCCCTTCTCCACCCACCCCTCTCACCCTCCCACTGCCCCCCCACCCCCCGGCCCCCTCTCTACCACCCACCCACCCCCCTCCACCCACCCCTCTCCACCCACCCCTCTCCACCCCCCCTCCCCCCCCCTCCTCCCCCCCTCTCCATTCCCCCCCCCTCCCTCTCCACCACCACCCCTTCCCCCCTTCCCTCCCCACCACCCCCACCCCCACCCATCCCACTCCTCTCCACTCAAGGTCTAGCCAAAGCCTTAATGGGCCACTGGTGGTGGCGACACAAAGCTGCTCGCCCACCTAAATGTTCCCACCAACCGGCGGTGGCTTGCCCAAGGTGGAAACTACCAACAAAGGGCAACGGCATCGGCCACATAGGCGATGATACCTGCCATGTAGGTAGTGCCTGCCCTACCTTGCCTCCCCCCATGATAACCTTCGCCTCCATCTCCAAGCCCCCTCCATCTCCACTCCGCCCCCCCCCCCCTTTTGATCGAACCTCCCCCCCCCCCCCCCGCCCTCCACAAATCCGTCCTCCACCCCCACCCTCCCGACGGTTGCGTTGCTGCCCCTTCCCCCCTCCAAGTTCCCAAAAAAAAAAAAAACCAACCTAAACTAACCCTAGCTAGGTTATTCTTAACCTAGGTTAGGTTAACTTCATTATAGTTAGGTTAGATTCAACTACCTTACAGTTAGGTATTTTAGTTTAATTGTCAGTAGGTTAGACTCAGTTCACTACAATTAGGTTAGCTACCCTTGATTTAGTTAGAATGTTAACTGTAGGTAAGTAGGCTAGGTTAGTTGGTCTACATGTTAGTCAAGCTAACTACTTAGTTAGGGTAACTAACTCAGTTACACTAACTATACTACATATTAAGTTACACTAATTGGACTTTACTCTAACCAACAATTACATCCCCTCCTTAGATACACTAACCAACAATAACTCTAACCAACTCCTAGTTAACTTTCGGGTCACTCCACCACACCTTTGGCCAAAGGACCCCCCCAAACAAAAAAGGGCCTCATTGTAACCCACATTTAACCCTTCGTAACTCGCTTGTTTGGCGACCAAATTGAACCCAATTTGAACCGTCGTTTCACACACAAAAACACCATGCTACGGGGCATTTTTCCAACCCATTGCATGCCATTTGAGCACCCCTAGCACTCGCTAATTTGTGCCCCCATGTGGGCCCCTTTTTGCACTAATTCGCTCAAATTTCTATCGTGACCTTTGATTTTGACGATCTGTCTGCACTGGCACATTTTCCTACTCATGTGGGACAATCCTAGGCACATTATTAACACGACGGTACTTACACCACTAATGCATCTCTAGCCCCCCTAACACACCCACATCACCACCTGCACTCGTGGAAGAGACACTCGTTCTACCTCTCACCAAATCTGCATGCAACTACGCTTCAGCCAATGCATCCGACAACCCTCTGCCCCGAATTCCCCCCCTAAAATTCAGCCAATTCCTTTGACTCCTCCACGACACGACATGGTAGAGTAGATGGGAACAATCTGTTTGACCCTTGTAACAATTTTGGCTGCAACAACAATAACAATCAAGGGAGGCACAATGGTAGGGGCGATCTAGTACAATTCCTCCAACGTTTTGATGCCGCATGCCAAGCTGGAGGAGATCAATCCAATGAAACCAAGGTCACATGGTTCCCCATGGCCTTAACCAATGAAGCCTCAGAATGGTACCTAGACCTCCTAGTGAAAGAAAGAGATACATGGGACCTACTGCAAACTGAATTCAAGAGGTGCTTTCAAATGGAGAGACTACAAGATAATCTTACTCTCCAACTAAGCAAGCTCGAACAAGGTTAGCGAGAAGATGTACGCACGTACCTGGGCAAGATGAAATGCTTAATTCCCAAATGTAACCAACGTTCCGATAATAAGTACCTCATTGCCTGGTTCATTGCAGGCCTAAGGAAGAAAGTCCGCAAAGACATGAAAATGATTAGCAATTATGAAAGATTCAATGCTGCTCATGTAGTAGCCATTGACATTAAGGATGGCATGACAAACTCTGACACCAACAGTGATGATGGAAGAGCTAGTACACGAGATAAGCACTCTAAAAAGATAAAATCCAAGTCTACTGTAGAAACATCTAATGAAGATTGTCTAGAGGCCATGACCATGAAGCTAAGAGAAGAAATGATGCAGGCCATGGAACAAAAGTTTCACATCTCTCAATTGCCCCCTAGACTTATCCATGATAAGAAAATGTATGGTGTCCACATTGCATGGCCAATCATACAGCAAATGAATGCCTTGTCCTAAGAGCAAGGATCAGTGCACAAACCAATCCACCGCTAAGGTTGTTGTGCCACATCTGCATAGTTGGTGGGCATGATGAAAATAGTTGCATCGTGAACATGTGCAACAACCCACCCTGACCTAAACAATACCAACCGGCACCCATCCCAGATAGGCTAGCACTTGCATAAGCACCCCCAGCTCTGAGACTAAATCTTATTCCCATCCAGACATAAGTCCTGCAATCACTCAGGAATCCAAATCCATGAACATATCCAAGAGCGCCAAATCTAGCTCCTCCGGCAATTCCAATACAACAACTTAAAGCCAAAGAAATGGATTCACAATTCGAGTATGAAGATGAGTACCCTATGTACTATGTGGAAGGAGTAGAAGGTTTAATACCAGTCTATGCGAATCAAGTTTGACCCAATGCATATCGAGCGCCAATCAAGTGCTACGGTTGTGGAGAGAATCATCGAATCGCAAAGTGCCCTCATTATGGTAACCCCGCTACTTTCCAACCACTCTAAAAAGATTGTGGCATAGGCCATGCCTGTACGGATTGTCCATGAAAAATAAGATCCCACAACAAAATGAGGCTAAGCCTAACGTCCCAATCAACATTATTGGGGTGGACCATCAAAGTCTAGGGTGAGCAAGCATATTATCACAACATGTGAATGTAATTACATGCCAACAAAAAGAGGCAACCAAGGGCCCTAATATTCCAATTCAATCAAGATGACCTCTTCAAAGAAAGCATAATTTCCTCTACCTCTACCAAGAAAAGAGTAGCCAAGCTCATCTGCATCAACTCCTGAGCCTCAAATAAAAGAAGCTCCATACTTGAATGAAGAAGTGGAGAAGGCTCGATTTCAGGCACTTCAACAATGGGTGCAAAAGGAACAAGCTCAATTTGAGGCTGAGAAGCAAGCACAAGATCCAATCCCTTACTTGGCCCCATCGATCATTGACCCTATACTTGAGCCTCGATTCCAGCAACAAAATCGACGAAATAATGTACCGCCATGCCAACTTGAAGGTGCCACACTCTCTAGCATTCTCAGTTGCCCTATGTCAATTCCCATTGGAATCCTCTTGCAAAATTGTCCCAATCTCTAGGAGAGTTTTAAAGGATGGATTGAACTAGCAAATCCCCATCCACCTATGGAAGACATAGAAGATATCCCTCTACGGATGGGTGAGAGAGATGACATATGCAACATCATTGTGCCTTTGATCCATAAAGCATATGATGAAGTCCAAGCCATAGTGGATGGTGGAGCAGGTGTGAATGTCCTATCCAAGGAGATCTATGATGAATGGGGTCTCCCACCAATGCAAAAGGCTAATTTTAACATATGCCTTGTTGATGATTCACATACAAAGCCCTTGGGAATAGTGAATGGCGTGTCAAAAAAAGTTGCAAGAGTTCATTTTTCTCTTCAATTTACAATCTTGGATCTCCCCAAGAAATCCTATCAAATCTTGCTAGGACTTTCTTGGTTGCATGAAGCATCAATCCTTCATGATTGGGGAATTGATAGACTGACAATCCAAAATCGCGACACAACAATAAGAGTTAATGTGCGAACAAGATCAATAAAACCAATTGTGCCTAGAGCATTGGATGAAACCTCTTCAATAACAATATCAAGTAAATCATCCCCCCTACAATAGCATGCCATAGTGGGTGATACACAAAGCACTATCAGTAATTGGATCGAAGCATTGGTGAACATAACTGCCATTCACTAGATCCCATCTTCTTGCAAATTGATGCTAAGGTTATGCAGGAAAATCCTCCACTCACACATGAAGAACCAATCGATCTAGAGGTGCCTTTCTTTATGGTGGATCTTGAATGGAATAGGGAACCTGAAGAAGCTATCCATTCCATAATAAGGACTTAGATTCTCCTTGGGACCTTGAAACAGAAGCTGAAAATGCTCAATTAGAATATCATGTCTTTGACAATGACTTAGCCATTCTGCATGCCCTAATTGCAGTTAAGCTTCCCAAACTTGAATAATAGTAGAAGATCCCACAAGAAAGCTAAAGGAGGATATCGCCGCCGCAAAGCCAAGTCCAAATACTTCAATGAGTTTGAATGAGTCCAAGCTAGGATTGTTGAGTTGTATCTTACCAAGATAGCTCCCCCAAAATCTGAGCCACCTCCTCTTGAATGGTCCCCTGATGGACTTGAAGGAGTATGCATAGCAAATGAACCATTACTTGGGAATACTTTGCCAGTGGAAAAGTTACCCTAGAGTTACCAATGTAAGAAGTTTGGAAAGTTTAAGCCACATGTGCCGAATGAAGCTTGATGATGAGACTTCCAAAAAAGAAAGTCCACAAGAGCCTAAAAAATTGGTTAATGATACTATGCCACCTAGTACCCATAGCACATGCCAGGCTCCTTCAACACCATCTAAGGTTGATCTTCGAGAAGTGTCAGAGTACTTCAAGAACTACACAAGTGGCAGTATCCCCATAGCAATGCCAAGGCCACTAAGAGAATTTGAAACTCAAGAAACTGCTAATATTGGAGAGACTCCAATCTATGAGCAACCGGCCAAAACTCACACAATAAACCTCGCCCACCCACACAATAAACCTATTAGGGAAAGTGCCCACCCACAGGTATCTGGACCTTATCGAACAAATACAAAATATGGCACCAGGAAAGTATGAAAGGAACATGCATCATCATGATTGGGGGTTGAAATGTTTAGGAGGAGTTTAAGAGTTAGAGGGAGGTTTAGGGTTCTCTCTATGGTGAGCAATAGGTCTATAAGACCATCAAATGTTGTGACCATGCAATGCTACTCTCTCCTTCCAAGCTACACCACCCTCTATAGGAGTCCCATTCCTACTATTTTGACCTCAACAAGTATTGTGCATCAAAAGTTATTGCCCTTTGAATTTCCATTATGTAGATCAGAAAGGACCCAAAAACAAAAAGGCCATGTAGCATTTTGGTAGATGAAATGCCATGTGACACACACACACATAGAGACATGGAACAATAACAATGACAAGAGGAGCCAATAATAGAGAGAGAGAGAGAGAGAGAGAGAGAGAGAGAGAGAGAGAGAGAGAGAGAGAGAATGTCATACTACAATAACAGTGATTAGTAAAAATAATTTAGTTCAATCAGAATGTGAAACATCATGTCTCATCAACGGATTGTTGTAGAATATTTGCCTTAATGTAATTCCCTTAGTCCTCCTTTATATGCTTGCATGATAGCCATGTCAAAATGATAGCCATGTCAAAATGATAACAATGTTAGAATAATAATCATGCATAATTCCCTTAGTCCTGATTTATATGCTTGCATGCAAGCCCGATGGTGGTAACTGGTAGGTGAGTAATTGCAGGCCACTACAGTGGAATCTTAGCCACAATAGATGTGGCTGATGACAGTCACCACCACCCGGCAGTAATTACCACAAACATAAATCATGAAGCCTAATCACTTCTAATCACTCATTACCATGCATGTCACACACTCCCACGATGTCACATGCATAGTCATTTCCAAGATGCACACAACCAGTCTTTCCATTGTCATAAGTGGAGAACCATTCCCTATGGGGAGTTACATGGAATGAAGCACTAGAATCCAAAATCCAATCCTAGGAAGATGCATCATTTGAAGTGGTAAGCAACTTTGCAGATAAACTAGACATGAAGAGAACGTCATTGTCACTATCATGTATGACTGCATTGATCTCCTCGATCTTCACTTTTCCTTTGTCCTCCCTTGGACTCTCTTCCTTTTGATTTGCACCCCAATTTGCATTCTTTTTCTTATCCTTTTGCTCTCTTTTCAGCTTGTAGCAATCCTTTTTCATATGGCCCTTCTTGCCACAGTGGTAACACTCAATGTTCCGTGCCGTGGATTTGCTGCGAGACTTCCCTCTTTCTTGGGAATTTCCCCTGAACTGTGATTTGCCCCTTTGCACATTTAAGGCTACATCTTGCTTATTGCCATCCATAGACTTCTGTCTAATCTCCTCGGCCAACAAACTACCCACAACATCATCAAATTTCAGCACTCCACCAGGTGCAGAGTTACTGACAGCTATACGAAAGGTATCCCATGAGGATGGCAATGAACATAAGATAAATATTGCCTTAGTCTCCGCATCAAAATTCATCTTCTAAGGCTGAAGCTGGCTGGAAATAATATTGAATTCATTCAAGTGAGAAGAAATGGAGACCCCTTCCTTCATCTGCAGCTCAAACAACCTCTTCATGAGGTAAACTTTATTAGAGGCAGTTTCCTTCTCATAAGTGGCACACAGTTTCTTCCACAACTCTTCCGTAGTCTACTCATTTACTATTGTGAAATAAACTGACTCTGCAAGATAAATTCTAATAGTAGACTTTGCTAATGCATCTAAATCATTCCAATCATCCTTAGACATATTTGCAGGCTTAGCTTCAATCCCTGCCAAGGGTTTAATCTATTTCTTGTGAATAAGCACATCCCTTATTTATTCTTTCCACAAATAAAAGTTTGTCCCATCAAACTTTTTAATGTTGAAAAATGAGAGTGCTCTTAACGGAAGCAAGAACGGAAGAAGGAGAGAGAGAGACAGAGAGCCACACAAGTTTTGGTGGGTGCAGAACCACCCTAATCTTCTTTTTCATTCATTTATATATGTGTTTGAGTATTGTACATAACTGGGGTTAAGGCACAGTGACCTTTAACCCCCACAACCTCCCACTTAAAGGACAATGTGCCTTTAAGGGAGAACAACCGGTGAGCATACTATCCAATGCCCATCAATACACGACAATACACAAACCGCTGACTAAGTAGACTCTTTGTCAGCATATCTGCAAGGTTATCATCTGTATGAACCTTGACAAGCTCTATGCGCTTGTCCTCAAGTACCTCCCTGATGAAATGGTACCTGACCTCAATGTGTTTGGTCTTTGCATGAAAGACCGGATTCCGTGCTAGCTGAGTAGCACTCATGGAATCACTATGCAATGTTGGTACACCTGTATGAATCCCCAAATCTCCCATTAGCCGATCAAGCCATATAGCCTCCTTGCAACCCTCTGTGGCTGCAACAACATACTCAGCCTCTGTGGTAGACAAAGCAATGCACTTCTGTGCGCGAGACATCCACGACACTGCACCACCTGCAAAGGTGAACACATAACCAGAAGTCGATCTCCTACTATCCACATGCCCTACATAGTCTGAATCTGTGTACCCAAGTACACGCATGTCTCCTTTACCAAAGCAAATGCACATCTCCTTGGTACCCTTCATGTACCTCATGATGAACTTAACTGCCTCCCAATGCCTCTTTCCTGGATTAGCCATATACCGGCTAACAACTCCCATTGCAAATGCAATGTCTGGTCTAATAGCTATCATAGCATACATAAGACTCCCAACTGCTGATGCATAAGGAACCTTGGCCATCATGGCCCTCTCCTCATCTGATTTGGGACTATCTGTGTGACTCAGTTTCACATATGGAGGCAATGGAGTACTCACTACCTTCCCCCCCTCCATATTGAAATGCTGTAATACTTTTGTAACATACTCTTTTTGTGAAAGCCAAAGGAGTTTCCTACTCTGATCACGCGTGATGCGCATACCAAGAATATGACCTGGAAGTCCCAAATCCTTCATATCAAAGGCCTCATGCAACTTGGCCTTTAATGCATCTAGCTCATAAGTATTCTTGCTAGCCAATAGCATATCATCCACAAGATTATGAGGCTATTATCCTTAGCCCTTTTAGTGTAGAGGTAGTGATCAATTTCACTCCTTCTAAAACCCTGGGACCGAATGAAAGCATCAAACTTCTGATATCATTCTCTAGGCGCTTGCTTAAGACCATAGAGACTCTTCTTCAGCTTGCAAACTAAATGCTCTTTGCCCTTTTCTTCAAAGCCTTCCAGCTGCACCATGTAAATTTCCTCATGCAAATCCCCATGCAAGAAAGCTGTCTTGACATCCATTTACATAAGCTCCATATCCTCTAATGCCACTAGTCCAAGCATGCATCCAAGTGTGGTCATCTTCACAACCGGAGAGAATATCTCATCAAAGTCCACACCCTTCTCTTGCTTGAACCTTTAGCAACCAAACGGGCCTTGTACCTAGGCACATCATCACTTGTGACCTTCATTTTGTAGACCCATTTACATGGCAATGCTTTCTTTCCATGTACCAAAGAAACCAAGTCCCAAGTCTTATTCTTCATAAGTGAACTCATCTCTGATTGCATAGCATACTCCCACTTGCGTTGATCCTCGCGCATCATAGCCTCTCTGTAGCAAGAAGGCTCCCCGCAATCAGTAAGCATCACATAGTCTACCCCTGGAACAAACCTATCAGGCGGTCTAGACACTCTAGATGACCTTCTCAAGGGCATTTCAGCTTGCTGTCCCACCTGCATTTCAGCCACATTTGGCTCATCATTTCCACCAATAGATGATCCATCATCTACCCTTGATTGTATACCTGTGGGAGTACTTGGTGGTACCATTTCTTGCACATTTGGTGCATGGACAGCTTGCTGTCTATCAACATATGCAGGTGGATTCACATCTTGGAAAGTGATTCTCCTCATTTCCACATCCCTCATGGGTGCCTTATGCATCTTTTTCTCATTGAAGACTATATCATGGCTGCGTATGATCTTCTTTGCTTCTGGATCCCAGAGACGATAGCCCATCTCTCCACTTTCACCATAACCCAAAAAGATGCATTTCCTAGACTTAGGGTCTAGCTTCTTTCGAAGCTCTTTTGGCACATGTGCATATGCCTCACACCCAAATATACGCAAATGAGAATAAGAGGGCTTCTTGCCACTCCATGCCTCTTCAGGAATACCACCATCCAAACTCTTACTAGGTGATCTATTGATCACATGCACTGCAGTCTTCATTGCCTCAACCCAAAAACCACCAGAAAGACTTGCATTGGAAAGCATGCATTGCAACCTTTCTTGAATGGTACGGTTCATCTTTTTTGCAACTGGATTTTGCTCTGGAGTACGAGGGGATGTGAACTCCCTCTTAATCCCACGTGTATCACAGAAATGCTGAAAGTCATGAGAGAGATACTCTCCACCATCATTAGTCCATAGGCATTTAAGCGTTCTACCTGTCTGATTCTCAACCAAGGCCAGCCATTTCTGAAATACCTGGAACAAATCACTCTTTTGAGCTATAGCATAAGCCCACACTTTCCTAGTTGCATCATCAATGAATGTTACATAGTATTCAACCCCGCCTGATGACCGTGTAGGCATGGGACCACATACGTCTGAATGCACCCTTCAAAGTTAATTTATGAAAATAAGGAAAATGTTTTTGAATTATGGCTTAACCAAATGTCTTTATTATTATCAGTCTATTCAATGCCAAGGTTGTTGCCATGTCAAAAAAAAATTATGCTCAAAATATAAAGTCTTCTAGAAGATTAGGTCTTTTTATTACTTTCTTTACACACATTTTGAAAAAGGGCGAAAATTAGGACTCGAAAGAAACTTACACCGTTTTTTGCAAATATAGTGTGTGCATGCACATGCGTGCATACATACATACATCACCTATGTGTGCATCAGTGTTTACTAAAAACTCAAGTTTAGTGTTCCGTGATTGGAAGAATTAAACTCAAGTAATTGCCACCCAAAATTGCCACCCAAAAGAACCCTCCTTTTTATACAATGCATGAATTTGTTCAGTTTGTTGGCAGTGGACATCATGGATTGTTTGGTTATTGCAATCGATTAAACTATGTTCAGACATTTCCTATGAAAGCTTATGAAATGCGTATAGCCCAAGTAGAACAATTAGCACATTTAGGAAGTAGTACCAATGCTACAAGGTAGAACTCTATATAGGACCTTCATTAAAGGAAGAACGAGAATCATCATGACAAAGATAATGCATTGAACTTGGAGTGACATGCATGGGAATTGGAGCGATAGGAATTGCATGAATCAATCTGTGAAATAAGAAAATGTTTGGAAAGATCTATAAACTATACCTAGATTCAATGGGACATAGAGAAGGAATGGGAGAACACAACATAACAAGTGCAAAATATGAAGGAAACCTTTGGGATTGAAGGATAAGAAAAGACAATTACAATCCATAGAGGCCTTGGTACCCATTGGTGGTGGTAAGACTATATTAGATAATTCGAGAAAATCCCAATTCTCAGCTTGGCAGTATTTCGACAAATTGTAGCCTTCCTCCATGAAAAACTAGAGAAATAGCAGAAAGCAACTACATTATTATTCACAAAATCATGAAATTTTAACTATGTTCTCCCTTGATAGTTGCATCGTAACACAAACCATGCAATATTGTGCTTAAAAACTTGAACATTTCATTGTGAAAACAAACATCATTAAATTCTCTTTTTGTAGTATTTCTGGGGAGAGTCAAATTCTTCCATAATTGTATGCACGGAGAATGGTTCTCAAGTCATAGTCTTTAAAACAGCTTGGAATCTATGCAGTGAGAATCATATCATGAACCTTTGTGGTGTTCATAAACACCTTTAATCATAGCTCTTACATCCTAATCATGCACAAAGTGAACTATCCTAATAAAAAAAGCCTACATCCTAATCAAAAAATGAACTATCCTAATAAATATGTACTGTGTCAAAGTATATACTTAACGGAAAGAATCCAACCACTGCCATTCTCCATAATTCTATGCCAAGGAGAATGGTACCAGGTTTATATTTGTTTAGTCTACAAACACAAGCCAAATGAATAGAATTTTAGGAGTGAATCATCTCATGAACCATGGTGGTGTTCATAAACACCTTAGTATCTCTTACCCTAACCATATCTATTCATGTAAATCTTCTAACATGTCATCACCCTCAATGGTGTCCATATCCCAAGAAGCCCTGGACTAAGTGGAGGTATGCAAGATTATAGTTGATGTAGGCAATGACAAAGCGCTTAATATTCACAAAGTGTTAATATGAACTATGTATCATTGCCTTAACTATGTTGACACATTTTGTAAACAAGAGGCACATGTGCCAAGAGCACTGTCCCCAAGAGTTTGAGTATAATTGATGTTGTTCCGCATTCAAAGGGCATCAAAAAATAGAAAGTTTGTAGTAGCTAGAGTTCTAGTGATAAACAAAAACATACATAAAAGTTAAGACCCAAGTCCACAACTTGTAAGAAAAAAGTGAATTGGCTAGTATTGAATGTTCAAATGAGTACATGTCATGTATCAAAAATCATAGATTGCAAGAAGCTCCTCTTCTGCACATATCGTCTATGGTTTCAACACAAATGTATCCATATTCTGCAACATCTGCTCTCCTCCTAGAGATGGACCAAGGTGGTAAATAAGGAAAAAATACATAACAAACATTTGGCTTTGAATTTGTAGAGACAGAGAGAGATTAGTGCATGTGCGTGTGCATCATGAGGGACACAATCAAAGGAAGAGGAGAGGAAGAGAGAGAGAGAGAGAGAGAGAGAGCATTTGTGTGTGTGCAAGAAGGGGGGTGGGTGTTGTGCGAATGCTTTGCCTTTCTTCTAACTGAATAGTTCAGTAAAATTGAGCATAGAGCCAAGCCAAGTGGTGCCTATGCTGGAGGATTTTGAAACTTGAAATTCTATTGCTAGAAATTACAAACATTTTAAAATCTCACTTTGAGACCCAGCGGAGCGGGTCTTTAACCCGTGGTAGACGGGTCATGCTACTCGTACTCACAAAATCAAGCTTTTTAAACTCTTTCTTTCCCCTTTTTTTATGGGCTGATTTAGTTTGCTTCCCATAGAGACAATGCTCACAAAATTCAAAATCAGAGAAACTCAAATGCAGTACATAATCCAAACGGCATAAGAGTTTCATTCCAATCTGGCTCATGTGCCCCAACCTGCAATGCCACAAAGAAGTGCTTGGCTGCTTGGTTATTGCAACAACATGATCAAATACCCCTGATACATGTAAGGGATACAAAGTCCCACACTTGGCACCCCTGGCCAAAAGCATAGAGCCCTTTTGAATTTTCCAACTCTGAAAGCCAAAAGTGGTGTGAAAACCAGCATCATCTAGCTGACCCACTGAGATAAGACTCTTGGTTAGCTTAGGCACATGTCTCACATGTTTCAAAACAAATGCAGACCCATTTGCAAAAGAAAACTTTATGTCACCTACTCCCACTATGTCACATGCATAGTCATTTCCAAGATGCACACAACATGTCTTTCCACTGTCATAAGTGGAGAACCATTCCTTATGGGGAGTAACATGGAATGAAGCACCAGAATCCAAAATCCAATCTTGGGAATATGCATCATCTGAAGTGGTAAGCAACTCTGCAGATAAACTAGACATGAAGAGAATGTCATTGTCACCATCATGTGTGACTGCATTGATCTCCTCGATCTTCACTTTTCCTTTGTCCTCCCTTGGACTCTCTTCCTTTTGATTTGCACCACAATTTGCATTCTTTTTCTTATCCTTTTGCTCTCTTTTCAGCTTGTAGCAATCCTTTTTCATATGGCCCTTCTTGCCACAATGGTAACACTCAATGTTCCGTGCCCTGGATTTGCTACGAGACTTCCCTCTTTCTTGGGACTTCCCCCTGAACTGTGATCTACCCCTTTGCACATTTAAGGCTGCATCCTGCTTGTTGCCATCCATAGAATTCCGTCTAATCTCCTCGGCCAACAAGCTACCCACAACATCATCAAATTTCAGTACTCCACTAGGTGCAGTGTTACTGACAGTTGTATGGAAGGTATCCCATGAGGATGGCAATGAACATAAGAGAAATATTGCCTTAGTCTCCACATCAAAATTCATCTTTTGAGCCTGAAGCTGGCTGAAAATAATATTGAATTCATTCAAGTGAGAAGCAATGGAGACCCCTTCCTTCATCTGCAGCTCAAACAACCTCTTCATGAGGTAAACTTTATTAGAGGTAGTTTCCTTCTCATAAGTGGCACACAGTTTCTTCCACAAATCTTCCGTAGTCTGCTCATTCACTACTGTGAAATAAACTGACTCTGCAAGATGAAGTCTAATAGTAGACTTTGCTAATGCATCCAACTCATTCCAATCATCCTCAGACATATTTGCAGGCTTAGCTTCAATCCCTGCCAAGGGTTTAATCTGCTTCTTTTGAATAAGCACATCCCTTATTTGTTCTTTCCACAAAGAAAAGTTTGTCCCATCAAACTTTTTAATGCTGAAAAACTCCTTTTTAGACATGGAAGAGGATGCCATGATGCAAATGAAACAGAATCCCAAATGCTAGTGCCTGCAAGAAGGAATCACACCAAATACTAGGTGCACCCAAATGTGTATGCCATAATAGAGTGAAATATCACCAAAACTCAAAGCTCAAAGCATCAAAAGATGCATGTGACTCATGTGCATATACTATGCATCCATATGAGCAAATCTGGCCCAAAAGAAAATGCCAACTGCAATGGCAATCCAAAATGCCAATAAGTGTCAAATGACTCAAGCATAAACACTGTCCATTGGCATATGCATTAATAATATCTCATCCAAGAGAGCATAGCACTATCAGTGCATCACCTGCAATGTGTCAAAGCTATCCCTCAGCATAAAATAGTATCCATGTGCAAAGCGTCCATAAAAAATAGCATCCCACAAGGCAATTTGGGCCTATCAGCGCATCCAATAAGGACCGTAATGCATCCAAATGGCCTATAAATCATCCACTGCAACCCAATGCACACCACGAATGAGCACACACTGCTCAAATTACAACCAGAGTGATCTGCATAAGGTATGCTCAAGAAATCATAGTCCCACGGTAATGACCGCTATTACAAATAGAACCTGAGATGCCTCAAAACATGGGTGCCATTGCATAATCGGAATCAGTAAGAAAATTTACAAATATCTCTCTTCAACCAGATCTCCGAAATCCCAACCGATGAGTGAGAAATGGGAGTCAACACTTATCCACTGCCATGTGGCATAAATCTAAGGTTTCAAAACCTTAGAATGAAAAATGCATAACAGAGAGATGAAATCGAATACACAGAGATCTATAACTCTGAAAATCCTCCACCGAATCGCGCAAGAACTGACAGGTAGGGGTTTTTGAGCGTCCAGAACGCAATGGGACAGACGCGGTTTTGGAAACCGTGGTCTCAATCACTGGGTCCAACACACGGACTGAAAAACGTTTTTGCAAACAGAGCTGTTTGTAAACTCAACCGGAGTGTGAATGGTGAGTAACAGAAGTTTTAGGACCTCCTGAGTCCACCGAAACTGATAGATCTGCAAATGGTTGCTCCAAACTTGAGTTCCAACACCCGAGAAAAAAACGCAGGAACTGACACAGTGAGTCAGAAATCCAATTTCACACATGGAAGAGGATGCCATGATTCAAATAAAGCAAAATCCCAAATGCTAGTGCCTGTAACAGAGAATCACACCAAATACCAGGTGCACCCAAATGTGCATGCCACAATAGACTGAAATATCACCAAAACTCAAAGCTCAAAGCATCAAAAGATGTAGCTGACTCATGTGCATGTATTATGCATCCATATGAGCAAATCTGGCCCAAAAGAAAATGCCAACTATAATGGAAATCCAAAATGCCAATAGGTGCCAAATGGCTCAAGCATAAACACCATCCATGGGCATATGCATTGATAATATCTCATCCAAGAGAGCATAACATTATCAGTGCATCACCTACAATGTATCAAAGCTGTCCCTCAGAATAATATAGCATCCATATGCAAAGCGTCCATAAAAATAGCATCCCACAAGGCAATTTGGGCCTATCAGCGCATCCAATAAGGATCACAATGCATCCAAATGGCCTATAAATCATCCACTGCAACCCAATGCACACCACGCATGAGCGCACATGGCTCAAACTGCAACCAGAGTGATCTGCATAAGGTATGCTCAAGAAATCATGGTCCCACGGAAAAGACCGCTACTGAAAATAGAACCTGAGATGCCTTAAAACATGGGCACCATTGTATAATCAGACTCAGCAAGAAAATCTGTAAATATCTCTCTTCTGTCGGAACTCCAAAATTTCAACCGATGAGTGAGAAATGGGAGTCAACACTTATCCACTGCCCTGTGGCATAAATTTAAGGTTTCAAAACCTTAGAATGAAAAATGCATAACAGAGAGACGAAATCGAATGCACATAGATCTATAACTCTAAAAATGCTCCACCGAATCAGGCAAGAATTGACAAGTAGGGGTTTTTGGGCGTCTTGAACGCAATGGGATAGACGGTTTTGGAAACCGTGGTCTCAATCACTGGGTCCAACACAAGGACTGAAAAACGTTTTTGGAAACAGAGCTATTTGTAAACTCCACCAGAGTGCGAATGATGAGCAACATAGAAGTTTTAGGACCTCTTGAGTCCACCGGAACTGACAGATCTACAAATGGTTGCTCCAAACTTGAGTTCCAACACCCGAGCAAAAAAACGCAGAAACTGGCATAGTGAGTCAGAAATCCAATGAAATGATCCCAGACTCAAGAATGAAGGTGTTTCCAAGTTCCTGAAGTGAAGTGGACACTAAAAGCAAGCAATAGTTGCCTCTACAAGTCAATACGAAGTCTCTGTTATCGAATGGATGAAAAGCTTAAAAAATGACTTTTTCTTTAAAAACACTTAACAGGCTCTCAAAACCACTTCGCAAAGCCAAAGAGACTTTTCCAAAGGTTCCTCCAAGGTCTCTACACACTCAGATGCAAGTAAAGTCACCCACAAAGCTTCCCATAGAGCTTCTCCTTCCTCCCACAGAGCTGCTGAGCTTCCAGGCATTCACCCACGCTTAGCTAGATCACCTGGGCTCTGATACCAGTTGAGAATGCTCTCAATGGAAGCAAGAACAGAAGAGGGAGAGAGAGAAATAGAGAGCCACACAAGTTTTGGTGGGTGCAGAACACCCTAATCTTCTTTTTCATTCATTTATATATGTGTTTGAGTATTGTACATAACCGGGGTAAAGGCACAGTGACCTTTAACCCCCACAAACCCAACATGTGGGAACAACAGAACAATGAGCCCCCTTTTGGCTACTACTAAAAATATACAAAACACAGTCTAATTAAAGTATATAATGAAGCAAAATAATTTTTTACCACTGCGCTAGTTTAGGATAGTCACAATTTCAATCACCAGGCTGGTTTAGGATAGTCACAATTTCAACCATCGGGATGGTTTAGGATATTGTCATAATTTCAACCAATGGGATGGTTTAGCCTGATGATCTCAACTTCACATATTAGACAATAACAAGTATATTTCTTTTCATTTTTGAATTCCACAATTTAACAGTGGTATATGACCCAAATAGTAGGAAATTAAATTTAACGAATTTAAGTACTAAGAAACACAATAATTTCAACCATCAGGTTGGTCAATAACGAATGTATGTTCAACCACGTCAAGACAATCACATAACTGGTGATTGAGTTGAAGTAGCCACAGTTGCATGATGTTCCAACCACCGGGCTGATTTAGTAAAATAACAATATATTGCTGTTAATTTTTGCTCAACCATGCCACCGTGCTGGACAACAACTAATGTTTGTTCAACCACGCTAGTTTGGGACAATCACATCACTGATGGCGATTGAGCTGAACCAGCCTACGGTTGCATGATGTTCCAACCACCAAGTTGGTTTAGGACAATCACATTTAGTCCAAGAAAATAAACAAGTAAACTATCCCAAAGCTCAATCACAAACAACCATCGGGCTGGTTTAGGCAACACTGACCTACGTTGTATCTAGCATGTGTATGATGTGCTCCTTAAACACCTTTCATCCAGTTCGCTTCTTATAGATGTCCTTTTTATTTAAAGAAACTCTCGTATTTTTGTGCCAAAACGTTGTCACTGTAGCAATGACTTTCGCACTTAGGCTGTCTCTCCTTTTCTTGCATTCTGTTGAAGCCCACAAACTTCTCGGATTGATATGATCGTGCATTGCTTCTACTCTACATTCAACCACTAGAGCCACATTGGTCCTTCTGATTTACAACATCTTTGACATTGTGCATCCAAGCCATTTCTCCTTTGTTTTAGGGGACACCAACATAGCAAATGTTGCCCTCTTTTGTAGCTAGTTAATCTAAGTTGTGCACCCCTTTCACTTTTGTAAGCCATTTCTCAGGTTAGAGAGCATTACCTCTTGGGCGTGCATCTCCCAAGGTGTTGGTAGGGTTGTTACTCTACGAACTTTAGGGTGCAGGCTAAAGCTTGTGAAGACTTGAGATTGGTAATCACCTAAATGGCCTAATGTTGCTGCCTCGAATGCTCTCACCAATCGTGACACCACAACTCGTGTTCTTTGCTCCAATGGCAATGATAGAATGCATGCATCTGCAACCGCTTCTTGCTGTTCTACTTTGCAAGGAGTCTTCTTTGTTCTTGTTGTTTCTCCCTTCGTAGATGTTGCAAAAGTGTCTTTCGTTGCCGATTCGATACCGTGCGAGCGCTTTTCTCGACCTGCACTCTGTTCCTTGTGCCTTGACTTGGCTTTTCAGCTTTCCTGTCTCATAGCCTTTGTCTACTCTTGCAAGCCATGGCGAGCTGCATGTTGCCATTCATGCCATGGCCACGATCAGTCCAGAATACACCCCGAGAAGCTAGCTAGTAAGGCAAGTACATAATAAAAGACAACTTATCCCAAAGAAGACAATGGCAAACCAAAGTCTTTGTAAGGTCACGTCAAGGTGCATGTGGGTTACAGGGGTTTACAGGGCAGGGGCAGGTTGTAGGTACTTAAATCTTCCAAGATTTAATGGGCGGGATGTGTGAAAATTCAAAATTCGTGGGAATAGCAAAATTTTAACCGTCGGTTTTTCCCCCTTTGACGATACACGTCAACAGAATTGGATATCTCAAACAAGTGCAATGTGGCTTAAAATGCTTCAAAACACAACTAGGCCAAAGGGCATGCTATCGGGTTTGATGCTATGTATTATTAAATGCAATGTCCTTTGGTATGCTTATGAGCCATATAGCAAGTAAGTGCATGGAAAAAGAAACAATTCAGAATCGTAAATAGTGTTGGATTTATTAGAATATCTTTGCACATGCACAAATTGTACTTTTCCAACTTCTTCCATTTTTGGGTGAGTCTAGATACCGATACCAAAAACTATCAATGTTTTAAGACCACCATGCACTAGTCCCAATAGTTTGGATTCCAAATTTTCAATCCGTTTTGGTTTCCAACAAATCAAAAGAAAGATATGGAGCGTGCCCTCAAATGGGTATGCATCACTTTTGTACTTGGGTTGAGGAGAAGCTCACATAGTGTACTTTAGAATGATTACTTGGTTGCATGTATGTATAGAACAATATTTTGATGATTTTGAATAAATTGCTATATCCTATAGTCTTCAGGATGCATGCTTCACATGCAACATAGCACTTATAATGCTTTAACGATCTCGTTCCAAATCCTTATTCCATAATTTTTTGCTCTCATGTTCAAGTTGGAATGTGTACTACAACTTGAAGCCAAAGTTTGCCAAATTCCGTTAAGCTATGCATAAGTTATGGTTCATGCAAGATACCCATATATAGAAAAGTCGATCCTTGAACCTCACAGAAAATGGCTACACCCAAGCAAACAATGACCCTCATCACAAGCCTGAATTTTGGGATTGGTGGTGTGCAAATGGAATTTAAAGGTACATTCTAGATTACAAAGTTTTGAAATGAGCCAATGTAGAATAATACTCCTCCTAATGTTTATGTAATAGGTCAAGGAGTCCTCAGTAGGCTATAGAAAATTTCTTGCATTTTGTGGACTCCTACAGCCCCTTTTCAACAATGTCATCGAAATCTTGAAGTGAGTCATAGTTTTGTGGATCTATGTCACTAGGCTTATGTTAGATATCAATGCTCCACTCTCATGTAACTACACAAGAACCAGCTAACTCTACTTGTAAGTCCCCCATATGAGGAGAAGGCATTTGAGTGGCTCGGTTTTCTTGTAGGTCTTGGTTTGGACACCAGATGGGGGCCATGTGTGGCCTGATGGCTGGATGACTTCAGATAGAGTTGGCACACTACCAACTAGGCTACATGCAAGTGTGAGAAGGCATCCCATGACTGATCGCACTGAGGGTAGACAGAGCATTTCTCGAGGCAACCCACTCTCCGGTTGCAGAGCTCGTTTGGAGCCCCAGATGAGATCTTGGATGGCTCTGGGCCGAATGGAGATCGTAGGTTAGTTGCTCTATTCTATGCCATAGTTCTATCATGTGGTCAGTGGCCTATTTCAGGATCGACCTGCAGTCGGCCGTTTTGGGTGGACTAGGTCGGTCACCCAATTGGGTCTAACCGACTACAACTGGTGGCTATATAAGAGCAAGCCCGTGAAGCCCATTATCATCATTGGCTATAGCAACCCTAATTCCTTAGCATCTAGCCTCCGTCCTCTACTGTTTCCAACATGCCATCGAAGCTTCTCACACAGGAGCGCACGGTTGGGAGGCAGTGCGATCTATTGTATCAGTTTTATAGTAATCAAATTTTTGATTCTCCATACTATCTGCTTTTCTCTCTTGCATACGAGATCCTGTTATCTATTGAGCACAGATGTTGTATTGTTTTCTTACATGGTATCAGAGCTTGGGTTCTAGCAAGAAGATTTGGTAGTGTGTTTCTTTTGCGAGCAATTGTGAGAGATGGCCCAGCCCGCAAGACTGCGAATCCCACCGTTCGGTGAAAGCGAAAAGTTGGACGGCACTAACTATCCACTCTAGAAGTTCAAGATAAAGACCATCCTAAGTGCATACGAGCTTTGGGGTACTGCTACTAGGGTGGATGTGAAGCCGATTGCGAGACTGAATCCAACCAATGTAGGACAACAAATAGTATCAACTATGGATGAGATTCTCGCGTGGACAAGAAGAAATGTAGATGTGTTGTGTTCTATTGTCTACAGTGTAAGTGATTATGTCATGGCATTTATTCAACATGTCACCACAGCGGAGGAGGCACGGACTCAAAAAATTAGCACGAGATCACGTGGTGGAGGGTGCGGAGGGGGCTGAGGTGGAAAAACGGGGCGGGAGAAAGGGGGGGGTAGTTGGAAGAGGGGGGGTTTGGAGGTGGGTAGGGGATGGAAAGGGATGTGAGGGGGGGTGGAGGGGGAGGGGAAGATGATCACCTACAACGCTCTCCCAAATCTTTGTTAATGCAATGGATTGTTCAGGGCTATAATGGATGGTGGGTGGATGGCTAGGTTATTGTAGTGAGAGAAGTGCTTGAAGCAAACTCAATGATGAGGATGGTAGTAGGATGATGTTCCATGGAGTGGGACAAGGGTCTTGCAGACAGCTTGGAATTTAGAAGAGGAGGGAGGCTTATCTCAATCACACCTAGATGGGTGACACCTAACTGATGAGTCACTGACACAACTACCATGGTGCTCACTAGCACTCACACCATGTCCTACACAAGCGCTAGCACACTAGCGTGCACACACACACACACACACACCACATGACCATGTCCATAAGTGTGTCTCCTAAACATCAATTTATCCAACCCCCCATCAAACTGGCCACCAAGTCCCTAACTTATCTCAATCACAATTAGATGGGTGACACCTAACTAATGAGTCACCTGACACATGTACCATGGTGCTCACTAGCACTCACACCATGTCCTACACAAGCACTAGCACACTAGCACACACACACACACACACACACACACACACACACACACACCCCACATGACCATGTCCATAAGTGTGTTCCCTAAACATCAATTTATCCAACACCCCCCCTTAAATTGATGATCTTCTACCCCAGCAATAGCCCTTCATGTCTCACTCTAGTTGCATTGGTAGTAGCACATGTGGACGTGCTAGCTCCACCATAGCCTCACTCCAAATTTGGTTACCTTAGTTTACAACAAGAGAGTCCATCTGGAATATGTGTCCGGGGGTATCACCATAGGACATATGACTCAAAGCAGGAAAACATGACTAACTAAAATGGAAATAACATATCATTTTAGAATGGACTATGAGAGTGCTCTCAACGGAAGCAAGAACAGAAGAAGGAGAGAGAGAGACAGAGAGCCACACAAGTTTGGTGGGTGCAGAACCACCCTAATCTTCTTTTTCATTCATTTATATATGTGTTTGAGTATTGTACATAACTGGGGTTAAGGCACAGTGACCTTTAACCCCCACAACCTCCCACTTAAAGGACAATGTGCCTTTAAGGAGAACAACCAGTGAGCATACTATCCAATGCCCATCAATACACGACAATACTCAAACCGCTGACTAGGTAGACTCTTCGTCAGCATATCTGCAGGGTTATCATCTGTATGAACCTTGACAAGCTCTATGCGCTTGTCCTCAAGTACCTCCCTGATGAAATGGTACCTGACCTCAATGTGTTTGGTCTTTGCATGAAAGACCGGATTCCGTGCTAGCTGAATAGCACTCATGGAATCACTATGCAATGTCGGTACACCTGTATGAATCCCCAAATCTCCCACTAGCCGATCAAGCCATATAGCCTCCTTGCAACCCTCTGTGGCTGCAACATACTCAGCCTCTGTGGTAGACAAAGCAACACACTTCTGTGCACGAGACATCCACGACACTGCACCACCTGCAAAGGTGAACACATAACCAAAAGTGGATCTCCTACTATCCACATGCCCTGCATAGTCTGAATCTGTGTACCCAAGTACACACATGTCTCCTTTACCAAAGCAGATGCACATCTCCTTGGTACCTTTCATGTACCTCATGATGCACTTAACTGCCTCCCAATGCCTCTTTCCTGGATTAGCCATATACCGGCTAACAACTCCCACTGCAAATGCAATGTCTGGTCTAGTAGCTATCATAGCATACATAAGACTCCCAACTGCTGATGCATAAGGAACCTTGGCCATCATGGCCCTCTCATCATCTGATTTGGGACTATCTGTATGACTCAGTTTCACATATGGAGGCAATGGAGTACTCACTGCCTTCCCCCCCTCCATATTGAAACGCTGCAATACTTTTGTAACATACTCTTTTTGTGAAAGCCAAAGGAGTTTCCTACTCCGATCACGCGTGATGCGCATACCAAGAATATGACCTGCAAGTCCCAAATCCTTCATATCAAAGGCCTCATGCAACTTGGCCTTTAATGCATCTAGCTCATAAGTATTCTTGCTAGCCAATAGCATATCATCCACATATAGGGCCAGGATTATCAGGCTACTATCCTTAGCCCTTTTAGTGTAGAGGCAGTGATCAATTTCACTCCTTCTAAAACCCTGGGACCGAATGAAAGCATCAAACTTCTGATACCATTCTCTAGGTGCTTGCTTAAGACCATAGAGACTCTTCTTCAGCTTGCAAACTAAATGCTCTTTGCCCTTTTCTTCAAAGCCTTCCGGCTGCACCATGTAAATTTCCTCATGCAAATCCCCATGCAAGAAAGCTGTCTTGACATCCATCTGCATAAGCTCCATATCCTCTAATGCCACTAGTCCAAGCATGCATCTAAGTGTGGTCATCTTCACAACCGGAGAGAATATCTCATCAAAGTCCACACCCTTCTCTTGCTTGAACCCTTTAGCAACCAAACGGGCCTTGTACCTAGGCACATCATCACTTGTGACCTTCATTTTGTAGACCCATTTACATGGCAATGCTTTCTTTCCATGTGGCAAAGAAACCAAGTCCCAAGTCTTATTCTTCATAAGTGAACTCATCTCTGATTGCATAGCATACTCCCACTTGCGTTGATCCTCACGCATCATAGCCTCTCTGTAGCAAGAAGGCTCCCCGCAATCAGTAAGCATCACATAGTCTACCCCTGGAACAAACTGATCAGGCGGTCTAGACACTCTAGATGATCTTCTCAAGGGCATTTCAGCTTGCTGTCCCACTTGCATATCAGCCACATTTGGCTCATCATTTCCACCAATAGATGATCCATCATCTACCCTTGATTGTATACCTGTGGGAGTACTTGGTTGTACCATTTCTTGCACATTTGGTGCATGGACAGCTTGCTGCCTATCAACATATGTAGGTGGATTCACATCCTGGAAAGTGATTCTCCTCATTTCCACATCCCTCATGGGTGCCTTATGCATCTTCTTCTCATTGAAGACCACATCATGGCTGCGTATGATCTTCTTTGCTTCTGGATCCCAGAGACGATAGCCCATCTCTCCACTTTCACCATAACCCAGAAAAATGCATTTCCTAGACTTAGGATCTAGCTTCTTTCGAAGCTCTTTTGGCACATGTGCATATGCCTCACACCCAAATATACGCAAATGAGAGTAAGAGGGCTTCTTGCCACTCCATGCCTCTTCAGGAATACCACCATCCAAACTCTTACTAGGTGATCTATTGATCACATGCACTGCAGTCTTCATTGCCTCAGCCCAAAAACCACCAGAAAGAATTGCATTGGAAAGCATGCATTGCAACCTTTCTTGAATGGTACGGTTCATCTTTTCTGCAACTGGATTTTGCTCTGGAGTACGAGGGGATGTAAGCTCCCTCTTAATCCCACGAGTATCACAGAAATGCTGAAAGTCATGAGAGAGATACTCTCCACCATTGTCAGTCCGTAGGCATTTAAGCGTTCTACCTGACTGATTCTCAACCAAGGCCAGCCATTTCTGAAATACCTGGAACACATCACTCTTCCGAGCTATAGCATAAGCCCACACTTTCCTAGTTGCATCATCAATGAATGTCACATAGTATTCAGCCCCGCCTAATGACCGTGTAGGCATGGGACCACATACGTCTGAATGCACCAAATCAAGCATTTCAAACTCTTTCTTTCCCCTTCTTTTATGGGCTGATTTAGTCTGCTTCCCATAGAGACAATGCTCACAAAATTCAAAATCAGAGAAACTCAAATGCGGTACATAACCCAAACGGCATAAGAGTTTCATTCCATTCTGGCTCATGTGCCCCAACCTGCAATGCCACAAAGAAGTGCTTGGCTGCTTGGTTATTGCAACAACATGATCAAATACCCCTGATACATGTAAGGGATACAAAGTCCCACACTTGGCACCCCTGGCCAAAAGCATAGAGCCCTTTTGAATTTTCCAAATTTGAAAGCCAAAAGTGGTGTGAAAACCAGCATCATCTAGCTGACCCACTGAAATAAGACTCTTGGTCAGCTTAGGCACATGTCTCACATGTTTCAAAACAAATGCAGACCCATTTGCAAAAGAAAACTTTATGTCACCTGCTCCCACTATGTCACATGCATAGTCATTTCCAAGATGCACACAACCTGTCTTTCCACTATCATAAGTGGAGAACCATTCCCTATGGGGAGTAACATGGAATGAAGCACCAGAATCCAAAATCCAATCCTGGGAATATGCATCATCTGAAGTGGCAAGCAACTCTGCAGATAAACTAGACATGAAGAGAACATCATTGTCACTATCACGTGTGACTGCATTGATCTCCTCGATCTTCACTTTTCCTTTGTCCTCCCTTGGACTCTCTTCCTTTTGATTTGCACCCCAATTTGCATTCTTTTTCTTATCCTTTTGCTCTCTTTTCAGCTTGTAGCAATCCTTTTTCATATGGCCCTTCTTGCCACAATGGTAACACTCAATGTTCCGTGCCCTAGATTTGCTACGAGACTTCCCTCTTTCTTGGGACTTCCCCCTGAACTGTGATCTGCCCCTTTGCACATTTAAGGCTGCATCCTGCTTGTTGCCATCCATAGACTTCCGTCTAATCTCCTCGGCCAACAAGCTACCCACAACATCATCAAATTTCAGTACTCCACTAGGTGCAGAGTTACTGACAGCTGTACGGAAGGTATCCCATGAGGATGGCAATGAACATAAGAGAAATATTGCCTTAGTCTCCGCATCAAAATTCATCTTCTAAGGCTGAAGCTGGCTGAAAATAATATTGAATTCATTCAAGTGAGAAGCAATGGAGACCCCTTCCTTCATCTGCAGCTCAAACAACCTCTTCATGAGGTAAACTTTATTAGAGGCAGTTTCCTTTTCATAAGTGGCACACAGTTTCTTCCACAAATCTTCCGTAGTCTGCTCATTTACTACTGTGAAATAAACTGACTCTGCAAGATGAAGTCTAATAGTAGACTTTGCTAATGCATCCAACTCATTCCAATCATCCTCAGACATATTTGCAGGCTTAGCTTCAATCCCTGCCAAGGGTTTAATCTGCTTCTTTTGAATAAGCACATCCCTTATCTGTTCTTTCCACAAAGAAAAGTTTGTCCCATCAAACTTTTTAATGCTGAAAAACTCCTTTTCAGACATGGATTCAGACATGGAAGAGGATGCCATGATGCAAATAAAGCAAAATCCCAAATGCTAGTGCCTGCAAGAGAGAATCACACCAAATACCAGGTGCACCCAAATGTGTATGCCACAATAGAGTGAAATATCACCAAAATTCAAAGCTCAAAGCATCAAAAGATGCATCTGACTCATGTGCATATACTATGCATCCATATGAGCAAATCTGGCCCAAAAGAAAATGCCAATAAGTGCCAAATGACTCAAGCATAAACACTGTCCACTGGCATATGCATCAATAATGTCTCATCCAAGAGAGCATAGCACTATCAGTGCGTCACCAGCAATGTGTCAAAGCTGTCCCTCAGCTTAAAATAGCATCCATGTGCAAAGCGTCCATAAAAAATAGCATCCCACAAGGCAATTTAGGCCTATCAGCGCATCCAACAAGGACCGCAATGCATCCAAATGGCCTATAAATCATCCACTGCAACCCAATGCATACCACGAATGAGCGCACACTGCTCAAACTGCAACCAGAGTGATCTGCATAAGGTATGCTCAAGAAATCATAGTCCCACGGTAATGAGCGCTACTGAAAATAGAACCTGAGATGCCTTAAAACATGGGCGCCATCGCATAATTGGACTCAACAAGAAAATCTGCAAATATCTCTCTTCTGCCAGAACTCCAAAATCCCAACCGATGAGTGAGAAATGGGAGTCAACCCTTATCCACTGCCATGTGGCATAAATCTAAGGTTTCAAAACCTTAGTATGAAAAAATGCATAACAGAGAGACGAAATCGAATACACAGAGATTTATAACTCTGAAAATCCTCCACCGAATCACGCAAGAACTGATAGGTAGGGGTTTTTGGGCATCCGGAACGCAATGGGACAGACGGTTTTGGAAACCGTGGCCTCAATCACTGGGTCCAACACACGGACTGAAAAACGTTTTTGGAAACAGAGCTATCTGTAAACTCCACCGGAGTGCGAATGATGAGCAACATAGAAGTTTTAGGACCTCCTGAGTCCACCGGAACTGACAGATCTGCAAATGGTTGCTCCAAACTTGAGTTTTAACACCCGGGCAAAAAACGTAGGAACTGACACAGTGAGTCAGAAATCCAATGAAATGATCGCAGATTCAAGAATGAAGGTGTTTCCAAGCTCCTGAAGTAATGTGGACACCAAAAGCAAGCAATAGTTGCCTCTACAAGTCAATATGGAGTCTCTGTCATCGAACGGAACAGGGAAAAGCTCAAAAAACGACTTTTTCTTTGAAAGCTCTTAACAGGCTCTCAAAACCACTTCGCAAAGCCAAAGTGACTTTTCCAAAGGTTCCTCCAAGGTCTCTGTACACTCGGATGTAAGTAAAGTCACCCACAAAGCTTCCCACAGAGCTTCTCCTTCCTCCCACAGAGCTGCTGAGCTTCAAGCATTCACGCACGCTCAGCTAGATCACCCGGGCTCTGATACCAGTTGAGAGTGCTCTCAACGGAAGCAAGAACAGAAGAAGGAGAGAGAGAGACAGAGAGCCACACAAGTTTGGTGGGTGCAGAACCACCCTAATCTTCTTTTTCATTCATTTATATATGTGTTTGAGTATTGTACATAACTGGGGTTAAGGCACAGTGACATTTAACCCCCACAGACTATCCATGGCAGAGCACCTTATTGACTCAAACACACAACATAAAACTAGGTGGTAGGGTTAATGCCCCCCCAGATGAAATCCTCCGTGATAGAGGTCTTTGCAGTATCTTTGTATTTCTTCAATGTTGGTGAAGTCATCCTTTTCTTCATAGTTTCCGAGATGACAAGCATATCAATATTGATGTAGCTCCTTGCATAACTCTTTTGCTCTTTGTCCTTCTCCACACTCTTTAATGCATCTTGTCCATATTCTGCAATACAAGATCCTTGTAGTCCTTTACCTTCTTGGAGTGTCTAGGCCTTAAAAACATTTTGTGAATCATATGGATTGAAGAGGGTCTTACCACTTGTCATGCAAGGGCAGTGTCTACTCTTGCACAAGATGAGGTCATGATTGTATGGCAAAGTATAGTCAATCAAATACAAGTTCATTTCATACATCATGAAAGATGTTGAAACCATAACTATGGCATCTTCAAAATAAGCAACATAATGGTTGTAGTTCAAACCTTTGTTCCAATCATATCCATTGGAAACCATCATGCAAGTCAAACCAATGCTCTCCAAAGGCAAAGAGCATGTTGGGAACAAAAGCCCTCAACAACTTTCAGAGTTTGACTTGGTCAGCTCAGTCAAACACAGTCAAACATCCCAAAATTAGTCAACCATGAAACAGTGAACTTGTAGGCCAAAATTCAGTCGATTAGGAGTGAATCAAAGAGGGAATTTGGTATTGAATTGAAGCTCATACCCCAGGCAAGAAGCCACGAAAAGGAATTGTGCCAATTTGTCAAGAATCGCACGGCATTGTATGAGGAAGATCGACTGTGTTTTGGTTGATTTCGAGCAGATTACTAGACCAAATGGGACCAAACTTCATCAGCATAAAGCTCATACCATCCCCTAACACCTCCTTAAAGACATTTGGAAATAGTTATCCATAGCAGCAAGCATTGCAAAAAGTTCGTGTGAAGAAGAAGGTGCAACATGCAAAATCTGCAACGGTTTGGGGAGAGCCCTTCAATCAGTGAGGTCGCCCAAACATGAGGAAGCTTCAGCTAGGAGGATGTTTCAATCCATCAGTTGGATGCTGAGAATTCGAGGTTGCAAAGTCGTGAGCAAAGGGGGAAACTCCATGGATGAGAAAAGGAAGCTTGGTCGGGATGACCACATGGAAGCGAAGTCACAAGCCTTAGTCAAGTGCTCTGATACCATGTTAGAAATGGAGCATGAGCAAGAGCAAGTGAGCAAACGAGAGCAATGACAAGTAGTGATTTCATTCATGAGTAGAGTTACATATAGTGGAATGCCCGTGATTATGTGGCTCTAGATCCATGATTATCTCCTTGATTGTCTCCATCAGTAACACCCCCAAGTTGTCCATCAAATTGGCCACCAAGTCCCTACTTATCTCACTCACACCTAGATGGGTGACACCTAACTAATGAGTCACCTTACACACCTACCATGGTACTCACTAGCACTCACACCATGTCCTACACAAGCACTAGCACACTGGCACACACACACACACCACATGGCCATGTCCATAAGTGTGTCCCCGAAACATCAATTTATCCAACAGTTAACAATTGGAAATTTAGAGTTGAAGAAAAGAAAAGCAAGTTGCAATTAAAATAAATAAATAAATACAACAAGTTAGATTTTATTAGATAGGGGGGTTCAGACCCACAAAGACCCAATACAAAAGGTGGCCAACAATGAGCTAGTGGCTCTAGGCCTATGCCAAATAGCAAAACATAAACACTTGAGAGCAAGTTTATAGCATGTGAACACAGAGGTCATTAAGATCACTTCCCACCACATTGTCTCCTCTTTTGGCTTAGATGCTATAAGAAGATACTCTAAAGAAGTAGAGTATAGGGGTTATAAGGTTTCACCCTCAATATTAAATAACAGGGGAGGAGCCCCTCAATAAGTTTATAAGTTACAAGGGTTATAAGTTTTCACCCTCAATAAATAATAGGGCTGGGAGCCCCTCTTAGAGGGACATCTGCTTGACTTTCCACCCCATCCCCTCCTACTTTGGGCATTTTGGAATTCGTTTCAATTGGGGGGACCCATTCCTTTCACCTGTATGAAAGTCTTCATATCATCTATGGACAAGATGCACTCTTGTGCACTTAAAGTCAAGGTGGGTCCTTTTGGTATCATTGTTTCTTTTTTGCTATTATTAAACTTTTGGATTTAGAGACTTTTTGCTATTTTATTAATATTTAAAGAAAATTCCACATCACGTTGTAATGTCATTATTTTCAACTTGGCAAAGACATGACTCTATAATATTCAATGGTTATTTTATGGGTAAGGTACTTTATTGATGCAGAGTCCAAAATACTAATAATATTTTTTATCTATCCAAGCTCCAAGGGCACCCCACTTATTGATGTTTCCTTTTGCACTCATCTTAATAAGAAGAAAAGAAATGCGCATGATACACACTCTGTCAATTCATCATCATTAAACTCTTGTTAGGAGCAAAGGTCTGCGAGGCAAATAAGGAACAAAGCATTATGCTTCAACTAGCAATGTTCATGCTAACATTAATAATACTAGAAAAAAAGAATCTATAAATCCTTCATAGTAGCATTAATAATACTAGAAAACAAGAATCTAGCATATCATAACAAACATAAGTTACTTGCATACAATTAAAGCCTAAAGGGAATAAATTTGTATAAACTTGGACATCCACATATGCAAGGGGGACTTAAAATAATCATATAATAGACTTAAAACGGTTCATATGACAAAGGAATCTAAGACTCGTATGCAAGAAGGGATTTTCTTATTTATACCGTTTAAAGTATGTTTTATAATACACTAAAACACTACATGAACTCATCATTATTAGAGAGTTATTAGACCTATGTCTGAGATACAAACTATGTTTTATAATTCTCCTTCTCCCTTGGGATCCTTCGCTTTTATTAAGGATATTAATATTGATGCATAAAAAACAATATACAAAGAAAGTGAAACATCTACCTAATAAAACTCCATTTTTGGGACTCATCCTTGTAACAGCATAATTTACATGTCCTTGTAAAATCTCTCTCTCTCTCTCTCTCTCTCTCTCTCTCTCTCTCTATGTGTGTGTGTGTGTGTGTGTGTGTGTGTTGTGTACAAGCCCTAGAAAATAATAATTCCTAATAAATACCATGGAATAATTCCCCAATAAGCTAGGAATAGTAGTATCTCTTCACTTCATAGAATTTATACTATTCTAAGTAATATCCCATTTCTTCTCAATGTGAGCCTTATTTAGTCAATCACATGATTGCATTACATGCCCCAATTCTCTCAAAACATATAGATTAATTAATTAAAAAATGTCATCCCGTAATCCACATGCTTTCTAGTTTTGTTGAAGTTGGGAAAGATGTTTTTGATTGCCTTCCCTAGGAGTAGATCTACCTTGAATTGAGAAAATTCCTAGGTGGCTATATATATGAGGGTAGTCTGAAGGGAGGAGGTAGAGGAGAAAGGGGGCTGTGAAGGCTCTCTAGAACTGAAATAGGAGAGGGGGGAGAGAGGAGAAGGGAGGAAGAGGGGAGAGAGAGGGAGAGGGAGAGGGAGAGGGAGGGAGGGAGGGAGGGACGGGGTGGAGGCTGAGGGTGGGATGCAGGCGAAGAAAGGGAGAATGAATTCAACGGAAGAAGCTTTAATTCGATGGTGAACAAGGTTAATTCCCTGGAAGAAGGTAAATAGGTGAATAGGGAGGGGGAGGGCGAATTATTAAAAATGAGAGGTGAGAGTGAATAGGGAGAGTATACAGACCAGTACTATAGTATAGTAACTGCCTGGTTCAAGCTTGACCCTAGAGGTTACTTTCTTTATAAAGGCAAGAAGGGCTTTTTGAGACAAAATGAAAGAGAGAGAGAGAGAGAGAGAGAGATTTAAATCATAATCTTTATTTAAAGACACTTCAAGTAAGTGAGAGTTAATTAAGAAACGAGGGGACATTGTCCAACTAGCACTATGGCGAAAACAAAAAAAAAAGAAAAAATAAACAACGCATGCAATAAGCACATTTGGCAAAAGATCGGGAGATAGAAACCCCTTAACTTCCCCACATAAGATGGGCCATGTGATATCACTACACACACACACGCACACACACACATGTATATATATATATACATACACACATACATAATATACATATGTACACACACACACACACACACATGCATATTCATATGTATATGCGTACACAGTTCTTTTTTTGGGTAAAAAGCACCATTCATTATAAAAAATATACATTCATAGTTTTTGGGGCTATCCTTTGGCACGCACTTTGGTTGTTTGGCAGATTTGCCTCTAGGCCAGATTATGGTTAGTTCTTCTGTTAGTGCCAATACCGGGCTTTGTGGCTGTCATATCATGCTCGTCGCATTCGAGTGTAAGAGCACACTAGGCTGGATGTGTAGATGTGTAAGTACACTTGCGCACACCTCTCTCTGTCTCTCTCTCTCTCACACACACATGTCTCTCTCTCTTTCTCTCCCTCTCTCACACACACATGTGCGTGCACGTGCACATGCACATCTCTCTCTCTCACACACACACACACACGCGTGCACGGGTGGACACACATGCACGCTTGCAGAGGTGGACACACACACGCACACTTTTTTTTAATGGGGGGGTTGGAAATACACACGCATGACGCGCGCGCACACATATACGAAAGAGTTCCAATCAATCACGCAACTAGCGCAATAATCAAGTGGCTATGGCGTCGTCACTTCACTTTTTAAAGCTCTCCCTTCCCCCCTTCACCTTCACCTTCGTCTCGCATCGATCTCCCTTTCCTAGCTCGCTTCTTCTTTCTTCCACGCGCCAGCTCGCATTGCCAATATCATGGGCGGTCCAACCCTGAAAGATGGTCTCTGCGCCGATCCCCACAGCACCCCTTGCGGCGAGCGCGTCCCCCTCTTGACCCCCTATCGCTTAGGCCAATTCCAGCTCTCTCATCGGTAATTTCCAGCTCTCAGCTCTTAGGTTCTGTTGGCTGAATTAATCCAGCCTGTCGGCTGCTATTTGAGCTCTCCTCTTGACTGTTTGCGGCGCATTTTCTTACGTTTGCGCTTGCCAAACGTTGTAAACGAAACGCGATTAGAGATGCTTTCAGTCAGTCCGCTACTACGACGAATATGTCGTTCGAAGGTCGTTGATCTGATCGACATCTTGAGTCGTAACTGTGCAGAGTGGTGCTTGCACCGCTTACTAGATGTAGAGCCTACAATACCATCCCTCAGCCTCATTTAGCCGTCTACTACACTCAGCGCACTACACCTGGTGGTCTGTTGATTACTGAAGCAACTGCTGTCTCCGAAACGGGAAATGGGTAAGGCTTTCTAGGCAATGACGAATTGCCAACACGATTTAGTCCTGAGCTGTCCACCCTTGCAACGCTGTTGAAGTTCACGTCGCAGAGGGGGACGTTCACAGACAGCCGTCCTCTCATTTGTGAGTGTGCTTGGCTGTCCATGCAGGTATCCACATACACCTGGTATTTGGACAGACGAACAAGTCGAAGCTTGGAAACCCGTTGTGAAGGCAGTCCATGGCAAAGGAGGCATCTTTTTCTGTCAGATTTGGCATGTTGGCAGAGTCTCTAATACAGGTACATTGGACATCGACGATGTTCACGGGAACTTATAACTGAGCTCTCAAATAACAAAATTGTGAGAGTATTGTTAACTGGTTGATCTGCTAATCTTCCGAGTTATGAAATGCGGCAGTTCTCTAGTGCCTGAAATTATCTATCAATCGTCCGTCAGGTATGCCGCAATAGAGAGCTGGTAGGGGGCTATCGTGAAAATTCTGTACTAAAATATCTACAATACAGCTTATCAGCCGAACGGTCAGGCCCCGATTTCCTCCTCGAATAAGAAGGTAGCTGGTCAGTTGATCATGCCGTCGGGCAAAGAGATGGGCGATTACTCCGCACCGCGGGCTCTGGAAACGGAGGAGATTCCACCAATCGTTCAACAGTTCAGAATGGCAGCTAGAAATGCCATTTCCGCAGGTCTTGATTTTTATTCAACGAGAGTACCCGCAACATAATTAGCGCTAGGAACGCCATTTCTGGCTTTATGGAGTCTAAATTTCTTATTTGTAAAGGCAAAACGAAGTCTGAATTTCTAAACTTGCACACTACTAGATGTGTCGCACGTAGTCAATGCAGCCGTCTAGATCTCAATTGAGGAAAGCAGTAACTTGTGGAAATTGCCTTACTTGCAAATAGTTAACCCCGACTGATACCTCGACATCGGCTGCAGGTTTCGACGGGGTGGAGATTCACGGCGCGCACGGGTACCTGCTGGAGCAATTCATGAAGGACGGAGTCAACGATCGGACCGATCGCTATGGTGGGTCACTAGAGAACCGGTGCAGGTTCACGTTGGAGGTTGTGAAGGCCGTAGCGGAGGAGATCGGGCCAGAGAGAGTGGGCGTGCGCCTATCGCCGTTTGCAGACTATGCGGATGCGGTGGATTCAGATCCACAGGCCCTAGGATTGTACATGGCAACGGAACTCAACAAGCGCAACATTCTGTATGTGCATTTTGTAGAGCCGAGGATGGTGAGGAACGGGGAGCCAGCTGAGAATCACAGTCTGGAGCCGATGAGGAAGGCATTTAGAGGAAACTTTCTGGCTGCTGGTGGCTACAATCAGGAGACGGGCAATGAAGCCATAGCTTCCGGCAAAGCGGACTTGGTCGTTTACGGCCGTTGGTTCTTAGCTAATCCTGATCTACCTTGTCGCTTTAAGTTGAACGCTCCTCTTAACAAATACGATAGAAATACGTTCTACACTCAGGACCCTGTCGTGGGTTACACAGACTATCCTTTCCTTGAAGAGCTCGAGACTAAACCTTTTCCATGTCTCCATATCCGGCATGAACTTCCTTCGCAACCACTCTCAACCGCTGCTACCTAAGCTCCTGTTAATTTTCCTTTTGCCCGTGCAGATGGAGCCTTGTTGTATATACTTCTAGCTCCTTCTATTCAATAAGTTAACCTCCTCCACACCCACAGCTAATTTGTAACAGGAGTTTTGTGGTGCCAATGTAAAGGGATTTGCAATAGCGTATTTTGATTTTCTTTCAGAGTTCAGCATTAAGATTCCACAGTCGGAACTTTTGGCAAGACTAGTGCAAGTGTGGAAAGAGAAATCAAAGGGGGGTGGGAAGAGATCTTTGTATGGAGATGCCTCGTTGGGGAGATCTTTGTGGCTGTCTGATTGGGCGCTCGTCACTAAACCAGCCTTTTTGCAGGTATATCCTCGACTTGTTAGAAAAAGTGCTCTGAAAGGTGGTCTGTTAGTCTAGGTGGCTTTCTGTGGGCGAAATCGCTTCCAGGTTTGGATGAAACGAGGCGGAAAGAAGGGTAACTGAGTTGCTCTAATTGTTCCCCAAAGTTACTTTGAATGATATCACGGAAAGTGCTGGGAGTTGCAAAAGACTGTTGGACGTTTCATGCCCCTTTAGATAATTTAAAAATGTGAAGGACTCCAGCAAGTTAGAGATAGTCTAGATAAAGTCCAAATCAAAATTAATTTGAGCTGGAGGAGTGCATTCCGATTGCATTCCTCGGTGATTTGAGTAAAGCTGAATGACGCCTTGTAAGTGGTTTGGCGGCAAACGATAAGAGGGGTTGTGATTACAAATCTCTAGAAGTGCAAGAACAATGTTGTGTTTCAAAGAACTTCACTTGGGAGTGCAACATGAGAATAGCTATAGAGAAGGCTAAGAGAACCATTAGGTTTTTTGGTTTTAAAAAAATAATTTTTAGAACCCCGGCCAAATTTGGATATAGATGTGTGTGTGTGTGTGCATATGGCTATTTCAACGACTCTCCAATGTGTAAATGGCTTTCACTCTCCCTCTATCCTCTAGGGGTCACTTAGTGTAATATGTCTATATCATGTGCGTTCAAGGCTTCTTTTATAAATTCCTATGTAACCTATTTTTTGCATTTCCTTATAGTATACCCCCTTTGGAAAATTTTATAAAATTTATAAATCCCATAATGTATATATATTTTTTCCCTAGAGGAATTTTAAAAGTCCTTATGTGAGAGATACATTACGGCTGGTGGGGTCACTTTAAGGGAAATATGAGAGACTCAAGACAAAATATATTTACATCATGTGCATTATTTAAATTTTCATATAATGTAAGAGAGGTGCCAATAGAAATAGGCAATGGCCAGCACATGTTCAAACTCCTGGTGATACCAAAAGACTAAGAGGGGAATATATCCAAGAGCAAATTTTGAATCACAATCTACATGGTGGATGATAAACATACTCCCAAGTGAGTGTCTGGACTAGGGTGGGTAGCAACTCCTAGTGTGAAACAATGTGTTTGGTATCAACTTGAGTGACTAAACTTCTCAAGAGCTCAAATGAGGTTGATATATTTTATATTGCAAAAAAAGGTGGATCCTTTATGACACATATATTACCAATATGCCCAATAACAACCATCAACATATTAGACTTTTCCAATCCAAGGCTCATCTGATACCAGAGCAAGGTCAAGTGTGTACAATTGTGGTCAAGCTCCAAGACTAGCCGATAAAGGGAAGGCATCCACATGGGCATGCAAAGCAACGTACAAATAGAAATGGGCAAGCAGTTTCAAGCTATCTTAGTTTGAGTAGGCTAACCATCCATATTATGTAAATGTAATCATTTATGCCCACTTTGAATAGACCGACATCACCTTTTCCCAGCCAACTTGTACTCTAGCATCCTACAATTGCACCACTTAACCTCGGTCATTCCTGACCATCAAATCAGTGGATTATTAGTTTAGAGGTGAAAATGAAGCTTGTCAAGTGCCTTTGTACTTTTGCAAGCAATCCACATATCCATCAAAGCATTGGCAAGAAGGATACCATTTCTTAGCAAGCCTTTGTACTTTTGCAAGCAAACCACACATCCATCAAAGCATTGGCAAGCAGGATACCATTTCTTACCAAGCCTTTGTACTTTTGCAAGAAAACCACATATCCATCAAAGCATTGGCAAGAAGGATACCATTTCTTAGCAAGCCTTATTTTGACAATTTCAGCTTGTTTTTCCCAATGTTGCCAATGGCTTTCAAGATGCAAATAATCATAACTACATTTGGAGAGACAAGCTTGAATTGCACCATTCAAGAATAAGTTGTTGCTTCCTCACCGTTATGCATCATGTGACTAGTGTTGAGAGTTGTGGTGCCATGAGCACATGTAGAGAAAAGGTATGAGCAAAGGGCAAGCTGCCACATGGCATGGAGGAGTTATCCCACATGTGAGCAAGCAAATGGATGTAAGTACCCTCACCTATAAAAGGGAGGTTCATTTGAAGTAATATCAAATCAAGTACTTTGCACTATCTCAAGATTCTCTTTATGAGTCCAAGCTAATCTATCTTGGAACCTAATTGACTTGAGGTACATGTCATGAGCACTCTCTTCATCATGTTTGCACTTAGGTTGCATCCTCCTTAGATTAGTGTTGTATTAGGATGTTTTCTCAGTGACTAGGAGAGCTCAATCCCCCGATTTGACATGGTATCAGAGCTTAGGTCCTAGCTCTCCTAGATTAAATGTAGATTTCTTGATTGAGAGCCTCTTGAGTGTTCTCCGTGAGAGTCCACTTCTGGTGAGAGATCTTCATCCATCCTTTGATAGAGAAATTTCCGTTCATGTGATAGGAATTTATATCCATTCATTTTGTTAAGAGAGAGATTTAGTTTGTGAGAGTTGCTTCATGAGGAATAGAGATGCCATTTCCTCCATGAGATTGAGAGAAATTTCATTGTGAGAGAGAGCTTCAAAGGTTCAGATTCATAGGGAGAAAGAGTCTCTCTGTTGAAAGAAATCTAAGAGGAACACCGACACTCCCAGCAAGCATGTCTGCGACCTCCTATCCCAACTGTAACCTGCAACAAGCTCTCGTTTCCTGGTCTCCTTTGTGAGCTCCAGCTTCGGCCAGTAGCTCCTTCTACAGTAGCAACTTTGGCTGCGTTGTAGCCTACATCTCCAGCAACTAGGCCGCTCCCTACGACCTAACAAGCAAGCACCTATGTGTGAGCTGCAAGGAGCTCCTACACCGACTATAAGGCTCAAAGCTCTCCTCTCTACAATAGCTCTACCACGGCTCCTTCGAATTGCACATAGCTCACAGCCAAGCACTCCCTCTCCAACCTTGACTCTACACCAGCCCTCAAATGGCCGCCTTTAACCGAACGACTTTGCAATGGCCAGCAAGTGACGACCACAACAGGCAGTATGCACGCATAGCCAGCATCGATGAGGCAGCCAACAACAAAGCAAGCTCCTAAGGTGCAGCCCAAGGCTAGCAAAAGTAGTAGACGATGACCCAAGCATCTCCAGCGGCTCCCGTGATGGAGGCGAAATTTGCCATTGAGCCAAGCTCCCAGTGCAATCAACAGCTCCCATGACAGACAGCATCGCTTAGATGACTTCAACCCACAAGCTTCATCGCTCCATCGCCACGCCATTCCGTCCACCTCTCGCCGTCATCGCTTCTCTGCATGGAAGCTTCAACCTAAGGTTTCACACCTTAGGCCACCTAGCTGATTGCCATGTGGCAAATAGAATTTAACCAGGATAAGTTTTACCTTGATTAGCCAAGGTGTGGTCAACATGCAGATAAGGTTGGTCAAATTTACCACTATGTTAAAGATTCACCATGGTTAGGGTTAGGATTGGTTAACTATTGCCACATCACCAAGTGTCACCTAAGCACAGAGTCCCTTGCTAAGTACAGTATGGAATTCAGCATGTGAATCCCTGTGCCACATCATCAAAGGCCCTCTTCTTCACAAAAACTTTGACAAGGCGTAACTTGCAATCTAGGAAGAATTTGGACATGGTCCAAAAAGGAAAAATGATTGTCTTTTCAATCTCTACGCACTTGTCAAATCAAAATCATTGTTAGCAATTAGACATTTCCAATATTGAAAGAAATCAATTGGTAAGACCTTTGCAACAAATAGAAAAGCGACGCATGAATGCAAAAATCATGCCAAAAGCACAAGTGCATGAGATGACCATTGCAGAAAGCATGGCATCCACACAGAAAGCATTAAGGCACATGGAAGAACAAAGCATCATGCATCAAGCTATGTCAAGCGAAAAAGTGAACGCCATTGACATGAAGCACTGAAAAGTAAAATCCTTTCCACCTTCAGCCCATATGTTTGTAAATCAAGCCTGACCACTTGAGAGTAGCTATGAAAGCACCCAAGGGAGGTATTGACATGTAAAAAACGACACTTTACCACCTTAAGTAGCAATGCGAGCACTAAGGGGAGGTGATGGATTTGTAACTCATGTCTAACCACCTTGCAGTAGCCAAAGAATCATGGCACCAAGGGGAGGTGTTGAGAGTTGTGGTGCCATGAGCACATGTAGAGAAAAGGTATGAGTAAAGGGCAAGCTACCACAGGGCATGGAGGAGTTATCCCACATGTGAGCAAGCAAATGGATGTAAGTACCCTCACCTATAAAAGGGAGGTTCATTTGAAGTAATATTAAATCAAGCACTTTGCACTATCTCAAGATTCTCTTAATGAGTCCAAGCTAATCTATCTTGGAACCTAATTGACTTGAGGTACATGTCATGAGCACTCTCTTCATCATGTTTGCACTTAGGTTGCATCCTCCTTAGATTAGTGTTGTATTAGGATGTTTTCTCAGTGACTAGGAGAGCTCGATCCCCCGATTTGGCAAGTAGTGCATAGACTAGGAGACAACATTCTAAACAAGAAGCTCATCGAGCACTTGTGCCCTCATCAACTAGTCTATGCTAGTATAGAGACTAGGAGACAGAAGCTCAACAAACACTTGTGCCCTTATCAACTAGTCTATGCTACCATATCCTTTGAAGATGAAGAACACCCACTTCATTCATTCAACAATCCTTCTCATAAAAACGATTATACACATGAGGTACATATTAATCCACAACAAAGAATGCATTAACATCAATGACATCTTTGGCATCATGTAAGCATACATCATGATCCTAACATAGAGGCAATACCAAGTCATTGAATATAAGTAATGTTGCATCCAAGGAATGACATCTTGTACTTAGACCATATTCATCTATGGATTGCTCCTTGATGTCCACTTCATGTGCAAGTAAGCAATCTCAATAGCTCCACAAGATATATCAATAACGTTAGTCATAGTGTGTGGTCAATGTTTTCCAAGAGAATACATTTGGAGCTTAATGTTTGAAGCATAAAATTTTGCATCCTAGAAAGAATTTAAAAAAAGTATAGATATCAAATTACCATCAAATATGCTACCTTCATTGCACATGTAACATTGCCAATTGTTTTAACCATTGCAGTGTCAACAATAGTTCTAGATTATGTATCTTCAAAAGTTGGTGCTAAGTAGCTTTAGCAGCTCCGGATCTTGTCTGGCTTGCTCTCTTTCCATGGAAACATGTAGGGAAAGTTATGATCTAGATTGGGATCCACACCAAACTAAAATCTTCTTACACCAATAATAGGCTGATCCAAATGCTTTGTTGCATTCTTTGCTGTAGCTCCTTGTAGCCTCTTGAAGACATTATTTGCTCCAGGTCCTTGTAGCCTCTTGTAGACCTCCATGCCTACCCCTACTCATGTGCCAATTTTCTGTACAACTCCATGCAAAATATTGGCATGCTAACGCCATGTTCTAGGCCTCCAAATTTGCTCCAGACTGTGATAAACTGCTGCTAATCGACATGTGGACATTCCATATATCTCTGCACACAGGCATACAATGCAATTTCTGCGGCACCTTTCCACCGACTAGCCGCGCGCAGTGGTCGCACAGCAAAAAACAGGGCCTTTTTTTGAGTGCCTGTGAAGAACTTCCGCCTTCAAAACGGGCCCCGAAACGGCCTCAAATCAGAAAAATAAAGTCACTCCCGCAGCATATACTGCGCTCTCGCCACACCGCGAAGGGCGTCTCAATCTGTGTTGCTTTCCTATTTCGAGTTTGGGAGCAAATCTCTGCAGGTAGCACAGCCAGAAGTGCAGGAGTGCAACCATGAGACCAACCGATGGAACAGAGTCTTTCCACTCTTTCCTTGTGTCTGCGATCCTTCGTGCATGACATCATACACCAGTTGTGCTTCAACAGAATCATGCACGGGGTCATGCTGACCCTCAACCTGCTTTTGCTTTTTGCATTGAGCCAATCGATCCTTTTGAAAAGTTTTTTCATAAGAGTATTCAGCCATGTCTTTTGAAGAAGATGGAACCCAAAAAGGGGGTACCTATAAAGTGATAAAAGAGATACCTATAAAGTGATAAAAGAGAAAAAACAGTCACGAAAAACAGCCCACAAAGAAGAAGGAAATAGTGTATTTGCAAGGAGAAGAAGAGGAAAGAGATATTTAGGGATTTAGAGAGAAGAAAAGACAAGTTCTAGAGAAGGAAAAGAGAAAAAACCAGAAAAAAATCCAAGATGAACTAGAAATAAGAGAAAAAAGAGAAGTTCTGGCAATGGAAAGAGAAAAGGCAATCAAGTAGAAAGATTGAAGTTTTGAGAACAAACACCAAAACAGCATACAAAGAGGAAGGAGAGAGAATTCGATAGCAAGAGCAAGCAGGATGTGAGTGTCTAGACCGCCTAATAGGTTTGTTCCAGGGATAGACTATGTGATGCTTACTGATTGCGGGGAGCCTTCTTGCTATAGAGAGGCTATGATGCGCAAGGATCAACGCAAGTGGGAGTATGCTATGCAATCAGAGATGAGTTCACTTATGAAGAATAAGACTTGGGACTTGGTTTCTTTGCCACATGGAAAGAAATCATTGCCATGTAAATGGCTCTACAAGATGAAGGTCACAGGTGATGATGTGCCTAGGTACAAGGCCCGTTTGGTCGCTAAAGGGTTCAAGCAAGAGAAGGGTGTGGACTTTGATGAGATATTCTCTCCGGTTGTGAAGATGATCACACTTAGATGCATGCTTGGACTAGTGGCATCAGAGGATATGGATCTTATGCAAATGGATGTCAAGACAGCTTTCTTGCATGGGAATTTGCATGAGGAAATTTACATGGTACAGCCAGAAGGCTTTGAAGAAAAGGGCAAAGAGCATTTAGTTTGCAAGCTGAAGAAGAGTCTCTATGGTCTTAAGCAAGCGCCTAGAGAATGGTATCAGAAGTTTGATGCTTTCATTCGGTCCCAGGGTTTTAGAACGAGTAAAATTGATCACTGCCTCTACACTAAAAGGGCTAAGGATAATAGCCTGATAATCTTGGCACCAGGGATGTTTTTATCGAAGCTATATGTATATATTAATATAAAATCTTGGCGAAAGTTTATCGAGCTTGTTTTTTTAGTTTCATAATTTTGATAGAACATCTTATAATTTTTTATATTTTCTTTTAAAATTTGAAGAAAAAGTTGTAAATCTTTGCGAAATTTTAAGATTTTAATCATAAAGTTTCAAATCTTGGCGAATGTTTCCAACCTTTATTTTTATTAGGCCATATAAACTTTCGACACCAATATAAAAGTTTCGCCTCTTAACGAAAGTAAGAGAAAAAAATCATCCTTGCTTGGCACTATATGTGGATGATATGCTATTGGCTAGCAAGAATACTTATGAGCTAGATGCATTAAAGGCCAAGTTGCATGAGGCCTTTAATATGAAGGATTGGGACTTGTAGGTCATATTCTTGGTATGCGCATCACGCTATATCGGAGTAGGAAACTCCTTTGGCTTTCACAAAAAGAACAACACTTAATAGATGCTCAAAACTTGGTACAGAAATTCCAGGAGAAATTTGAGCATAAGCTCAAAGGCTAATAGAGGGTCAGATACCATCCACACGGACCGCCTGACCACTCATAGAGGGGCAAAGGCACTTAGGGTGCCAGAGAGGGTGGAAGAAGAGGAATGATCCAGCTTCGGTAGATCAGAGGCTCCGAACTTGATGCAGCAAATGCTCCAAGAGGACCCAGTACTACAGAACCTATGAGAGGAAGGAGACATTTACGGTCTCGAGGATCTGCTATCAGTAGGTAGGGGGACCTCTCAAGAGTGATGTGATAGTTCTAGGTTAGCAGCCTTCCTCTCCACAGAGGTTAAGACACCAATTGCATCCTTGTTAAGAGGGAATCCCACCCTTTGGTGAGACCTCTCAAACTAGATGAATGGGTGATTCCTGCCCCCAAGACCTACCAAGCCCCAAAGTCGACCACTCATAAGAGGAAAACCATAACCTACCCAAGGTCCCTATCAATAAGTTAGGCCAATACTTTAGAGGTGATGATACTAATGCAACTATCCCCATTACCTACTAGAACCAAAAGGTTGATGCCATCCTAGATGGGGGAGCGGGTGTGAGTGTTTGCACCAAGGAATGCTGGGAGGGGTGGGGAAAACCTTCTCTCAAGAAAACCCACCTAGTATTGAAGCTAGCCACCGATAGCAAAACTACTAAACCCTTGGGAGTCCTTACACATTTTAACATTAAGGTATTTGACTTCACGTACCCTATTAGATTTGTAATCATGGACTCTACCCAGTAGCCTAGATATGAAGCCATCCTAGGCATGCCCTTTTTGTGAACGCCCGGACTCGTACATGATTGGCGCGTTGATAACATCTATTTATGACATGAGGAGCAAATCATGTGAGTGGACTTGCATACATACAAGGCCCACCCATTGTCGAGACAACTATTTGCCGTGGAATCCAACACATTCGATAGGACTACATCCCTGAAACTATTCCAAACTTGTGGAAAAGAAGAGGAGAAGGAGGCAGATGAATTTTGGTATGACTCATTAGAGTTCTTTCAGAATTGGATGCACATTGTGGCAAACATCAATGTCCCAAAAAGAATAGGGTTTCAAATAACAACACCCGAGCATGAAGAGTTGGGCACGGTGGTTTCCCTTAGAATGTTTAACATGCTCAAACCTTGCTAGGTGAGCAAGGGGATAGTAAGGGTCAAATTGGACCTCTACTGGCTAACTTATGAGGGTGCCACTACCGCTCACCATGTGCTCTCCTCCAATTGGGGAGCATGATTGAGCAAGGTTACCTCCCTGGTTGGCTTCATAAGTGCTATGAAGGAGCCCCTCTCAGGTTTGAAGCTCTCAACTCCCAAAAGCCCAAATGCTCATTCTAGGAGCAAGAGGAATACCACCCCAAGGGGAGTGGAGGAGGAGGATGAAGGAAAGGAGGATCTATGACAAGTACCTTCCCATTACAAGGCCTACACAATCAGGGACTGCAAGATCTTATACCTATATGCCAAGAGAACTCAGGAAGGAGGGTGCTTCCCAGGATACGCTGACCTAGCTAAGGTTAAGGAGGTAAACCTAGCGCCAGAAGGGGAGGACCCACAACCAATATTCATAGAAGATGACCTCACCCCCAATGAGGAGAATATTTTAATTGCCCTCCTTTGAGAGTACAAGGACAGCATGGCCTGGAAAAACACAAATATGAAGGGTGTGCCCGTTGAAGTCATGCAACACACATGATACCCATTCTAGACAATGTCAGGCCAGTGCGTCAGCGTCCCTATCCTATGAATCCCAAATATGCACTAATAGTAGAGAGGAGATCCAAAAACTCATAGATGCAAGATTCATCTATGAGATAGAGCATCCAGACTGGGTGTCACCCATCATGATAGTCCTAAAGAGGAATGGAAAGATTTGAGTATGCATGGATCTAAAAAAAGTCAATGCTACCACCAGGCATGACCACTATCCCTTGCCTTTCACGGATCATGTTCTAGAAAGAGTAGCCAAAAAGGAAGCTTATAGCTTCCTAGATGGATTCTCAAGATACAATCAGGTATCCATCACTCCGTAGGATCAACATAAAACCACCTTCACAACCGAGCGAGGTGTGTATGCAGCCAAAGTAATGATATTTGGGCTTACCAATGCATCTGCCACATTCTAGCCGTTGATGATCACCGTCTTCAAGGAGTACCTAGGGGACTTTGTGGAAGTCTTCTTGGATGATGTGTGCATGAATTCAACATGGTTGAGATACCTAAAAGTGGTCCTAGCGAGGTGTAGGTTGTATGGTATATCCTTGAATCCCCTCAAGTGTCAATTCTGGGTCAAAGATGGCATGTTTCTTGAACACATAGTGTCCAAGAATGGCATCTCAACGGATTATAGCTATACCGCATGGGCAATGGTGGCATCATGCATAGATGCATGTGTGAGCATGAATACATCGACGTGCTCAAAGAAGCACATTTCGAGATAGTAGGCTATCACTTTGCTGACTGACATTATGGCATGTAAAGTGTTGCAAGAAGGCCTTTGGTGTTCGACTCTCTTTAGAGATGCAGCTACGTTTATGACAGAAATGAGCATCTATTTATGGTGCAGCATATGACCAATTCTGTGACAAGTGCAGAAGAACAAAATGATGTGTGGTATGTTGACTCAGGTGCATCAAGCCACATGACAGGTCATGCAGAATGGATGCAAGATGCAAGGAAAATGGAAAAGCCAGGATTTGTGGAGACTGGTGATGATACTGCACATCCTATTGTGCAAATTGGCAAAATCCCTTTGTCTATGCAAGATGGGAAAAAGAAATACTTGTCTGATGTATTTCATGTCCCAAACATCACTAAGAACCTGGTTTCTGTTGGTCAGATGGTTGAGCAGGGCTTGCAAGTCAGATTTAATCCTCATGGATGCTTTGTTGAGGATATGAAAAATAATGGTCGCTTGATAGCAAAAGGAAAGAAGAAGGGTAGGATGTTTACATTGGATGCGGACATGCCTGAATTGAGTGCAGCAATGTTTGCACATGGGACCGGTGTAGTTGCAGATATTGATATCTGGCACAAACTCGTTGGTCATGTTAATATACAGTGACTTAAATCAATGCAAGCCCAAAATATTGTTGCAGGATTGCCTAAATTCAAGGTTGCAGAAATGCACAAGGTTTGTGAAGCCTGTCAATTTGGGAAACAGGTAAGGAAACCTTTTCCTAGGCATGTTCAAGAGAGTAAAAAGCCATTGGAATTAATCCACTCTGATGTGTGGACTACAAAAGCTGCATCTATTGGAGGCTGTCACTATTTTGTCACATTTATTGATGACTTCAGCAAAAAACTGTGGGTGTATTTTATGAAAAAGAAAAGTGAAGTGTTTGGGCACTTCAAAGCTTTCAAAGCTATGGTTGAAAAAGAAACAGGCCTGCAAATAAAATGCCTAAGGTCAGATGGAGGGGGAGAGTACCTCTCAAATGAGTTTGCAAGGTTCTTGCAGGAGCATGGTATAAAGCAGCAATATTCATGCAGCCATACCCCACAGCAAAATGGAATTGCAGAAAGAAAAAACAGGCATATTGGAGAGGTATCTCGGGCTATGCTAAATGAAAAAGATCTACCAGATTATTATTGGGCTGAAGCAGTTGCTACAGCAGTCTATATAATGAACAGGACTCCCACTGTAGCAATACATGGCATGACGCCAGAGGAGATGTATACTGGTAGGAAACCAGATATTTCTCATTTGAAGATTTTTGGTTGCATTGCCTATGTCCATGTGCCAAATGAGTTGAGGTCCAAGTTGGATCCAAAAGCTGAGAAGTGCATCTTTATTGGTTATTCTCTGCAGCAGAAAGGGTATAGATGCTATAACCCTTCTACACGTAAGTTCACAGTGAGCAGAGATGTTGTTTTTGATGAGATGAGCAGCTGGTATAAACCAGTAAATGTGATGATTGATGTAGATGCACAAAATGGTAATGCTGCACAGAATGCACAGTAGCAATCATAAAATATCAGTGGACCTGGAGTGTCCTCTACCAGTGGTTCACATGCTTCGCCATGGACAGGCAGATTGAGATCAGGAGAATCCCCTCAAAGCAATGCAAAGAGTGGTACGCAGGTATCACGAAAAGGAAAAGAGAAGGTAGATCAGCCCATGTTTGATGTGAATGCAGGTCACTCTTGTGTGGATGGTGAATCCAGTGGCTCAGAATAGAGCATTGATGATGAGTTGGGTATTCCCTCTGTTGTTACACCTGGAGTAAGGAAGACCAGGGATGTTTTGAGAGCACCTGGAAGTGAGCCTATTTTGCGCAGGTCTACTAGGGTTAGGTATCCTGTGGATAGGCTGAAATATGATGGATTTATAGCCATTCACTATGCCTATATGGTCAAAGTGATACAGGAACCAGAACCCACTTCTTTTGAGCAAGCCATGGGAAATGAAAAATGGGAGAAAGCCATGGATGAAGAAATGGATGCCTTGGATGCTAATGCTACATGGGAATTGGTGCCTTTGCCTAAAGGCAAGAATACAATTGGCTGTAAGTGGGTTTATAAGATCAAGCACAGTGCAGATGGTTCTGTGAATAGATACAAGGCAAGATTAGTTGTCAAGGGGTATGCACAGACATATGGCATTGATTATGAAGAAACTTTCAGCCCGGTTGCAAGGATGGCAACCATAAGAGCAGCCATTGCTATGGCTGCATCAAAGGGATGGTCTTTACATCAGATGGATGTAAAGAATGCCTTCTTGCATGGTGATTTGCAAGAAGAGGTCTTTATGGAGCAGCCAGCAGGTTATGTTCATGCTGTTCATCTTGAGTTTGTTTGCAAGTTGAAGAAAGCCTTGTATGGCTTGAAGCAAGCACCTAGAGCATGGTCTGACAAGATAGGACAGTATCTTGTCACTATTGGCTTTCAGATTTCCAAGGCAGATTTCTCACTCTATGTGAGAAAAACAGAGAAAGGGATTATGCTGCTGGTCATTTATGTTGATGATTTGATCATCACAGGTGATAGTGATGAAGATATCCTTCATGTGAAAATGCTATTGAGGCAGAAGTTTGAGATGAAGGATTTGGGAGAGCTGCGTTATTTCTTGGGCATTGAGGTGATTAGATCACCAAGTGGGATACAGTTCTTACAGAGGCAGTATGGATTGGACATGCTGTCCAAATATGGGATGACAGGCTGTAAGCCTATTTTAGTTCCTTTGGAGCAGAATGTGAAGCTGAGCGCAGATGCAGGTGAGCTTCTGGAAGACCCTACTATGTACAGACGCATAGTAGGAAGTTTAATTTACATGACTATTACCAGGCCAGATTTGAGCTATGCTGTTGGGTTGGTAAGTCAGTTTATGCAGGCTCCAAGGAAATCGCATTTGGATGCGGCTAGACGCATACTCAGGTATGTGAAGTCCACATTGCAGTATGGACTATTTTATGAGGCTGGGGTTCAGATACAGTTGCATGGATACACTGATGCTGATTGGGCTGGTAGCATTTCAGATAGACGATCTACCAGTGGATATGTGTTCTCTTTTGGGAGTGCTGCAGTCACTTGGAGCAGCAAGAAACAGCCTACAGTTGCCCTGTCGAGCACAGAGGCTGAGTACAGGGGTGCAGCAATGGCTGCATGTGAGGTAGCTTGGTTGCATAAGCTACTTTATGATATGCATCAGTCTACAGATGGGCCGGTTGTCATTTATTGTGACAACATGAGCAGTATACATTTGGCAAAGAACCCAGTCTTTCATGCTAGAACAAAGCACATTGAGGTGCATTATCACTATGTGCGGGAGAAGGTTTTACTAGGTCTTATTGATCTAGTTTATGTCAGCACAGAGGATCAGGTGGCTGACATATTCACGAAAGCATTGGGCGCAGAGAAGCTGTGCAAGTTCAGAGACCTGCTTGGTGTGCAGGAATTGGGATTGAGCTCGAGGGGGAGTGTTGAGATATCGAGCTCCACTCGCGATATGCCAGGGTGACTGTTGTGCATTTATGTCACCGACTTGTTAGCTAGAGATGCGGTTGGTACACCGCCCACGAATAATAGCTGGATGACAGCTATCCTTATCTACTCTAGTTTGTGGCTCAGTTAGTATGCCACCTTAGTTAGTTGAGTTTGGTTTGAAACCCACATATAGGGTTCTTCTATTTTCTTTGTAAGAGAGTTCTTTTGGCTTTCACAACTAAGAAGAGGAAAACTGTTTTCAGCCTCCACCTTTGTGTGTATTCCCCCATTGTGCATGTAAGAAAGCCACAAGTGAGACTCCTTTCCTCTCTCCCACAATCTTCACAGCGGTTATGCCTTCATATTTGTCCTTCATAATATACATGGAATTATTGAAATTATGGATATTTTTATGTCAATACATATGGTTATTGCTCTATACTTGATATTTCCAACAAAAGTGACATCTGGTGATACAATGGTAGGAGGAAGTCATGGAATTGATGATCTAGCCTAATGCCCTTCTCGCAAGTTTTAGTCTTAAGAGTCATGCAGGGCATGGCCAGTGAATTCATCCATTGTAGGCTGTATTGTTTTGGCACTCTACAAATTTTAGAGTGCAGGCTAAAGCTTGTGGAGACTTAAGATTTGTATTCACTTGAATAGACTGATGTTGTTGCCTTGAATGCTCCAACCAAATGTGAGACCACAGCTTGTGTTCTTCGCTCTAATGGCGATGATTAAATGTAAGCATCTACAACTGCTTCCTACTACTCCTCTATAGGGAGTCTTCTTTCTTCTCGATGTTTCTCCCTCAGCAAACATTGCAAAAGTGTCTTTTGTTGCCATTTTAACACCGTGCCATTTCTTTTATCACCCCATAATCTATTCCTTGTGCCTTGACCAGGCTTTTTGGCTTTCCTACCTCGCAACCTATGTCTGATTCTCTTGCAAGCCATGATGAGCTGCATCTTGCTATTGATGCCATGGAGACAATCATTGAACCGCCACCAAAATAGAGACCAGCTATTTTGTGAGGCGAGCAAAGAATAGACGATGACTTACTCGAGTAAAGAAGATAATGCTAAACCAAATGAACAAGATAATGCCAAGCTGACTATGTATGGGATAGGTTACAGGGTGACATGAGGCTAATGTTTGAAGATTTGCAGGGTGGAAGGTGAAAAAATTTGCAAGTGTGAAATTTTTAGCCACCATGATTTCCCCCCTTTGGTGATACACATAAGCAAAATTGGATATACCGGATTCCCTCAAGCAAGTCCAATGTGGCCCAAATTGCTTCAAAATACAAATAGGCCAAAGGGCATGGTATTGGATTTGATGTTGTGTATTATGATATGCAATGACCCTTGACATGCTTATGAGCCATATAGTAAGGAATTGCATAGAAAAAGAACCAATAAAAATGTATAAATAGTGTTGGATTTATTAAAAGATCTTTGTACATGCATAAATTGCACATTTTCAAACTCTTCCATTCTAGGATGAATCTAGATACCAATATCACCAACTATCAATGTTTTAATACCAACATGTACTCGTCCCGCTAGTTTGGCTTCCATTTTTGGCCCGCCGTAGTAGTAGGTATAAGTGAAGGCTCTGTTTCCTACCGGCTAAGTGATTAGAATCCCCACTTTACCAACACATGTTTCAGTTTCTGATTCGTTGGTTATCTCTTACTACTTGTTTCGTGCATGCGTCTTGAACTAGGCTTCTCATCGTTCGTCTTGCTCATGTTGAACCTTGCAATTCGTTGTGCTCTAATTTTTTTTTCCTCCTTCTCCAGCTTATACTCGCTACTCCAAAAAATCTTGGTTGCCTTACTTCCAAGTCGAACATGATGCTTCAAATTATCAATTGATGGGAAAATAGACATAGTGGTACATTGCACAGTGATGCTGCAAACGCTTGTTGACATGTTTGCAACGGTGGATTAAGAGATCGAGCTCTTGAGTTCTTTGTGGCCACACAAGACGGCCTCTATAGAGCCTCTTGCTTAAGCGAGGATTGGATAGGATTAAGGACTATGACAATCTCAGACGAGGGGTACAAATGCATGCAATTATGCCTGTGGAGGTTGTTGCATGCATGCATGCCTGTGGCGGTTGCTGTGACAAAGGAAAAAAACCCGTTGCCTGCAACCAATTTGAGGAGTGCAGCCATCACCAAGAAAACCATAGGTGAGGGTGGAACCTCCTTTGTGTCATTGTGTCTTGATGCAACCAAAACCATTCTCAAGGGTGAACCATTTGATGGTGCAATATCTTTTGTCTCTAAAAAATCAATAAGATTGTATGCACCATGGGCTGTGAACCAAGTCGAAACCACCAAGGCATCCTTTGTATCATTAATGGAGATGATTGCATTCGTTGTTGTCAAAGTTGACCTAAATGGTCCACCGTCCGACCAGATCATCGTAGTTAATGGCCCCAACCCTGAAGATTGTGCTACAGTGAGCATTGCCAAGTACATGTTTTTCTACTTACAAACCTCACATCACGTTCCTCGCTAACTACATTTGTCTCCCACATAGTTGATTGTTGTGGTTGAGAGGCATTAGACACTCATTAGACACTAGCACGCTTGGTGCAAGAGTTTATAGATGCGGGCGTCCTCATGTGCATTGCCAAGAACATTTCCTTCATGCACGTACAACATGCCGAATACAACACCGTGTCGCAAGCCGAAGACAGTACTGTGGAGCAATTCGTGGAGTTACATATCACCATAAACATCGTCGAACTACCCCCCCATCTGAGGGGCATACAGACCCGTAGCCATAGAAAAACATGAAAAAAAAACAAAAAATAATGCCGTTTTGATTTTCTGCGTGCACTGTTCAAAACCATGCATATATTGCAACCACTACAAGACTCGACCGATAGATCTCGCCACAAGAACGACTACAAGCGTATCTGAAAAATTCTACTTAACAAGGAAACAACCATGCTCACTTTTGAGCAACTCTTAGAGAAGGCAGCTATACTGGCACACAAACACCAACCAATGCGCAATAGTTTATGACATCTTATTGAAGAAAAGGCTATGGCCAAATGAGCGATTTGGCTTATTCATTTCTAGGAATGCTGGCTCGGGGTAGACATACACTACAAAGGTCATAGTGCAAGCCCTCTAGCGTTTATACTCCCACAACAAAACAACGGACCCAGACTTGCCACGAGTGCTACTGATGGCATATACAGGAAAGGTGGCCAGAGGGATTGGAGGGAGCACTTTGCACATAACGCTCCATTTAATATTACTAGCATCGACATACACAGCTCTCTCAGTAGAGAAACCGCATCGCCTAACAGCTACATAAGGGAACATCGAGCTATTTGTCATTGACAAGATTTCCTTGGTCGGAGTAAGTACCTTCGTTGCTGTGGATTTGCGAATGCGTGAAATAAAGCACAAACATCAACTGCCATTTGGCAAGGTGGATGTACTTTTGACAGGGGACTTGTTTCAAGCAAGCCCCATCAAAGATTCATGGATATTTTCCAAGCTCATGAGAAACAGCAATGCTATGAGTTCATGTTGGGAAACACACATACATTGCTACGAACTAGAGGAGCCCATGAGACAATCAGACGGTCCATTTCTAGAACTTTTGAATACAATACACATAGGCAAGCAAACAACAATAGACATATGCATCCTAAACTCAGCGCACATCTGCCAAATACCAAGCAAACTTGCAACACAACACTTGTTAGATACACCAATGCAACAAAGGATAAACACAACGAATATGTGTTTGACATGACACAGGCCGAAGAACATGTTTTGCCAGCCAAAGACCATAGGCACAAAACATGTAGCAAAAAAATTGGATACCCATGGATCCAAGAAAGACTGCTGGGCTACACAAAGACGTAAAGCTCAAAAAAGGCATGATAATAGAAATTTTTTCCAGAAACTTGGACATAGCAAATGGAATCGTGAACGGCGGAGCCGATGGGGTCTTCAAAGCATCAAACAAAAAGGGCAGAGAAAGCATCGTTTGGATACAATTTGCACACATCATGGATGGTGCAAAAATGCGTGATGTGCACAACAACGACTACGATATTGAAATGCCCAAACAATGGACACCAATAAGACGAATCACAAGGGAGTTCTAGGTTGGGAACAATCACTTAAACAATGCTTCAAAACACAATTCCCAATCTAGCCAACGTCGGCAAGAACAATACATAGGTCACAAGGACTAACAATGGATTCCCTTGCCTTTGAGCCCTCAGGGTTAAGAATGCATGGGCTTGCATACACAGCTCTCTCACGCATGTGAGATAGTAACAATTTATACTTGATCAATAACCTAGAACAAAAAAACATTAAAGTTGACCCGCCTGTTTCAATTGAGATGGAAAGGCTTCGTGCAGAGGCAATGTGGATGCCTGATAAACAAGCACAAATAGGAGAGATTGCACAAGCAAACATAATTAAAAGCCTAAACACAAGGTCGTTTGCAACACAGTGACAAGCAAGACATCACCAACTCATTAAACATGCTGGACACAAGTATTATTTGCATACAAAAAACACATGCAAAGAATGAGAACCAATTAAAGCTATTGCAAATGAGGCACGTCACAACAACAGATGGACTAGGTCTGAGCACACACTTCCGAGAGAATGTAGAACTTCAGTCAACAAAGAGCGTACAAAACGATGGCTACGAGTGTCTACTGACAGTGCTAGCACTTGGCAGCAAAAAAAAAGTAACTGTAATAAACATTTACAAAGCATATCGAACAAAGACAAGAAGACTCATTGAGACTCTAGAAAGCATATCCAATGAACTGCCAAACGACATTGACATATATACAGTAGGGGACTTCAATATTAACTACAACTCAGAAGCAAAAAATAAAAACAACCTTCTACGATACATGGAAACAAAAGGAATGGAGCAACTAATCACAACACCAACTACGATCCACGGCTCTTTAATTGATCACATATGGGTCTCACAAACAACCAAAAAGCCCATACACGGGACAAAGTACATATATTGGTCTAACCACTTGCTCTTATATATAACTATAACATAGCCACATGAAGGAGGCAGACCTACTGAACACAGTTCAGCCTTGTTTCAATTGGTTTTGGTTTTCAATAAAACATGAAAATTTTATGGAGTGTGCCCTCGAATGGGTGTGCTTTACACTATTCGTGAAATGAAGAGATCAAGAACAAACTTGCCTTTTGAAAAGAGGATTAGATGCAAGTTTTTTCGCATAGCCTGAACAAGACCCCTCCTTTAGTAGAAATTACTACTAGACCTCAAGCATGGGAAAAATAAATTTTGCCAAGATCAAATGTCAATTTAAACAAGCAAATTAAGACATCTTGTATTGAAATTATGACATGGGAAATTTTGTATTTGTGATTTTTGCGATTTTTTTTGAAAGTTGAACAAACATTTGATTTTTTTTAAAATTTTAAATGTAACTAATTTAAGTCCCAAGATATACTTCCACTTCAAAATGAATTGTATTTATTGCATGTTTAGCTCTAATTTTCATGAAGTATTCTCACAATTATAATCAAATACATGTACAATAAATAGTGTTGCATCTTAATGAAACATAGGTTGTGAAGTAGTATGTCTACCACATGGCAACAATTGAAAATAATGTACTGCATCTCCTTTACTATCCCAAATAAACTCTTTGGAAACCAACTTCAACTTTGTAATAATGGAGCTAATATGGGATCTAGTTTCAATTACTTTATTTCACCTTCACCTTAGTTGATTGTGAAGATGCTCAAATTGGGAATCCCACACAAAGAGGGGCAATTTGGAACAAAAAAGTGTAGAGGATGGCGGAGAGAATCCAAACTTGGAAGCTTTTGAAGGGGCATTTTAATTAGCCTAGAACTTCCTCAAACTTGTCAAGCCATTGAAGGCAAGATCTCCTTGACGCACGAGCAATCTTTAATGTGAAGTGATTGGAGATTACGAAGAGAATCCTCAAAGAATCTAAACCTTGAATGTGCTCCAAGGGCAATCCCTTAACATACAACCATCTCAAGTGGGTGAGGGTATTATCATGGACCTCCTTAAGGCTTGGGTAGTCTTCAAGGCAAAGTTCATGGAGACTTTGAAGAGTTACATTGAAACATCGAATTCTCTCTGGGGGCATTCTCATAATGTTCAAGCACCCCAAGTGGGTGAGGGCACTTGACAAGGTGTAAGGACACTGAAGTGAGGATCTTGTTGGAATATCCCATAGGGGCACTCTCTCAATCTTCAGCCATGCCAACTTAGTGGGTAAGGGCATCCGTTTGAGATTCGAGTAGTCTTCTAGGTGGAGTAGGCTAAGGGTTTGGAGGGAATCCAAACCTCGAACATGCTGGAGAGGCATTCCCTTAATATATAACCATCGCAATTGAGTGAGGGGAGTGAGGTCAGGGATGTGTTGGAGGTGGGGGCAATCTATGAGGTAAAGGATATTGAGGTTCCCAAGAGAAGCCAAATCCTGAATATGCTCTAGGGGAATGCTCTCAAGATACAACTCGATCAAGAGGGTCAAGGCACTAGGGATGTTTTCCTCGAGGCTAGCACATTTCTTAAGCTGGAGCAATCGTAAGTTGGTGAGGCCATCGAGACCTTCAATCTTTTGGAGAGAATGACACCAGCTGAGGCTCAATCTCTCTAAACCGCCCAAAATATTTAAATTCGGCAACTCCTTCAAGGCCCGGCAATCCTTGAGCTTGAGCGTCTGCAGATTCGTGAGAGCTTTCACACCCGAAATATGTTGCAAAGATCCGCAATGAAACAAATTCAGATGCTGCATCTGAGCGAATCTACTCAAACCTTGGATTTCCTCTACCTTGTGTACGTCCTCGAGTATGAGTGATTGGAGGTTGGAGAGATCATCGAGACCACGAAGCTCACACCGGCCTATACGCAATTCAACTAATTCGGATAAGCCGCTCAAATCGACCACCCTCCTTGCCAAAGAAGAAGCAATGCAATCGCCCAGCACACCTAGCATGCTGCCCATGGCCACATCACAGCTGCGAGACCACTCACGCCTCCACCCATCTTGCTCCACAACCACCAGCTTCTTCCACATTCGCGACACCTTTCCACACATTGTTGCACCTTTCCACCTTCAATGTCCTCAACTCCTTCCACATTGGAAAGTTCTCTTCCCAGGGCGCCTCTTCACATTTCACTCTTTCCAATCGCACTATGGCCAGCTTCTGTGCAGCGCTCCATCCCCTCAGCTTTCCAATCCTCACGTTACGCATCTCTAATACGCGCAACGAACTCATACTCTGCAGTTGTAGTCCTTCGGGCAACGCCTGATCTCGTATCGTCACCAGCTGAACCTTTGGACACTCCCGCAGCCCCAGCTCCTCCGCAATTAGTGCAGTTCCTTGCTCTGATCCTAGAACAACTCTCTCTACCTCTGCGTATTGGATAGGCCCCTCCTTTGTCACTCCTGCCACCAGAAAACGGGAGCTCGCAGCAACTTCACGCTCGGCCAAGGCCACCAACAATTCATGCACCGTAACTCTTTTTTGCACTCCTTCAAATTGCAGCAGACCGTCCAACGTGAGGAGCTGCAACTGCGATTGAAAAATTCACCATCAACAAAGAGCTACCACTCACTAGTCGCACTGCTCAAGTCTCTTGAGTTTTAGACCAACATGTTGTAAAACGCCAATATAATTACTTACATGCTCAGCAACATCGTCATTCGAAAGCTCCTCCTCGTACAAAATACTTAACAATTCGTGCACTTCCTCCACCAAATACATGCCAGCGTTCTAGCATGCCCTAATGCTCTTATGCTCTTCAACTTATGCTCTTCAACTTCAGACCAAGAGCCTTCAATGCTAGCGGATGATAGCAGTTGTTGAACAGACATAAGCTCAGCACAGCATCGACCCACTCTTTAGAAGGGAATGAGAGTTCTTGGTGGCCGTAATATTTCTTGAACATTTGCAATGCTTCTTGCTCATTCAAGCTAGGTATAGATCCCACGCACGTCTTATCACAACCTTTTAAAAGTTCCTTAAGGAGCTGCTCACTCCTCCTTGTCACCAGCACTTTACTTCTGGGCCCAAACCCAGCCTCAAGAATTTAACTTGCTTCTTCTAAAGAATGGTTCCAAACATTGTCAATGGCAATAAAGACATCATACACTTTCATCTGCTCTTTCATAAGCCGGATCACCTGCGCAAATATAATAAAAGCAAATGCGAAATATTCTTATATTTTAAAAGTTGAATCTTGTAAACAGGGATCAAAAAATTTGAGACAAAACTTAAAGCTCAATTCACTAGATAGTGCTACTTGCTTCCAATGGCTACACCGAGCTAAAAACACATTTTCATAAATAAAAGAAATAACTATACATTAAGACTTTCTCTGCTAACTCACATAGACAAGAGTTGTGCTTGAGAGAGAGTGTGTGTGTGTGTGTACCCACACGATGCACATCCACAAACATGTGCTCCTCCCCCCCCCCCCTCCCCAACCACAAGCCACAAAGGATTTGGAGGGGGGCGGGGGTAGGGGCAGGAGGGGGAGCCCTCAAATTAGCAAAAGGATAAACAAGAAGGTGAAACAGAGGCAAGGGGAGGAAGAATGGAGATGGGGAAGTGAGCAGAGTGGAAAGCGCATGAGTAATAGAGCTTTTCTAGTAGATTCTACTACTTAGTACCTATTAACTTCAATTCAATTCAGTTCAGTTTAGTTCAGTTCAATTCAATTCAGGTCACTCTAGACCTTATTAGAAGTTAGTTCAGTTAGAAATATCTTACTCTTTTTGGCCTGCCCTCAATGGGTAGGCCTTAGTAATTGTTTGGCCTCCAGAGAGAAAAATAAGTATTTAGATCTTTTTATGTTCACTTTTCTTTGGCATCCATTGATTGGAGGAGCATGTGAGAATCCCATGAAATTCTCCACCTTTTTCTCTCTCTCTCTTCTTAGTCCCTTCAATCCTCCACTTTTTTCTCCCACCCCCCCCCTCTCTCTCTCTCTCTCTCTCTCTCTCTCTCTTAGTATTCTTCGCCTTCTTTCTCTCCCCTATCTTCTTTTCCTTCTCTCTCTTCCCCTCTCACCTTCCAATTCATCCCCTTTTCTGCTCACCATTGGGTATGAAAGGACCTAACAAAAGAGAGTATATAAAAAAATCTACTCCACTATTACATATGGATAGGATGGAGTGCAAGAGCTGGCCACAACCATTCAAATACAAATATAAAAGTTAACAACATTGCATACTGAGAGCCTCAAATTGAATTAAAAGAGATTACATAAATGCCTTAGTCTCTTAGAGACCAAAACATTCCATCCAATGAGGCAAAAGATCACTGAGCACACCCAAAAGATTACATCCAGCCATTGCTGAGAGCCTCGTCTAAGCAAGAGGGAATTTGTACAACTTTATTTTTAGCCAGTCTAGCTTGTTGCATTAAAAATTTTTCGAGAGCCAAATGAGGATACGATGGAGAGGCCGAAGACCATGCACATTGCCAAGACTCGGTTAACCACCCCCCAGCAAGTCGAGAGTACTCTGCTCTAAAAATATTGAGGGCTTCATCGACATCTAGGGGGAACCCATACAACACAACCATAAAGAGGCCCTCTGTGAGCATGTTATCCAAGGTGATGACATTCAGACATGTGGGGAGTCGCCTGTGGGCACGAAGAGTCTCCACTAGTGTGAGCATTTCTATTCCATGTGAGTGCAACGCAATCACCTTATATGAGAAGGCAGATATTATTGGGATCACAGAGCATCGAGGGGGGGACCAACTAGGCATGCTGAAGATGAGTGGGTGCACAGAAGATGAGCAGGGGAGCAGAAGCAGTGATGAGAGTTAGAGGAGGGAGCATGGAGAAAAGTAGAGTAGCGATGGAAAAGAGATAGAGGATAGACGAGGGGTGTGGAGCAAAGTAGCAGAGCAAGGGTGGATCAGAGCAACGTAGTAAAATGCCAAATGCCACGAATCTTATATATATATAAAGTTCGAGCCACCATGGTGGCTGGAGCTCAGGGTTCCATCCATATTAATTGTAGGCCATCGCAATAAAATCCCCCAGACGTCAGGCTGGTAATCATGAAGAAGATGCCATGTGGTGCCACTCCGGTGGCTGGTAATTAACTTAGCCGTGACAGACATGGGTTGATGAGAGCCACAACCAACGGGCAGTAATTCTCATTACCATGTCGAATCACTCATTATCATGCACTCTAGTTCTCTACTAAGCATGCGATCCTGGTGACTAGTAATTTTTACTGCACTCATAGTGATTATGCATGCTAAAGCATGGTGGTGGGTGAGCGGTGGCATGGTGGAATGTAGCCATGGCAGACATGGCTAATGACAACCACCACCATTAGGCACTAATTCCCACAAAAGTAAAACATGAAGCGTAATCACCTCTAATCCCTCATTATCATAATTTATTGCACTCATAGTAATCATGCATGCAAGCCCAGTGGTGGTAACTAAAAGCTGAGTACTTGAGGGCCACTGTAGTGGTTGGTAATTAACTAACAGCCTGGTCACACTTTGCTGTGGTATTTTTATTTTTCCTTCTACCTCATATCCCATGCGCTTCTTTGATTTCTTTGCCCTTGAATGCCAAGACACTATGATTGTCTCCGTCAAAACTTGTGAGACCGCTTCATCATTTGGGACCCACTCCTTCATTATACAATTGATATACAATGTGTTGTTATCCATATTATCCTTCCTACCCTTTGGCTTATACCATACCGTTGTAAATGTTGTAGCTCTCCCTTAATCGTCTCTTTGCACATCAACTACTTTTGCAACCCAAAACTTCACATTCTCATATTCATCGTCCGCCGATGGCTGAACCACAACAAAACAATCGACCTCTATATCTACTTGTGGCATAAACTCTTTCTTCTTCGGTCCACAATATGGATGTGGGAGTAATGATACAAATTCATTTTCAAAGACTAGAGCTGGGCGCAAATCGTTATGAACATTTGGCCAAAACATATTGCATTCTTCCTTGACATCCTTTGAGCCTCACATTCTCTCAAGGTCCTTTATTAATTTTCGTGTCTTGTTAATTACAGTGGTAGTGTGTTCTCTCCAAGTAGTCTTCAAATCAGGATATCTCCAGAGCATTTCCTCTGTATGTAATAAATGCTTTTAATCCTTCTATTTCACAGTTAGACCTCTCATTGAATTCTTGTATAGGAGCCCATGTTGGATACCTTTCCTTACTGGGAATTGAAGTTAAGAGACTGTAAGGTTCTTGTGTGTTATTCAAACAAGTACTTATCAGATGGGGGCTCCACTTTGTATGCAAGTTAGATATGCTTTGCATGGTCGATCATGCATTATACACCGTTTTCCCCCTAATGATATGCACATCTGTAAAAAAACACGCCCTTACGTGTGTTATCTAACCAAGTACTTATCAGATGGGTGTGCCTCTTTTAAAACAAGTCAATACCACTGAGGTTGAGGTGTAGGAAAAGTATTGTGCCCATCAAATATGCTTTGTGTGGTCGATCTACCATTAAATACCATTTTTGCATGTGTCATGCTCATCCGTAAAAAAACACTCTGCTAGTTATGTTATCTGATCAAGTACTTATGGGATGGGCATGCCACTTTGGATGTAAGTTAATTCCACCTACTTTAAGGTGTTTGCAAAGTATTTTACCCATCGGATATGGTTTGCATTGTCGATCAAGCATAAAACACCGTTTTTGCCTTAGTATCATGCACAACCGTAAAAAACACGGTCCTAGGTGTGTTATTAAAACAAGTACTTCTCAGATGGGGGCTCCACTTTGCATGCGAGTCTGTTTCAACTAGGTTGAGGTGTGTGCAAAGTATTGGGACCATCGGATATGCTTTGCATGGTCGATCGTGGATTATACACCGTTTTTCCCCTAGTGATATGCACATCCATAAAAAAACACACCCTTAGGTGTGTTATCCAACCAAGTACTTATCTGATGGGTGTGCCTCTTTGAGAACATGTCAATACCACCTAGGTTGAGGCATAGGAAAAGTATTGTGCCCATCGGATATCCTTTGCATTGTCAATCGAGCATTAAATACCATTTTTGCTCTAGTGTCACGCACATCCGTAAAAAAACACGCTGCTAGGTATGTTATCCGATCAAGTACTTATGGGATGGGCGTGCCACTTTGCATGTAAGTGAACTCCACCTATTTGAAGGTGTGTGCAAAGTATTATGCCCATCAGATATGCTTTGCATTGTCAATCAAAAACACCGTTTTTGCCTTAGTGTCATGCACATTCGTAAAAAAACACGCTGCTAGGTATGTTATTCCATCAAGTACTTATGGGATGGGTGCTCCACTTTGCACACAAGTCTGTTTCAACTAGGTTGAGGTGCGTGCAAAGTATTGTGACCATCATATATGCTTTGCATGGTCAATCATGCATTATCCACCATTTTTCCCGTAGTGATATGCACATCCGTAAAACAACACGCCCTTAGGTATGTTATCTGACCAAGTACTTATCGGATGGGTGTGCCTCTTTGAGAACATTTCAATACCACCTAGGTTGAGGTGTAGGAAAAGTATTGTGCCCATTGGATATCCTTTGCATGGTCGATCGAGCATTAAATACTATTTTTGCTCGTGTCATGCACATCCGTAAAAAAACACGCTGCTAGGTATGTTACCCGATCAAGTACTTATGGGATGGGCGCTCCACTTTGCATGTAAGTCAATTCCACCTAATTGAAGGTGTGTGCAAAGTATTGTGCCCATCGGATATGGTTTGCATTGTCGATCAAGCATAAAACACCGTTTTTGCCTTAGTGTCATGCACAACCATAAAAAATATGTCCTAGGTGTGTTATTTAAACAAGTACTTCTCAGATAGGGCCTACACTTTGCATGCGAGTCGGTTTCAACTAAGTTGAGGTTCGTGCAAAGTATTGTGACCATCCGATATGCTTTGCATGGCCGATCATGCATTATACACCATTTTTTCCCTAGTGATATGCAAGGTGTGTTATTTAAACAAGTACTTCTCAGATAGGGCCTACACTTTGCATGCGAGTCGGTTTCAACTAAGTTGAGGTTCGTGCAAAGTATTTTGACCATCCGATATGCTTTGCATGGCCGATCATGCATTATACACCATTTTTCCCCTAGTGATATGCACATCCGCAAAAAAACATGCACTTAGGTGTGTTATCTGACCAAGTACTTATCGGATGGGTGTGCTTGTTTGAAAACATGTCAATGCTACCTAGGTTGAGGTGTAGGAATAGTATTGTGTCCATCGGATATGCTTTGCATGGTCGATCGAGTATTAAATACCATTTTTGCCTTGGTGTCATGCACATCCGTAAAAAAACACGCTACTAGGCATGTTATCTGATCAAGTACTTATGGGATGGGCATGCCACTTTGCAAGTAAGTCAATTCCACCTAGCTTAAGGTATGTGCAAAGTATTGTACCCATCGGATATGCTTTGCATTGTCGATCAAGCATAAAACCCCATTTTTGCCTTAGTGTTATGCACAACCATAAAAAAACACGGTCCTAGGTGTGTTATTCAATTAATTACTTCTTAGATGGGCGCTCCACTTTGCATGCAAGTCCATTTCAACTAGGTTGAGGTGCGTGAAAAGTATTGTGACCATCGGATATGCTTTACATGGTCGATCATGCATTATACACCGTTTTTCCCCTAGTGATATGCACATCCCTAAAAAAACAGGCCTTTAGGTGTGTTATCCAACCAAGTACTTATCTGATGGGTGTGCCTCTTTGAGAAAATGTCAATACCACCTAGGTTGAGGCATGGGAAAAGTATTGTGCCCATCGGATATCCTTTGCATTAACGATCGAGCATTAAATACCATTTTTGCTCTAGTGTCATGCACATCCGTAAAAAAACACGCTGCTAGGTATGTTATCCGATCAAGTACTTATGGGATGGGTGCGCCACTTTGCATGTAATTCAATTTCACCTATTTGAAGGTGTGTGCAAAGTATTATGACCATCGGATATGCTTTGCATTGTCGATCAAGCATAAAACACTGTTTTTACCTTAGTGTAATGCACAACCATAACAAAACACGGTCCTAGGTGTGTTATTCAAACAAGTACTTATCGGATGGGGCTCCACTTTGCACACAAGTATCTTTCAACTAGGTTGAGGTGTGTGCGAAGTATTATGACCATTGGATATGCTTTGCATGGTCGATCATGCATTATACAGCGTTTTTCCCCTAGTGATATGCACATCCGCAAAAAAACACGCCCTTAGGTGTGTTATCTGACCAAGTACTTATCGGATGGGTGTGACTGTTTGAGAACACGTCAATACCACCTAGGTTGAGTGGTAGAAAATGTATTGTGCCCATCAGATATGCTTTGCATGGTCGATCAAGCATTAAATATCATTTTTTCCTTGGTGTCATGCACATCCGTAAAAAAACACGCTGCTAGATATGTTATCCGATCAAGTACTTATGGGATGGGCATGTCACTTTGCATGTAAGTTAATTCTACCTAGTTTAAGGTGTGTGCAAAGTATTATGCCCATCGGATATGCTTTGCATTGTGGATGAAGCATAAAACACCATTTTTGCTCTAGTGTAATGCACAACCATAAAAAAACATGAGCGTCGGTGTGTTATTCAAACAAGTAATTATCGGATGGGGGCTCCACTTTGCACGCAAGTATATTTTAACTACATTGAGGTGCGTGCAAAGTATTGTTACCATTGGATATGCTTTGCATGGTCGATCACGCATTATACATCGTTTTTCCCCTAGTGATATGCACATCCATAAAAAAACACGCCCTTAGGTGTGTTATCTAACCATGTACTTATCGGATGGGTGAGCCTATTTGAAAACATGTCAATACCACCTAGGTTGAGGGGTAGGAAAAGTATTGTGCCCATCGGATATGCTTTGCATGGTCGATCAAACATTAATACCATTTTTGCCTTGGTGTCATGCATGTCCAAAAAAAACACGTTGCTAGGTATGTTATCCGATCAAGTACTTATGGAATGGGCATGCCACTTTGCATATAAGTCCATTCCACCTAGTTTAAGGTGCGTTCAAAGTATTGTAGTCATCGGATATGCTTTGCATTGTCCATCAAGCATAAAACACCGTTTTTGCCTGTGTCATGCACAACCATAAAAAAACACGGTCCTCGGTGTGTTATTCAAACAAGTACTTCTCAGATGGGACATCCACTTTTCATGCAAGTCCCTTTAAACTATTTTGAGGTGCGTTCAAAGTATTGTGACCATCGGATATGCTTTGCATGGTCGATCATGCATTATACACCATTTTTCCCCTAGTGATATGCATATCCATAAAAAACCACGCCCTTAGGAGTGTTATCCAACCAAGTACTTATCTGATCGGTGTGCCTCTTTAAGAACATGTAAACACCACCTAGGTTGAGGCATAGGAAAAGTATTGTGCCCATCGGATATCCTTTGCATTGTCGATCGAGCATTAAATACCATTTTTGCTCTAGTGTCATGCACATCCGTAAAAAAACACGCTGCTAGGTATGTTATCCAATCAAGTACTTATGGGATGGGCGTACCACTTTGCATGTAAGTTAATTTCACCTAGTTGAAGGTGTGTACAAATTATTGTGCCCATCGGATATGATTTTCATTGTCGATCAAGCAAAAAACACCGTTTTTGCCTTAGTGTCATGCACAACCATAAAAAAACACGGTCCTAGGTGTGTTATTCAAACAAGTACTTCTCAGATGGGGGCTCCACTTTGCACACAAGTCTCTTTCAACTAGGTTGAGTGCGTGCAAAGTATTGTGACCATCAGATATGCTTTGCATGGTCGATCACGCATTATCATCCGTTTTTGCCGTAGTGATATGCACATCCACAAAAAAGCACGCCCTTAGGTATGTTATTTGACCAAGTACTTATCGGATGGGTGTGCCTCTTTGAGAAAATTTTAATACCACCTAGTTTGAGGCATAGGAAGAGTGTTGTGCCCATCGGATATCCTTTGCATGGTCGATCGAGCATTAAATACTATTTCTGCTCTAGTGTCATGCACATCCATAAAATAACGCGCTGCTAGGTATGTTGTCCGATCAAGTACTTATGGGATGGACGCGCCACTTTGCATGTAAGTCAATTTAACCTATTTGAAGGTGTATGCAAAGTATTTTGCCCATCAGATATGCTTTGCATTGTCGATCAAGCATAAAATACCGTTTTTGCCTTAGTGTCATGCACAACCATAAAAAAACACAGTCCTAGGCGTGTTATTCAAACAAGTACTTATCCGATGGGGGCTCCACTTTGCACGCAAGTCTGTTTCAACTAGGTTGAGGTGCGTGCAAAGTATTGTCACCATCAGATATGCTTTACATGGTCAATCACGCATTATACAACGTTTTTCCGGTAGTGATATGCACATCCGCAAAAAAACATGCCCTTAGGTATGTTATCTGACCAAGTACTTATCGGATGGGTGTGCCTCTTTGAGAACATTTCAATACCACCTAGGTTAAGGTGTAGGAAAAGTATTGTTCCCATCGGATATGCTTTGCATGGTCGATCGAGCATTAAATACCATTTTTGCCTTAGTGTCATGCACATCCATAAAAAAACACGCTGCTAGGTGTGTTATCCAATCAAGTACTTATGCGATGGGAAGGCCACTTTGCATGTAAGTCAATTCCACCTAGTTGAAGGTATGTGCAAAGTATTGTGCCCATCGGATATGCTTTGCATTGTCGATCAAGCATAAAACACCATTTTTGCCTTAGTGTCATGCACAATCATAAAAAAACACGGTCCTAGGTGTGTTATTCAAACAAGTACTTATCGGATGGGGGCTTCACTTTGCACGCAAGTCTCTTTCAACTAGGTTCAGGTGCGTGAAAAGTATTGTCACCATCACATATGCTTTGCATGGTCGATCACACATTATACAACGTTTTTCCTATAGTAATACGCACATCCCCAAAAAAACACGCCCTTAGGTATGTTATCTGACAAGGTACTTATCGGATGGGTGTGCCTCTTTGAGAACATTTCAATACCACCTAGGGTAAGGTGTAGGAAAATTAATGTTCCCATCGTATATGCTTTGCATGGTCGATCGAGCATTAAATACCATTTTTGCTTGAGTGTCATGCACATCCGTAAATGCCGCTAGGTGTGTTATCCGATCAAGTACTTATGCAATGGGAATGCCACTTTGCATGTAAGTCAATTCCACCTATTTGAAGGTGTGTGCAAAGTATTGTGCCCATCGGATATGCTTTGCATTGTCGATCAAGCATAAAACACCGTTTTTGCCTTAGTGTCATGCACAACCATAAAAAAACACGGTCCTAGGTATGTTATTCAAACAAGTACTTATCGGATGGGGGCTCCACTTTGCACGCAAGTCTATTTCAACTAGATTGAGGTGCGTGCAATGTATTTTCACCATGGGATATGCTTTGCATGGTCGATCATGCCATATACAATGTTTTTCCTGTATTAATATGCACATCCGTAAAAAAACACGCCCTTAGGTATGTTATCTGACCAAGTACTTATCGGATGGGTGTGCCTCTTTGAGAACATTTCAATACCACCTAGATTAAGGTGTAGGAAAAGTATTGTGCCCATCGGATATGCTTTGCGTGGTCGATCAAGCATTAAATACCATTTTTGCCTTAGTGTCATGCACATCCGTAAAAAAACACATTGCTAGGTGTGTTATCCAATCAAGTACTTATGCGATGGGAATGACACTTTGCATGTAAGTCAATTCCACCTAGTTCAAGGTGTGTGCAAAGTGTTATGCCCATCAGAGATGCTTTGCATTGTTGATCAAGCATAAAACACCGTTTTTGCCTTAGTGTCATGCACAACCATAAAAAAACACGGTCCTAGGTGTGTTATTCAAATAAGTACTTCTCAGATGGGGGCTCCACTTTGCACCCAAGTCTGTTTCAAATAGGTTGAAGTTCGTGCAAAGTATTGTGACCATCGAATATGCTTTGCATGGTCGATCACGCATTATCCGCCGTTTTTCCCGTACTGATATGCACATCCGCAAAAAAACATGGCCCTTAGGTATGTTATCTGACCAAGTACTTATCGGATGGGTGTGCCTCTTTGAGAACATTTCAATACCACCTAGATTGAGGCATAGGAAAAGTATTGTGCCCATCAGATATCCTTTGCATGGTGGATCAAGCATTAAATACTATTTTTGCTCTAGTGTCATGCACATCCGTAAAAAAACATGCTGCTAGGTATGTTATCCTATCAAGTACTTATGGGATGGGCACTCCACTTTGCATGTAAGTCAATTTCACCTTGTATAAGGTGTGTGAAAAGTATTATGCCCATTGGATATGCTTTGCATTGTCGATCAAGCATAAAACACCGTTTTTACCTTAGTGTCATGCACATCCATTAAAAAACACGCTGCTAGGTATGTTATTCGATCAAGTACTTATGGGATGGGTTCTCCACTTTGCACACAAGTCCGTTTCAACTAGGTTGAGGTGCATGAAAAGTATTGTGACCATGGGATATGCTTTGTATGGTCGATCACGCATTATCCACTGTTTTTGCCGTAGTGATATGCACATCCACAAAAAAACACACCCTTAGGTATGTTATCTAACCAAGTGCTTATCGGATGGGTATGCCTCTTTGAGAACATTTCAATACCACCTAGGTTGAGGTGTAGGAAAAGTATTGTGCCCATCGGATATCCTTTGCATGGTTGATTGAGCATTAAATGCCTTTTTTGCTCTAGTGTCATGCACATCCGTAAAAAAACACACTGCTAGGTATGTTATTCGATCAAGTACTTATGGGATGGGCGCTCCACTTTGCATGTAAGTCAATTTCACCTAGTTTAAGGTGTGTGCAAAGTATTTTGCCCATCAGATATGCTTTGCATTGTCGATCAAGCATAAAACACTATTTTTGCCTTAGTGTAATGCACAACCATAAAAAAACACGGTCCTAGGTGTGTTATTTAAACAAGTACTTATTAGATGGGGGCTCCACTTTGCACCCAAGTAAAGTTAAACTAGGTTGAGGTGCATGGAAAGTATTGTGACCATTGGATATGCTTTACATGGTCGATCATGCATTATACACCGTTTTTCCCCTAGTGATATGCACATCCGTAAAAAAACATGCCCTTAGGTGTGTTATCCAAGCAAGTACTTATCTGATGGGTGTGCCTTTTTTAAAACAAGTCAATACCACCTAGTTTGACATTCAAGTAAAGTATTGTGCCAATCGGATATGCATTGCATGGTTGATTGAGCACATTTGTAAAAAAACACGGTCCTAGGTGTGTTATCGGATCAAGTACTCATCTAACTGACATGCCACTTTTCATGCAACTCAATAACATATAGGTTGAGGTGGGTGCAAAGTATTGTTCCCATCAGATGTACTTTGCATGGTATATCACGTATTAAACTCTGTTTGTGCCTCAATGTCATGCACAACCATAAAAAAACACGCTTTTAGGTGTGTTATCCGACCAACTGCTTATCAGATGGGTGTACCACTTTGCATGCAATGCAATACCATAATTCTTGAGGCTCATGCAAAGTATTGTGCCCATTGAATATGCTTTGCATTGTCGATCAAGCATTAAACACCATTTTGGCCTTAGTGTCATGCACAACCGTCAAAAAACGCAGTCCTAGATGTGTTATTCGACTAAGTACTTATGGGATGGGCACGCCACTTTGCATGTAAGTCAATAATACCTAGGTTGAGATGTGTGCAAAGTATTGTGACGATAGGATATGCGTTGCATTGTCGATCAAGCATAAAACAACGTTTTTGCCTTAGTGTCATGGACAACCAATAAAAAACATGGTCCTAGGTGTGATATTCAAAAAAATACTTGTCGGATGGGGGAGACACTTTGCAAGAAATTCAATTTCAACTAGGTTGATGTGCGTGCACAGTATTGTCTCTATCAGTTATGCTTTGCATGGGGGATCACACATTATACACCGTTTTCCCCCTAGTGTTATGCACATCTGTCAAAGAACATGCTCTTAGGTGTATTATCATACCAAGTACTTATTGAATGGGCATTCCACTTTGCATGGAACACCATACCACCACTTTTAAGGCATGTGCAAAGTATTGTGCCCATCAGATATGCTTTGCTTGTCCATCACTATTACTCTTTTGGCATGGATAGCACATAAGTTCGCGTCTTCAAAAAGACCTACTGTCATCTGCTCCTCTCACCACCCCCTCTTCCACCCCAACCCCCCTCTTCACTCCCCCTTTCTTCCCCCCTCTACCCCCTCTTTCTCTCTCTACTAAAGGGATCAAGCAAGAGAAGGGTGTGGACTTTGATGAGATATTCTCTCCGGTTGTGAAGATGACCACACTTAGATGCATGCTTGGACTAGTGGCATCAGAGGATATGGAGCTTATGCAGATGGATGTCAAGATAGCTTTCTTGCATGGGGATTTGCATGAGGAAATTTACATGGTGCAACCGGAAGGCTTTGAAGAAAAGGGCAAAGAGCACCCCCCTCTCTCTCTTTCTCTCATTTCTCTCTCCCTCTATTTCTCTCACCTCCACCTCTCTCTCCCTCAGCTCTCTCATCACCTCACCCAACCTCTCACCCTCCATCCCAACCCCCTCACACCTTCCTACCTAAAGCCGCCTACCTATCTCACAGCAGTGCCTACCTAGGACGGATAGCGATGGCACCTGCCCTGCCCTCCCGCCTATCTTGCAATAGCTCTACCGCATGTGCCCCTCTCCGTCGGTGCCCTATCGATTCAATGCCTCTAGCACCCACCCTCCACTACTCCTAGCCCGCACCGACTCTACTCCACCTACAATGCCACTTGCTCGACAAGTCCCTCGCCCGCTAACTCTGCCTCCAATGTTGATGCCGACTCCATCAATTGTCGCCTCCAACTACCACCTAGCTTCGCCTTCGCCTCCCTATCCAACTCCTCTGACCCCCTCACACTGCTCCCCATAGCCCTCCCCCCCCCACTTGGCTAACCGTCTCGACGATGACATCTCCACAAACAAACAAAAAACAAATCCCACCACTAACCCTAAAAAGTAACCCTAATGAGGTTAGGTTATGTTAGTTCAATGAGGTTAGGTTAGGCTAAGTTAAACTGAGAATTAGTTAGTAATGCTAATTGTTAGTTAGGTTAGGCTAACTTCATTAGTATTAGGTTAGATTAACTGGTAAATTGTAGTTAGGTTACATTAACCGAAGTTAAGGTTAGGTTAATCGTAGTTAGGTTAGTTGCAATAACTATTCAATTAGATTAACTAGATAGTTAGGCTAGTTAGGTTAATTGGATAGTTAGACTAACTACTTAGTTAGACTAATTGAATCTAATTTAGTTTTTAAGAGTCTAAGGCCATTTGCAACCAAACGTATAGACCAAAGGACCCCTAATTTCACCATAACTTTAATAGACCATAACTCGCCCATTTTTTGACCCAAATTGAACCCAAAATTCACATACAGAAACACCAAGCTATGGGTATTTTCTAGCCCATTATACACCATTTCAACGTCCCTAGAACTCATTACCCCTAATTTCACCATAACTTTAATAGACCATAACTCGCCCATTTTTGGACCCAAATTGAACCTAGTTTGAACCCCAAATTCACATATAGAAACATCATGCTATGGGGTATTTTTCTAGCCCATTATAAACCATTTCAATGTCCCTAGAACTCGTTAATTTGTGCTCCTGTGTGGGCTAAATTTTGCACTAGTTTGCTCATAACTTTCAATCGTGACCTCCGATTGACGATCCGTTTGTACCGGCACACTCCCATTCTCAAGGAGAACAATCCTAGGCATATTTTATAGCATGACATTCCCCAAATTACTAACACACCTCTAACCCCCATAACACACACAACTCAACTTTCAGACCAAAGGAGGATGCACTCACTCAAACACATGGCAAGTGTGCATGCAATTACAATCTATCTGGTGTCTATGACAACTCTCCTCACTGACTCCACCTCTTCCAATTAATCAAAACTCTCATCCTCATCCCATCCACAACATGGCAGATCATCGTCGTGAGTGGTGATGATGACCTTGAATTGGATGACGATGGCAACTTCTTCTTCAACCCCCCCAACTTAAACAACAATGGAAGAAGACCCCCGGAAAATCTTGAACTTCCAAAGTACAATGGCTAGGTGATACAGAGAGGTTCCTTCAACTCTTTGATGTGGCTTGTAGACCCGTAGGTGATCAATCTAACGAGACCAAAACCACTTGGTTCCCTATGACATTGGTCAACGAAGCCTCCAAATCTTACTTAGATCTTTTGGTCGAGGAACATGCCACATGGGCCCTCCTTCAAGCCAATTCAAGCGACAGTTCCAAATGGACCCTTCAAGATAACCCACCTCTCCAACTAGGCAAGATCAAACATGGGCATCGAGAAGAACTCCGCACATATCTCGACCGAATGAAGTGCTTGATTTCCAAATATGAAGCATGCCCAAATGACAAGTACCTAACAGCCTAGTTCATTGTAGGCCTAAAAAGAAGATTCACAAAGAAACGAAAAAATAAACAGTACGAGAAGTTAGGTGTCGATCATGCGGCAGCAGTGGACATTGAAGATGGCATGATGGATTTTGACTCTGATAGTGATGACAGCAAGGACAGACGCTCCAAAAAAGGCAAATCTAAATCAACTACAAAAACATCTGATGAAATACGCTTGTCAGCCATGACCATGAAGCTAAAAGATGAAATGATGTAAGCAGTGGAGCAAAAGCTTCACATATCTCAATTGCAACCTCCAACATATCCAAGGCACAAAAATGTATGGTGTTTGCATTGCATGGCAATCCATACAGCAAAGGAATGCCACACCTTCGAGGCTGTGGTATTATATTTTTGTAGTCGATGGGCATGATGAGAGCAATTGCCTATTCAACATGCACAAAAACCCACCTCGACCTCAACAATATCAACTGGCACCCATTCCAAGATATAGGAAACCCACATTTGCCCAAGCACTGCTAGCTCCAAGATTGAATTCTATCTGGTTGCAAACCCAAGCTCCACAAGCTACTCAAAAGTCCATAACAATATGCAAGAGCACCAAATCCCCCTCCTTCAGTAGTTCCATTACAACAACTTCAAACCGAGGATGTAGATTCACAATTTGAATATGAGGCTGAATACCCAGCATACTATGTGGAAGGAGTAGAAGGGTTGATATTAGTCTATGCAAATCAAGTTTGACCAAACACATTTTGACCACCAATCAAGTGCTATAGTTGTGGAGAGAATCACAAAGTGTCCCCATCATGGTAGCCCCGCTACTTTCCAGCCACTTTGCACAGATTGTAGAATCAGCCATGCTTGCATGGATTGTCCCCTTAGGTCCAAACCCCTAAAACAAAATGAGGCTAGGCATGATGTTCCAATAGGCATCATTGGGGTTGATCAACATAGTGTAGGGGCCAAGGGCACTTTGTCACCACCATTAAATGTCATCACATGGCAACAAAAAGAGGTAGCCAGAAACACTACGCCAAAAGAAAGCACAAGCACCAATTCCTTCACCAAGCAAAGAAGCACCAAGTACTTCAACCTCTAATTTCGATCCAATTGTCAAAAATGACAGATCAATTTCAAGCACTCTTACAATGGATAGAGAAGGAACAAACCCAATTTTAAGCTGATAAGCAAGCACAACATCCAATCCCTCACTTGGATTTACCACGTCTCGACACCATAATCAAGCCTTTGTTCCATCAACCAGGGCCATAGCACAATGCTCTGCAATGCGAACTAGAAGGTGTAGCCCTCTTGAGCAGCCTAAATTGCCCCGGCTCCATCCCCATTCGAATCCTCTTATAGAATTGTCCCAGCCTATCAGCAAAATTCAAGGGAGGGGTTGATTCAGCAAATCTTCCTCCCCCTAAGGAAGAAATAGAAGACATCCCAGTCCGATTGGGTGGGAGAGATGATGTAAGCAATATCATCATGCCTTTGATCCATAAAGCACATGATGAGGTCCAAGCCATTGTGGATGGTGGCGTAGGGGTGAATGTTTTATCAAAGGATCTTTATGATGTATGGGGTCTCCCACCGATGAAGAAAGCTCATTTTAACATCTGCCTTGGAGATAATTCATGCACAAAACCCTTGGGCATAGTGAATTGGGTACCTGCAAAGATAGCAAGGCTACGATTTTATTTCTTGATAATAGACTTGGATCTCCCCAAGACTTCCTATCAAGTTTTACTTGGATTCCCTTGGCTATGAGAAGCATCAATGCTCTGGATTGACTAACGATACAAAATTGTGATAGGGTGATGAGGATCAATGTGGGGATAGAAGCGATCAAACCCATAGTGCCGAGACCATTGGATGATACCTCCTCTACCATAGCATCTAGCAAATCAGCCCTCCCACAACAAAATGCCTTGGCAGATGACACACAAAGTAATATCAACAATTGGATCCAAGCACTTGCAAAGACAATCAACAATTGCGATGCACTAGATCTAGTCCTCCCAAAAATTGATGCAAAAGTCATGCAAGTAGGATCTCCACCCATGCCTAAAAGTTCAATTGGCCCTAAAATTCCAATATTTATGGCCAACCTTGAATGGGATAATGATCTAGAAAAGACTAACATTGATAGTGATGGCTTTGATGAACCATGGGACATTAACACAGAGACTGAAAATGCTCAATTGGAAGACCATGTATTTGATAATGATTTAGCCATTATGTATGCCCTCATGGTTGTTGAGCTCAAACGTTCAAAATCAAATAATAGCAAGAGATCTCGAAAGAAAGCTGAAGGTGGGAATCGAAGCAAAGCCAAGGTTGAGTATTACAATGAGTTTGAAAGAGTGCAACAAAGGATTGTGGAGTTGTACCTCACCAAGCCAGTACCACCAACAATAAAGTCTCTTAAGCTTGAATGGGACCCAAAAGGTCTTGAAGGAGCAAGCACAACAGATGAACCATTACTTGGGAATACTTTGCCAATGGAAAAGTTACCTCACAATTCCCAACATAAAAAGTTTTGGAAATTCAAACCCCGTGTCAGAATGAAGATTGATCCTAACATTACAGCAAAAGAAATGCGCCAAGGTACTAAAAATATTGATGGTGATAGAAAGGCCCCCCAATAATGATACCACATATTCAACCAGTTCAAAACAATCAAAAGTGAATATCTGTGAGGTACTAGATTACTTCAAGAACTATACAAGAGGTAGTGCCCCCATAGCAATACCAAGACTACTAAGGGATTCTAAAGTACAAGAATTTGATAGCATTGGTGAGACTTCAGTTTATGAGGGCCCGCAAGTCAATCAACCTCGCCCTTGCAAGGGAGGAAGAAGAATTAGTGTTCATTGGGAAACAACTCACCCAAGAACAAGAAACAAAACTCAAGGCCCTTCTAATGGAATACGGAGACTACCTAGCATGGTCATACAAAGAGATGAAAGGAATTTCACCGAAAGTGGCTATACATGCCATAACTATTGGGGAAGGTGCCCGCCCTAAGGTATGTGGACCATATCGAATAAATCCCAAATATGGCACCATGGTGTATGAAGAACTATAGAAGCTCGTAGATGCAGGATTCATTTATGAGATAGAGCATACCAATTGGGTTTCCCTCATCATGATTATTCCTAAACATAACAAGAAGCTATGGGTATGTGTGAGCTTAAAGAATGTGAATGCTACCATCATCAAGTATGATCACTATCCCTTGCCCCTAATAGAAACAATATTGGAAAAGGTGGTGGGCTCAAACATATACAGCTTCTTGGATGGATTTAGTAGCTACAACCAAGTGCAAATAGATCCTAAAGATCAATTTAAAATAGCATTTACTAATAGCATGGGAAAATCCTACATGGTCATGCCATTCAGATTATGCAATGCCCCTGCCACATTTCAAAGAGTCATGTTCACTACTTTCAAATCTTTGCTTAACAAGTCTCTAAGGGTGTTCTTGGATGACTTGTACATCCATTCCAACAAGCAAGCCCACCTACAATGCCTTGGAGTAGTTCTCATCAAATGCAGGGAGTATGGCATCTTCCTAAATCCAACAAAATGCCATTTCATAGTCACCCATAGAGTTGTTTTAGGACACATCATCTCTCAACATGGAATTTTCACTGGCAGGACAAAATCAAAGATTTGGGAGTCCCAAATCCCCCCTAGTTAGAACTAGATTACTCCACTTGCATGCAGTGGCATTTGCACGTTTTTGCACTCAGTAGCATATGCACGTTTTTGCATGCACTCACATGATTTTGAATAGGCACATAGTAAATTGCATCAATAAAAACTTTGTTAACACACTTTCATTTCACACTCTCAATGCATGTAATGAATTCATAAGGAGGACAAGAAATTATGCCAAATCTCAAGAAGATTCGATGGAAGAGTTCACAACCTTAGCAAGCAACGACCCCCCTACCAAACATCACAGTCGTCTTCTTATGCACAAATATCATACTTGCATACAAACTGATCTACATGTCCAATGATCCGGGTATAACCCCATCCAAAATGACTACAAAATGGAAAGAAATGCCAAAGCTCAATAAGATTTGATGAAAAAATCCACAACCTCAACAATGAGACCCTAGCCATACCTCTTCTCAAGAAGATTTGACAAAATAACCCACTATCTCATCAACAACGAGACCCTCATCAAATGGGCACCAAACCTCTTCTCAAGAAGATTTGATGAAAGAGTCTGCAGCCTCAGCAAAAAGACCCCCCTAGATTACACAATCGTCTACCTCTTCTCAAGTGGATACAAGCTTCCTAGTAATAGAGATGGTACAAAGACATAACAACATGATCAAGTGGTGCACCACAAGTTTCACAACCACTGGGTTACATGCATGGCATCCCAATCCTATGATCACAATAGGCCATAACCCTAGGATGGGTAATAAAATGGATCCGAGGGTATGTTAACTCCATGTCAACATGGACTCAAGTAGCAGAGAATCTGTGTGTGGGGAGTAGCAGCAAAGCTCCACTTCTACTTGCATAATGCTAGGAATAATCTCTCTTAGGAATCCAACATGCAAGTCCTGCATGCAACTCCTATGTGCATGTTCTACATACAATTCCTATATGACATGTGTTCTACATGCAGTTCCTAGATGCAACTCCTACATGAAAGCTCTACATAAGATTCCTACATGTAGTTTTTCTACATGTAGTTCTTATATGGAGCTCCTACATGCATGTTCTACATGAAAGTTCTACATGCAGCTCCTATCTTCAACTCCTACATGCAAGTTAGTCTTACCATTCTTACATGTGGAGGAGAAGCTCTCCAACTTGTATAATATCCCACAATGGAATTAGTGCACACTCTTTGGGGCATTGTGTTGAGTTCTATTTTGGTGTTCTATGCAATTGTCTCCAAGAGTCGTCCTTTGCACTCCACATCCAAAAGCATGTCCTAACCTTGCCTCCTTCTCCCCTCTCCTTCAACCTTGTAACTCCTCCCCTCCCTCCCCTCCTCCCTTCTCCTCTCTCTCCCCCACCCCCATGCCCATGCACCTTCCTTCTCTCCCACTCCTATGCTTCCCCTAAACCTTACCCTTTTAGATTAGTTCCTCAACCCTTTACATCCATGATCTATGAGGAAGACAATTTCTCCACCATGTACCCTATTTTGAACCCCGGATCCCCCTTCTAACCTTGAACTCCCTTCTAAACCCTGGAACCTCCTCTTGAACCTTGGAACCTCCTTCTAACCTTGAAGCCCCTTTTGAACCCTAGATCCTCCTTCTAAATCCTGAAACTATTTCTAAACCTTAAAACCCCCAATGGAGGCACAAGCCTTCTTTACCTTGACCATGGTGATAAATATTTCTTTCACACAAGCATGCGTGATGTGATTGTCCCGAACCAGCATGGTTGAACAAACATTAGTTGTTGTCCAGCCCAGTGGCATGGTTTAGCAGAAATTAACAGCAATATATTTTGCAATATATTGTTATTTTACTAAACCAGCCTGGTGGTTGGAACATCATGCAACCGTGGCTGCTTTAGCTTAATCACCAGTTATGTGATTGTCCTAAACCAATGTGGTTGAATATACGTTAGTTATTGACTAGCTCGATGGTTGAAATTATTGGGTTTCTTAGTACTTAAATTCGTTAAATTTAATTTACTGCTATTCGGGTCATATACCACTGTTAAATTGTGGAATTCAGAAATGAAAAGAAATATACTTGTTATTTTCTAATATGTGAACTTGAGATCTCTGTCAGGCTAAACCATCCTCGTGGTTGAAATTGTGACAGTGTCCTTAACCATCCTAGTGGTTGAAATTGTGACTGTCCTAAACGTGTCCTAAACCAGCCCGGTGATTGAAATTGTGACTCTCTTAAACCAACGCAATGGTTGAAAATCGTTTTGCTTCATTATATACTTTAATTATACTATGTTTTGTATTCTTTTAGTAGTAGCAAAAAGGGGGCTCATTGTTCTGTTGTTCCCACATGTTGGGTCAGACATTAGTTATTGACCAATCAGTGGTTGAAATTATTGTGTTTCTTAGTACTTAAATTCATTAAATTTAATTTCCTACTATTCGGGTCATATACCACTGTTAAATTGTGGAATTCAGAAATGAAAAGCAATATATTGTTATTTTCTAATGGCAAAATTCAGAAATGAAAAGAAATATACTTGTTATTGTCTAGTATGTGAAGTTGAGACTGTCAGGCTAAACCATCCCAATGGTTGAAACTGTGACAATGTCCTAAACCATCCTAGTGGTTGAAATTGTGACTGTCCTAAACGTGTCCTAAACCATCTCGATGATTGGAATTGTGACTATCCTAAACCAACACGGTGGTTGAAAATTGTTTTGATTCATTATGTACTTTAATTGGATTGTGTTTTGTATTCTTTTAGTAGTACGAAAAGGGGGCTCATTAATCTATTGTTCCAGGAAACTCAAAGACAGAAATGTTTGTTGTTGCAAAACACACATAGACTTTGACCTGGCTCGGCAAGCTATGAATGACATGAGATTTGGTCGTGTTGGAGCATTGCTCCATGGGGATCGCCTCCCCAATGAATGCGCAGTCTGTAGGCCACCTGGATCCTCATCATGTGTTGCAAGGGAGGGCAGGTTTTGTAGCCTGAGGTCTCTCTTGGAGCGTGTGGTTTGTCCAAAGGGAGACCGTGAGTGGCACAGGATTGAATGCATTCACAGCACATGCAAGCATTGCAGTTTGAAGCTGAAGAAGAAGACATTCAATGTTTGTCCAAATGAAATGAGAGAAGACAACCACGTTCCTCTAAAATGGAGGAGATTTGAAAATGTCAATGTTGAAGGATCCGATAAAAAGAGATGGCTACTATCATATAAGAGCACTTGACAAAATATGAAGAGGGGAGAGGAGAAGTGTGGAGATGAGGAGAGAGGGCACAGCTAGAGAACACACCACAAATGACTAACTGTACACTAGATTTAGTTGAAAAGATAGAATATATACAAACCCATTTAGGGTTAGGGTTAGGGGATCTAACCCTTTCCTTTATAGCACTCTATAAGGTTAGTGCTATGCACATATGATCACGTGATGGTGCTATGCACACATGATCACATGATGTTGAGCATGAACTCTCAACACCTTCCCTCAAGATCAACATCATGAAGTAGGCCTTCCCTCAAGATGATGATTCTAGGGAATCGAAGAAGGACTGAGCATTACATTCCATCACACCCCTTTAATGGGAATGTCCTTCCTCTATGTCAAACCAAAACTATTGCACTTTTGTACATAGATGATCTGATTGTTACAAGAAGCAAGGAGAGCTTCATCAGAAAAATTAAACAAGACTTATCTGCAGAGTTCGACATGAAAAATCTTGGACTTATGCACTATTGTCTTGGAATTGAGTTCTGGAGAGATTCAGATAGCACATTCATGAGTCAGCTCAAGTATGTTGACAGTCTCCTGAAGAAGTTTCATATGGCAAATTGCAAGATTGCAGCCACTCCCATGGAACAGAGTTTGAAACTTACTAAAGATTCAAAAAAGCCTACACTCAATGATAGATACTACAGGTAGCTCATCGGATCTCTTATATATCTGAAAATCACACGGCCAGATATTTGTTATGTAGTAAGCTCACTAGCACAGTTTATGGCAAATCCAAAAGAGTCTCACTAGAATGCAGCCAAAAGAGTCTTGAGATACATAAGAGGTACAAGACAATTTGGGATAGAATACAGAGGAAGTCATCCACGGTTACATGGGATACTGTGACGGTGACTATGCCGGAGATCATGTGACTAGGAGATGGACACAGGGATATGCATTTTTCCTTGGTCAAGGTGCTATATCATGGTTGTCAAACAAACAGCCAATTGTTTCTTTGTGTTCGACCGAAGCAGAATATAGAGCACTCACTACAGGTGCATGTGAGGCTATATGGCTCAGAAGACTATTGTCAAAAATAGATTACTTTGATGAGTCAAAGCCAACAACAATATACTGTGATAATAAATCAGCTCAAGCATTGGCGAAAAATCTAGTATATCACTCCAGGAAAAAACACATTGATGTCAGAGAGCACTTCATCAGAGAAAGAGTGTTACTTGGTGACATCACACTACAGCATTGTGATAGCAAAGAGAATGTTGCATACATCTTTACCAAACCACTCGGTAAAGAGCTTTTCAAGAAACACCGCTTAGCTCTTGGTTTGATGCAGAGGAAGGACATTCCCATTAAAGGTAGGTGATGGAATGTAATGCTCAGTCCTTCTTCGATTTCTCAATCTCTCAATCACTCTCACAAGAATCGCAATGCCTCAGCGAAAGGCAAGGGAGCTCTGATACCATGACAAAATATGAAGAGGGGAGAGGAGAAGAGTGGAGATGAGGAGAGAGGGCACAACTAGAGAGCACACCACAAATGACAAACTGTACACTAGATTTAGTTGAAAAAATAGAATATATACAAACCCATTTAGGGTTAGGGTTAGGGGATCTAACCCTTTCCTTTATAGCACTCTATAAGGTTAGTGCTATACACATATGATCACGTGATGGTGCTATGCACACATGATCACTTGATGTTGAGCGTGAACTCTCAACAGCACCCAGCCAAGGGAGCTTGTAGGTCACATGGTTCAATCCATTTCAAAATATGTGCTTCACGATTTCACGGCCAGCTGGTAGGATAAGCAGTTCAAGACATGCCTTGCCAATGTTCCCCGTGACACTATTGTATCTGTCATAGATTTTGTAGAAAATTATTCTTTTCAAGAACAAGATGAGATCCAAAGTGCTTACTAGTACAACAAGCAGATAACAATTCTTGTGCATATCATGTATAGTCATTTGCTTGATTCTTCCACACCTGATGCCCATCTACTTGATGACTCATAGGAATCTAGGTTAGTGCAACACACTTACCATTTCTACATTTCAGATGATAGCATGCTTTTCTACTGCATTGGGAATGGCTGAAAAAGAAAAATCCCCAAGAAAAAAATATAAAACAACATTGGGTGTGGTCAGATGGTGCTACCTCTCAAGTTAAATCAGCACGTGGATTCTACTTTGTCTTAAGGTTCAAATCCTTGACCGGTCTAGACATGATGTGGAATTTCTTTGGGTCTAGCCATGGGAAGGGTGAACATGATGGATGTGGTGGTGTTATTAAGCAAGCTCTGTTTAAACACCAATTAGCATGCCCTCAAGGAAACTCAATGATGCCTATGATGCTATAACATGGATTAGAGCCAACCTCTCCATAGGAGCGCATTCAACATATAGTAAACAAAGCCTTAAGAATACTATAGTATGCAGAGTGTTCCATGAAGCAAAAATGGATCAAGTGCAAAGGAGAAGCTAGCATGATTGCAAGAAAATTAAAGGAGTTCATGGTCTGCACAGCATATGGGTATTTTCAAACAACCAACTGATTAAAACGAGAAAACTTTCTTGTTTCTACAGAGCGTGCATCATAGGGGATCATGATGATTGTGAGAACATTGCAACTACGAAGACATGGGATCGAGTTCAAGTTTTTCCTCTACGTTCAGATGGAGTCACAAACAATGGAGAGACAAATGACTCGCCACAGTTTGGGGAGAGTTTCGATGACCTCATTGACTGTCTGGAAGAGGGGGATAACTTTGCAGTTGTCATGGATTCTTGGGAGAACGAGGAAGATAACCCATACTTTCTTTTGCAGTGTGCAAAACCTAAGGACAAGGTTGAGGAAACATTTAAGAATAATTGGGGAACAACCTATGAGAAGTGGGATGTAGTAGTTGGAGCTTTTTGGTACAAAAAAGCATCCAAGAGAGGTTGCAATTATGAACTGCTATATAAGAGTCCACAAACATGTGTATACTCTCATCTAGTAAGAGCTATTAAGTTCCAAATGCAACCTATGCCACAATGAAAGAAGGGAAAAAGTGTCTTCAAATTGGATTTAGACATGCATGAGCACATCTTGGGGTGTCTTGGAGCAGTGGATGAGGACGACTGAGATAGTACTAAGAAAATATATGTAGTCTCATTGTAGGGAAACAATATGTCCACTTGTCCTACAAAATGGAATTTGTATTGAGACTGCTTCTTATATCCCAAACAACCACCGTGCTAGTTTTATTAAATTGTTTTTGTAAATTCAAACGTTAAAACCCATGCTTGTTTTTAGTATATTCCAACAACCACCGTGCTGGTCTCCCATAATGAACCCACACATGCTTCAAATGCATTCATCTTGTAATAATAAAAGCAAACCATCGCACTGGTGGCTGTTCATATCCTAGCGCAAACCAGCCACCTCGTTGGCGATAAATTATCCTACACTACTACCGTGCTATCCCTACACTACTACCGTGCTATCCTAAAATTTGTTGCATAGTGCTATACTAAAAGAGTGCCCTTTAGACTATTTATTGTTTTGTTAACCGTCAGATTTCATCCCATGCTTGCTTTTAGTATATCCCAACAACCACCATGCTATTTTCCCATAACGAATCCATTCATCTTGTAATAATAGAAGCAAACCACCACGCTGGTGGCTATTCATGTTCTAGTACAAACAACCACCACGCTAGCGATAACTTATCCTCCACTAATCCTACATTACTACCGTGCTATCCCTACACTACTACCGTGCTCTCCTAAAATTTATTGTACAGTGCTAGTGCCCTTTAGACTGGTTATCCTTAACCATCAGATTTCAACCATCGGGCTACTTAAAACATTTAAGTATTAGCATGGAAGCAGATCGATACAAAATCAAGTATTACGAGCACCATGAGAATATCCACAAGTTCAAGAAATGTCTGCAAGATTTTTATTATTTCAAGGAAATTCTAGACTCCCAACTATCTTATCAACCTCTCTATAGCAAGCATCTCCCAGCTCTGGAGGCCAGTCTGTTGCACTATGGCAGACATCTTTACACACTCGAATCACACACTCCTTGCTTGACTCTCCCGACTTATACGCCCATAGTAACTCCTTTTGTTGGGGGTCCCCTTCATCTTGCTCTTTGTGCTCTATACATCTTCGAGCCTCTTTCATGTCCTGCCAAATGAAACCTACATCATGAGCTTGACATGTACCTTAAAGGAGTAAAAAAAACAATCGCTAGGGAAATAAAAAATCACCATCTATGCTGACTCCAAGTAATACACCCAACACCGAAGCATTTCCTCCTTGCAACTATTTTCCTCCTTCTCTGGGTCTGTTTTTACTAGGATGCCATCCAACATCGTTTTCAAATAGAACAAAAGCATTCCAAAGCCTTTTGGAATGCTTTTGTTCAAATAGAACAAAAGCCTTTTGGGTATGCCATAGATTTGCAATAGGTGGATCGGTGTACAGATTTTGGATCAGTGTACAGAGTTTTGGGGCTAGATTTCATAATGGGCTCTTAGTCGTGTATGTACTGCACTTAAATAGGGAGAGAGTTCATTGAGCCCGACCTTCTCATTCTTCGGTCTCACGTTAGTTGTCTTATCTAAATCTTTCATCTCACATTAGTTGTCTAATTGAAATCTTTTGTGGTATAATAGTTCACTAATCAAAATCATTCCATCTCACATTAGTGGTTTCGTCTCACATTACGTGTCAAGTCAAAATATTTTGTCTCATTATTATCACCACACTGGCGTGGATCAAAGGACACTATCTAGTCACTTAGCTGAGAAAACATGTTCCAAGTAAACTCTGCACAAGATTAACAATTCAATAGATTACACACACATTACATAGATTATAATCTCAAAGACTCCTTCCCCTCATGCCACTCCCTCTTTCCTTGATTTGAGCTTCCTGGTTGTAGGCTCGGCCCTTTTTTTGCCTTTCTAAAAGGTGGCTGGTTCCTCCCTTGGGGCTCCTTTTCCTCGCAGTTAGTTTCAATCTTGGCCTTCTTCAATTTGAGCTCCTTGTCTTCAAGATCTTTTGCCCAAATGGCAAATTAAGCTGTAGCATCTACTTTCTCATCATAGATAGCTATAACAAGCAGGCACATTTGATCTTCTATCCATGACCTAGGCAATGGCAAATGGCATTCTCTACATAGCGATTTTGTATGCACCCACACTCCAAAGCAAAAAACGTGCATAGGGTGGTATTTTGGACCCTGTTGCATAGCAAGATAGGCATTCGATTTAACTATTACAGCCATCAATACCACAGTCTTGCTCTGTACATGACGAAGTTGCTTCTTGATTGCTTCCTCCCTCATCCTAAGGCTGCGGATGTTCTCCTTCATCTCCTCCACTTTTTGTTCACTTTGTGCAACAACTGCATCAGAATCCCTCAGCATGTCTTGAACTTTCATAAATTCTTGAAAAACTTCTTCATGGGCGGTTTCCAAGACTTCCACTCTAGTTTGGAATCTCACAAGGCGACGGACTGCTTTTCATAACTATTGAAAGCCATGGCAAGCTTGTGCAAACATCTATCGTGATCTTCTTGCAAGGTATTGTAGGTTGCTCTTTGAACTTCCAACAATGTTTCATAAAAACAACCCTCACTATGGCTGCTGCAAATTGCTCCACCTTGGTGGCTAGTGGCTGCTCTCTACATCCTTCTTGGCCTAGGGAGCTGCCTCGTTGTCTTCTCCACCCTAACTACTCTCTGCCCCATCCTTCCTGGCCTCGACGCTCTCTCGCAATTCCTGCATCACCTTTCTGGTTTTTGCATTCTCCCTTTTCAACTCCTCCATCATCTGGTCTTTTTCAATGTTCAATGAGTTCTGTATGTTGTAGAGCCATTTGTAAAGACCCTCCTTTTTAGCTCTCTGATCTTCAAGGTCTTTCGGCATCCATTCTAGCTCCTTGTCTGCCATGTCCCCATCATTTCTCACTTCTTTGAGCCTATCTCAGAGCTCCTTCATGCACTTCTCTACTTCTTCTCTTCTATGCCTTTCCATGTCAACCAATTTTGTGGCGGCCTCAGCTTGTTCTTGTGCCTGCAAGGCCCTTGCTTGTGCCTCCTCTACCTTGCCTTCTTCTACACCTTCCCTGAGACTTTTCTCAAGTTGTGCTGCCTTTGCTGCTTCCATGGCTTTCTCTTGTAGAAAAGTCACCTTCTGAGACATATGCATCTTGTATTGCTCAAAAATCCCTTTGAGGGTGGATGCCATCAAGTGCATTGCAACTCCAGCAAACTAAGATGACAATTGGAATTTGCCATCCATGCAATTCTTCAGGTTGGTTAACACGCTCTTGGAGATCTCCCTTGAGAAAGATACATCATGTCCTTTCAGTTGCTCTACTACTGCTTGGACCTGCTAGAACTTGCAAGTTCCTCTCGTATCAAGAAAAAAGTGAATTGTCTTCTTCAGCACATCTTGGAGGTCTGTTGGCAAGCTCGAAATCTTGACTCCACCATCTTTACTAATTTGAGCATTGGGGTATACGTCTAGAATATCCTCTCTTCCACTACTACTCGAAAAAGTGTGCTTGCATACTACCTCTAGAAATTCCTAGAGCCTTTTTAATCACGCTTTCATTGATGGCAATCTTGTGACCTTGATAGACTAGTTGCCCCTCCTTCACGTTCACCTCCTGCACCATCCTAGTGAAGTTTTGGAGAGCATCCAAATTGGGCTTTTGCATAGCGAGAGAGGAGCTCCCATATGTCATGATTTCAAGATGAGGGGAGGAGGGGCTCTGGCACTGTGCTGTAGAGGGGGAGGAAAGACTGTGTGAGGAGCTCCCAGACTGTGCAGGGTCCATTATGAGAGGGGATAGAAGTTGCAAGAAGAGTGAAAAGAAGAAATAAATGGTCAAGAGGGATAGAAGATGAAGCAGTGAAGGAAATGGAATAGTGGAGGCTTGAGATTGCAAGGGAGAACAAAATGGTCGAGAGGCATATAAGAGGAAACGGTTAAGGGAATGGAATAGCCGACTACACTGTCAAGGTGAGAGCCACCGCAGTGGTTGGCCCAATTTTTGAATAATTCAAGGTGGCAGTACTGACTTGCATGGTAATGAATGATTAGAGGTGGTGGCATCTAAGATTCCCAGCCATGTCTATGGTGGCAGCTAAGATCCATCGGGCTGTCAGTTAATTACCAGCCACTGCAGTGGCCCGCAATTACTCAACTTCCAATTACCACCACTGAGCTTGCATGCATGATTACTATGAGTGCAATAAATTATGGTAATGAGGGATAAGTGGTCCGCAATTACTCAGCTTCTAGTTACCACCACCGGGCTTGCATGCATGATTACTACGAGGCCAGTAAATTAAGGTAATGAGGGATTGGAGGTGATTAGGCTTCATGATTTACTTTTGTGGGAATTACTACCCGATGGTGGTGGCTGTGATCAGCCACGTCTGTCATGGCTACGATTCCACATGCCACCGCTCACCCACCACCGCGCTTTAGCATTCATAATCACTACGAGTGCATTAAAAATTACCAGTCACTGGGATCACATGCTTAGTAGAGAACTAGAGTGCATGATAATGAGTGATTCGACATGGTAATGAGAATTACTGCCCGGTGGTGGTGGCTCTCATCAGCCATGTCTGTCATGAGCCACCAGAGTGGCACTACATGGCATCTTCTTCATGATTACCAACCCGTCTGGGGGATTCCACGCGGTGGCCTGTAATTAATATGGATGGAACCCTGGGCTCCAACCACCACGATGGCTTGAACTTTATATATATATAAGATCCATGGCATTTCGCATTTTTCTATGTTGCTTTGATCCGCCCATGCTCTGCTACTTTGCTTCACACCCCTCCTCTATCCTCTATCTCGTTTTTGCCGCTACTCTACTTTGCTCCACGCTCCCTCCTCTAACTCTCGTCACTGCATCTGCTCCCCTGCTCATCTTCTGTGCACCCACTCATCTTCAGCATGCCTAGTTGGACCCCCCTCGATGCTACGTGATCCGAATAAAATTTGCCTTCTCATATAAGGTGATTGCGTTGCACTCACGTGGAATAGAAATGCTTGGACTAGTGGAGACTCTTCATGCCCACAGGTGACTCCCCACACATATGAATGTCATCACCTTGGATAACATGCTCACAAAGGGCCTCTTTATGGCTGTGTTGTATGGGTTCCCCCTAGATGTCGATGAAGCTTTTCAGAGCAGAGTACTCTCGACTTGCTGGGGGATGATTAACCGAGTCCTGGCAATGTGCATGGTCTTCGGCCTCTCCATCGTATCCTCCTTTGGCTCCCAAAAATTTTTTAATGCAACAAGCTAGATTGACTGAAAACTGAGTTGTACAAATTCCCTCTTGCTTAGACGAGGCTCTCAGCAATGGTTGGATGCAATATTTTGGGTGTGCTCAACGATCTTTTGGCTCACTGGATGTAATGTTTTGGTCTCTAAGAGACTAAGGCATTTATGTTATCTCTTTTTGTTCAATTTGAGGCTCTCAGTATGCACTGTTGTTAACTTTTATATTTGTATTTGAATGGTTATGGCCGGGTCTCAATATGCACTGTTGTTAACTTTTATATTTGTATTTGAATGGTTATGGCCTCGACCTCTAATCTTTTGTTTAAGGCTCTCAACAATTGCTAAGCTTTTATAAATGTAAGATCCTTTGTTCAATTTTTGCTCGGTATAAGTTGATAATTTTTATATAACCTATTATTGGATGTAAATGTACATTTTAATCTATTTTGCTTAATTTTCACTCAATAAATTGTGCTTTTGCCACATTTATATTTACTGCAACAAGGACTAAAATACCAGGAAAGAAGGACTATAATTTCCTTGGTTTATGACCAAAATAGTGCTAAAATAACTCCAACAACCCCACTGTTGTGGTTGCATGGAGATACATCTAGAAAAATACAATGAAACTTTCAAAAACTGCAATTGACGATATGGCCCATGAGGGGTCCCCTTTAGGGGCAAGGGCCATATCGACATGCCATTTCTGTCCAATGGTATCTTCGATATTGTATAATGCACATAGATATGGCCCTTGCTCCTAAAGGGGAACCCTCAAGGGCCATGTCGTCAATTGCATTTTGCTTGGTTGCACAACGGAATACATTTTCCTTGGTACACAAATATATAACTCAAAGAACCAGTGTGGTGGCTTTTGATCTCCTCCCGTAATACGTAAAAATAGATAATGGAGCTATAACTCCAAGAACTAGCACGGCGGTCTCTCCAAGACAACCTTGAATTATGGGCGATGATAGGTGGTCATGCCAGAGACTGCACTAAGCGATGCTCATAATGACATATTGCACCTCATTATTACGCCAAAAACTAGTGCAATGGTTTCTCTAAGCCAACCTATGATTTGCATGGGCTACAGGCAAAGAAGCGGCAAAAGGCTACATGATGATAGGTGGTCAGTCTACAGACTGCGCTGCGGCACTGGTCAGAATGATAGATTGCATCTAATTATTACGGTGGCAAGAACTAGCGTGGTGGTCTCTCCCAGCCAACCTTTAATTTTAATGATCTGCATGGGTGCGTGCCCAATGATAGATGGCAAAGTTACAGCCAAAGGCTACGCAATAATAAGTGATGAAGCGGCATAGGCCAGCGACTAGGTGGCAAAGTTGCAGCAAAAGGCTGCATGCGATAATAAGTGATCAAGCAGCATAGGCCAGCGACTACGCTACGCGAAGTAGTGTGAAGATGCCATGTGTTGAGCTATGCGGTGTTCCGAACAAATAGATTGTGTCTCATTATTACGCCAATGTGCCTTCATGACATTGGGAAATTTTTCAACGAGCGCGCGGGTCCGTGCAAAATTCAAATATTCACCCAAAAGTGCATCGCGTCGTGGCCCCGAAAATAGTTTCGCGATTGGCTACACCCAAGCTAACGTTGACCCATGAGTGCCTCTTTTCCACCATGGGGATGCTACTCTGTTTCCCTATTTAAAAAAATCTAAATTCATTAATGAGTATTGGGGATGTGTAAAGGTGAGGGGTGTAAAGACTAGTAGCTTTTTAAATGTTTTAATGCTTTTGAGCTTTTCTTTTCAGATTTATTATTTTATTCATGATTCTTTCTCCATGCTCTATATTTCCTCAAAAACTCTTGTGTAGAATGCACTTTCTAAGAGGCCCTAGATAGTGCTCCCGACTTTTACGGTCTAGGATAATAGTTTATTTGACTTCCATCAACTATGGTTGCTTCTTCGCAACTTTGCAATCTATATTTAAATGTGTGTCCTTTTAAGATTCTTATAAGACTCTAATAAATGTTATTTTTTCACTCAAACACCTTGGAATATGTAATTCTATGACTTGCATCAACTATTGTTGCTTCTTCGCAACTTCATAATCTATATATTACAATGTGTATCCTTCTAAGATCCTTCCATGACTCCAACAAATGTTAATTTTTTGCTCAAACGCGTTGGAATATGTAATTCTCTACCTTGTCGCATTTGTGCATTTGGACATTCGATAAGGATAATAATTTTAAAAACATGCATAAAAAGAATCGCTCAATAGTTATTTATTCCATGTTCTCTTGATTTCAGTCCTATGCAATGCTATCGATTTGTAAGTTTCGAGGACGAGTGATTTAAGTTTTGGATTCTATCTCTTTCAAAATGTATCACCCTGCATGGGGGGGATGATTCTGCATCTTATAGATCTAGGGGCTTCGGCTTTGTCCTATCTGAAGCATTCAAGAGACTAGGACCCACCCCGCCGGTAGCCGAAAAAGCTAAATGAACCAAAGTACAAAAGACTATGGCCGTTGCGGGATTGAACCCATGACTTCTTTATGGACAACCATGAGCTCTACCACCATGACACGCATATGCTTATGCACAAAAGAGACGTATTCTTAAACATATGTTTATAAGCACTTATTCTGATGTGTCCAACACCGAAAAAGATCTCTGGCAATGTTAAGGCCCGCCACATCTGCTGAGCGGAGACCCCTAAATCTATCATCATTCTCTTTGGAGGTGTAACCGAGCTAAGGATTTTGTAAGTTTTGGAGGATGAGTCCACTAGAGTGATTTAAGTTTTGGATTCTACTAATGTATATCGAAAGTGCCACGTAGGGCGTATGATTCTACCTTTTGAAGATATAGTGAGTTCACAAATTTTGGAATTTAGAATCCAACCCCCAACTTGTCAGCTTGCCACATATTTAATTGGTACATGTACCTTACGTAAGGTACATGGACATCATTTAAAGAAGCTATTAACGAGAAGAAGCGCGTTTCCCACTTTACAATTCCAGAGCTTCTGTAGATGCCAGGTCCTCTCAGCAATTCATCGTCAGAGAGTAAGTTTTGCTACTGATCTTTGTTTTTGCTACAAATGTTCAATGCTCCATTGCAGATCGCCCTTAGTGAACTCTCATGCTTCTGGCAGGCACAATCAATATACCCCAATTTTCTTGAGCCATTCAGGATCTCAGAATTTCTTCACAGAGCGGCTCAACGATGCTCTTCTTTGTGTCAATCATCATCCTTAGTTTGCGGATGTGGATGTTCCCCACGGCACTTCCTTCCCTCAACGCATCGTAGACGCTGCACGCGAGTGCAAGCTTGGGGTAGTAGTCTTGTCGCATGAATACATGACGACTAAATGGCCGATGAAGGAATTGGAAATTTTTGCAAGCTCCTCTGCTTGCAATATCCTGCCTCTGTTTTATATGCTCTCGCCTAATGACCTTGATTCTTCCACGAATATGTCTAAGTGGACGGCAAAATGGAAGGAGATCGAAGCTCATGCTGAGACGATCGATGCAAGCAAATGGCCTGACATGGTGAGGTCGCTCTCCAAACGCAAAGGAGAAGTCTATGCATCAACATTGTGCGAAACTGAGTACATCAAAAAGATTGTCAAGGCTATTTGCAAGGAGATTCCTACTCCACTCCCTTACGATGAGTCCTACGTGATAGGACGACCATGCTTGACGCAGGTAATGCCTTCTTTTAATGGGTCTCCACATGTTTTCTCCAATCCTTTCATACATTTTCAATCCCAAATCTTGAGTTTGCTTTAACTGAGATTCCACTTATGATTGGTTCTCTAGGAGGTGGAAATGCGATTCCAGAATTCACGGCGGGCTTGCATACTCCATGGAGTGGGGGGCTCTCGAAAAACAACGATGTGTAGAATTCTTGCCAATCATTACACTCAAGAATTCGTGGGAAAATCGGTGGTCATAGACTTTCCTAGTAAGGAGGAGGACAAGGCTATCGTCGTAGATAAGTGTCAGGAACTTTTGCGATGCTTCGCCAACCAAAATGTGAACACTTTTGACCAGGTATGTGATTATTTTTCAAACTGAATTAAGTAAAGCATTCTACTATTTGCTGTGGCTTTTTTTAGCATAAAGAGAGATGCACATTCCATCATTTTATTCGTATGTGCACTCCATCCTATCCATATGTAATAGTGGAGTAGCTTTTTTTATATACTCTCTTTTGTCGGGGCCTTTCATACCCATATGTAATATTGGAATGGGAATATTCAAAAGCATACTGAAAACAAGGTGAATTTCATTCATGTGGCCTGCCCTAGATGGTGAGCTGAAAAGGGGATGAATTGGAAGCTGAGAGGGGAAGAGAGAGAAGGAAAAGAAGACGGGGGAGAGAGAGAAGGAGAAGAATACGAAGAGAGAGAGAGAGAGAGAGAGGGGGGGGGAGAAAAAAGTGGAGGATTGAAGGGACTAAGAAGAGAGAGAGAGAAAAAGGTGGAGAATTTCATGGGATTCTCACATGCTCCTCCAATCAATGGATGCCAAAAAATTTTGAACATAAAAAGAACTAAATACTTATTTTTCTCTTTGGAGGTCAAACGATTACTAAGGCCTACCCATTGAGGGCAGGCCAAAAAGAGTAAGATATTTCTAATTGAACTAACTTCTAATAAGGTCTAGAGTGAACTGAATTGAACTGAACTGAACTGAACTAAATGGAACAAAATTGAATTGAAGTTAACAGGTACTAGGTAGTAGAAACTACTAGAAAAGCTCTATTACTCGTGCGCTTTCCACTCTGCTCGCTTCCCCATCTCTATTCTTCCTCCCCTTGCCTCTGTTTCACCTTCTCGTTTATCCTTTTGTTAATTTGAGGGCTCCCCCTCTTGCCTCTGCCCCCCTCCAAATCCTTTGTGGCTTGTGGGTGGGGAGGTGTCACGAGGGCAAAGTTCTCACCTCAAAATTCACTTTTTCCTTTGCTTCCCGGGTGGGTCCCCTACCGGGATCCCAAAGCACCGCTTGACTTATGGTTTTGGCAACTACCTTGGTGAGTGGAAATTTCACCTGACTGAAGTCCTTCACCTTCACAAAGGTTTCCAGACCTTCAGATGCTCTAAGGAACGGAGATAAGCTCCTTTCGTGGACTGCTTTCTAAGAAGTAGCCTTTCTTCTCATAAAGCTTGTCGGATCACCTTACACCAAAAGAAATGCCTTCCTACCTCCTCAAGAGCCTTAAAACACGTGGGGGAACACGCTCATGAAATCAGATTTCAAAACCCCCAAAACTGGCTAGTTGGGACTAAATTGGCTAGCTGGAGCCAAACTGTCAGAACTGCCAAAAGAAGGTAGCTTGCCTCCAAAAATAGCAAACTGTGTAGACCTCCAAAATGGAAGGTGCTGATGTGGATGCGTCCTGTTTTGTTTCCCTACAGGTCGGACTCAAACCGAGATCCCGGGGCCTGCGCACGGGCGCATATCGAGCTACCTCACCACTAGGGTCAAGGCCATTGCTCTTGACCTTAGTGTGGAGCCACAACCTTATAATGTGTCCCCAACCGAACGTGGGCGCTCCAAAAGAATACTGTGCATAATCGCGCCAAGGGTCAAACCCACGACCTCTCCATTTGAACGTGCAGCACTAACCGTCGGGCTAGCCACGGGCTCTAGTCTTGGTTGATGTAACCAAGACGAGCTAGTAGGCTATATGCTTTACTTTGTTTGTAGAAGCAAAAGGGGGTCAGCCCCCTCGTTTCACGCTCAGGCATCGAACCCCTAACCTCTCTGTTGTGACCCGAAGTACCTCACGGCTCGGCTAACCACCGGGGCTGTGGCCTTGCTTGTGACTCCATCCTACCCATAAGCTTATAAGGTAGACTATGGGCCGCAGAGCTTCGACGGCCTCTCCTCCACCATGCACACATTAGTTGGCCGATCTACTGCATCGCACTCCTTCTGCGTGTCGAGTGGAGTGCAGAGAAACACAGGTGTAGACGATGGGCTGCTCAATCGACCAAACCAAGCGATGGGAGCTCCACTGCGGATTTCCATGTGCTTCCGTTGTCGAGTTTCCGTTGTCCGTCTAGAGCTCCGTTGGTGCTAGGTGTCTTCTCGGCTGCATTGCTATTATCACAAGCCCGAGCCCATGATCGTAATGGTGGGGCGATCCTCTACTCCAAAGGGCTCGAGGCGTAGAGCCTTAGAGCTCCGCCACGAAGCCTTGCCATCCAAGGCTAGATGGAACTGCAGGTTCCATTGAGGAACGTCCATTCGCGCGGGTACTCAGTCGGCTAGATCTACCTCGTCTGGTCGAAGCGGGTCCTAAGACTTTGCACAAGAGATGCTTAAGAGGGTCTTTAGGCCTCCTCGAGAGCCTGAGTCGAATGGCTTAGTGGTTGGAGCGCACGGCTTTTTGCATCGATGAAAATACCCCCTGAGCAAAAATCTCTACGAGCATTGCACCTTCCTTGAAGAACCGATCAAGCTGCCATTTGAGAGGTTCCCTCCTTGATCCAAGAGGGTACTCTAGATCCAAGGGGAGCTCTCCAAAATTCCTGCACACCAAGAATGAATCGAACTCACTCAATTTGATACCAAACACATTGTTTCACACTAGGAGTTGCTACCCACCCTAGTCCAGGCACTCACTTGGGAGTATGTTTATCATCCACCACATAGATTGTGATTCAAAATTTGCTCTTGGATATGTTCCTCTCTTAGTCTTTTGGCATCACCAAGAGTTTGAACATGTGCTGGCCGTTGCCTATTTCTATTGGCACCTCTCTCACATTATATGAAAATTTAAATAATGCACATGATGTAAATATCTTTTGTCTTGAGTCTCTCATATTTCCCTTAAAGTGACCCCACTAGCCGTAATGTATCTCTCACATAAGGACTTTTAAAATTCCTCTAGGGAAAAAATATATATACATTATGGGATTTATAAATTTTATAAAATTTTACAAAGGGGGTATACTATAAGGAAATGCAAAAAATAGGTTACATAGGGATTTATATTTGGATAGAGGGAGAGAGAAAGTCATTGACTCATTAGAGAGTCATTGAAGTAGTCATTATGCACACACACACACAGGGAGAGAGAGAGAGAGAGAGAGATGGGAAGGAGGTCTCACTACTACTGATGCAAATAGGTTGTGGAAGGTTGAGAAAGAGAGCAAGGGTGATGTCACTAGGAAGAGTGGAGGTCATGTGCTCCCTGGTCCGATGCTACTATACCCCAAGAAGAAGGGTGTCAAAAGCCCTCCATCATAAACCAAGAAGGTGAACTACCCACAACTCAATGCACTACCTTTCCCATATCCCATGTTTTTCAAGTAGCCACAATGTTATGGGAGAAAATTTGTTCCAATTCTCCTTCTTAAGAGACCAAACTTTCCTCAACATTGTTGTTGTTATGGAGGAATTGCCTTCACAATCACAGCTTGCTTCCAATAGCTTCTTATTTTGCTACAACTTCCCATTCTAGTAGCATTGACCTCCAAAGAAATTTTGTTTGTTATATTTCTCTTTATGTTGATCAACATCTATTGCTTCGACTAGGAACAGGTTTGAAATACTAGGGGTTCACCTTGAAAAAAATTAGTGTACCACGTGCATGCAAAAGGAGGGGTATTTTAATTCAACTTTTTGAAAAAAATTAATAGGTTTACAATAACAGGAGGGGTTTTTTAATTCAATTTTAGGAAAAAATCACTTAGTTCATAAGGAACTAGGGTGCGGTAGGCCACCTAAGCGAAATGAATGAAGAGAGTAATCTATAATATGTTGATTATAAATTAACGATGAAGAAAGGATGACAGGGCGGTGTTTGAAAAATACCTAACTATAAACTAAGCTGAGAATAGCAACCAAATGGCATATGTGTTTAAGCATTCCCTTCTTGCGAAGACCTCGGCACACAAATAGAAAAAGAAGAATTTAGAATATTCAAAAGTAAAAGAAAACACAGAGCTTGAAATGGAAAACATATATATATATATATATATATATAACCACACATAGTGTGGGCGGGGAGGCGGTGTGCTTCCTTCCCCAAATAGTTATAATCCGAGGGACGGGTCCTTTCCTCGCGCACTGAGGTTATAGTCACTGAGAATATTAGCGCCGAGATTGAGTCTCACGAATATGTAAGAGAGTGATATATTACCTAAATCTCAATGAGTGTATCTGTATTCCAACTCGAGCATCGACCAAATTCTTGTCATGATTTCTTCCATCATTTGTTGTGGAAATCATGTCTCTACCTCCGAAGCGGTTTCTCGATGTGAGCGATGTTGGAGAGAGAGGCGACAGAGGCAACATCAGCTAGACGATCCAAAGAGATTTAGAGGCCTTCAAAAGTGCTCATGCCTTCCATCAAGAACTTTTCATCCAAAAGCATACTTTTCATCAAGTGTTGTAGGCCTTCAGATCAAAATTAAATCCAAGGCTTATATTAGGACAAGTGGCTCAAGGAGAAGCCAAGAAACCCAAAATTCCCCATAGGTTGCCTACCATAAAGAGGGGTGTTTTTATTGGGGGGGAAATTTTAGTTGAGGCGTTTTTTAAATACCCCTTGAATGCACATGATATATAGGGTTTCTTACTAGTGCACCCCCCCCCCTACCCCCGAGACTAGGCCTTGAAACCATTCATTATACTCCAAAATGAAGTTTAAATTGAGATATAATGTTGCTTTTGTATGGAGCAATCAAGATATAAAAGAATCTTGATTTTTGTCACTCTAATTTTGAGCTATCACAAACCCAATAGGTTGGTATTTTTAGAGGGGGAGGAGTGAGATGAGGAGGATACAGTGGGGAGAAATTTGAGTTGAGGGGGGGAAGGGTGAGGTGTTGAAGAGCGCATGACCTTAGAAAGAAGCAAATATCACATGAATGCCATGGGGAGAAGGCTCACCTTGGCCAATGAAGGCTTCCACCAAGATGGCAGGCAAGAACAAGGCCAATGGAGGGAGGCATCACTCCTCTACTTGAAAAGATGGGGCGAGGTGTGTATTTGCCTCCCCTGATCTACTCTCTCTTGCTCACAAACATATGGGCTGGTCACACCAAGCATGGAAAAAAACGAGGCCTAAGAAAGAAGTGATTTTTCATCTCTTCATGTCCCACTCAAGAGTAAGACTCTAAGTTTGGATGATGTAATTGGATATTGGTCTATTAGGAGATGCTCTAAAATGCTAAAGAAAGATTGGGTTGCAATTAAAGCATAGATGTTGTGAATTTATGGGTTTTACATAAAGGTCCCAGTTTGCTACTGTTGCTTATTATGAGGTTTATACGTGGCATGGACTAGTGGCAAAAGAAATGGAGATGGCCCAAGCAAAACTTATAAAGTTGATCAAGAGGAGCTAGGAGTAAGCATTGTACCTAGCTTGCACCAACCAATGGTGATACAACTTGGTGCAAGCTACTATTACACTTTGTTGTGAGCTCTCCTTCTATCACTTACGCAATGTCTATTTGTTCTTTATAATGTGTTCATGGTCAACTAATACTTGTTTTGAAGCAACTTGACATATGTTTGAGCCGAGCATGCTTACAATGTGTTCCTTTTCAAGCAAATGTGTGAGCCAAGTATGCTTAGGATGTATTATAAGTGATTCAAGATAAATATTTTACTCTTAATAAAACAAAGGAAGGTAGAAGAATATAGAGAGAGAGAGAGAGAGAGAGAGAGACGATCAAAATACATACATGTGTGTGTGTGTGTGTGTGTGTGTTATAAAGAGAGAGAGAGAGAGAGAGGCAATCAAAATACATACATGTGTGTGTGTGTGTGTGTTATAAAGAGAGAGAGAGAGAGAGAAAAGCAATCAAAATACATAGATGTGTGTGTGTGTGTGTTATAAAGAGAGAGAGAAACGATCAAAATACGCTATTTTTTTGCGGTTCAAAAGAGAAAGTATATTAACAAAAAGAGATTAGAAGGTAAAATAAAGGAAAAAGCCTACCTTCTATCCGAGGATAACCCGCTATACCCAAATTTGGCCCGGGGTTCTAAAAACTTATTTTTTTTAAACCAAAAAACCTAATGGTTCTCTTAGCCTTCTCTATAGCTATTCTCATGTTGCACTCCCAAGTGAAGTTCTTTGAAACACAACATTGTTCTTGCACTTCTAGAGATTTGTCCTCTTATCGTTTGCCGCCAAACCACATACAAGGTGTCATTCAGCTTACTCCGATCACCGAGGAATGCACTCCTCCAGCTCAACTTAATTTTGATTTGGACTTTATCTAGACTATCTCTAACTTGCTGGAGTCCTTCACATTTTTAAATTATCTAAGGGGGCATGAAACGTCCAACAGTCTTTTGCAACTCCAGCACCGTGATATCATTCAAAGTAACTTTGGGGAACAATTAGAGCAACTCAGTTACCCTTCTTTCCGCCTGGAGCAATTTCGCCCACAGAAAGCCACCTAGACTAACAGACCTTTCAGAGCAATTTTTCTAACAAGTCGAGGATATACCTGCAAAAACGCTGGTCCAGTGACGAGGGCCCAATCAGACAGCCACAAAGACCTCCCCAACAAGGCATCTCCATACAAAGATCTCTTCCCACCCCCCTTTGATTTCTCTTTCCACACTTGCACTAGTCTTGCCAAAAGTTCCGACTGTGGAATCTTAAGGCTGAACTCTGAAAGAAAATCAAAATACGCTATTGCAAATCCCTTTACATTGGCACCACAAAACTCCTGTTACAAATTAGCTGTGGGTGTGAAGGAGGTTAACTTATTGAATAGAAGGAGCTAGAAGTATATACAACAAGGCTCCATCTGCACGGGCAAAAGGAAAATTAACAGGAGCTTAGGTAGCAGCGGTTGAGAGTGGTTGCGAAGGAAGTTCATGCCGGATATGGAGACATGGAAAAGGTTTAGTCTCGAGCTCTTCCAGGAAAGGATAGTCTGTGTAACCCACGACAGGGTCCTGCGTGTAGAACGTATTTCTATCGTATTTGTTAAGAGGAGCGTTCAACTTAAAGCGACAAGGTAGATCAGGATTAGCTAAGAACCAACGGCCGTAAACGACCAAGTCCGCTTTGCCGGAAGCTATGGCTTCATTGCCCGTCTCCTGATTGTAGCCACCAGCAGCCAGAAAGTTTCCTCTAAATGCCTTCCTCATCGGCTCCAGACTGTGATTCTCAGCTGGCTCCCCGTTCCTCACCATCCTCGGCTCTACAAAATGCACATACAGAATGTTGAGCTTGTTGAGTTCCGTTGCCATGTACAATCCTAGGGCCTGTGGATCTGAATCCACCGCATCCGCATAGTCTGCAAACGGCGATAGGCGCACGCCCACTCTCTCTGGCCCGATCTCCTCCGCTACGGCCTTCACTACCTCCAACGTGAACCTGCACCGGTTCTCTAGTGACCCACCATAGCGATCCGTCCGATCGTTCACTCCGTCCTTCATGAACTGCTCCACCAGGTACCCGTGCGCGCCGTGAATCTCCACCCCGTCGAAACCTGCAGCCGATGTCGAGGTATCAGTCGGGGTTAACTATTTGCAAGTAAGGCAATTTCCACAAGTTACTGCCTTCCTCAATTGAGATCTAGACGGCTGCATTGACTACGTGCGACACATCTAGTAGTGTGCAAGTTTAGAAATTCAGACTTCGTTTTGCCTTTACAAATAAGAAATTTAGACTCCATAAAGCCAGAAATGGCGTTCCTAGCTGCACTCCTAGCGCTAATTATGTTGCGGGTACTCTCGTTGAATAGAAATCAAGACCTGCGGAAATGGCATTTCTAGCTGCCATTCTGAACTGTTGAACGATTGGTGGAATCTCCTCCGTTTCCAGAGCCCGCGGTGCGGAGTAATCGCCCATCTCTTTGCCCGACGGCATGATCAACTGACCAGCTACCTTCTTATTCGAGGAGGAAATCGGGGCCTGACCGTTCGGCTGATAAGCTGTATTTTAGATATTTTAGTACAGAATTTTCACGATAGCCCCTTACCAGCTCTCTATTGTGGCATACCTGACGATTGATAGATAATTTCAAGCACTAGAGAATTGCCGCATTTCATAACTCGGAAGACTAGCAGATTAAGCAGTTAACAATACTCTCACAATTTTGTTATTTGAGAGCTCAGTTATAAGTTCCCGTGAACATCGTCGATGTCCAATGTACCTGTATTAGAGACTCTGCCAACATGCCAAATCTGACAGAAAAAGATGCCTCCTTTGCCATGGACTGCCTTCACAACGGGTTTCCAAGCTTCGACTTGTTCGTCTGTCCAAATACCAGGTGTATGTGGATACCTGCATGGACAGCCAAGCACACTCACAAATGAGAGGACGGCTGTCTGTGAACGTCCCCCTCTGCGACGTGAACTTCAACAGCGTTGCAAGAGTGGACAGCTCAGGACTAAATCATGTTGGAAATTCGTCATTGCCTAGAAAGCCTTACCCATTTGCCGTTTCGGAGACAGCAGTTGCTTCAGTAATCAACAGACCACCAGGTGTAGTGCGCTGAGTGTAGTAGACGGCTAAATGAGGCTGAGGGATGGTATTGTAGGCTCTACATCTAGTAAGCGGTGCAAGCACCACTCTGCACAGTTACGACTCAAGATGTCGATCAGAACAACGACCTTCGAACGACATATTCGTCGTAGTAGCGGACTGACTGAAAGCATCTCTAATCGCGTTTCGTTTACACGTTTGGCAAGCGCAAACGTAAGAAAATGCGCCGCAAACAGTCAAGCGGAGAGCTCAAATAGCAGCCGACAGGCTGGATTAATTCAGCCAACAGAACCTAAGACCTGAGAGCTGGAAATTACCGATGAGAGAGCTGGAATTGGCCTAAGCGATAGGGGGTCAAGAGGGGGACGCGCTCGCCGCAAGGGGTGCTGTGGGGATCGGCGCAGAGACCATCTTTCAAGGTTGGACCGCCCATGATATTGGCAATGCGAGCTGGCCCGTGGAAGGAAGAAGAAGCGAGCTAGGAAAGGGAGATCGATGGGAGACGAAGGTGAAGGTGAAGGGGGGAAGGGAGAGCTTTAAAAAGAGAAGTGACGACTTGATTATTGCGCTGTTGCGTGATTGATTGATTAAACAGAGAAGTGATTGTATATGTGTGCGCGCGCGTCATGCGTGTGTATTTCCAACCCCCAAAAAAAAAAAAGTGTGTGCGTGTGTGTGTCCACCTGTGCAAGTGTGCATGTGTGTGTCCACCCGTGCACGTGTGTGTGTTTGTGTGCGTGTGAGAGAGAGAGAGAGAGATGCGCATGCGCACGTGCACGCATGCGTGTGTGTGTGAGAGAGGGAGAGAGAGAGAGAGAGAGACGTGTGTGTGTGTGAGAGAGAGAGAGATAGAGAGAGGTGTGCGCAAGTGTACTTACACATCTACACATCCAGCCCAGTGTGCTCTTACACTCGAATGCGACGAGCATGATATGACAGTCACAAAGCCCGGTATCGGCACTAACAAAAGAACTAACCATAATCTGGCCTAGAGGCAAATCTGCCAAACAACCAAAGTGCCTGCCAAAGGATAGCCCCAAAAACTATGAATGTATATTTTTTATAATGAATGGTGCTTTTTACCCAAAAAAAGAACTATGTACACATATACATATGAATATGCATATGTGTGTCTCTGTGTGTGTGTGTGTGTGTGTGTGCATCTGTGGTGATATCACATGGCCCATCTTATGTGGGGAAGTTAAGGGGTTTCTAACTCCCGATCCTTTGCCAAATGTGCTTATTGCATGCGTTGTTTATTTTTACTTTTTTTTTTTGTTTTCGCCATAGTGCTAGTTGGACAATGTCCCCTCGTTTCTTAATTAACTCTCACTTACTTGAAGTGTCTTTACATAAAGATTATGATTTAAATCTCTCTCTCTCTCTCTCTCTCTCTCTCTCTCTCTCTCTCTCTTTCATTTTGTCTAAAAAAGCCCTTCTTGCCTTTATAAAGAAAGTAACCTCTAGGGTCAAGCTTGAACCAGGCAGTTACTATACTATAGTACTGGTCTGTATACTCTCCCTATTCACTCTCACCTCTCATTTCTAATAATTCGCCCTCCCCCTCCCTATTCACCTATTTACCTTCTTCCATGGAATTAACCTTGTTCACCATCGAAGTAAAGCTTCTTCCGTCGAATTCATTCTCCCTTTCTTCGCCTGCATCCTACCCTCAGCCTCCACCCCGTCCCTCTCCCTTTCCCTCTCCCTCCCTCCCTCCCTTTCCCTCATTAATCTATATGTTTTGAGAGAATTGGGGCATGTAATGCAATCATGTAATTGATTAAATAAGGCTCACATTGAGGAGAAATGGGATATTACTTAGAATAGTATAAATTCTATGAAGTTAAGAGATACTACTATTCCTAGCTTATTGGGGAATTATTCCAAGGTATTTATTAGAAATTATTATTTTCTAGGGCTTGTACACAACACACACACACATAGAGAGAGAGAGAGAGACAGAGAGAGTGAGAGAGAGAGATTTTACAAGGACATGTAAATGTTGTTACAAGGATGAGTCCCAAAAATGGAGTTTTATTAGGTAGATGTTTTGCTTTCTTTGTATATTGTTTTTTATGCATCAATATTAATATCCTTAATAAAAGTGAAGGATCCCAAGGGAGAAGGAGAATTATAAAACATAGTTTGTATCTCAGACATAGGTTTAATGATGATGAGTTCATGTAGTGTTTTAGAGTATTATAAAACATACTTTAAACGGTATAAATAAGAAAATCCCTTCTTGCATACGAGTCTTAGATTCCTCTGCCATATGAACCGCTTAAGTCTATTATATGATTATTTTAAATCCCCCTTGCATATGTGGATGTCCGAGTTTATACAAATTTATTCCCTTTAGGCTTTAATTGTATGCAAGTAACTTATGTTTGTTATGATATGCTAGATTCTTGTTTTCTAGTATTATTACTGCTAGTATGAAGGATTTATAGATTCTATTTTTCTAGTATTATTAATGTTAGCATGAAGGATTGCTAGTTGAAGCATAATGCTTTGTTTCTTATTTGCCTCGTAGACCTTAGCTCCTAACAAGAGGTTTAATGATGATGAATTGACAGAGTGTGTATCATGCGCATTTCTTTTCTTCTTATTAAGATGAGTGCAAAAGGAAACATCAATAAGTGGGGTACCCTTGGAGCTTGGATAGATAAAAAATATTATTAGTACTTTGGAATTTGCATCAATAAAGTACCTTACCCATAAAATAACCATTGAATATTATAGAGTCATGTCTTTGCCAAGTTGAAAATAATGACATTACAACGTGATGTGGAATTTTCTTTAAATATTAATAAAATAGCAAAAAGTCTCTAAATCCAAAAGTTTAATAATAGCAAAAAAGAAACAATGATACCAAAAGGACCCACCTTGACTTTAAGTGCACAAGAGTGCATCTTGTCCATAGATAATATGAAGACTTTCATACAGGTGAAAGGAATGGGTCCTCCCAATTGAAAAGAACTCCAAAATGCCCAAAGTAGGAGGGGATGGGGTGGAAAGTCAAGCATATGTCCCTCTAAGAGGGGCTCCCGGCCCTATTATTTATTGAGGGTGAAAACTTATAACCCTTATAACTTATAAACTTATTGAGGGGCTCCTCTCCTGTTATTTATTGAGGGTGAAACCTTATAACCCCTATACTCTACTTCTTTAGAGTATCTTCTTATAGCATCTAAGCCAAAAGAGGAGACAATGTGGTGGGAAGTGGATCTTCATGACCTCTGTGTTCACATGCTATAAACTTGCTCTCAAGTGTTTATGTTTTGCTATTTGGCATAGGCCTAGAGCCACTGGCTCATTGTTGGCCACCTTTTGTATTGTGTCTTTGTGGGTCTGAACCCCCCTATCTAATAAAATCTAACTTGTTATATTTATTTATTTATTTTTATTGCAACTTGCTTTTCTTTTCTTCAACTCTAAATTTCCAATTGTTAACTGTTGGATAAATTAATGTTTAGGGGACACACTTATGGACATGGCCATGTGGTGTGTGTGTGTGTGTGCCAGTGTGCTAGTGCTTGTGTAGGACATGGTGTAAGTGCTAGTGAGTACCATGGTAGGTGTGTCAGGTGACTCATTAGTTAGGTGTCACCCATCTAGGTGTGATTGAGATAAGTTAGGGACTTGGTGGCCAATTTGATGGACGACTTGGGGGTGTTACTGATGGAGACAATCAGGGAGATAATCATGGATCTAGAGCCACGTACTTAGGGGCATTCCACTATATGTAACTCTACTCATGAATGAAATCACTACTTGTCATTGCTCTCATTTGCTCACTTGCTCTTGCTCATGCTCCATTTCTAACATGGTATCAGAGCATGGTTGACTAAGGCTTGACTTCGCCACCACGTGGTCATCCCGACCAAGCTTCCTTAATTCATCCATGGAGTTTCCCCCTTTGCTCACGACTTTGCAACCTCGAATTCTCAGCATCCAACCGATGGATTGAAACATCCTCCTAGCTGAAGCTTCCTCATGTCTGGGCGACCTCACTGACTGAAGGGCTCTCCCCAAACCGTTGCAGATTTTGCATGTCGCGCCTTCTTCTTCACACAAACTTTTTGCAATGCTTGCTGCTGTGGATAACTATTTCCAAAAGTATTTAAGGAGGTGTTAGGGGATGGTATGAGCTTTATGCTGATGAAGTTTGGTCCCATTTGGTCCAGTAATATGCCCGAAATCGACCAAAACACAGTCGATCTTCCTCATACAATGCCGTGCGATTCTTGACAAATTGGCACAATTCCTTTTCATGGCTTCTTGCCTGGGTATGAGCTTCAATTCAATACCAAATGCCCTCTTTGATTTGCTCCTAATCAACTGAATTTTGGCCTACAAGTTCACTGTTTCATGGTTGACTAATTTCGGGATGTTTGACTGTGTTTGACTGAGCTGACCAAGTCAGACTGTGAAATTTGTTGAGGGCTTTTGTTCCCAACATGCTCTTTGCCTTGGAGAGCATTGGTTTGACTTGCATGATGGTTTCCAATGGATATGATTGGAACAAAGGTTTCAACTACAACCATTATGTTGCTTATTTTGAAGATGCCATAGTTATGGTTTCAACATCTTTCATGATGTATGAAATGAACTTGTATTTGATTGACTATACTTTGCCATACAATCATGACCTCGTCTTGTACAAGAGTAGACACTGCCCTTGCATGACAAGTGGTAAGACCCTCTTTAGTCCATATGATTCGCAAAATGTTTTTAAGGCTTGGACACTCCAAGAAGGTAAAGGACTACAAGGATCTTGTATTGCAAAATATGGACAAGATGCATTAAAGAGTGTGGAGAAGGACAAAGAGCAAAAGAGTTACGCAAGGAGCTACATCAATATTGATATGCTTGTCCTCTCGGAAACTATGAAGAAAAGGATGACTTCACCAACATTGAAGAAATACAAAGGTACTGCAAAGACCTCTATCACGGAGGATTTCATCTAGGGGGGGCATTAACCCTACCTTCTAGTTTTATGTTGTGTGTTTGAGTCAATAAGGTGCTCTACCATGGATAGTCCATCCTAAAATGATATGCTATTTCCATTTTAGTTAGTCATGTTTTCTTGCTTTGAGTCATATGTCCTATGGTGATACCCAAAGACACATATTCCAGGTGGACTCTCTTGTTGTAAACTAAGGTAACCATATTTGGAGTGAGGCCATGGTGGAGCTAGCGCGTCCACATGTGCCTACTACCAATGCAACTAGAGTGAGACATGAAGGGCTACTACCAGGGTAGAAGCTCATCAATTTAAGGGGGGGTGTTGGATAAATTGATGTTTAGGGGACACACTTATGGACATGGTCATGTGGGGTGTGTGTGTGTGTGTGTGTGCGCGCGCACTAGTGCTTGTGTAGGACATGGTGTGAGTGCTAGTGAGCACCATGGTACGTGTGTCAGGTGACTCATCAATTAGGTGTCACCCATCTAAGGGTGATTGAGATAAGTTAGGGACTTGGTGGCCAGTTTGATGGAGGACTTGGGGGTGTTACTGATGGAGACAATCAGGGAGATAATCATGGATCTAGAGCCACCTATTCAAGGGCATTCCACTATATGTAACTCTACTCATAAATAAAATCACTACTTGTCATTGCTCTCATTTTCTCATTTGCTCTTGCTCATGCTCCATTTCTAACATTAACTCTGTGTCAACATGGACTCACGTAGCACAGAATGTGTGTGTGGAATAGCGGCAAAGCTCCGCTTGTACTTGCATCTTGTACTTGCACGAGGCTAGGAATAAAATCTCTCTTAGGAATTCAACATGCGTGTTCTACATGCAAGTCCTACATCCAATTCCTACATGCAAGTTCTACATACAATTCCTACATGCATGTTCTACATGCAATCCCTATATGCAACTCCTACATTCATGTTCTACATGCAAGTTCTACATAAGATTCCTACATGCACTTCCTATATGGAACTCTTATTTGTATGCTCTACATGCAAGTTTCACATACGCTTCCTACATGTAGTTCCTATATGCAAGTCCTATATGCAACTTCTATATGTGAATCCTAGATGCAAGTTCTACATGTAGAGAGACAAAGTCTTACAATTCCTACATGTAGAGAGAGAAGCTCTCCAACTTGTATAAATATCCCATAATGGAATGAAACCCACACTCTTTCGGGAATTGTGTTGAGTTCTATTTTGGTGCTCTATGCAATTGTCTCCAAGTGTCCATGCTCCCTTGCACTCCACATCCAAAAGCATGTCCTAACATTGCCTCCTTCTCCTCTCTCCTCCAACCTTACAACTCCTCCCTTCCCTCTCCTCCTCCCTTCTCCTCTCTCTTACCACCCCATGCTCTTACACCTTCCTGCTATACTTATACTACAAACGATGATACCGATATATCTATACTAGGTGATAAAAAGCCTCAGAATCCTGCACACCTTGCTCATCCTATGGAAGCCATGGTATAGAGCCAACATTTGCTACCATTGCCAAGGAGAAGTAAAAAGTAGACATGCGCAAGTATGTGTGAAACAAACCACCACGTACTATCACGAACATATCCGTCAAGGGCTAGGAGAGTACAAATTTTTCCAACTGTAGCCAAAAATAAGTATTCCAAGCAGAAAGCTTGGGTTACTAGCTTAAGAATTTTATTTTTATTTTTTAAACAGCCACTTAAAGAACAAATCAAGCCATCTAACTGGCATCAATGTGTAGAGCTTACATTTCTCATTTTTATAGGAAAGCGATCTAAGATAACCATGGAAAGTTATAGGCATGGGAAGGTTGTAGGGTTTAACCCTAACCCTAAATCCCTCCCACCTCCATTGATTCCCTCTCCACCACCTGATTCTTCTTCTTTCACATCTAGCCTCCCTCCTCTTCTAAATTCCAAGCCTTCTACAAGACCCTCATCCCTCTCCATCGAACACCATCCTACTCCCATCCTCATCATCGAGTTTGGTTCAAGCACTTCTCTCACTACAATAACCTAGCCATCCACCCACCATCCATTATAGCCCTCAACAATCCATTACATTAACAAAGATTTGGGAGAGCGTTGTAGGTGATCATCTTCCCCTCCCTTTCAAAGTCAGCCAAGTTTTTCATCACCACCTCTCTCTCCACCGCCCCACCCCCTCCCTCCCCCCCCGCCTTTTTCCCCCTTCCTCCCCCCCCACCCCCCCTCACATCCCTTTCCATCCCCTGCCCGCCTCCAAACCCCCCCCTCTTCCAACTTCCCCTCGCATTCTCCCCCCCCGTTTTTCCACCTCACCCCCCTCCGTGCCCTCCACCACTCTCACCACCCCCTCTTCCACCCCAACCCCCCTCTTCACTCCCCCTTTCTTCCCCCCTCTACCCCCTCTTTCTCTATCCAATCCCCCCCCTCTCTCTTTCTCTCATCTCTCTCTCCCTCTGTTTCTCTCACCTCCACCTCTCTCTCCCTCAGCTCTCTCATCACCTCACCCAGCCTCTCACCCTCCATCCCAACCCCCTTACACCTTCCTACCTAGGGCCACCTACCTATCTTGTAGTAGTGCCTACCTAGGACGGACAGCGATGGCTCCACCATGGCCTATCTCGCAACGGCTCTACTGCATGTGCCCCTCTCCGTCGATGCCCTACCGATTCAATGCCTCTAGCACCCACCCTCCGCCACTCCTAGCCCACACCGCCTCTGCTCCACTTGCGACGCCACCTGCCTGACAAGTCCCTCACCCACCAACTCTGCCTCCAACGTCGATGCCGACTCCATCCATCATCGCCTCCAACTACCACCCAGCTCCGCCTTCGCCTCCCTATCCAACTCCTCCCTCACACTGCTCCCCACAGCCCTCCCCTCCCCACCTGGCTAACTGTCTCGGCGATGACATCTCCACAAACAAACAAAAAACAAATCCAACCACTAACCCTAAAAAGTAACCCTAATGAGGTTAGGTTATGTTAGTTCAATTAGGTTAGGTTAGGCTAAGTTAAACTGACAATTAGTTAGTAAGGCTAATTGTTAGTTAGGTTAGGCTAACTTCATTAGTATTAGGTTAGATTAACTAGTAAATTGTAGTCAGGTTACATTAACCGAAGTTAAGGTTAGGTTAGTTGCAATAACTATTCAATTAGATTAACTAGATAGTTAGGCTAGTTAGGTTAATCGGATAGTTAGACTAATTGAATCTAATTTAGTTTTTAAATTTCTAAGGCCATTTGCAACCAAACGTATAGACCAAAGGACCCCTAATTTCACCATAACTTTAATAGACCATAACTCGCCCATTTTTTGACCCAAATTGAACCCAGTTTGAACCCAAAATTCACATACAAAAACACCATGCTATGGGGTATTTTTCTAGCCCATTATACACCATTTCAACGTCCCTAGAACTCGTTACCCCTAATTTCACCATAACTTTAATAGACCATAACTCGTTTTTGGACCCAAATTGAACCCAGTTTGAACAAAAAATTCACATACAAAAACACCATGCTATGGGGTATTTTTCTAGCCCATTATACACCATTTCAATGTCCCTAGAACTCGTTAATTTGTGCTCCTGTGTGGGCTAATTTTTGCACTAGTTTGCCATAACTTTCAATCGCGACCTCCGATTGACGATCCATTTGTACCGGCACACTACCATTCTCAAGGAGAACAATCCTAGGCATATTTTATAGCATGACATTCCCCAAATTACTAACACAACTCTAACCCCCATAACACACACAACTCAACTTTCGAACCAAAGGAGGACGCACTCAGTCAAACACATGGCAAGTGTGCATGCAATTACAATCTATCTAGCGTCTATGACAACTCTCCTCACTGACTCCACCTCCTCCAATTAATCAAAACCCTCAACCTCATCCCATCCACAACATGGCAGATCATCGTCGTGACTGATGATGATGACCTTGAATTGGACGACGATGGCAACAACTTCTTCAACCCCCCCAACTTCAACAACAATGGAAGAAGACCCCTAGGAAATCTTGAACTTCCAAAGTACAATGGCTAGGGTGATACAGAGAGGTTCCTTCAACTCTTTGATGCGGCTTGTAGACCCGTAGGTGATCAATCTAACGAGACCAAAACCACTTGGTTCCCTATGGCATTGGTCAATGAAGCCTACAAATGTTACTTAGATCTTTTGGTCAAGGAACATGCCACATGGGCCCTCCTTCAAGCCAATTCAAGCGACAGTTCCAAATGGATCCTTCAAGATAACCCGCCTTTCCAACTAGGCAAGATCGAACATGGGCATCAAGAAGAACTCCGCACATATCTCGACCGAATGAAGTGCTTGATTTCCAAATATGAAGCATGCCCAAATGACAAGTACCTGATGGCCTGGTTCATTGCAGGCCTAAAAAGAAGATTCACAAAGAAACAAAAAAGATAAATAGTACGAGATGTTAAGTGTTGCTCATGCGGCAGGGGTGGACATTGAAGATGGCATGATGGATTTTGACTCTGATAGTGATGACAGCAAGCACATACACTCCAAAAAAGGCAAATCTAAATCAACTACAAAAACATCTGATGAAATACGCTTCTCGGCCATGACCATGAAGCTAAAAGATGAAATGATGTAAGCAGTGGAGCAAAATCTTCACGTATCAATTGCAACCTCCAACATATCCAAGGCACAAAAATGTATGGCATTTGCATTGCATGGCAAACCATACAGCAAAAGAATGCCACACCTTCGAGGCTATGGTATTATATTTTTGCAGTCGATGGGCATGATGAGAGCAATTGCCTATTCAACATGCACAAAAACCCACCTCAACCTCAACAATATCAAGTGGCACCCATTCCAACATATAGGAAACCCACATTTGCCCAAGCACTGCCAGCTCCAAGACTGAATCCTATCCAGTTCCAAACCCAAGCTCCGCAAGCTACTCAAAAATCCATAGTAATACGCAAGAGCACCAAATCCCCCTCCTCTAGTAGTTCCATTACAACAACTTCAAACCGAGGATGTAGATCCACAATTTGAATATGAGGCTGAGTACCCAGCATACTATGTGGAAGGAGTAGAAGGGTTGATACTAGTCTATGCGGTGGTGACAAAGTGCCCTTGGCCCCTACACTATGTTGATCAACCCCAATGATGCCTATTGGAACATCAGGCTTAGCCTCATTTTATTTTGGGGGTTGAACCTAAGGGGACAATCCATGCAAGCATGGCTGATTCTACAGTCTGTGCAAAGTGGTTGGAAAGTAGCGGGGCTACCACGATGGGGACACTCTGTGATTCTCTCCACAACTATAGCACTTGATTGGTGCTCAAAATGTGTTTGGTCGAAGTTGATATCAACCTAGACATCGAGCCAAGAGAAAAAGCCATAGCCATTGATGCTCACGAGAGAGGATTGAGAGTCAACTCGTCCTCTCAGTGTAACCAGACATCTTTCTCCTATAATCGCAATATTGTAGCATAGACACCACACTTTGTTGAGAGATATGGTGCCATGAGCACATAATTAGAGGAAAAGGTATGAGCTACATTATGGCATTGTGTGAATTAAAGTAGCCACCCAAGATGTGGACTACTGACAACGAGATGTCTGAATCCAAACAGTCACACACAACTTATATAATGAGCACCTCTACAAGTAGTAGCCCAAAAAGTAGAATCAATTCTCATCTCTGTCAGTCTTGGTGCAACATCCTTGGCTATTTTTGCCAAGCACTTGCTAGAAGTATGTGTAGGACTTTTAGCTATTGTTTTTAGCTTTCATGGATGAATATTGAGCTACTTTTTAGGCTCTACTTGTTTCTATATCTTCTGCACAAATCTTCCTCCCGTGTCAACTTCTTATGGGTATTTTAAAACAACTATGCACCTTGGACATCTTTGAAGAGCTTGGCTACTCCAAGTATGCGACAAATCTTTTTTCTCGTCTTGTAATCTGGATGTTGTCTGATGAAGCTACTCCCATTAAGGATTCTATCATTGTAACTACTCCCTTAAGCATGCTGAGGAGACCGTGTGCATAAAATTAAGAAAATATTTTTTGCATCATCCATTATGCATGAGCAAGGCTCCCTCCTTCTTCCTCCTACTAGTCGATTTCTCCTTTACAATCCCTCTTTAAATGAGCTCGTTGTCACCACCGTCAAACGTCTATGTGTGTGCATTTTCAAAGCTCTCTGTCTTTTCAAAGGTTCCCATTGATTTACTAGAAGTGACCATGGTTCAAGATGGTTAGCTTTGGTTAAATTCATCTAGTTGATGGTCCCTATTATGCACCCCAACCGTTGAAATTTTCATTGGCAAAGCGTTCCACACCTGGTCAACGTAGATGAGGTATCTAGTGATGTACCACAAGATTTGGAAGATTGTAAAAGAAGACATACCCACTGCACAAAATGGAACCTAGAAAGGAAAAGATGAAGCAACACTATCACTCATTGGCTTGCACTTGATTCCGAATATAATTTATCACATAGACTTTAAGGATCATGCCAAAGATGCATGAGATTAGTTGAACACAATGTTTTGAGCAAAAGCAAAGAGCAAAGAAATTCATCTTAAGATTGAATTCTATGGTTTGCACATGATCTTCCATGAATCCATGGCACAATTTGTGAGCAAGATCAAAAGCATTTTGACCCAGTTAGAAGGCCTAAATGCAAAACTAGGAGAAAAGAATGCACTTGCAATCCTCCTTAAAAGCATACCTGAAGAGTATAATGCATTAACAACAACCTTGAAGAATCTTGCAAATCCAAGATTTGAGTCCAATGTGTGTCATCTCTTCTTGAGAGAGTTGACAGAGAGTTGAAGGCATCAACATTAACATATACATCAACATGCGGCAACAACCATGAAGAACAAGATGATTGTTTAGCAAAGTGACAAAGAAGTGCTACCATAACGGAAGAATAGGTCACTATTAAAGTGATTACAAATTGAAGAACAAGCCAAAGTGTAACCATTGCAAGAAGCTGGGACACAAAGAAGAAGACTATAGATTGAAGCATCAGCAAGTCAAATACGCATAGTCATTATCAAGCAATGAGTAGAATGGCAACAAAAACAAAGTGTACTAAGAATCAAACCTTGCCACCTTTAGCCCATGTTTTGTAAATGTCACCAAATGAGTAGACCTTGGTTTCAGATATCAAACTTGACCATATGAGAGTAGCTATGTAGGCACCTAGGGGAGGTATTGATCTTGTAATACCACACTTGATCACCTTAAGTAGCAAGTATGCACTAAGGGGAGGTGATGGACTTTTACTCACATATGACCACCTTGCAGTGGCCAATGCATCACCTAGCACCAATGGGAGGTGTTGAGAGATATGGTTCCATGAGCACATAATTAGAGGAAAAGGTATGAGCTAAGGTATGGTGATTTTTGAATTAAAATAGCCACCATGGATGTGGACTACATGAGAAGATGATGTGGAGCATGGGCTACTACTAGGAGAGATGTGGATCATAGGATCCCACATGGGTTGACTATTCTAAAGGATCTCTTTGTATAAGAAGCCTACCTTGTATTGTTCAACACACATTGCAATAGATTGAGTGTTTCACTCTCTCATGGTTCTTTGAACCTCCTTGATCACCTTGCTCTTCATGTATTGAGACTAGACCTTGTTTTTCAAACACTTGGCATCGTTTGAATAAATTGCAATAAATGGTAAGCAATATCTCACCTTGCTAGATGTTTTGAAGACTACTGTCCTACAAGAAGATGAGGGCCTCTACCAGATGAGACATAATGTATGAGATCCTCGAATTTGGAATTAAAGACATTGATCCAAAGGAAAATGGCATTACCAATGACATTGGCCTCATTAACATATAGGTAATCTTGGCTACTCAATAAGCTATTGAAGATACCATTGTAGAGTATCAATTGCCTAAAGAGGTATTTCAAGCATTATAGTCTTCCTTATTTTGACAGATGTCTCCTACTAGAAACTTGAAGATCATGAAGTTGATGGCATTAAGCTAACTATTGAAGATGGTGATAATAAAGCCAAATATTGATTGGGTTGTGTTGGTGAAGTAGAGCCTTGTCTTATTAACTATTGTAGAGCTCACTAGTGTTTAAAACCTAGTGCTTATTAACGGCGGGAAGATTATTGGCCCTCAGATTCACAGGCTAGCAAAGGAACATAGAGGACCTACTTGCAACAATTCTAGGCTAGAGTATGTAATAATTCTATTGAATTGCTTCAACAAGTTGTACAATGGACTTATGAATAAATAATCTATATATTTGAAATATTTGTGTATTCATTTTTATGACCTTCCTATGTTGAGTCTAATTTTATATGAGATGGATGCCTTTGTAGCAAGTTCATGCAAGCACACATGGACGCATGCATGCACACATGCACACAATTTGTAATACAAGTATATATATATATGCACACCCGCATGCACAAATTGTGTAATCCAAGTGTACACACACACACATAGAGTTAACCCTCAGATTTTAGCCCAACAGACCAACACAGGAGTGAGTATGGGTGGTGGCTAGGTAAGCATATTAGCAAGCAGTGCCACCAAGAAGCGGTGATCTTGCATTATTTGAAGTAGAGGCATCCATAAACTAAGGGTGGAAGACCCATGGCAAGTAGAAATCTAGCAAGTCGAGTGTGGCAACTACAGAAGGTGGTTCTTTTGGAGACTTAGACAAAGCATTCTAACATCAAGTAGAGAGAGTGACATTGTGTACTTCATGCTCTCCCTCTCACGTGATTTGCTAGGTTAGGAGTTTTCTTCTCAGTGTGCACTGCAAGATGAGACATCTTGGTTGTAATAGGTCCCTTCAATATACTAGTGTGGTTTTCCTTCCAATTGTCTATAAAGTGTATGCTTACTGTGGTCCTATACTTGCTAAGTGTTTAAGAACTCGATCCCCCATCATTACACGATTTTCTCTTCAATAGCAACCTTGACCTCTGAGTTATCTTGTTTCATTGGTTTTGTCACCTTCGAGCACACATGATCATATAAGGATTGCAAGAGCAAGTATCTTCACCCAATCATTGCACAAGGTTGGGATCTATTCATGAGCATCGAGCACCTGTGAGTTAACCCATCAGGAGAGAAAAAAAGTGCCAACATTTGTGTACTAGGGAAGGTGATAGTTGAAGCAGTATTGTGAGCTATTACAAGAAACTTCTCCTAGTAAGTACAGATGAGTGGTGTAGTCTAGTGTTGTGTTTGAAGACTAGAGTGTGGAATATAGAAAGCATTTATGCAGCTAATTAGCTACTACTCTCTAACATAGCCAATGGTTGATACACGCTTGGAAATAAGATGAAGATATGCATCCAGGCAGCGTAAAGAGTTCCTAAGCCAAAGGAATTGGCTACATCATACCATGAGAACTGGTGTCCCCGTAGATTAAGGATACATGGATTATTTCCCATGTAATTTAATTAAAAATTCATAGAGATGGTTCAACCAATTTCCAATTGGGTATTTTCCTAATTGGTATGCTATGTTAGAAGCATTTCCAGTTAGAAGTATTGGTATTTTTCTGATTGGTATGCTATGTTAGAAGCATTCCAGTGATGGTTCAAACAAGAAATCAATCAAGAATCTATTTGTACAAAGCTCAGTGAAATAAAACAAAACAAGAAAAAGTCCGTCCAAGACTTTGTATTTCGGATGTGAGCTCTTATTAATTAATTGAATACTATACTAGATGACAAGCCTAATAGAAGAGCCTAGATGATTATGAGATGCATACAGGTGGACTTGCATAATCCAGAGGTAGTTAATCTAACTAAGACATATGAAGAGTTTCTTGATTGAGCTATAGCTCTTGAAAAGAGTGAAGGCCTGAAAGGCAAGACAAAGAAGAAAGATACAGATAGTGATACAAAAGAAACACCAGCAAAGAGAGATAAGCTCAAGACCGATTTGAAAAAGGCACTGGAGGAATTGGGCATTTGAAAGAAACCAGGTAGCAATGAAAAGCAGTGTAATAGGCATTCTAGGAATGTCACACTGAGTACAAATACAAAGCCAAATATTGCAACATTTGCACCAAGTTTGTACATGATGCATCTAACTATTGGTTCAATGGCAAGAATCACCAAGTGTCTGCTAACCAAGTGACAATTGACACCTGGCCTACCAGTGTCAATGCATTGACAACAACCCTAAACAATCTTTCAGACCCATAATTTGAGGAATGTTTGACAGACATCTCTTCTTGAGAAAGACCCAAGTCACAATGCAAATGCCTAGTGGGTCTAAATCCTCCCATCCCAACCTCGTGCCATCAAATCCCTGGAACCCTTCATGAGTAACACCAATGTACGGGACAGAGCCCACCGTTCCACACCTCCTCTTGTATCACAAATGGTCCTTATAGACGAAGCTATGAGAATCCTAGTGCAAGTGCTAGGAAGGGGGGCTGTAACGCCACCTCCATCTTTTTTAGGAAGGGTCGACACCAACCCATCAAGGAGCAAGCCTATCATAATCTCCAAGCCAATCACCAAGTTTGTAGGAGAAAGAGACCCAGTCTCCCATGTTGAGAGGTTTGAACAAATCTATGAGACCTTTGGTCATATTGGGGATCTAGACAAGGTCAATGCTTTTGGCTTGAGTCTTGATGGCAAGGCTGGATAATGGTACAGAGCCTTAAACCGTGGGGAGAAAATAAATTGGGACACACTGCATAAATCTTTCATTGTGGGATTTGCCCCTAGTGGTCCCAAGTGGAGACTGATTAACTAGCTTTATGGACTGAATCCTTAAGAGACTATATTGCCAAGATTAAACATTTGAACTTGTGATGTGAAGCCCATGAGAGGATGAGTGATGTGAAGCTTCTGCCACACTTCCTCATAGGACTAGGGGATGCTAAGCTACTTGATCATTTGCTCGCTATGAATCCCACATCGTTTGAGCTATGCAGTGGTGGCGATATGCCTAGGGGATAACATGAGGGAGAAGCCCCAAAAGGATAAATCCTTAGCTTCCTCTAATATGTCCCAAACAACAAAGCCTTCAACCTTATAAGTAGCTAGGGATGCAAGCATGACACCCAAGGTACTAAACATGGAAGAGTTGGCCACTGTTCTATTGAACAATTTGGGCTAGCAATGGAAGGAAAAAACATTGAAAGATGCTCCTAGCAACCCCCATCTATTTCCATAGAGAGATAACGTATGTTGTGGGATATGCAAATGGAAATCATCCCACTAAGGAGTGCCCTCATCTTAGAGCCAGGCCAACACTCTATTGTGCCGATTGTATTCATTGGGGAAATCATGATACATCCCAATGTCATTATCCGAAGGTGATTCCTCAATCCATCTATCAACAAAGGTCATAGTTAACATTGCCTTCGCAACCCACCAATCTGCCCAAGCAAGCACAATTGGCAATACAAGAAGCCACATTAGCCAATCAAGGGTAGTTTAGGCCTTAAAATATTCCATTACCCTTGCCAATACTAGGACCTCAACCATCACCAAATTACTCCTCTGAATCAAGTATTAGTGGAAGAGCTACGTAGTGATTGGGGCAACCCTGAACCTACCTTTAGTGGAAAACAACTATCCCCAACATGTTGACAATGTAGATCGGTCTAACATTATAAGTCACTACATTATACAAGATGGCCAATACATTCTGTTTTACCAAACAGCACTGATTTCTTAAACAATGGGAGATAGGAACAACTTGACCAAGACACAACCCATTAAATGCCGGGCCACACCTAGCCAATGAGTGTCCATATAAGAGGCAATCTAATTAGTCGATCACATGTGCACCAGTGTCTAATATACCACCACCATTGTGCACTATGGACCATCTTTTTAAGGATTGCCTGATGAGAAGGCCATCTAAGTCCACAAGCCTTAACTTGAGCATTGAGCGAGGCCAAGAGTCATCAGCATCCTTGAATATAATCACGAGGTTGCAAGCTAAAGCCCTTAATAAAGAGCTTCACAAACAAGCCAAAAGGGTTAAAGCAAGCTAGATACGTCAATTTTACAAGCAAAAACCTATGAGCAGGTTTATCCGAGCATGTTTTTTAGGAGATTTAAAAAATTGTATTTCTTTAGGAAACATGGTTTTTACACTTTTATTTTCACTAGAACTAGATCCCTTTATCATAAAAACATACGGAATTGTCACTCATTCAATTTTACATAACATAAGTTTTCTTCTTCATAGACATCCTTTGTACCCCTATTTTTACCTTTAAAAAGTACTGAAAAATAATTCCTTTAAGAAATATTCCTCATAATCACTCTCAATGTAATAATATTGTACATATATAATTACTTATTAAACATATTTATATCAATATGACAAGAGCTTTCTAGTATTTTAATAGCATAGATAACAATATATTTATGGATATGTTTCTAAAGAAGTTTAAATTACTATAAATAAGTATTAACTTGGGATTATATATCACTCTCATAAAATATACGTAATATATATATGCAAGATTTTCCAAAGTATAACCCCATAAATGTGCTCAAATGGGGTTTTCTGATCAATTTGAGTGGCTGAATTACTATATTTGGACATGGGATGTGAAAGTTATGCCACTTTTAAAAGTGATGTCCATGGTAGTTTTGCTAGCAAAACTACCTTGGAAGACCTACTTCAAACGAGTTTCACTGGTGAAACTACCTTGATAGCTTACTTCAATGAGGTTTCTTTGGATAAACACTTTCATAGGTTAGGTTGAGAGAGGGTTTTCAATGTCACCCCTATTAAGTAAAAGTTGTAAGAAGGATCATGAGGGAATTTTTATAGAGAAGTCTACTCTACATGTGGTTTATTCAAAAGCCATCCCATTATGTTACTCACCATTCCCAAAGATTCATGTAAAGATTTGTGTATAAAATAGGCATTGCTATAATACTTCACATATTTCTAAGTGAAACTATGTTTTGTTCCGATCTATTTTTACCATATTTTTACATAGTTGGAAGCTTTTTTTTTCCTTCGCTCGGGGGATCAAAAGATTTCGCTCATAAAATGCTCGTCCCCAAGCTAGCACATCATAGCCTAAGGAGCTAGCTAAATCCACACAAGTAAGCACCAAGGGTACAACAAAGATTGGGAAGGGACACAATAAGGTCATCATCCAAGATGGGTTGGATGAAGACACGGCCTCCCTATAGCAACATCCTCCTCCTCTGGTGTTACTTTATCAAACATAGCAACAAGCACCTACATGAGGCAAATGAGGGAATGATAAGGGACTCAGAAGCCACAACACCTAAGGGTCATGGTGAATATTATGACATGAAGTTGGGGGTAATAAACTTCACGCACCTCTTCACTTCCTACTGCTTTTGAACTAAGTGACAAAGATATTTATCCTTTAGAAAGAGACATTAAAAATAAGCTTTTATTCTAAAATACCACACCATACATTCCTCCCTTAGATGAGAATGAAGATGGTAATATCCCAAGTGATGTTGTACTCAAGCATAGGGAGAAGAAAAGGATCAGCAGAGGCCTATAACTTTCAGTAGAGACATGATACCAAAGATCCAAACATATATAGAGATGCGCCTTGAGATGGGCTTCGCACTGATATACATTTCGTAAGAAACAAAGAAGCGGCCAGAAAGTTATGGGCGGTTTACTACACAGGGGTAAAAACTATCATAAAAATAGACTGTCAAACACAGAGACTCATAACTTTTTGCTATAGTATATGATTCAAGGTCTAATAACACAAAGACATGCATCTTGGAGAGAGCTTCGCGCTAATATAAGTTTCATTAAAATTTGACTAATGAGCGGAAAGTTATGAGCAAAAAACTAACAGGGGGTCAAACTGTCATGAAAACTGCCCTCCACCCATGCTTATTTCACCTGAGCAGGATGCTCCCTCAAGACTCCACCTTCATCAACGATCCACCACTCATATATTTTGCCTAGAAGAGAGTAAGTAACTCCCTTGGTGGCTTGAGTAATGGATGGACCATGTACGTGCAATGAGCGGCTGAATAGAAAGAACTTTTAAGGCTTTGAAAGAAAGAAAAGGGAAGAGAGACTCAAGAGAGGGAATACGAAGTGATCTTCATTGTCTCAATAGAGTGAGGCTCCACTCCAATGTAACTTAAAATACTACAAACACAAGGGAGAAGAAGAGGTTTCATATGTACAAGAGGGAGCGAAAGCTCCAAGACTACTCATAGAGAGAGATGGACTCAAGAGTCTACATAAGAGAATATCTACAAGAGGGAGAGAAGGCTCATGGAAGAGGCTTGAGGAGACTAAAGCTACAGCAACATGAGGCCTAATGGTGGAAGAGATGATGAACAAGGGAGAGGAGGGCTCCTTTTATAGAGATTTTGTCACCCTCCTTCACCCATTTATAATTGCTGCCTGTAGATTCTTTTCCCCATCAATCACATAAGCTCGTTTGTCACCATCCATGTCCTTTTTGGCTACTCTTGTGTCTGCCCCAAAAAGACTACTTTTGTTTGAGCCAAATGACACTTGCTAGGATTTAGACACCCTTTTGCTTCATCAATCCTAGCTAAGGCCATCTTTAACTTTTCCATGTGATCTATGCACTGAGAATAAGTGCAAAAATCATCCAAAAACTTCCTTATGAACTTTCCCAAGTAAGGCTTGAGCACTTGACTCATGAACCTTTGAAATGTAGCTGGTGCATTGGTCAACCCAAAAGGCATCACTCTGTAAGCAAAAACTCCCCAAGGTGTGACAAATCATGTTTTCTTTTGATCTTCCTCTCGAATACGAATTTGAAAGTACCCAAAATACCCATCACATACAGAATACATCTCATGCCCTACCACTTGGTTTAGTATTTCATCTTGGAATGGCAAAGGAAAATGATCCCTCTTAGTGCATGCATTCAAAGGACGAAAGTCCACACAAACCCGCCACTTATTTCCTTTCTTTGGTGTGACAACTATAGGAGATATCCATTCTGAATCATCAACAAGAAAGATGAATCCTGCCTCAAGTAGTTGTGTTACCTCTTTCTTTAGTGCCTCAACTTGGATCACCCGCAATCGCCTTAAGCGTTGCACAACTGGCTTGCTTTTTGGCTTCAACTCAATCTTGTGCTTCACAAGAGAGACTGGTCGTACCTGTGAATAGCTTGTTGCAAAGAGACATGGAAAATCATCTAACATATCCCAGTACTGGAGCTTCTCACTATTTGATAGAGAATCACCAAGAAGCTCTTCATTGCATTGGCGTCATTTAGTGTGCTCCACATCCTCCACATGAAGTGTCTCTACATGATCTTCTTGTACCACCACCTTATTCCCTCCTGACTCATCCCAATCAGCACCAAGACAAAGACCAAAGCCACTCCTTCCACCTCACCCTCTGAGCTGGACTCCTCAGAGCTACACCCTGTCTCTTCTTCTTCATCGGTTAAGTCAGAGCTTGAACTCTCTGATGTTGAAGACTCCTCCTTGACAACTTCCTTTTTGTGACTTCTGATGTTGTAGTGCACCTTCTTATCATTTCCTTGCAAAATCAATTCTCCAGTATCCCACTTTTGAACAGCCTTCACCTTGTGTAGCCAAGGCCTTCCCAAAATCAATGGATAGGCACGTGCATCTGGCTTGGTAGGGATCACCCGAAAAGTAGTCGGCACAGAAATTCCACATACATCCACTTCTAGATTCTTCACAACTCCAAGGTCTTTACCCTAGTATTATCAGCCAATTTGATGCGATAAGGAGTGGTAGTACTAGAGTATTTTAAATCAGCATCTGTCATGGTCGTCTCACTCATGACATTAATCGATACACCTCCATTAATGTACACATTAGAAATCACTTGACCATCAATGATCACATCAACCACAGGTACATCATCTCACCAACATCTATATCTACCTTTTGAACAACAAGAATGGCACTTTTCTTCTTTTTCTTCTTTGACTCTCTTGTGCTTGCTAGCTTTCCCCATTCCTTCCGTAGTTTTGGAGACAAAGCAAGTAATTGACCAAAGGTGATATGAGCTTCCTTTTCTTTAAGGTCGGACAACAAGTCATAGCTTCCAATGCCTTGTCCTAAAGGAAAGTCTGACTGGCTAATTCTCCTTCTAGATGCTTTTTCTTACTACGGTGTTCCTCTTCCTGATGTTCCTCATCTACTTCTTCCTTGCTTTCTTCTTCTTCTTTTGCTTTACCACGCCCTCGTTTAGCCATCATTACCTCTCTTTCCTCATCCCCTGAAGAAGTTTCTAACAAGGATACTTGTTTTTCTTCTTTCTTTCTCAATCTAGGACACTCGGGGCGATAGTGACCTTTTTCATTACATTCATAGCAAGTGACCCCACTCTTATCTTGAGGCCTATCTTCACTCTTTGGTGCTTTAGGTTGTCGTGCATTAACCAAATGCAATTTCAAATCAGCAAACTCTGCCATCAATTGGGAGATATTATGATCTAACTCAGAGGGCTTTGGTACCTGAGGAGTGCCCATTACCTCCACCTTAGAAGTTGAAGCTGTTGAAGACACAAAAGAGGATTCGATCTTTAGAGAAGCTTCTTTCTTGGTCGCAATGCGAAGTGCCTCCATGTATGTTGCTGGATCTTTACTCACTACTTTTGAGCGAAGATGAGGCTCCAAAGCCATAACAAATTTGCTCATCTTTAAGTGCTCCATCCCTATGAGACTTTGAGGGGCCGATGATGCAAATACCACAACTCGCAAAGCTGTCCTTTCATACTTTGTCCATAAAGTTTCATATCGGATTGCCAACGCAGAGACCATCTCACCCTCTCCTTGATAGAACCGGTCCAACTGCAACATCAAAGCATTTGGCAACTCCACTACCCCAAATCTCTGCTTCATTGCAGCCACCACTTGGTCCCAGTCCTCCTTGGTATAGTCCTGCAAGTCCTCATGCCAACTCAATGCTACACCTTCAAGAAAATCGAGCAAAATCTCTGCCCGATTCTTCATGGACCATCCAGAAAGCTGGGATCCTCGAACAAAATCTCGAAGATAAGACTCCGAGTCTTCCCCTTGGGTCCCTTGAAACATTGGAATCTTCACCATGATGAAACACAAAAAGGAAACACCAAGATCCAAATAATATCCCAAACAAGATCCCACAGAGCTTAATATACTAAGACTAACTTATTATGCATAACCACTTGTTGAAAACCCTCCACAATGTGATCCTCAACAAAATCTTCAAAAATAAGTGACCAACCAGCACCATCAAAACATTGTGTATACATGCATTCAAGAATCACCCTTCTCACAATTGAAAGTGCACATAACAGCTTCAAGATATTGTACTTTTCATCATTTACATAGCAAAAGAAGTTGAAAGCATTGAGAATCACCACTCCACTATTTCAGTCAAAAACTACCCAAAGACAACTCTTCTTCACACCAAGCTGAGCATCACCTTCACAATCTTCTAGTTCTCTTAAACGGGCTACAATCTCTTCCAACGGAGTTCTTCCAGGCATCTTCTTTATCACATCAGAAAACACATGCCTATACTAGGCATTGCATGCAATCAAGTACACCCGAGACCGTTTAGTAAGGTGGGATGAATCCAATACCAAACGTACCCGGCATCTCCACCAAAAAGATGTGACATGAAGTTGGGGGTAATAAACTTCACACACCTCTTCACTTCCTACTGCTTTTGAACTGAGTGACAAAGATATTTATCATTGAGAAAGAGACATTAAAAATAAGCTTTTATCCCAAGATACCACATCATACTTTCATCCCTTAGATGAGAATGAAGATGGTAACATCCCAAGTGATGTTGTACTCAAGCATAGGGAGAAGGAAAGAATCAGCAGAGTCCTATAACTTTCAGTAAAGACATGATACCAAAGATTCAAACACATATAGAGATGCTCTTTGAGATGGCTTCGCGCTGATATACATTTCGTAAGAAACAAAGAAGCGGCCAGAAAGTTATGGGTGGTTTACTAGACGAGGTAAAAACTGTCATGAAAACAGACTATCAAACACAGAGACTCATAACTTTTTGTCGTAGTATCTGATTCAAGGTCTAAAAACATAGAGACATGCACCTTGAAGAGACTTCATGTTGATATAAGTTTCATCAAAATCGGACTAACGAGCGGAAAGTTATGAGCAAAACACTAACAGGGGGTCAAACTATCATGAAAACTGCCCTCCATCCATGCTAATTTCGCCTGAGCAGGATGCTCCCTCAAGACTCCACCTTCATCAACGATCCACCACTCATAGATTTTGCCTAGAAGAGAGTAACTCCCTTGGTGGCTCGAGAAATGGATGGACCATGTGTGTGCAATGAGCGGTCGAATAGAAAGAACTTTTAAGGCTTTGAAAGAAAGAAAAGGGAAGAGAGACTCAAGAGAGGGAATACGAAGTGATATTCATTGTCAATAGAGTGAGGCTCCACTCCAATGCAACTCAAAATACTACAAACACAAGGGAGAAGAAGAGGTTTCATATGTACAAGAGGGAGCGGAAGCTCCAAGACTACTCATAGAGGGAGAATGAATAGAGAGACATGGACTCAAGAGTCTACATAAGAGAATATCTACAAGAGGGAGAGAAGGCTCATGGAAGAGGCTTGAGGAGACTAGAGCTACAGCAACATGAGGCCTAATGGTGGAAGAGATGATGAACAAGGGAGAGGAGGGCTCCTTTTATAGAGATTTTGTCACCCTCCTTTACCCATTTATAATTGTTGCCTATAGATTCTTTTCCCCATCAATCACATAAGCTCGTATGTCACCATCCATGTCCTTTTTGGCTACTCTTGCCATGTGTCCCATCAAAAGATGCTCAAGACTCTTAAAATATTGAGAAAGTCAAGAGTTTCCCCACATGGAGCCCATAGGGACCCTCTCTTTTCCATATGTCCACATCCTCCTTATTCCACATGGGAATTCTAGAAGGATTCCTCTTGACTCCACACTCCTCCACATGGCTTCCACACGCTTGGCATGTGGCCTCTCTTATATTCTTGGAACACATGGACATGAGCCCAGCTCTTAATATGACTCACTCTTCTTATTTTCTAAAAACCCCATAATATCCCATACACAAATAACTCTCACCCCATACCAAGGTATTTATAATTCATACCTATGGTATTTACAATGATCCATTCCACTCATCCTCTCAATCCCATACAATATCTTAGAAAATAGAAATAAGTGAGAGCCACTAGGCTATCACTTGATACTCAAACTCTTATCAAACATAGAAGAAAACAATACCAATGCCAAATAAAAAATATCAATTTTTGGCGTCACAATATCCAAACCCATGGGTGGGGAAACAATGTCTTACCGAGGAGCAAAAATTGGCAACTGCCAAGAGGAATGTAAGCAAAGGCTCAAGGCAAGCAAGAGTGCTAATACAATTCCTCCAACACACATGAGATAATCACTCAAGCCTCAAAAGTCTTGCAAATACCTAAAAGGGTAGATAAAGAAGGTGTGTCATGCCCTTCAATAGAGGGATCCACCCTAATGCAACGGATGTTTGAAGAAAACCCCACCCTACAACACTTAAAAAAGGAAAATGATAGGTCCTTTTATGGTCTTATAAGGCTAGAATCAATTGTATTGGAGCCAAGAATGGGACCACGAGACATTGCTAGTTAAGTCTCTTTTTTATCCAGAGAGGTGAAGATGCCTATTGCGACATTGCTTCGAGGCAACCCAAACCTTTGTGATTGGATGAATGGGCAAATAGTGACACCTTGTCAACCAATCTTGAGAATGTTGAATCTCCCAATCAAGCTCAAGGCCTTCCAAGTGTGCCAGCCAACAAACTTGGCCAATACTTTGGTCTTGAAGACTCTTGGTGTGCTCCTTTACCCAAACTAGAAGACTCACTAAATGGGATGCATACATTGGCAGCAATTGATCTACCAATAGATTGAAGGTGAATCATATATTTGGGTTCCAGCAAAACCTTGACATCAAAAGTCACCCCGTCATGCAAACAACAAACTCCAACATCGAAGAACAAAACAACACCATCCAACAAGGTACAATATTATTGGGTTTCCACAATATTACTAGAGGCCCATGGATATGACCTTGGAAATACTTATATTTGGATATCCAAGGTACTTAGTAAAACAAGAGCACCTCCATCATCTTCCAACAACAATTACAATGTACTCAATCAAGGAATGGAGGCCCAAGATTTTTCATCTATCAAGGCAAAGATGAAGATGAGAACCACAAGAACCTACCTTGAAAAAGGTAGAACCATAAAAACTTGCTCACATGGACAAGGGAAAAGTACCACTACAAGAGGATCACACACAAAGATCATCCTCTACCTCCTATCGGGTAGTTACACAAGAACCTGTCTAAAAAAAAGAGAGAGTAATAACACAAGAACCTACTCGACCACCTATCTACCAAAATGCATTTGAATCCATTGCATCATCTTCAAGGAAAATGGTAGTTGCACAAGAACCTGTCTCCAAAAAACAGACAGTAACACAAGAACTTGCCATGAAAAGAAGGGAATCTACTTTGGGAGCTACACAAGAACCTTCCTTAGTATAAAAATTGGCATCAAGCTCTGTGACAGCTACACATGTCACACCAACCATGCTAGACACAATGGAAGTCACACAAGAACCTTCCAATGAGAATGGTGAATTATTTTCACTGGCAACTTTCTCTGAAGCAACTTGGGCTCAACAAAAAAAGAAGATCTCTGAGGCATTGCGATCCTACTCCCATTTGATACATAGAACATATATCACTGTATTCCGGTGAGTATCATAGAAGTGGTACATGAGGGATCTTGTCATGTTCAATGGTGCAACTCCAACAACAAGTACACGTTGGTAGTAGATCCAAAGAACCTGCAGCAGCTCCATAAGAACCTACTGCAATGAAAGATCTCAAAGAACTTCAAGCAATGTTGCTGCCAACAAGATGACAGCTACTTGCCAACAAATATCTCCATTGATGTCTTAGTGACTCTCCTTCGAAGTGATTATCAGACTTACATGAGGTCGCGAATAGTGATACAATTTATATTCCTCTGGTGGTCTACAAAATGATGTTCTTTCTAGGTCTGGGTCACAATTAGTCAATGTGTCACCGCACTCACCTTCTTATGCACTCACAGGTACTAAGGCCATTTAGGTGAATAGCAACTCAGTTCCAAGTGCTAGGTCTAGGTGTGTTCATAAAGAGCAATGAAGTTATAACATGTGGGAGTCCTACCTCTCTGCTCGCTTCAAGGCAAGTCCTAGGTGAAAATAGGTGGTCAATCCTCTTCAGGTCGTACACTCAGCAAAACACATCTACATTAGTCCAAAGGCTCCTTGGTTGAGCAGATAAGCTAGAAACACTATGGAAAGCCAGTACATCAATCAGTATCAACAAAAAATACCACCAGTAGAGCCAAAATAGAGCAGGGCACTGACTTATGCCTAAGTTAGTAGGGTCTTGAATTTGAGTTCACACATGGAATGACAATTGGTCCTCCATAAGCAGCTCTTGAGGATGCATTCAACTCTAGGGTGAAGGTGATTATACAAATATGGGTTCAGATGAGTTTCTTGTGACCCTCAAAGATTTCTTTTCACATTCCTTTACTAACACCACCATTAACTATCTAACTCTGAATCATTCTCTTCTCTTTATTTTTCCTTCCTCTTTTTCTTATTACGTTCAGCTTAGAAGCCTTTCCTAGATCCCAGATGCTACAAACCTCTTCAATCATAGTCCTCATTTTAGGAGTTTGTATAATGTATTATCAAATTCCTCTGGATGGATTTGATGACTCAAACAAAGAGTGCTCTAGATTGTGTCAAAAGCTTACTGGGCTTTAAAAAAACTTCAAAACAAAAGCCACAATGCTATGTAATCCATCAATTGGACTCAAAAGAAAAGCTCCTATGAAAATAGCAAGCAAAACATGGAATGTCACAACATAGTCCGATGAGAATTCTATATATGTCCCACTCAATTCAAATACTGGACTTGCAGAGGAGCGTGATAATACATTAATACTTACTCCACTAACACTAACCCCACTAGGATCTTACATCAACCCTACTAACAGCTTTTCCCTAATAACTTACCCCTTAGATTTTTCTCTTTCTTTTTCTTCTTCTTTCTTTGAATGGTCACAAGTACTCAAACCCTGAGGTGCTAGTTCTAAAAGAATCAATCATCCATACTTCTAGGAACAATTCCATCACAAGGATCCACTACATCCCTCTACTATATTGTAGCAAAAGAAAATTCAGCCCAGTGCACAAGAAAAACTACTTTGCATATCTTCACTGACAACGAACCAACGACCATGATCTTTGCACGATCCAAACGAGTAGATTGAGATCAGGAAGGGGGGCATGTTAACCGATTGGTTAACAATATGCCACCACTAGTTAGTGATGTCATTTGATGGATATTGGCAAGTCCATAAAGCTAGGATCATGCCTTGGATCCAAATAGGCCCAAGATGGTTGTAAAAGAATGAGGAAAGAGAGTGGTATAAAGGGAATAGGGTTGGCCCTACCTTTAAAAGGTGACATGTATAAAAGGCCAAGTGGTTGACTTTAGCCTTCATTGTTGGATGCACAAGTTTGAAATACAAGCTCCCTCTTCTCTTCCAAGAGTGTTTTGGGTGTTCTATTGTTACCTTTGTAGTGCCTTTGTGTTTGCCAATCCATCCCCATTCATTCTCCTCTTCTCCTCCCCTTCTCCCTCTCTTCTCCCCTCTCCCCTTTCCCTCTTTCTCTCGTGGAAACACATTGCAATGATCCGGGAGCCGCTTGAGTTACACTTGCGGATGGCTCATGCTTTGCATTTCTCTCACAAGGAGTAGCTTGGAGTGGAAGCTCCATTGGAATTCCTTCAAGATCCCCATGACACATGAGTCACCGTCGATTAACATGATTGGTTAACATAGATCAATGACCAATCGACCCAAAAGGTATGCTATAGGATATTGTAATTTATGTAGGTAGCACTTATTACACATTTAGTTCTATTGTGATTGCTATGGAGCAAAATGCCTACCCTATTTTGTTGGGATGACCTTGGCTTAAGAGTGCAAAGGTACCTAACATGCATCGTGCAATTGTTTCGTTGTGGATCGTTAGCTGGCCTTATGGATTGGCATTCTCGCAACCGCTCAATGGATGGAATATTGAGGATCCCTATGGAAAGGCTTGGATACACATAGAGAAGAGGTGGCCAAAGTTTGGGATTGAGCCTCGCCATTTGCGTCTTGGGCTGGCTATGGACGGTGTTAATCCCTTTGGACATCAGTCCACAACGTGGTCCACGTGGCTAGTAGTAGTCACAATATACAATATTCCTCCTTGGATGACCATAAAGAAGGGGCATTTGATGTTGGGGCTCTCATTGTGTCAGGCAAGCACAAGGTGAAAAACATGGATGTGTATCTAGCCCTTTGGTGGACGAGTTGCAAATATTATGGAATGGCATGCAAGTTTATGACATTTCAAAGCCTTTGGGTCAACATCATTTTCAAGTGAAAGGCATTCTAATGTGGACCATGCATGATTATCCTGGGTTGCATGATTGTTCAGGTACCAAATTTCTATTCCTCTCAATTCTCTTCTACCTATTAAAATGCAAGATGTAACTTCTGTCGATGCTCCTTGTCTCGGTGGTCTTTCACTTCTACAAGATGTAACTTGTGTCCTTGCATTTTAATAGGTCTCCAAGTGTTTGAATACTTTGTGTGTCCAAATTGTGGAGACAGTTTGTGCAGTTGGCACTCAAAAGATCTAAACAAGGTAGTATATGATAATCACAAGAGATTTCTTCCTATGAACCATCCATATCATGTGGATCCATCTTTTGGGGGGGCAGAATTAGCTCCTAGTTCTCTAGTCATGAGGTTCGAAGATTGGGAGTGACTTTGACATGATCCAAAAATCCAAACACCTCCACCTGGCATGCAACGTCTCTCCATATTTTATACTCTTCCTTACTAAAGACAACACAAAGACACATATCTGTTGGACCCAATGCATATATTAAAAAATGTGTCTAAAAGTTTGTGGAAACATATGATTGGGGATAGAGACACCCCAAAGGCATGAGCTGACTAGAAAGTGATGAAAACCAAAAGAGCCTTTTGGCCAAGAGAAAACTGTGCTGGCAAGGTGATTTTACCAAAGGCACCCTGGGTTTTGACAAAAGTAGAGGAGACCTAGATGAAGAGCGTTATTGCAAATATGAAAACCCCAACCGGATACATTCATAACTGAAAGGGTGCCTTTACTTCTTTTGGAAAACTAAGTGGCCTAAAGTTGCATGATTGGCACAAAATGATTCAGATAACATTGTTCCCACTTCAGTTCAATCCATTTTTGTCCTCTTGTTTGATTTTGACTAACACAACATTGTTTCTATAATATGTACTTCCAATTGCTTTGCGGGGATGTAGTACTAAAGATGCATCATAGGATATCAACAAGCTCAGTGTATTCGTAAGGTATGTTAGAGGCTATAAAAATGCATGCCAAATTTTCATGCTCATTGCAAAAGCAAGTTCCATTGCTTACCAACATGTAAATGCAGGTGGATATCATCAAAAGAGATCAAGAAATCATCCATTTCGCAAATGAGACTTCTCGCAGTCGAAGCTGTATGTTTGATTGAAAAGGCATTTCCAACGCGTATCATGGACATCCAATTGCATTTGCTCATGCACTTGGCAGATGAAGCGGCATATGTAGGCACTTTGCATAGTCGATGGGTTTTTTTCTTGGAACGGTTAATGAAGGTGTTGAAAGAATGTGTAGACAAAAGCAAGACCAGAGGGAAGCATGGAAGAAGGCTGGCTAGTGCAAAAGTCAATGTTTTACATCACGGAGTTTCTTGTACAACTTATGCCAAACATGCCTCAACTTTGAGATGATAGCGATGACCCATGTGCTATAGGAGAGATCGGATAAGGGAAAGCAAAAGAAAATGAGTATCGCCTTACAATAAAAAGTGAATACCTTTTGTCTTTACAATTGTGGAGAAATGGAGAAATGGCCAAAACAATATAAAGAAGAAAGAGCTAGAAGAGAGCAAGATAGAAAAGCTCGGCAAAGGGCCAATAGAGGTAAGAAGTAGTTATCAAACATGCCAATCAAATGCATCATTGATTGGTTGGAAGACACTCTTGAAGCTACCAGTCAAAGAGGGGAGATTGTGACAGATAGGGAGCAGGAATTTGCACAACGTTATGATCTAAAGGTATGTAGTAATTTTGCTTTTATTTACATTCGTTTATAGCCTTTTTATATAAGTTAACGAGAATCCATCACCTTTGCAGTACCATTCATTTAATGCAATGTGGGCATATGGTAATCATTACCGAGTAGAGAAAACTGATGTAAGGCGCAACACATTTGATTGAGGAGTCATGGCCAATTTTTCACAAGAGAGTAGAGCTAGTGCGATGGATACAAATCTCATAGCAGGCGAAATGGATTATGTTGGAACCATACAAGATATTTTGCAAGTGATCTTTAGGAAATTCCAAGTATTTATATTTGATGTGAAATGGTTCAAAGTCGTTTGTAGAGGTGCTCAGAGGCTACGGTCAGGAAGGATCGAAGTGGATTTTTTGCCATTGACTCAACAAAAATCTAGGATGACCTTATTAACACATTTGTGCTACCGACGCACTGCGATCAAGTAAGCATTTCTTGTATGGATATCATTTGTTGCTCAACTTCATCAAATCTTATATGAACATATCATGGATTTTGGGTGATCTTTCAATCCAATCGAGTAGACAACCAGTGGTGGTGTGTGATTCAAGTTGCAACTAAAAACCGACATGTATTTCAAGATGTGGAAGTAGAGAATGAAATGGAAGAGTAAGAAATAGATGGGTTGGAAGCTAGCACTTCCAGTACCCCTTCCTTCAGAGTTTTGGAAAGTGAAGATAATTTGAGCTCCTCAGAGTGTTTCTCGGACATTGATTTGGGAGACCTCGATCTACATGCTGAAGATGTGCGAGATTTGGCGAGGATGGGAATCAATCTCACAATGAAGATTCTAGTGATGCTTCAATTGATTAAGAAATGGAGAACAACATTGATCTAATATATGTTGCAATGTGAAAACATTTCAATTTGATTTGAATTTTGGAAGGTTTACCAAGGATGACTATCGACGCTTTTTTCAACGTTGTGTGTTTTTTCCAAAGGCTTTTACGATTGAAATATTGATGCTAATCCAGTAGATAATGCTAATATCGACGAAAATATGGATGCTGTAATATTGACGGAACGATTCTTGGCCAAAAAACTAAGTAATAGTGTTAAAAGAAAGCATTGTAAAAGGAGCTAATGATAGTAGTGTTATATTGACCTTTATGGAACCTGAGTTCAAAGTCAAACTCTTAGAGGAACTTAGCCCAGCAAGCTTTATGAGCTTTCAAATCTTTTGAAGCACAATAGCCATGTGATACTCTCCAAATCAAAAACTATCTCAAATCGGCACCATATAAATAATGCCACCACTTTTTCAATGCATGGACTATTGCATAAAATTCCCTCAGATACAGTGAATAATTACATTGCACATTAACCAACTTTTTACTCTCAAAAGCTCTAGATCAACCACTTAAAGCAAGGTAGCACCTATAGCATGATTAGTGGCATCTGTCTCAAGCACAAACGGCTGATTAAGAGCCATAGTAGTAGCCACTTTGAGTTTCTAAAAATTGTTGTTCCCCCCCCCACATGAAGGTCTTTCTCTTCCCCTTTAGTTAATTCCTCATAGGAACAACAATCTTCGCATAGTCTATAACAAACTTGCGATAAAATCTAAACAATTCTAGGAAAATTTGTAATTACATTGTCACAGGAAGTGGTGGAAGTGGATGAGTTCTCCGCTCGGAAGGGCCAAACACGAAGTGTGTTTGGCCACTAGGTTAGTCAGTGCAAGCCATTTGAAAATAGCCTCATTCTTATTGGTTCCACAAAGACAATATGACCCAAATAGGATAGCTTTGTAAAAAAGAACTCGTATTTTCTTTCTTTAGCAAATAACAAATTCTCTTCGAGTACCTGTGACAAGTAGTCAAGATGTTTTGCTTTCGTTTTACTATAGATGAGGATATCGTCTAAGAAAATTACAAAAAACTTACCATGACAGGGTCATAAGATTCTATCCATAAGTGTCATAAAGGTAGCAGGAGCATTAGTCAAACCAAAAAGTCATGACCGAAAACTCGTAATGGCCCATCCATATGAAAAGCAATTTTAGAAACATCCTCTTCATGTATGCGTATCTAGTGATCACTGGAATAGAAATCAATTTTAGAAAAATAACATGTACCCTCGAGTTGATCAAACAACTTGCCAATGAGAGGTAGAGTATATTTGTTCTTAATAGTAATCTTGTTAAGACCATGATAGTCTACGCAGAACTCCATAGACCCATCCTTTTTCTTCACCAATAAAATCAATGAAGCCCAAGGGGACACACTTGGCCAGATGACCACGTTTCAGCTAGTTTGTCAACATACATTCTACCTCTTGAGCCTCTTGTTGGTCAATACGTAAGGAGGCTTACTAATGGGTTTAGAACCTAATATCAGATCTATAGTATGTCTACCCCATGCGAAGGTGATAAACCTTCAGGTAGCCTTCTCATACTCTGAAGAGGACAAGAAGCAAGATTCTCAAGCTTTTTTCGGTTGCTCAACCTAATGATTATTATTTTTTTCATTCCTCGGATCCTAAAAATGATAACCCACCAGTCGCATGAGGCAAATCCTATGCATTCAATGCACATTTCCCTTTGTCGACAGTGTCGTCACACATTTGGGCAAATTTAATTGCCTCCTCAAGCGACTTAGGCTCGTTTCGCTTAACTTGATTTTTGTAATCAGAGTCAAGAACATGGATAAATTTGTCCAATTTCTAGAAGTCATCCCGTAAGCTTCAAAGTGACTTTGCCATACTCACTAAGGTATTGGGTCAGTGGCCAATTATTCATCTTGCACTGATCCCATGCATCCTAATTCCATTCTAGTTCATCCTCTGGAATAATTTTTTTTCAAAAGAGTGCCTCAAACTGTGCCAAAGAGGAGGTGGGTATCATGCCACTCTCCATTAGATTGAGCTGCCACTTGTACATCCTGCTCCCAAGAGACAAACTGGCCTCTAGGGCATGCAAGTGCCCCAGTGTCTGATGCAAGCTATGCAAGTCCTACCACTTTCAAGTGGCGACTGCATCATTTTTTTGCTCTTTCTCTTCCCTATTAGGGGAGGGTTCAAATCCTTCAAGATAGGGGCATAATCACAAGATTGGCTGACTCCCAAAGAGGCAAGCGAGACAATGGGTGACACTAGAGGTGGTACCAAAGTTCCCTCTCCACCAAGTGGTGTGTCGATACTACATGACTTGACCACCGAGGCAGTGAGCTGACGGTTGTGGGGTCACTGATGACTATAGATCTAAAGTATGCAGAATATTATCATCTTTAGTCTCTAGACCATCATGACGCCATTTTAAAATTTTGTAACTGGGACAAACCTACCATAGTATCATCCACCAAATCCCTTTAATGTTTTTATGCATGACATCATCTAGAGGCCCCACACCCACAGCTAGACACTCCTCCGGACAGATTGCCAAAGCACCTATAGAAGGAGACATAGGTAGGCCGGACTCCTCCATGGTGTCTAGAATATGTGTGAATAAATTTTAGAAAACTACAAAATAAAAAATAACGGAAGCGACCACCAACAAGGACTTCAATAGCTAGAAGTCATGTTGCCACTGCAGTCTAAATCTTGTCACGAAGCAAACTTTGCAAGCACGCAATCCAGACTACGACAAGTCAAAGTAGACCATGAACCTTGAGCCAACGAGTGGAAATGAGCCACCAAAGCGAGCTAGAAACTCTCTGGACAACAAACTCCAGAAACAAAGCAAGTTGTTTTTTGCTTTTTGCGGTAAGAAGGCGAGCTTCCAGTGGCTAGATACAAAACTGAAGTAGGTTGTTTTTGCCTCTAGATGGATAATTGACATCTTCCCCTACTCAATGGCCTTGGAAGTCAGGGCAACCTAATACATGGGACTGGAACTACAAAGCGAACTGCAAACAACCAGTTCTAGGGCAATTGGGACACCCTCGAATTGTGAGTAGTGCATCGCAGATATCTCATGCTACAATCTAAATTTCAATCTTCTTTTTGAATAAAAGTTGTAGAGGATGTCAAGCTATACACTCTTTGTTTTTACTTCGTCTCAATTTAAGGTCTGAGTCAAAAGTTATTGCTACTTCAAGAAGTGACAAAAATCGTCAGCGGAAGGTGGGCGAGTGTAGGTATAGATCCTCTTTTTGACTTCCTCTCTCTCCCTTGAAGGTAGTGGGGGATGCAACAAAACTATCTCATGATGATAGCAGCAAGTAGCAACAATGGAAGCCAAGTAGCATGATTTTCTGCTCTGATACCAATGTAAGGATACTGATAGGAAAAGAGGACTAAGAGCATGTCACTAACCACCTAGCCACGCCACTATATAGGCGCTCCATGCTAATCTCTTCCACCATATGCTAATCAAGTCTATCCATACATAGCTACTGCCAGTCATATATAGCTAACCACTTGGACATATATAGCTAACCACTTGGACATATATAGCTAACCACTTAGCCATATATAGCTAACCACTTGGACACCCTTTGTGTGTTTTACCATGTGACCTCAAGCATGTGCGAGCCAGCCTGTTTGCTATGCTTGCACCTGATATTTCAACAAACTCTCTCTCTCTCTCTCTCTCTTCATGATGGTCACTCTTCTAAATGGCCATAGTTAATGACATATACAAAATAATGGGTCATGATTTTTTTTTCATAACAAGTGGCTTTAATGTGGTAGATTAGTGGCTTATCTCCAACAATGAAGTCTAGAGTGTGAAGGGCATGTGAAAAACCAATCATATATATCAAATTGTAATCCAATTATATGTTCTCTGGAGGAGGGACAAATACATCATTGTAGCATTATGGACCAGTGGATGTGAAAGGTGCCAAGTTGTGGATTAGCCTCAAAGGACCCAAAGGGGCAAGTACATATATTGAGCCCTCATATTGCCATGCGGCCTCACACCCACTAGAAAGGCGGGTAGGGCATGTGTAAAGGCTCTACGCATAACAACCTGCTTGTCCCATTTTTAAAGCGCCCTAACAATGGGTGCTATATTTGAGCAGCTTCTGGTGGTCGTGAAGATCCCTAAGATGACCTCCCCAGTGGGGCTGCTCCAATGCCACTTGTAGGGAGGAATTGTAGCTCGGCCAGAGAGCCTTCAAATGTATATTTGGGGACTAGCAGTAGTCTGTTAGGGATTGTTTGACACGTGGGGATGTGTTATCCCCTATCGTGCGAACCGCTCACTCAACACCATCCCTAGTGCGAGCCGGAGCATGAGGGAGTGCTCTAAGAGGACCTCCCTGCACTTCTGCTAGTGCTGGGGGAGCCGGTGGACTGGGCAGACCTGGAGGGCTGGAAGAATCAAGTCCCCAGGTGTTGCTGTGCAGCGCCATAGCTGCTTAGACCAAAGTCGGAGGCAGAGGGTGGAGCCAGTCAGTCCATGGAAGAAAAGAGCTGAGGCTATCGGGATACCTACTTTTCGAGTCGAGCGGTTGAATGTGTTGGGCTGGAATCCTTGATGTCACAGAGTTGCGCGGGCTGATTGCGGCGGGGGGATGGAGGGGGCGTGTGCTAGCGAGGGTTGAAAGAGCGCTCGAAGGAAGGAAGGAAGGGGGGCAATAATTGAAAGAAAAGCCCAAATGGGCCAATAGAAGAAGATGACCTAGCAAAATGTTGGCCAATAACTGATAAGTTAGGGTGGGAGTCTTCGTTCTCTTCTCGACACTTGTCGCGACTAACTGAGTCACTTTTGTGTGTATTCTTTTCTGTTCAGGGGATCCTGTTATTCCCGCCTGCTCCCAGCAGCAGCTATGGCTGCTTGAACCTCTTCTCCTCGCCTCCCCTCCCTCTCTCTTCCTCTTCCTCTTCCTCTTCCTCGATCCATCCCTCCAGGTTCGCTTCCCTTCTTCCTCCTCCTTCCTCTTTCTTTCGCTTGCAGTTATGCCTTCCCTCATCGCTTGCTCGGAGATCACACGCTCCGCGTCCTGAGTGAGCCGTACAGGGAGTATGGCGTGGACGCAGTTTTAGCACCACCGAACGTGCCTTAAGGAAGCGCCAGAAGAAATTGCTTACCGCACGGGCTATAGCCTGAGCGAATAGTTGTGATAGAGCCTGAAAGTCTGTCTCTTTGTCCGGGTTGGTATATGAAACGGCTTGGCTGTGGTATCACACCCGCGTTTAGTCATGCATTTAAGCTTTCTAAAATTTCCTTCCGTTTTGCCGCAGGGCTTCGAACTTTCTTGAGCAGTGGAGGCATTTTAGAACATACAGCGGTTGGATAGTAACGGAGGAAAGTGTTTGGTTCCAAGCAAGGAAAGGAGTCTAAGTACTGATAGGAAGTTTAAAGGATGGATCAACAGATTAACCAGCAATCCATGAGTGTCGCTAGTGGCCAGCCTCAAATGCAATATACCTTGGCACCCGGGCAGATGCAAGGATCGTATCAAAGTCCTGGAGCAGTGCAACCATCTGGGGGTGTCCCTGTCCCTGGACAACCCTCAGGTGGGTATCCCGCAGCTCAAGTGCCTCTTCCACAGGCCATGGGATATCAGCACCTCCACCAGCAGCAACTGCAACAGTTTTGGACCACACAAATGCAAGAGATAGAACAAGTGAACGATTTCAAGAATCACCAGCTTCCGTTGGCTAGAATCAAGAAGATTATGAAGGCAGATGAAGATGTGAGGATGATTTCAGCTGAAGCTCCTGTTCTATTTGCTAAAGCGTGTGAAATGTTTATTTTGGAGCTGACCTTGAGGTCCTGGATCCACACAGAGGAGAACAAGAGACGGACTTTACAGAAAAATGATATTGCTGCTGCTATTACCCGCACTGACATCTTCGACTTCTTGGTAGACATTGTTCCAAGGGACGAACTCAAGGAGGAAGGACTTGGCGTAGCTAGAACTGGTCTTCCAGTAGGAGCACCAGCAGATGCTATTCCTTATGGAGGGATGTATTACATGGCTCAACCACAGCCTCCAGGTACTGGACCTGCAGTGGCCCAGCCAACTCAGGGCATGATGGGTTCACCAGCAATTATTGTGGGAAGGCCAGCGATGCCAGTTGATCCAGCCATTTACATGTCACAGCAGCGGCCTGGTATGTCATATGGTCCACAGCAGGGAGTGCAGCAGGTGTGGCAACAGCAGACCTCAGATGCACCAACAGGAGTGCCACCAAGTAGCAGTCAATGAGAGAGCAGCCAATGAGACGTTGCATAGTGCAGAGCATGCTAGGAGGATAATGATCTTGTGTAGTTTAGAGCTCTACTGTTTTACGGGGAATTTCACATATCATCTCCAGCCGGAAATCGTATTCTGGTAGCCTGTTAAAGCAGTGAAATATATCTGCTGGGCAATCTTTTGTTGTTCTTGGTGGAATCAATTGGACACCTTCTGAACATTTAGTTTAGTACCTACTACCGTTTTAAGCTATGTATAGAAACAAGTCACTTTTTTGTGATAGTTTTGTGAAGATTAGTCATTAAATTGCAGTGTGACTCTGAAAGAGGGTAGATTAGATCTCAATCAAGGGGATTGACATGCCTGTGGGACTTGCCAGATTTTCATATGTTGCAATTGTGTGTGTGTGTGTAGAGAGAGAGAGAGATAGAGATAGAGAGAGAGAGAGAGAGAGATGATAGATATCATATGATATTCGCTTGAGACCTGTCAGGATGTATGGGAATGCTAACCACTATTAATTGATAGTGGTTCTCTTACATCCGAGAAATTTGTGTGTGAGAGAGAGAGAGAGAGAGAGAGAGAGAGAGAGAGTTTTTGAGTTTTGGTATTGATGTCCTTGTAAGAGATAGTTTCCGTATTGATGTCCTTGTAAGCCTATGGCACATCCAGTAACAATACAGTTGGTATCGACTTGTTGAGCTCCATTTAACTCATATTAATGTATAGCATATACAAAATCTATAATGTTGTAAAGAGAAGGAACTTGACGTCTCTGATAAGCCTTTTCCAAGTATAGAGTGTGCGTGTAAATCATGCATTTGAGGATGAACTGCCCCACTTGTGCACGCTCAGGGATCCACCAACTTTCAACCATGCAGTATCATTTGGCATGATCAGTAGGAGACCACTAGGGAAAGCTTAGGAGATGCTTAGCTCCCATCTCGAGTGTAAGATGATTGATTCGAGTGTAAGATGATTGATTGTGGGCTTGTGCTCTACTGTTTGGACATGAGGAAATATGATGGACACAGACAGACTGAACAACCTGCTCTGAACAGTGCCGACCTGCTTACGTGGCTTCTGACTGCTGTCACTGACCTGACCTTGGCAGCCTGCGATTGGCTTGTGCTCTATGTTTGGACACGAGGAAATATGTACTATGGACACAGACAGACTGAACCGACCTGGTCTGAACAGTGCCGACCTGCTTACTTGTGGTTGGTCCTGGTGCAGACCTGCTCTACTGTACAGCTGCTGCTGATGGCTCCAGTGGACTGCAGGGCTGCCAGCAAAGTAGTCATGCCATGGCGTGCAGATGCCCATGACAACTTCACCTGATGTTTTCTATGTGAAGTTAATGCAAGACACTGTAGAAGGTGTTAATGATTAGGTACCATAATGAGATCTGCATAGCATTGGGCAAGAATTCGATCTTCCCCATATGGTAAAGACATATCAAGTTTTGTAACCTTTATAGATAGAGCCACAAGTCTTGTTCAGGACTTGACACTCTGAAATTTTCACGAAGCCTTTCACATGACAGGTTCCAATAGTTAGCCTCCTGAATTGTCATACAGAAGTAAAGGTCGCAATGCCCAATATGTGCACACTCTAGGACACCTGAGGACCCTTCAGCATCCCATTTTTTGGCTTTAGGACAGTGCCTCTTTATACTTTCCAAATTCTGACTCTAGGACACCTGAAGATCCTTCAGCATCCCATTTTTTGGCTTCAGGACAGCGCATCTAATTCTGACTAGACAGTGTGGGGCGAGTGCATTTTGTATGTACACAAACACTCCCTTTTTGAAGCCCACTATTGCATTATTGCTCTGATTGTAAGGTAGATGGTTACTCGCCAGTTTTTTTAATTAAAAATTCTTTATAATAAGTGGCATGTCTGATCACCTGTCCCGCCCCGATATATTGTAGCAGAATCACTTATAGTCGAGAGGAGTAGACACTCACCCTTAGGACTATCAAACATTGTCCATTGTATTCTGTATCTGTCTTTGCTGGTGTTGCGATGCTTTGGCTTTTATTTGATGCATTAATGTGAATACCAATCCTAAAATGTTAAGAGAGCCTAGGTATCACTAGTGAGAGCAATCCTCAATGTGTCTGTTTTATGAAGCCGCCCTTAAGGAAGAGTTTTAGTTGTACGACTTTAGAACAACAAAATTCTGAATTTGTACGATTTGATATATTCTAGTCTTACAAAGGTATATTGTTTGTAGTCAATACTTTGACAAGGATTTAAACAAGAACAGGTCTTGATGCAGAAGTAAGATTCATTTTTTGGCTGCCGTACAATTCGCATTTCCCATGCATTTCATGTTTATGGTGCAGCTTTGGAGACCTTTACAGTATGCAGTCGCTTGATGTGCACACAATTAACCGAGAACACAAGCACAGTTCTGAGGAATACACTGAAGTAATACAGCCAAAAGTATGTATAGAATGCTTCAAAATGGACAAACTCTGATAGAAAAGATATGTAAAACAGGGGACCGGGCAGATTTAGAGAAGAGAATAACAAAAAGGAGTGAGAGGAAGGCGGAAAAAGAGGAGAAAGAAAGAACCAAATATATATTAACATCCTCGGGAGGCCTCGTGGGCCTATGGGACAAAGTACACCAAGTGAAAAAAAAACTTATACAAGCCTCCAAGGGCTGAAGCAAAGGGCGTGCTAGGGCCCTTGCTGGGTACTATGAGAAGCTAAAAAGTAGCTTAAGCTCAAACCAAACTCAAAACTCAAATACAGACTGAAAGTTGAGGCTCAGAAATTGAAGCCCGGCACCGTGGTGGCTCTCCAAGTGAGCTGCAAGGATATCTTGGATCTGTGTCCGTCGAGCTGTCTCACGCTGTGGTAAAGGACATGGCCTCCTCGATCTTTGGATCCGGTGGGCTATGTCAAGAGTGACACCTCATCTCTGGTGGTCCCCTCTGAGGAGGGTTGAGATAGGCTGGACCTCGATCGTATGTGCTCTGGTCCCTCTCAGTGTCGGGTATGGTCTCTATGCTCCTCGTTGGGGAGCGTCTTGTCGGCTCTCTACTGATCCATGCTACTCTTAGACCTCTCCCACCCCACTGTGTCTTGGAGCTGACTCAAATACATAGTAATCTATGACATGTCTTTGTGCTTGGTCTGCCTCAATAGCATGTGGTGGGGTCACCTCCTCGTGCTCTTTGATCTGTTGCAATAGTGTCTTTCCGTCTTGTCGCATCTCAAGCACATAGAGCCCAATGCGGGCTTGGTCATGGAAGTGGATCAAACGTGAGATAAAAGCGATGCCCCTCCTGAAAGAGGTAGTGGTATCGTCCCCGGATCTCGTAGTATGTTGGGAAGATATAGAAAATGCTCCTCTGTCTCAACCGGTCTATGAAAGATGTGATCTCATCAATTTATAGTCTAAAAAGGGTTAGTGACAGGGGGCAGCCCTGCTTCACCCCTATTGTGCTCTCAACCCAATCTGACAAACCACTTGGTGCACGAACTCTCCCTTTGACGGAATCATATAGACTCATCACAATGCAAATCAAAGTCTTTGGGATTTGCATCTTCTGTAGTCCCCTGATAATGCGGGATTGCTGGACGATGTCGAAAGCCTTTCGAAAGTCTACAAAGCAAGCGTAGAGTTTTGGTGTCTGGACTTCGCCTCCTCAATGATAGCCTTAAAAGTGAAGATGTGATCTGGAGTGGAATGCTGCCTTCGGAATCCTTGCTTGTCCTAGTGCCCTTTGCCCCCGTGCCTCTGTATGACTGCCTATCTCCCTCTAGTATTGATCCATAATCTTGTCCAATGTGTGGCCAATCATGAGGATGCGGTAGTTCCCAGTATCCATGGGGTCTGTTGCCTTGTGTATCGGTACAATAGTGGTGGTGCTCCAAGCTGGTGGAAAGCCATGGCATACAACATGGTTGAACATTTGTGCTAGAACCGGGGCTAAGGCCTCCTGTCCATGTGCGCAATGCTCAGTCCGTAGGCCCTCATGATCTTGTGCTTTTCGGTTGTGTAGCCGTCGGAGTATAGCTTTTACATTCTGTGTAGTGAACAAGTGGTAGGGTAGTGGGTTTGGGCATAAAGGACATGTATGGTGGTGCTTGCATTGGAACGTCATATAAAGAGCGTGCATAAGTGTGCCACACCCTTGGATTAGTGATGGGAATGGGTGGCTTCCCCTCTGAAAGAAGCTCCCATCTAGTGTTGGGTCTCCTCCTCAAAATGATCTGATAATCTCATCCATCTGGGAACTATATGTGTGTGTGTGTGTGAGAGAGAGAGAGAGAGAGAGAGAGATGTATTCACGTCTGCAGGAGGCCTCGTGGGCCTACGAGACAAAGTACAAAACCAAAAATAACTCATACAAGCCGCTATGGGCTGAAGCAAAGGGCTTACTAAGGCGCTTGCTGAAAGCTAAAGTGCTAAACTAGTGAGCAAAATAGCAAGAGTAGCAAAATAGCAAAATAGTATCAAGTGCTCAGAACTAACACCTCCTTGTACACGCTCGGGCTCCATATATGCAGGTGGTGGCTCTCTGATGGGATGTAAGCTCTTGTATCTATGTTGTGGAGTGCTCTCTCGAGGCGCAGAGGGTGTGGTCTCCTTCTGATGGGCTACATCAAGGGTGACGCCTCGTCTTTGTCGGTCTCCTCTGAGGAGGGCTGAAATAGACCAAACCTCGATTGTGTGTGCTCTGGTCACTCTCTGTGCCGCATGTGGAGTGTGCCTCTCGTCTGGCAGCATCGTGGCGGTGACTCTGACTGCTAATCCATGATGCTCTCATCTCATCACGCTCAATCTTCCTCAGCCTCCCTGGTAGCTGATTCAAGTGCATAGAAGTCTGTAACATGTATTTATGCCCGGTCCATCTCGGTAACCCGTGGCATTACCTCTTGTTGCTCTCTGGTCTGTCGCATCAGTATATCTCTGTGTAGTCACATCTCAATCAGATAGAGCCCGACACAAACCTGGTCCAGAAAATGGATCAGCTGTGTGAGCGGACCAAGGCCATGCACCTTCTGAAAGAGGCAGTGATATCGCCCTTAGATCTCATAGTAGACCGGGCAGACACATAGAAAGTTGCTCCTTTGTCTCGACCTACCCCAACGGGCATAGTCTGCAGATCCTCTGCTTTGTGGGTATGCCTGCAGCTCTCCCTGCCCTTAATCCTCAGCTGATGTGATGGGACTCGCAACTATCTGATGGCGATCCTCAGTGCATGTGAGACTCTCCTATCCTCGAGATACTGATGTCTGATTATGAGACCATACTCCGAGACCCTCAAGAAGTGGTAATGGGAGAACTGGATCTCGGTGGGGAACTCCTTCCCCCCAAGTCCTAGACCTATGAAGCTGGGGAGGTCCAACCGTATGATACGGTTGATCTCATCTCGTGGGATCACCTCGGGTGTATCCTGCTGTATTGAAAGGGGGGAAGTTTGTCCCTTTGAATGCCGTGACTACCAAACCACGTGGATACCTGTGCATAGCATGCTGTATCAACTCTGCTCTTTGCTAGTTGCCTGGAAGACTGCAATGCTAGCCTTGGTAATCTCCATTGAGGTAAGGCCCAGGCTCTGCAGAGAAATGCCACTGTCTAAAAGATGGCATCAACCTGGTGAGGGGTCATGGCAAACTCTGCCTGTATAATCTGATGGGGGACCGAGGGCTTACTCCGAAGAATCCTAGATCCAATAGTCACCTGTAGCCTCTCAAATCTCTTCCACTTTGTCGAATGTCACTCCCCCAGAAAGGTGTTGCATACATCGCTATCGATCTCACCAGGGTGTCAAAAAGCCAACTCTTTGTCGGAGGGTCTTGGAATTGTGCCTGGAAGCACTGTCTTTCTAGTTGGCCCAAAGCACCCCCCTCGTGTGAGTCGTGCTGTAATTGCAAGGGTCATCGTGAAACCTAGCCCGATGAAAACTACCCCCAAATATGTGTAAGATTGCGGTACGCGAAGCTATGGCGACGGGTCACTGCTCGCAAGGTATTGAAGATCATAACCTTGGTCTTTCCAAGGTTAACTATCAAGTCTCTCTTTGTGTAGAACATCTCCAGAGCCTCTAGGTGTTTCTGCAATCCCTCTGTTGAGGATGATATGCGGTTTATGTCATCTGCGTCTGCAGCATCAGGTCAGCTAGGAGTGAACCCTCTCCACCTAGATGATCAACAAAGGATGTAATCTCATTGATATAGATCCTAGATCCCGAAGAGAGTCAGTGAGAGGGGGCAGCCTTGCTTTAGTCTGATAGTGCTCTCAACCCAATTTGATAGACCTCTCGCGACACGTACTCTCCCTCTGACGGACTCATATAGACTCGTACCTCCCCAAATCATGATCTCTGGGTGCTTCAACTTCTGTAAGCTTCTGATCAAGCGGGAACGTGGGATAGTATCAAATGCCTTATGAAAGTCTACAAAGCAAGTGTAGACTTTTTGGTGCCTCGACTTTGTCTCCTCAATGATAGCCCTCAAGGTGAAGATGTGGTCCAAGGTGGAGTGCGGCCTTCGAAAACCTGCTTGCCCAAGAGCCCGTTGCCCGTGACCCTGTGTGTCGCTGCTGGTCTCCCTCTCTAGTATCGACCCATATATCTTAGTTAGAGTGTGGCTAATCATAAGAGTAGGTAGTTCCCATTGTCCTAATTCTTGAATTACTTAGTATTCAGAAAATCCCTCAACAGAATACCCTTGTAATTCAAATTCTTGGGTTGAAATACATGACAGACTTTCCATTGCAGAACAATTAGGTATCCGTTCATAACTCATGATGGAAGAATCTTCATGGAAGTATCAATGGGCAAAATCCTAACCAAAGATATGGTCCCCTTGATCTATCCTCGAAATGCCCCTACATGAGGATAATCAGTAAAAATTCAGTTGGCTATATCCAGTCAATGGTACTGTTCTAGACATGTATATAGTCAACCATCATAGGAATAACATCCTATGTGATCCAAAGACTATGGAAACGATCCATTCCGAAATCTCTTAAAATAAGATCCATTATCGAATATCTTGTATAAACTTGTGCACAATAAACCGCTCCGATCACATGATCATCCAGTTCTTAGGATCTCTTATCTAGGAACATCAAGTTTCAAACAAGGCACTGACATACCATCATCAGAAGATATGTGGTAACCCTCCCTGAGATTGAGTCTAGACTATGGAGCTCCAGGGTTGAACCCAAAAAATACATGGCTTCTCTCAGGGTAAAGAATCTTAGTCAGCCCTCGTTAAAAAAAATCTAATCAGGTTGCCCCTAGTTCAATTCAGCCTACTTGTACTTCACCCTAGAGGTCCTTGGGTATTATTTCACGTTGGATTATACCACCACATCAGAGAATCTTAAATGTAACATACCTTAGTGTCCAATACAACCAAAGTATACTACAAATAAAAAACTCGGTGGACAATAGGAGTGAATCAGGGTAGCCAATCCCTTTGTACTCAGACCATCCCAGATTGAGTTAAGGTGGCGAATCCGTTCTCAATCCTTTTCTTTATGTGATTATATCACCCCCTTGTGTTACAATACCCTAACCAATAGGTCAAAGAAGAAAACCAATAGGTAGCATCCCTAACAACTCTTGCATCCTGACTATCCATGACCTCGGACTAAAAGAGTGAGAATCAGAATGACCCCGCCTTTGGACATGATTCAAAGAAGGTATCCAACAAGACGAATCCTGGTCTAATCAATAAGAACCTTCATATGTCCAAACGTAACTCAAAGAAACGCCATAACTCAATCACATCGAGATCAAAACTTCAAATAGAAACCAAACAGGAATCTAAGCACCAAGATTCGAGAAAGGGAAATCCAATTGTCTTAGTTAAGTCCAGTTTAAGATGTAACAAAGTCTTAGGCATCCTCAATGTAGCATATACCTTCAAGATATATGGAACAAAAGTACACGTTATATAATCTGAAAAAACCAATCAAATTATAAATGCCACTTAGTTACAAATCAAAACCAAATTAGCCAAAACCTGGTCAATTTAATAATAAGACAGTTTATAATTCATATAAAATTGGGGAGCTTCTTGAACCAAGAGTGGTTCAAAAGATCCAGTCGAGCAAAAAATAATTAGGTGTCGGTCAAAACTGAGGATTTCAACTTCTTCATCGCTTCTCAATAACTCGGAAGCGGTATAAAGACTCTAAAACAAGCTGTCTACATTTAGAACAGCATGAACCTTCTTCAATATATTTTTGGTACTGAGGGGTTTCATAGTAGTGAAGAGCTGCCTAGAGTTCATCCATCAAGGAATCCATCTCTCGTAGCAGGTCATGAGGTCTACGAGGAATAACCTCCGATGTAGCCTCATCCTCCATCTCAATAAAACAGTAATCCAACGTAGGTGTCTCACTACTTTGATGTCCTTCCATGGCTGGAAAATATCTCGCACGGGAGAGGGACTAGAAGAAAAACAACTGCGTCGAAACACGTGCTCTTCACACTAACAAAAAGAGAATCTGGGGCTGCGTGGAATCAAGGAAGAAGGTGAGTAGAGGACAACAAGAAAGATGGCGGAATCTGATAGGCCGATCTCAGACAGAAAGAGGGTGGGAAATTCGCCTTCATGCGCTGAAGTGCTGAGGTGAGAAAGAGAGAGAAATCTCGGGTATATAAATAGCCAGGAAGAGCTATCAAAAGCTAGGCAAATTTAGGGTGGGTGCTTGATTTAGAGCAAGTGCTTTCCTTGCTAGAGAAAAACAAAAAAGCAACCTGCTTTTAAACCCAAAAAACAGTCTCGCTTTTAATAGATCCTGTCCCGCTTTTCTCCAGCCAGCCAAAAATAGCTAAAACGCGCTAAAATCAGGCCATACGCTCCTTCCCAAAGCCAAGTGCCTGCCCCAATCATATTGCCCCTATCTCTGATGCCCGAATCTCCCAGACAAGCCGTTCTTTGGCTTACAAACGCCCTCTCTTTCCTCCTCCTTCTCAACTGCAGCAAATCTAGGTCTCTAGGGTAGGAATCTCATCCTTGAGAACCTAGAGCGAATTCTTTCCCTAACCAGCCCACTCTTCCCCACACAGCCAATCACATCAACAACCCAAGCGTGGGAAGTTATAGGTTAGAAACAACACATACTTAGATCTCTTGCTGAAACATCTAAGTCTTCTCATCGCCTACCCTTCTCAGGGAATCTCGATTTCCAAACACGTAGCAACTGAGAGAGAGCACACAGCCTATGGACGTCTATTTCTTCCACAACTCTCCCAAACATGAGCGCACATCATCAGCCAACGATTCAGCCCATACATGAGCGAAAATTCAGATTTGCAAGAGCAATCTCAAAAAGCGTACCTGGAAGACATCTTTTCTGCATACCTCGCGTCGTTGAATTCGATCGTAATACCAAATGACACGACCCCACAGGATCTGACCCTATCACTAACCTAGAATCTCGTCCTCAATCCAACCAGAATCATAGAGCAGATGCCTTGATCCTCCCGACCACCCCCGAGCACGTGGGCTACAGCTCAACTCATCCATAGGCCCGTATCTAACCCAAGCGTCCCATACCACCTGAGCCCGTCTAGAGGACCTTCGATACACCACCTATGATCCACCATGTAGATGGCCAGAGTCTTGGCGTGGGACCAAGCCCCATCCATCAGTTGAGGAGCGCTCAACTGATCTACACAATAGCACTGGCCCTCCCTCTATATAGAAGGAAACTCGATATAGATAGCACAATGCTAAGAATAGCTCCCTCCATATAAAGCGAGCACTATATATGAATCAATCTCTATATATAGCAATCTCGGCTAAAAATAGCCATCCGGTCCTATGCTATCCCGTAACCCACGTTCACCTGATATCCAAACCTAGGTACACCATGCACATGACAGAAGTGCCGACATAAACTTAGTACGAAGACTTTGTATAAATGGATGCTCAAGTATGTGTGGGTGTGTGGATTTGTATGTGTGAGAGCATATGTTTATACTATGGTCTACTCCCAATGTTGGGTGTTGATGATGTTAGTGGGGATGTCGTAGTAGCTAGTCCTTGCTATGGGTGATGGGAGTTTATGGTTTTCAACCTTATGAGTGACTATCATGAGATTGAAACTGCATTAAGTTGTGTTTTTAGAGGATGAGTTTGGCATGTTTCCGGATTTATCTAGATATATGCTTCTGCCGTATTAGAGGACATGCAACTACACCTTATGAAGTTTTTGTCCATGTTGCGGCCTGCTGGTATTGCGATAATTCCTTCTATCTTAAGTGGTGTGATGTCCTATTAGCTAGATTTAGATGCTCGTTTGGGAGAGACTAAAATGAAATTGTTTAGTCTTCATAAGCAATTGTAGCTTGAAGAAGAGTTTTGGACTACTTTTTGATTAGCCTTCTCCTTTAGTGCTAGCCTTTGTCATGGCTGAGTCTGGTGTCGACAGAAAGACTGTGTATAAATAGATGCTCAAGTATGTGTGGGGTGTGGATTTGTATGTGTGAGAGTATATGTTTACACTATGGTCTACACCCACTGTTTGGCGTTGATGACGTCTGTTGGGATGACAGAGTAGGTAGTCCTTGCTATGTGTGATGGATTTTATGATTTTCAACCTTATGAGTGACTATCATGAAATTGAAATTGCACGATGATGTGTTTTTAGAGGATGAGTTTGGGCATGATCCTGGATTCATCTAGATATATGCTTCTGCTATATTAGCGGACATGCGAATTTCACCTTGTGAAGTTTTTGTCCATGTTGCTGGGGCTGTTGCAATAAAACCAAGAAAAAAGGGTGCGTGTTTGTAATTTGTAGGTTAAAACTTTTAAGGTGGTCTTGCTTCAAGAAATGAAGTGTGGCTGTGAGGATGGATTTAGGTTTGCCTTGAAACAATTGGGGTATGAGGTGTTTGTCAATTAGCCTACTAAAGAGAAGGAAGGTTCTGTCATCCTTGTTTAGAAGTCCTTGTGTCCAAGGGAAGCTTAGAGATAACCACGAGTGGGTAGAGGTGTGTTAGCATATGTTGAGGGGATTGACTTTAGAGTAGCATGTGCCTATGCTCCCAACTCGATAGTTGAGAGGAGGTATTGCTCGAGTCTATTGAGGTCGAAGCTAGTAGGGAGCCATTGGGTTGTAGGAGGGGATTGGAACTTCACAAAGAAGGAAGATCAAATGCACATAGGCTCGGCATTGATGGGGGTGTAATGAGAGGAGTGGGTGAAGAGGCCCTTTGAAGTAATTGAGGTGTTCTATGTAGCTTTACGATCGAAGACCAATTGGCCAAAAATGTTCTTGCTCAGATCCAGCTATGACATGCCTCTAGACTAGATAAAGGATTTAAAGCTGACACCAAGAGGGACGATTCTAAGATACCTCAAGGCTCCTTTGGGAGTAGATGTGACCATGAGACAATGATTTGACTGGTTCATGGACAAATTGAAAATGAAATTGAGATCTTGGAGTGATATGTATGAATTGTGAAGGCTTATTTATTTTGCTTGCCTGTATAGATAGTTCTTGAAACCCCCTGGTATTTCGATTATTCTTTCTATCTTAAGTGGTGCGTTGCCCTATCAACTAGATTTAGATGCTCGTCTGGGAGAGACTAAAATGAAATTGTTTAGTCTTCACGAGCAGTTATAGCTTGAATGAAGAGATTTTGGACTACTTTTTGATTAGTCTTCTCCTTTAGTGCTAGCCTTTATTATGGCTGAGTCTACCCTTCACCTCTAGAGAGCCGGCAGAAACTCAGTATGAAGACTGTGTAAATGGATGCTCAAGTATGTGTGGGTGTGTGGATTTGTATGTGAGAGAGCATATGTTTATACTATGGTCTATAGTCACTGTTGGGCGTTGATGATGTCGGTGGGGATGTTATAGTAGATCATCCCCGGTATGCGTGATGGAGTTTATGGTTTTCAACCTTATGAGTGACTATGAATTGCACTATGTTGTGTTTTAGAGGATGAGTTTGGGCATGATCCTGGATTCATCCAGATATAGGCTGCTGTCGTATTAGTGGACATGTAAATTTCACCTTGTGAAGTTTTCTACCATGTTGCAGCCTGTTGGTATTGTGATAATTCTTTGTATCTAAAGTGGTGTGTTGCCCTATCAGCTAGATTTAGACACTCGTCTGGGAGAGACTAAAAGGAAATTGTTTAGTCTTTACAAGCATTTGTAGCTTGAATAAAGAGATTTTGTACTCCTTTTGGATTAGCCTTCTCCTTTAGTGCTAGCCTTCGTCATGGCTGAGTCTGCTCTTCACCTCTGAAGTGCCGACAGAAACTCAGTACAAAGACTTTGTATAAATGGATGCTCAAGTATGTGTGGGTGTGTGGATTTGTATGTGTGAGAGCATATTTTTATACTATGGTCTATACCCATTGTTGGGTGCTGATGATGTTAGTGTGGATGTCATAGTAGCCAGTCCTTGCTATTCGTGATGCAGTTTATGGTCTTCAACCTTATGAGTGACTATTACGAGATTGAAACTGCACTATGGTGTGTTTTTAGAGGATGAAATTGGGAATGTTCCTGGATGCATCTAGGTATATGCTTGTTTGCCACACCAACATATATCTTGGCCTCATTCAAGGGCAATTGTATGTGCATCTATTACATCATCCTGCATGTATGCACTCTTCTTCTGCTATGCACAAATATATTGTCAGAAAAAGTGGCTAACAATAAAATGCTTGTGCAAGGGCTGTTCACCATCATTATTGCTATGCCCCTATGCAAAGTTGTCATGTACAAAATTACTTTTGGCATCCTTTGCTATCACCTATGTGGTGCTCTATATTTTCTTCCTTTAAAGCAATCATACATTGCTTGATACTCCCTTTGTCCTCAAAAACTGTCCTCGAAGTTTGCATGCTGAAGGTGTTAAGAGTTAGCATATCATATCCTTACATTGCTGGTCAACACTTTTATCTTGGCTCATCATGATCTATCTTTTCACCAGCTGGGCCTGCATCATTGCCAGTTTTATGTGGGTTTCTTCCATCACATTGCATATAGGTATTTCTCCTATACGTATGCTGAGCTGCCAGGGCATCATCTGGAGCAGTGTATTGTTCCTGCAAGTTGTCATAACAGCCCTTTTTATCTTACTCTTCATATTCATTCCATCATTTGGGCTGCTATTTTCATTTGAGTATTTCATCTTGACAGAAATCCTTTGGCTTTTGCAACTGGAACAGTCTGACGATGCTGTCCTCAGTATGCAGGTATCATCAATGGCATAGAGACATAACTGTTAGAAAATAGAGATGGGGGTTGCTTGCTGTAACCAAGAAGAAATAAATAAATAAATGAATGAATATCTATAAAATCACACAATGCTAAATTGAATCTTGCTGTGTTTTGTAGTGCACACAAGTGTATAGAGACAGACACAGATCTTGAACAGTACACAGTAGAGTAGAACAGAAAAACATGTATGTAATGTAGGTGATGGACAAAAGCTGATGCAAAAGCATACTCAGTGTGCCACCATCTAGCAGCTGATGTGCTGAATTTATGTGGACCCCTGGCACCTTACAAATCCGTCTTCTACCTCCTATTACCTTCAAAACTTTTGCCCTTTTATAGGGCTGGAACGCCAGTCTGGGCCAACTAGACTGATGCCTCAGCTGACCAGACTCACAGACTGGCCGACCCAGTCTGGCATTTACTGCCTTGTACTGGCCATCGTACTTGCTGTGCCATGCGCATACTTGAACCATTTGTACCTGCTATTGTCGATCATGCCACATGGTAGACACCTATTGGCCACCATCTTCTGTACAGCCAACTAGCCCTGTAGCTATGGCCATCGACATCCGATTGGTAGTTTGTGCACCTGTCCTGACTAGTTCTTGTAGTTTGCTGATCAGTCCTGCCTATAAACTGCCCCTTCTAAGCTCTATCTGCAGCCCTTCACGTGGGCCCTTCTGCCCACCACTTTGGCCGTGTCAGCATTCCTTCATAAGCCTTCAGATGCTGCCCATGTAACAGCATACCATAGAACTTTTTGCCCTGCTTTCTTTTCTCCCTGATCTGCCCTCCTGGCAGCCTTCTCCTCTGCATGTGGCTTCTCTTGGATCCCATCCTATGTGTCAGCCTGCCTGCTTCGAGGAAGCTTCAGTGGGCTGCTTAGATGCCGCTCCAACAGACCTCCTTGCTGCTCTGCAGTATAGCCAATGGTGAGACACTGTGTACTTATCCCTAGCCTCCCTGCTGCTTGAATGCAGCTCAAATCTGAGGCACTGTGAATGAATGACAAGGCCCCCAATGGCTGTTGGTACGACTCCCCCATGTCCTCATTTGGGGGCTCATAGGTGGGGATTTGACCTCTAACCTCCAAGAATAACTTGTTTGCATCCTAAGGAGAGAAGGGCCATGATTTGTAGTCAGTTCCTGCGAATGAAAGGCATAGCATGCTTGGGTTGTATCACACTTGGAGAGGTGTAGGGAGTGTGCCATCATTGCCAAAGCAATCCCAATACTGGGGTACAGAGTGCTCCATCTGAAATGGCATGAAGGGATGCAGGCTAGAAGGACATCAAGCATCTGCGAGGAAACCTTGATGTGGTGCAGGGAGCATTTTGGCTGTTGGTCAATCTGTTGACCAAGTCTCCGTCTGGACTTGCACAAACGTACCCTGAAGCATGGAGGATAATGCTTGACAAAATGTGCATGTATATCAGCGGATGCAGGTGATAGGGGATAGGGAGGCATCCTCGTGCTACTAGTGGCTGCTGATGCTGAGCAGCCTCAGTCGGTGGATCATTGCTTGGCCTTGGCTCATTTAATCGAGTTGTACATTTGGGTGCCACTTTGGAATGGTGGCATGTGCCCAAATGGGCCTGAAAACCAAAAAAAGGGTTGTAAAAGCCTACGAGAATATCTGGATTTGTGTCGAGCAACTCACCTAGGGGTGCTTCTAGGCTGCGCTAGGAATGAAATCATGAGATCTGAGTCGCGGCAAATGCATGTTGTTTGTGTCAAACGTTGGACATGTCGCTCTCCAAGACTGTCGGTTGGTGTCGGTTTGCAGAGGAATCAACCACAATTTTGTGCGAGTCACGTTGCTGTGGATGAATCTGCAATAGATGACTATGTAGGGTCTATGTTGTGAAACCTTTATCACGTAGATTTGAATTCAAGTGTCGGAAGAGAACATTCCTGAGAGTGTCGGGTTTGTGCCGGGATCATAAGTGTTCAGCATATCGAGTGTCCGATCTGTATGTTGTAAACGTGGAATCCAAAATCTGGGCATTGATGTAGAATCTGGGATCGGGGTGGTGACATGGAATTTGAGATTCGAGTGCTAGATGATCCGGATGTGCTAACGTGGAATTCGGGATTGAATCCGGGAATGTGCCTTCAGATATGGAAACTTGAAAATTGTCCAGGATCTAGAATGTGTTATGAATGCGGAAGGGACATCCGGAAAATAAATCCAGAAATAAGTCTAAGGCTAGCATCAAGGCCAATCCTTGATGGCCAGTGGTTTGCCTTGACGTTATGGTACTGTTATTGTGACAATTTAACAAGAGTATTTACTTCTTGAAAGCCAGCAATTTGCATGAGAGATATGTGAGTTCCGTTTGCAACATAGTGATGAACCATTCCAAAAAGACACTTATGATCTGTGGCATCCTTTAGGTACAGTATCAAAGTTCCAGCTAAGTCCGTTGAGTATTGTGTTGACGAAGGTGATGGCATCATGGCATGGAGACTTAGAGATTGGTGATGCAAGCGATGGTGCGCAGCACTAGTCTTTCTTATACAAATGTTATGACACCAATCTTTGAAATGGCTGCATGATTTGCATGAAATAGCATGAGAACTTTGATTGTCCTCTATAGTTTGTCTTATCTCATTCACATCATAAGGCAAGCCCTTAGGAGATGGTGTCCATCTAGGAGCCAGAGTCGGGGGGTTGTTTGTGGTCCACGAGATGGACCTGGGGTGCCTGCCTAGAGGGGTGTAGTCATCCCACTAGGAATGTAAGGGGTAGCCATTCTGCTAGCTGGTTGTGTCTCGGGATGTAGCTCTCGACTCATATGCACTAGAAAGATTACACTGCCCCTCCCCCCCCCGCAACAGGTACCCTCTCCACCAGTTCCCGTTCATCCTCTCATCCTCCAAATGATGATGCCTTGGACCTGTTGAGGAAACCTCACTAGTAGGCGTTTGTCTCCCACAGTGGGAACAATGAGATTTAGAACCTAGCAACAATGGGCGTGACACCGCTCGACTATGTGTGGCTGTCTAAGCTGCATGCAATGGGCGTGACACCGCTCGACTATGTGTGGCTGTCTAAGCTGCATGCAATGCAACTATTCAGGTGAGAGCTGCGAGATAAACCCCACGGCCTTATCAGGAGTTGTGTGAGGCTAGGGAGAGAGAACTTGATCCAGACTGAGACACTGAGGACCTATGAGATAACATAGCTATGGGTTTCCAAGTGCAAACAAAAAAGAGAGACTATGTCAAGGCACACGTAGGTTATCTTGTAATGAAATCCATAAGTAGGACAAGCTTGTCGGGGTTAGGACTAATTGGGCTAGGGATTGTTGGGCTGAAGTGCTATATAAGTCCACCACGTTCGCATTGTCCCTCACATTTTGATGTCGACATTCCTACTCTAATCCACAGCTTCCTCCTGCTTCCCACCTGCATCCACTCCCTACCTCAATCTCTGTTGGCCTCAACCTCCTCTCTCTCTCTCTCTCTCTCTCTCTCTCTCTCTCTCTCTTTCTTTCTTCCTCTGTTTCTGCAATACCGTAAATCTGCCCTGTCCCCTGTCCTACATTGGTATCAGGATTCAGAGCTCTCTTTTTGGGCCTGGTACCCCCCCTTGCTTTCACATCAGCCCAGCCAATTCTTCTTCTAGGCATCTACACCATACCACGGTACCGGCAGAAAAGCAGCGTCAATTGGAACTCAGTCTACTCTGTCGAGGTTGTTCGTTGTACCAGGTATAAGCAAGGACGAACCATGGTCTCAGCAAGAATATACAGAGGCTGCAACTTGGGTGACTACAAATGCAGTAACTTCGCTCCCTGCTCCCATGCAGGCTGTACAGCGATGGAGTAGGCTGCCCCTCATGATCCATTGCTGCCTCTGTTCTGTCAGCCTGTTTGCTCTCCTCCGAGCTTCAGTGCGCTGAAGACTCAATGAACTGGATACCGGGGCACAAGTCCCCCTTAATATAGGTCAGGGCAAGGCAGCCCTCACCCCTTTTATATGGCTGACTGCATGCTGATCAGCAGGCTGACCTGCTGACAGAAATTGAATAGCATGCCGACCTCCCACGTGGCTGGCTGATAGCAACTGCCCCCCCGACCTCAGCAACTGGCCCCACCCAACTCCCCCTTGTCCTCAGCTCTGGCGATGTAAAAGGCAAAGAAGCTAAAACTCTGTGTGTGTGTGTGTGTCTAAGTTGTTATCTAACTTGGATGATGAAGCATCTACTGAACTGAAAGGCACACCAATTCATGTGCTTGTGTCTGTGAGTGTGAGGATGAATATGGCTGAGGATCCAACTGTAGGTGAAGGTCTGTCTCTTTCTGTAGGTGGAGATAGGGAGAGGCAGGCTGTTCCTTTTCCTCCTCTCCCTAATTGATGCTCAAGGCCTGCTGTCCTCCTTGGATCTGCTGGCAGCTGTGACCTGCTGCTGAGGTTTAACTGAAGGCTACTACGGCTGAATGAGGAGAAGTGGGATCTTTAAATGGGTTTGGAGGCAAGCCCTTCCAGAGACTGAGTTACTAAATCTGTGTAAATCCACAGACTGGCTGAGTCCGTAAACCCACCAATTGGCTGGGTCTGCATATCCACAACTGATTGGGGAACCCCATAAATAGCCCCCTCCTGCTTGGGTACTCTGCTGCTTGCTATTCTATCCTGGAGCCGGCCCTGTGGCTGCTGTGTGACTGCCCTCTAGACAGCCATGTCCATGGGCTTAGGTGCCCATGACATCCCCTTCTGCTGAAGGTGAAATTAGGGAAGATGGAAGCCTCATGTATTCTGTAAGGATTTGAGGATAGTCAGAGAAAAATCCTTCGTCAACCCATGGTGCTTCATGAGAGCCCCGATGCTAGAACTTGACCATGTACAAGCACTGGCATTTGCGTGTACCTTTCTTGAATTGGGGAAGCACGTTCTGCTCTGGTTATCCATATTTTCCTCATTAAGGATCCCAGACTGCCCCACTTCCATTGTGACTGTAACTTCAATACATCAAAAGCCAGCTGATAGTAGAGCTCTGTCTTATCCATTGGATTGAGGATGAAAGCTCCTGGGGTATCATATAGTTGACTTGCTGGAGCGTGTGGTGACAATGCATGGACAAAGCTGTCTAATTTTATAAGCAGAAGTCTGTACAGAAGTGAAAAGCATACAAACTCATGTGCTTGTGTCTATCAATGTGTGAGGATGAATGTGGGATTAGGTTGCAACTGCCCTCCCCTCTCTAGAAGTATTGTTGGAATGTTAGGGTCACCTTCCCACTTGTGAGCCCCTGTATGGGAACAGGATGACTAACTGTGTGAGAGGGGACAGAGAGGGTAGAATGAGAGCTGCCATGTGGGCAGCGATTGGCTCCCACATGGGGCAGCATACAGTCTTCCCTATTAAATTGTATTTAGGGCAGCCACAAGGGCCACCTTGGCCAGCATCAAAGGCTGGCATTAGACTTTTGGGGAGGGCACATGAGGTGGAGCAAATGGGGCCAGCAAAAGGACTGTACAGTGCGGCAGTACTGCACGGCAGGTACAACAGGTCAAAAGCAGCGGCACCAGATGCAGTACGGCAGCCCAGCAGTAGGTACTGGTCAGCAGGACTGCTGGACTGTTTGGGTACAGCAGCAGGTACAGAGGGCCTGGAGACTGCAGCAGGGTTGGAGCAGGAAGCAAAGGATAGGTGCCTATCACAGGCCTTAAAGAGGCTGGTAGACAGGTCGGCTGAAAGGCAGCAGACAGGCTGGGTTGGCCCAGTTTGTGGGCTGATTGATTGGCTCACTGTCCCAGTCTGAGCAGGTAGCAGACAGACTGGGTTGGCCCAGTCTGTGGGCTGATTTATTGTCCAGTCGGTCTAATCCCAGCAGGTTGGTGGGGCATCCAGCCCTAAATAAAGCCCCCAATGTCGGGGGTGTCAACACTTCCAGATAGCCTTTGAACAGGCTATGTCCAGGAACAGCAGAAGAGGTCTATCAGCATCATCAGTGCCCAGTCTGCAGATCACCTAACATGTGTGAAGAGCAATGGGAGTCACCACATTGAAGAGTTCTTGCAGGAGCATAGGTCCCTGACATCTGGAGCAGTCCTAGGTACAAACCTACACCTGTACGAGAGCACAAGGAGTGCATGGAAGGGAGCTGTGTCTGCTGAGAACATCAGAGCAGAACTTTTTCAAGAGTGCTCTACCTTGAGCAGCTACTAAAGCCTAAATGGAGGCGCTTGGCAGAAGAGGAAGAGTTTACCTCACAGGTTAAGCAAACGGAGGTATCTTGTGGTACCTTACATTGGCGATTGTTTGCTGAAGGTGTTAGTACATAGTGTGGCAGTTTCTGTACTCTGTTAACACCATTATATCTATTCTAGTTTTGCTGTACCTCTGTCTTCTCTTTCAGATCTGTGTTGCCCTGTGGCAGCCCCCTCCTACTTCGTCTCACCTTCTAGACACCCCACCTGGCTTCCGGCCACCTCTGGCTCCTCCTTCTTATGTCTTTGGTCTCGAGTTAAATCCTCTGCTGTGAGAGGAGTTGGCCCATAGCAACCTCCCGGTATTTTTCTACTAGTATTCTACCGTATTATTACCCTTTGCTGATAGGCTGAGATACAACTGTTGTCCAAAAGGCTGAGAATACAACTATAGATGAAGGGATGTCCCTTTCTGCAGGCGGAGATGGAGAGAGGTCTTTTTTCCCTCTCCCTAATTGATGCTTGAGGCCTGCCAGGGAAGGGCTCCTTATGCTTGGGTACTGATGAGAACATAAGCATAGCCTTGCTTACTAAGTTATTTTATTTTCTGATTTACTAGTTAAATTTGCTTACAACTCCCTTCTTTCCTTTGTACTTGTAAGATTGGACAGATTTTAGTCTTATAGAGGTATATATATATGTGTGTACGTATGCATGTATGTATATATGTAAAGGCTCTACACGAAGTCTGTGAATCCACAGACTGAGTCTATAAATCAACAGACCAGCTGAGTCTATAATTACAATCCGCAGACTGGTTGGGTCTGGCTGGGGAGGCCTATGAATGGCCCCTCATTGCCTTGGTACTTCGGTTGCTACCTCGCGGTTGAGACAGCCCCGTGGCTGTCCTGTAGACAGCCATGTCCATAGGCTTAGATGCCCATGACAGGTGACAGAGACATATGCCATCCTCCACCTTACCACGGTCCAGCTTTGTGGACCATTCTTCAATCTCTTCCATGAACACTGTCACACCTGTGTCTACTAACTTTTAACTCAGGGATGTCTAGAGCAACCACGAAGAAAAGCTCTTCAGTTACCATGTTTGCAGCTGTTGTGTGATTCAATTCAATTGTCTTTGACTAGTCGTTCTTTTCTTGGTCAGTCGTTTTCTTGCAATCCTTCAATGGGGTTTGTTGGAGTAAAAGCATTTCTTCATGGAGCTATGTTGAATTGAAGTTGAAAGAATGAGTTACAAAGGGTTGTCGACATGAGAAAATCCTAAAATCCTAGTGTGAGTAAAAACTCACTCAAATGCTAATTGTGGTTAGGGCAAAAAAGCTTGGAAGGAAAAAGGGTCCCCTAACTCTCCTAACTAATTAGTACATCAGTCATCGCCTTAAATATTAAAGTTTATTTTCAATCTCCAAATGGAAGTAAGCCCAAAGCTTTGTGGAAAACTTCAAACTTTTTTCTAGAGGGCCTTACTCAAAAGATTTGCAATGTTCTAATGTGTAGGACAAAATATCAAATTGGTCTCTCTTGCATGTAACCTCTCCTTGACATAATGATAATGGATCTCAATGTGTTTCATGTGTGGGATTCCGTGCCATTGCAATAGCACTTTATCGGTGAGTATGGAGTTGATGGTTGCAAACTACCACGAAAATTTGCCTTGTATTCCATCTTCACAAGATGATATTGCCACAGTGGATTGTTTCTTGCTCATCCAAGAAATGCATGAATTGCCATTAAAGATAAATTCTCGTACTGTCATCCCTAGTCCAGTCTGAATCATTGAAAGGATGCAAGTTAACTTGAGATAACCATGGTCACTTGTGTACGCCAACAAGACCTCACACGTCTACCTAGGTGATCATGTCATAACAAATTGTAATTTTTCTCTTTTTGGATTCTATCACTGCATCCAAGTCATACATCCATGGAATTCCCAGAAAAACATCACAACTGGAGAGAGGTATGATATAGAAGTCCTCGATGTCCACCAAAGACTGAATATGCTAGCGAAGCTTCCCTATAATGAGAGTGACAAGGGTGCTAAACTCTAGATTCGCCATCTTGGCTTCACAACTAGGCCCCATCTCATCTACACAGATCCCCAATATGGCTACCATTTCAGGAGAGATAAAATTGGCCTTCGCGCCAAGATCAAGGAAGATGAGGGCTGTTTGATCCTAAATCTTATCCCAAGCCTTGCATAACTCTGTTTCTTCACCTTGGGGCTGTTCACACTGATTATATCTAGCATCAAACCAACCATGGTCTTCGATTTCTTTCCCTTTTGATCACTCTTATCTGCATCAGCCTTCTCCGCTTTGCACATTGGGCAATCCCTGGATATGGGTCCCAATTCCTTGCATTTAAAACTCTTCTTTTCCTCATACAAAGACTTAAGCTCTTCCAGAGATAAATAAGCAGTCGTGTTCTTATTCTTTTGCCAGTGCCCTGCAACAAACCCAGCTTTCTGGTAGCTGGCTTTCTTCTCTATCTTGAAAGGATGATACCCCAACTTCTTCTCTGTGATGTCCTTCTTGACTTTGTGCTTCTGACCACCCTTGAATTCACAAGTCTTTCTTGTGATCTTGAATCTTAGTACCCCAAGCCCTCCTGCATAACTCTATTTCTTCACCCTAGGGTTGTTCATTGATCACATTTGGCATCAAACCAACCATGGTCTTCGATTTCTTTTCCTTTTGATCGCTCTTATCTGCATCAACCTTCTCAGCTTTGCACATCGGGCAATCCTTGGATATGTGTACCGGTTCCTTGCATTTAAAATGCTTCTTTTCCTCATATAAAGACTTCAACTCTTCCGGAGATAAATAAGTAGTCACGTTCTTATTATTTTGTTGCTGCCCTGCAACAAACCCAGCTTTTTGGCAGTTGGCCTTCTTCTCTATCTTGAAAGGATGAGACCCAAACTTCTTCTCTGTGCTAACTTCATCCTTCTAACCACCCTTGAATCTAGAAGTCTTTCCTTGCATTAAGGTAGGGGACGAGCATTTTTCGAGCGAAATCTTCCGAGCATCTGAGTGAAGGAAAAAAGAAGCTTCCAACTATGTAAAAATATGGCAAAAATAGATCGGAACAAAACATAGTTTCACTTGGAAATATGCAAAGTATTATAGCAATGCCTATTTTATACACAAATCTTTACATGAATCTTTGGGAATGGTGAGTACAATAATGGGATGGCTTTTGAGGAAACCCACATGTAGAGTTGTGATCCTTCTTACAACTTTTACTTAATAGGGGATGACATTGAAAACCCTCTCGGAACCTAGCCTATGAAAGGGTTAATCCAAAGAAACCTCATTGAAGTAAGTCATCAAGGTAGTTTCGACAGCGAAACCCCTTTGAAGTAGGTCTTCCAAGGCAGTTTCGCTAGCGAAACTACCATGGACATCACTTTCAAAAGTGGCATAACTTTCACATCCAACGTCCAAATATAGTCATTCAACCACGTAAATTGATTGGAAAATCCTATTTGAGCACATCTATGGGGTTATACTTTGGAAAATCTCGCATATGTAGTATTAAATATTACATATATTTTATAAGAGTGATATAGAAGCCCAAGTTAATACTTATATATAATAATTTAAACTTCTTTAAAAACATATCCATAAATACCTTATTATCCATGCTATTAAAATACTAGAAAGCTCTTGTCATATTGATATAAACGTGTTTAATAAGTAATTGTATATGTATAATATTATTACATTGAGAGTGATTATGAGGGGTGTTTCTTAAAGGAATTATTTTTCAACACTTTTTAAAGGTAATAATAGGGGTACAAACGATGTCTATGAAGAAGAAAATTCGTGTTATGTAAAATTGAATGAGTGACAATTTTGTATGTTTTTATGATAAAGGGATCTAGTTCTAGTGAAAATAAAAGTGTAAAAACCATGTTTCCTAAAGAATCACAATTTCTTAGATCTCTTGAAAAACAAGCTCGGATAAACCTGCTCATATGTTTTTGCTTGTAAAATTGACGCATCCCATCAAGGCATATGCTGTGCTATCATTTCAATCAATTGAGACATGTTAGAAATCTTTGTTTCATATAGTATTTTCTAAGCTCGTTTGGTAAGCCACATCATTACTTCTCTACTTGCTTAGAGAAAAAGACATGTGGATAGGAGCTTACAGGCAACAAAGCCGTCCAAAATTTACTATTGTACTCCTCGAGATCTCGACAGTTGTTTGAATTCAATTCATGCCAGGCAGTCATGACACCAACTTCAAAAGTTGTAGTAAGCCACGTGGCTGAAAAGACTTGTTTAAGGCCTACCCAAGTAGTAGGTGCAGTGTTCTGTATAAGCATAGTGGTCCACCACTGGAGAGCATTACCCTTCAAAAAATTTGCATCCCAATGTATCTTAGATGACTTAGAGAAATTACTTTCAGTATATGATGCATCAAACTGTTGGAGAAAGGTTAAAGCCTTGAGCTTATCATGAGTACCACTAAATGCCTCGAATTTGATCGTAGCTCTAGCTTCTTTATAGTCTTTCACTTTCCTCTTCGTGCTTGCCAAATTATCATACACAGATGTCTGAGCAAAAGGAATAGTAGCACTCACACTATCTCCAGCACTAACACCATGAAACAAAGCTGCATTATTCAAACTAGCTCCTGAATTTTGAATATTTGGCATAACCATATTGGCTGCAACTGCATTAGGCACTCCCGTTTGCATCCCTACGGCTGAACCAACATTTGCATATATTAATTCTGTCCCATGGGCTGCATAATAGGCTGAAACACCACCATTTGACTTGCAAGCATATGAGCAAATTGTGCTTGAGGGTATCCCGTCCGGACCTGGGGCTTTATCTCTAGGCATTTGCATCACTGTGTATTTGATTTCCTCTTCCGAGAAGGGTCTCTGCAGCATGGTTTCCTCATGACCGGTGACTCGCCTCTGTTAGTTGTAGAAGAAAGCGTCCATTCTCTCCTCATAATTGTCAAGTGGTGTTGGCTTGGCGCCTGCTACTTTGGCTAGGTGGACTATGAAGGCTCGTGCGATTTCTACCTCTTCATACACCGTCACATTATTCTTGTCGACTATTGCTGTTATGCATTCTCTCCGTTTCTTGTCTTTGATGGCATTGAAGAAGAAAGGGGCGGTCTTGTCTCTTTCCTCTAGCCACTTTAGTCCTAGCTGAATTTTGACCGCCTTCAGCCTCTCGTGCTCTTTAGCTCTAAGGAAGTGATCAGTTGTGTGGAGAAGTGCTACCAATCTGGAGTCCTCAGGCGTCTCCTGAAGGACCTGAATCAGTGCTACTCTGGCTTGGGCCACGATCCCAACAGATCTTCGATTGTTCCTAGCTCTAGATCTCCCGTAGTCTTTGGTTGCTTGTGTCACTGTTCGGATGCAGTTTCTCCATGTACTTGCAGGGTTAGCAGGCTTGGCCCTGACCATAGCATGAAAAATGGATCATCCACCAAAATAGCCCTATTGCATATGGGGTGCAATGATTCCTTGTTGTCTGGAACTATAGACTAGAAATTATTACCTTGATTCAGCCCCGTAATAACATTAGACAGTTGGGGGCTTGAATATAAAAAGACTTGTTTTCCCTCTCTCTCTCATCCCTCTTGGTATTTTTTGGGAGGAGTGAGGGGCATTGCATGGCTAGGAGGTGAGGGGAGTGGGACCCCCCGTACCCAATGCACACGTGTTGGCCTCGGGGCTTGGGACCGCTCGTACTTGGTGCACACGTGGCACACTTTGCATGCTAACATAGACCTATGAACTTGATTGTGCATTTTGGTGTGGCCCCCGCGTGGGCGACACATGGCAATCATCGACTCTTCAGCGATCGAGATTGTTGCGATTCGTGAGATGACTTTGAAGTACGACTTCATGATGACTGTGGTGGCGGTGGCAGCTCTTGATGACTCTTGATGCGTGTACCTCCTTGTGGTGTTTGATGGCAGCAGCAACTAACCTTTGTTTGGTGGGTTGTGTTTGTCCGTGACCAGGTTTGGTTAGCTCCACTGTTTGTTTACCTCGAGTTTTGTCCACAAGGGGGTGTTGGAGGTGGTAACCTTCACCCCTTGGTTGGCTAAAATGGAGCATGGTTTGTGTGTGGAGCTAGCGCATTGTCGTCGACACGTGGCGATTTGTTGGGAGACTAATCCCATATGCATTGGTTCCCCCTTGGGGGGCTTCAATATAAAAAGACTTGTTTGCCCCTTGTGGTATTTCTTTAAATCCAAGGCTGATTACAAGGTCTCCTAAAAGCTGCACCACAGGCGAACCACTGCCCACAGACTTCCAATGTCCTACACACCCTGCAATCCCTGGTCAACTTTATATGGCGAATATGCATCCAATCACTAGGCAATCATGCACTCTTTCTTTTGACCAAGCATGCAACAGAACCCAAAGGCATAGGACATCCCTGTGCCCACTACTTCTGCACAACCAAGTGCCCAACCAACCTGACATGGCTCAACAGGTACAAAAGAACCAGGACTAGCCAAACTCTAGCAACCAATCAAGAAAACCCCTCCAAAATAGATCGCCCTATCTATAGACACCCTGACCACTGCCCAACAACATGAATTATCCTTCTTTTGCCTGGAAACGCCAAACACAATAACTAGCCAACAACCAATCCAAAAATGATAAAAGCAGGCAAAGACCAGCCTTCCTCTACCCAAAATCCATGGAACATGCCATTTGAACTGGAAAACCCTGAATCTAGCGTCGAAGAACAGGTGATTCAGCCATGGCGTAGCCCAAAGGAAGCTCCAAAACAGGTTGTCCAACCTAGAAAAAGGTCCCAAAATCAGCACCAATTGAAAAAGCAGCCCGAAAGCATTTTGCCCCATCTTCGGCAGCCCAAGAAGCAACCAGATGAATCGCTTGCACATTCACAATTTCCAAGGGCCTAATAAGAATTTGAATTACCCACCCACACATGTGGCCGGACTTCTGTGCCCTAGAGGCTCAAGGTAGTCACATGTAAATTACGGGAGTTGCAAATCAAAACTCCCATAAATGCGCATCCTTCTGACACATGGTCAAGGGTAGTCAGGGGGGGCCGTTGCCTGCTGGCCTGCCCGTGGCAGATCAGCATGTCATCAGCTAGGTCAACGTGCTCGTCAGCCTCTTGTAGGTGAGGCCATATTAAAGGGGTGAGGATTGCCCTGCCCCCACCACGTTTATATAGGCCTTGTGCCCCCAGCTCATTGAGTCTGCAGCCCACTCAAGCTGCCCACTCAAGCTCTGGAGGAGAGCACGCAAGTTGACAGAATAGAAGACGTTCCAAGAGGAGGTAGAAGATAGCATACTTGGGTCCAGGGGTGCCTGAGCTGTGCAACAATTTGGCTGCTAGGTTGATGTACAATGGGGATCATCTTTTGTATCCAACTAGCTCGGGGTGTTTGGCTATGTAGCCTATGCACATATGCCTAGTCAATTGTGGATGATGAGGCAATTAAATGCATTTTGTTTCCTACAATAGTGAGAGCAAGGCTTATCCTATCTACAATCCTTAGATAAGAAGGCTCTGAGAGGAGAGGGCTGCTTCACAAGAAGCTAGAACAATCCATAGATGAAGACTTTTAGCCCCTCTCTCTAGTAGGACAAGGGCTAGCTCAAGAGGGACGAGTGGAGCAAAAAAAATTTATTTAGCTTGGAGGATTTCAATGTATGATACAAATGTACCAAATAGTTTTGAGGATGCTGAAGATAGTGAGCATTGGATGATGACCATGCTGTTAGAATTGGATTCTATCATGAAGAACGATACATGGGATCTCGCGGATTTGCCCATAGGGAAGAAAGCTAATGGGACAAAGTGGGTGTACAAGACTTGATGGTACCATTGACGCGTACAAGGCAAGTTTGGTTGCCAGGGGCTATTCTCAGCAAAAGGCGATAAATTATGTGAAACCTTTGCCCCCACTTCTGAGATGATGACCATCAAGTGCGTTATTCATTGGCTACTCATTTTGGTTGGTAGCCTATGCTCAAAGCTCATGACTCGACGATAGACACACGGCCTTGGACAAAAAGACCGACTCAATGTCTCCATGCACCATATACTGCCAAGACGCTGCCTCAACAGAGCTTTTCGACTGCTAGAGAGAAACTGCCATATGGTCGAGATCTACACCAAAGCTTGTTGCTAATCAGTCCATCAACTCACTGCCATGCAACTCCACGTGGTTCACTTGACCATTCCAATGCTGTAGGAAGTACCAGCCGACCCAATCACATGTGAGCCCAAAATCACATGCCTATCTCTTGGCAACACCCATGAGTCGTTAAACTAACATTCCCCCCAAGAAGACGAATGGGGATGCTCATAAAAAAGAAACAACTGTAGAAACCACTACATCAACTAGGTATTGAAAATTTGTCCACAAAGGACAAAAAAACTTTCAAAGCAAAGCACCATAATTTTATTTGAATAGACTAATCCATGATCTACTCATGAAGTGCCAAGAGCATCTTAAAACTGTGTGTTTACAAAAAACCTCCACAGTTCAAATCTCTGTTCAAACAAAAAACTTAAAAAGCCCAATCTTGATCACTAAAATCTACTTCGACCAAACCTACAACTTCCTCTTTTGATGAAGATCCTTCTGCTGTGCATGCCTTTACTTTCAAGAGCTTTTCCTTCTGCGTTTTATAACAGTATCTCTTGATATGTCCCTCATGACCATAGTAGTGACATACTCGAGAATCCTAGATGACTTTTTCTTATCTTTAGCAATGTAAGCTGTCTCACCATAGGAATGGAGCAAATCATCACGCTTGTCCTCGCTTATAGTAAGCCCACACTGTCTAATTAGTATGCATCATCATCGAGCCTGAGAGTTCATTTAGTATCGCCATATCTCGATGATAGTGCCTTCAGGAGGATAGCCTTCTTATCTTCTGTTCTACTCCAGAGCCAAGATCATGTAGTTGCTTTAGAATCGATTGCATCCGATTGAGAAAGGTGCCAAGGTTCTCACTTTCACCCATCTTTAAATCAAAGAGCTCCTGCTTCAATATTGCCTTCAAATGCTTCATCCGTAGTCCGAATAACATCTCCAAGATCCTCCAGTTCTCTGTCGCTGCGGACTTCTTCAAGTCAATGTGATGAAAATAATCTGGCCCGATTGCTCTTCCAATCATTCCTATTGTCTTATCGTTCTTCTGTGTTCATGCTACCAACTCTCATTCGCTTATGGCACACCACAAGTTCCACTCTAATTGGGGAGCTAGGCTAGATAGGAGGATAAAGGCCCCATTAGGGTCTTTGAAGGCAGAGGACGCCCCTCTACTAAAGTCTAAATCCCCCTTAGAAGCTTAAATCCCCCACTTGAGGACAAGGTCCCTAGGGCTAAAAACAAGAAGACTTCTCCTAAAGAGAAGCAACCCAAACCAAAAGGGTTGGAGGATGACGAAGAAAAAGAGGCTGATCTACACCCAAGAACTTTAAATCTACATGGTCCAAGAACGCAAGATACTTCTTGAGAGGAGAAATTCCGTCGAGTGAACTTGATGAGAACACCCTCAGACTTCTCTATCTTGTGAACCTCCATCTTCTAAGATTGCTCTGAAGCAAGCTTCGGCCAGTAAGTCGATTGATGGACGTCTTCTTCTACAAATTCGACTGCATGAATGTCTACAAGATGGAGGGAAAAACCCGACTGTGTGCTTGAAGAATACTGCCCTACGAGATTTTTTCGATTGCAAATATTTGCTGGTCTGCACGTTCCTCCCACGCGATCTACTAAACACTGCTCTGATACCACTGATAGAAATTGAAAGTATTTAACACTTAGTATGTTGCATGCAAGTTACCAATCGACTGTAAATAATCTCAAGTAGAAACTCAACCAAGTCAAATTTATTAGAATGATCACAAGCTTCAATCTCATCAAAGATATAATCGAAGAATTCTCTAAAGACAACAAAAAACACACGATTTTATATCCATAAATCAACCTGCTCATGCCAACCAGCTTTAGAGAAATCACCAATCTCCACAAATCTTGGTCTTTCCATTTTCCTTGCATACTGCATCCATTCTGCATGACCTGTCATGTGGTTTGATGCACCTGAGTCAACATACCACACATCATTGCTTTCTTCTGCACTTGTCATAGAATTGGTCATGTGTTGCACGATAAACAAATGCTCATTTCTGTCATCACCCTGTCTACTAGAGGATGCATAATTGCCTTGCTGCAATTTTCCATTCATGATGTCATTCTACTTTTTGTAGCAGTCTTTAGCCATATGACCCATTTTACCACAGTAGTAGCATTCAACATTGCTGTTTGCATTTTGGCCTCTCTGCCATCCACCACGACCTCTTTGGCTCCCCCTGCCTCTAAAGTTACCACATCCTTCTCCATAGGACTGGTTTTCTTGAATTTGCTGCATATTCTGATTTCTGCCACATCCTCCGGATCGGCCTGCTCTACATCTGCCTCTACCTCTTCCATCATTTGAGTAGAAAGTTTCTTTTGAAGTTCCTCCTGTAGAAGATGCACCACCATTTCGCTGCTCTTCAAAATTTAGAAGAGCAATCAACTCCTCAAAATCAAGAAATTTTTCACGGACGGCAATGGATGTCTGAATCTGTGCATGATCCTTTCGTAGACCATTCAAGGTCATAGAAACTAAATCATCATCTTCCACTGGCGACCCAATAGAAGCAAGTGCATATGCAATCTTCTCACCTTCATGTGGTAGTCATTGATGCTCATATTTTCTCTCTAGACATTATGCAACTCCTGCTTGAGCTGCATTTTCCTGGCTTGTGTATTTGTGCTGTACATTTTTGTTAAGGTATCCCATGCCTCCTTTGACGTGCTTGCATCCTGAATGTGCACAATCATAGAATCTGAAATACTGATAGACAGCCAATACATAACTTTTCTGGCTCTCTCATGCCATCCTTTAAATGCCTACAACTCCTGTTGATTGGGAACATTAGGAATAACTAGTTCTTGTTCAGCTCCAGTAATGAACTCCCAATAGCCTTTTCCCATAAGGAAATTCGTCATTCTAAACTTCCATGCTTAGAAGTTGTTCATGTTAAGCTTTTCAGTAACTATCTATGAAAGAGCATCAAACGCCATTACAAAACACTGCAAAAATATTTTGTCACTACAAAAAACATAGCTTCTGCCTCACAAGGGTGAATTTGCAAAACTGACGAAAGTGGTATTTGGCCACATAGTCACTTCCTAGTGACGATTTTGCATCAACAAGCAATAAGAATGATTCTGTCACTCCCAATATCTCTGCCCATAGGCATACGATGCAATTTTTGTGGCAACTTTTCATCGACCTATGGAACAATGGTCACACAGCAAAAATAGGGCACCTTTCTGAGTGCCTACAAAAAACTTCCACCACCAAAATGGGCCTCGAAATGGCTTGAAATGGCCTCGAATAAAAAAAATAATGTCACCAAGGGCTTCGCTTGATCCTGTAGCATATACTACCCTCTCGCCACATTGTGAAGGGCGTCCCAATCTGAGACAGTGCCCTCTTGCACTTTTCGGTTGTGCTACCTGTAGAGATTTGCTCCCAAACTCGAAAAAGGAAAGCAACACTAATCCTCTTACCAAGACATCGCGAACTTGGTTTGCTTTCTTGAGCTCCTTACCATGAACCGAGTTCTGATACCATGTGAAGAGAGTGGGAGAGAGGTAAGGAGTCTCACTTATAGCTTTCTCACATACACAATGGGGGAATACACACAAAGGTGGAGGCTGAAAATAGTTTTCCTCTTCTTAGTTGTGTAAGCCAAAAGAACTCTCTCTCTTAGTACAAAAGGAATAGATAAACCCTATATGTGGGTCTCAAACCAAACTTAGCTAACCTAGGTGGCATACTAACTGAGCCATTAACTAGAGTACATAAAGATAGCTGTCATCCAGCTATTATTCATGGACGGTGTACCAACCGCATCTACAGCTAACAAGTCGGTGACATAAATGCAAAATGGTCACCCTGGCATATCACGAGTGGAGCTCGATATCTCAACATTAAATGCTTGCAACTCCTATTGATTGGGAACATTAGGAATAATTGGTTCTTGTTCAACTCCAGTAATGAACTCCCAATAGCCTTTTCCTTTAAGGAAATTCGTCATTCTAAACTTCCATGCTTGGAAGTTGTTCTTGTCAAGCTTTTCAATAACAATCTGTGAAAGAGCATCAGACGCCATTACAAAACACTGCAAAATGGAGTAGGGAATTGGTGGGGGTGGGGTTTGAAGTGGAAGTAAATGGAACTAGAAGTAAGGATGGGAGTGGAATAGGGGAAGTGGAAGTCAAGGGTTAAGGAGGAGAATAAGGAGAAGAGTGGAAGGGTAAAGAAGAAAAATAGTGGGGGGTGGGAGTGAAAGTGAGGATGGAAGTAGATGAAAGTGGCATTGGGGGGTGGAGTGGGAGAGGTGTTCAAAGAGAAAGTAAGAGTGGAGTCATAGGATCATGTGATTATGGCTGCACAAAAGCTATGACTCATGGGAATGGGAGTGGAACAAGAGATTCATCACCACTACTACATAAAAGGTGTGAATGGTAATGGGAGTGGAGAAATGGGAGTCCATAAAAGTATGCGAGGGATTGGGGGAGTTAAGGAAGATTATAAGGTTTAAAAAAGAGTTAGAGTGGAAGTACAAAAGGAGGAAGAGAGTGGGAGTAGATAGACGTGGAAATGGGGGTGGGAGTGGGACTAGGGAAGAGTGGAAGTAGAGATGTGAGAATTGAGGAGTGAAAGGGGTAAGAAGTAGAGAGAGTTTCACATGGCTATGGCCATGCGAAAGGCCTAAAAGGGAGTAGGATTGGGAATGTGGGGCTAGGAGTGGGAGTGCACGAAATTGAGAGTGGATGGGAGTAGGAGTGACAATGGGGAAGAGGGGTTGGGAGTGGGAGTGGATGGAAGTGAGAGCGGGGATGGGAGTGGGAGTGGAAGTTGAGAATGAGGGAGTTGAGGAGGAGAATAAGTAGTCAAGTGGGGAAGTGGAATTGAGGGAGTTGATAGAGAATAGTAACTAGCAAAGTATATAAAATAGAATAACTAGTAGAGTGGGGAAGTGAGAGTGAGAAACTCTAGGAGGAGAGTAATATGTACAATACTCAAACACATATATATATGGATGACATAGAAGATTAGGGTGTTCTACACCCACCAGAAACTTTGGCTCTCTTTTGGCTCTTCCCCTCTCTCACCCTCTTTTGTATTAAATATGCTACCATTTTTGGATCTGTCTATTCGGGTGCCCAGAACTGTTGTCTGCAAACTTTTGGTCAATTTGGTGAAGGATTCTCTGAGTTATAGATCTATGTGTCAACTCTTTTCTTCTCTATTGCATATTTCTTCACATTTCCACATAGGTGCCATGTGGCATTATTTGCTAAGGTTAACTTCTTAAGGTCTTATTTGCAAGTAAACTGCAAGGGTTGACTCCCCGTTTTGCATTCATCAGTTGGTATTTTGAAGTTCCAACAGAAGAGAGATATTTGTAGATTTTCTTGCTGAGTTTGATTATGCAGTGACACCCATGTTTTGAGGCATCCCAGGTTCTATTTTCACTAGCGGTCATTGTCGTGGAGTCATAATTTTTTGGATATACCTTATGCAGATCACTATGGTTGCAGTTTGAGCCATGTGCGCTCATTCATGGTTTGCATTTGGTTGCAGTGGATGCTTTACAAGCCATTTGGATGCACTGTGATCCTTGTTGGATGTATTGATAGGCCCAGACTTCCTTGTGGTATGCTTTATTTGATGGACGTTGTGATGCCAAAATTTGATATTTTTTTATTTGGCATTGGTATTGTTTTCTTCTATGTTTGATAAGAGTTTGAGTATCAAGTGATAGCCTAGCGGCTCACTTATTTCTATTTTCTAAGATATTATATGAGATTGAGAGGATGAGTGAAATGGATCATTGTAAATACCATAGGTATGAATTATAAATACCTTGGTATGGGGTGAGAGTTATTTGTGTATGGGATATTATGGGGTTCTTAGAAAATAGGAAGAGTGAGTCATATAAAGAGGTGGGCTCATGTCCATGTGTTCCAATAATATAAGAGAGGCCACATGACAAGCATGTGGGAGGCATGTCGAGGAATGTGGAGTCAAGAGGAATCCTTCTAGAATTCCTATGTGGAATAAGGAGGATATGGACATATGGAAAAGAGAGGGTCCCTATGGGCTCCATGTGGCGAGACTCTTGCCTTTCTCAATATTTTAAGAGTCTTGAGCATCTTTTGATGGGACACATGGCAAGAGTAGCCAAAAAGGACATGGATGGTGACATATGGGCTTATGTGATTGATGGGGAAAAGAATCTACAGGCAGCAATTGTAAATGGGTGAAGGAGGGTGACAAAATCTCTATAAACGAAGCCCTCTTCTCCCTTGTTCATAATCTCTTCCACCATTAGGCCTCATGTTGCTGTAGCTCTAGCCTCCTCAAGCCTCTTCCATGAGCCTTCTCTCCCTCTTGTAGATATTCTCTTCCCTCTTATATGTATGAAAACTCTTCTTCTCCCTTGTGTTTGTAGTATTTTGAGTTACATTAGAGTGGAGCCTCACTCTATTGACAATGAAGATCACTTTGTATTCCCTCTCTTGAGTCTCTCTTCCCTTTTCTTTCTTTCAAAGCCTTAAAAGTTATTTCTATTCGGCCGCTCATTGCACACACATGGTCCATCCGTTTCTCCAGCCACCAAGGGAGTTACTCTCTTCTAGGCAAAATCTATGAGTGGTGGATCATTGATGAAGGTTGAGTCTGAGGGAGCATCCTGCTCAGGTGAAATTAGCATGGGTGGAGGGCAGTTTTCATGACAGTTTGACCCCGTGTTAGTGTTTTGCTCATAACTTTCTGCTCGTTAGTCCGATTTTGATGAAACTTATATCAATGCGAAGCTCTCTTCAAGCACAAAGCCCATCTCAAGGCGCATCTCTAGATGTGTTTGAATCTTTGGTATCATGTCTCTCCTGGAAGTTATAGGCCTCTATGTCTAATGACAGTTTGTAGAGTGTTTTGAGCTAAGTGTAAAAGTATCTATGAAGGAGGTGCAATGTTTCCTCGGAACCTACCCATCTGACCCAATCAGCCCTTCAAACTCCTCGATATATATAGGTCCATGTCATGTTGAGCCACAAGATCTTCTTTTAACAACAGATTGCTCTTCTCTTTGGCACAAACCAGCTTGCTGAGATTATGGCCTCTGCTGATCCTTTCCTTCTCCCTACGCTTGAGTACAACATCACTTGGGATGTTATCATCTTCATTCTCATCTAAGGGAAGAAATTATGGTGTGGTATCTTGGCATAAAAGCTTCTTTTTAATGTCCCTTTCTCAATGATAAATATCTTTGTCACTTAGTTCAAAAGCAGTAGGAAGTGAAGAGGTGTGTGAAGTTTATTACCCCCAACTTCATGTCACATCTTTTGGTGGAGATGCTGGGCATGTTTGGTATTGGATTCATCCCACCTTACTAAACGGTCTTAGGTGTAATGGATTGTTGAGATATCAAGCTCCACTCGTGATATGCCAAGGTGATCATTGTGCATTTATGTCACCGACTTGTTAGCTGCAAATGTGGTTGGTACATCGCCCATGAATAATAGCTAGATGATAGCTATCTTTATGTACGCCTTGGACAAAAAGACCGACTCGATGTATCCATTCACCATATATTCTGCCAAGATGCTGGCTCAACAAAGCTTCTCGACTGCTAGAGAGAAACCGCCAGATGGTCGAGATTTACGTCGAAGCTTGTTGCCAATTGGTCCATCAACTCACCGCCATGCAACTCGTAGTTCACTTGACCATTCCAATGCTCTAGGAAGTACGAGTCCAAAATCACGTGCCTATCTCTTGGCAACACCCATGAGCCCTTCTACTAGCATCTACGTCAAGAAGGACAAAGGGGATTTGTTGAATAGTCATCGCGTGTGTGGATGATATGCTGCTCACTGGCACAAATGAGGAGAAAACTGTAGAATTCGAGAATGATCTTGAAGCTTCATTTGAGATTTTAGATTTGGGCTTTCACACTATTATTTGGGCCTTTAGTTTATACAAACTGCCTTTGTAGTCAAACAGGACAAATATATCCAGAGACAATTACAAAGGTTCAATTATCAAGATTGCAAGCCTACTTCAACTCCCATGGAGCCAAGTGTGAGGCTCTGCATGCATGATGCAAGTGAACCTTTTGATGTTCATGAATACAGTCAGGCTACTAGATGCCTTATCTCTGCAGTAGCCGTTCAACTATTCATTTCACTATATTCCAATTGAACAGGTATAAGCATAGCCCAAGGACGCAACATTGGTTTGTTGCTATAAAGAGTGTTTTTAGATATTTGCAAGGTACTTGAGTCTATAGGGTCAGTGCGGCATAGCAGGAGGAGATCATGAGTCAAGTTAATGAACTTTTGGAGAAGGGGATGATTCAGTCAAGTTCGTCACCCTTTTGTTCTCCAGCCGTGTTAGTGCAGAAGAAGGATGGTTCTTGGTGTATGTGTATTAACTACTACACCTTGAACAAGATCTCTATTAAGAATCGCTTTTTGATACCCAGGATAGATGATATTCAGGATAGGTTGAAGGGGGAGCTCCCACATTGATTTAAAGAGTGGGTACTACTAGGTTTGCATCTATCTAGAAGATTTACATTAGACAACATTCAGGACTTCTTTTGGGTTGTATGAATTCTCATGCCTTTCGGACTCACTGATGCTCCTGCAACATTTTATCGCATGATGGGCAGGATCTTTTGGAATCACAGAGCCTTTATTGGTACGTTCTTTGATGACATGATTGTGTTTTTGAAAGATGAAGAGGAGCATCGGGAACATCTTGCAATCGTGTTTGCAGAGCTGAGAAAACAAAGGTTGTTAGAAGAGTGAGTTTTTCATGGCTGAAATTCATTTTCTTGGACATATTGTTTCCAAGAATGGGGTCCGGATGGATCATTAGGGGAGATTTGGGGTCTCAAAAGGGCCTCCAATTAGTGTTTCCTAATTTCAAGGGATTAGAGAGGGATTTGAGGTGTACCGATGAGAGTGCTAGAAGCTATGGGGCAATGGTATGTGGAGGTGGCATGTGGCATTTACTATGCTTAGGTCATAGATGGTTTTCGTTTGAAAAAGTGGTTTTGATTTGAAAAAGGGGGAAGGAATAACATGGATTTGGGGACGAAAACCACCAAGGATAGGGAGGGAGAACCATGTGCTGCCATGTGTCCCCAAAATTTAAAATGTGGGGAGAGGGTGCATTTATGGCTTGCCCACAAAGTCAAAAAGGGGGGATGCAAGTGGGTTGTCCACCATGAGTGAGAAGGTGGTACAATGGACATAGTAGGCCACGCCTCATGCGGGCTTGACACGTGGACAAGTGGCCATGTAGCCGCCACCTTGGGCACCCACCAAACCCACAACCTCCATCCAAAAATTGAATGCACTGGTAAGATTTGCCCTTGCCACCAAGCCAACCACCAGTCATGTGTAACTATAGTCTAACTTCTTGTATATAGTTATAAATTAGTGAATGTTTTTTTGACTCCTTTATCTTCATTGCTTGCAAAACCACTCCAGATTAAGAAAACCATGTGACCCTCCATTATGACCCGTCCGCATAGGATGAGATTAAGTTTCATAATCCTCCCCTAATCCATTCCCTATGAGGCCCTTTTGAGACCCCATTTCTCCCCTAATACCGGCTAAAGTGGAGGCCATAAAGAGTTGGTCACAACCAAAGAACTTGAATGAAGTTTGCAGTTTCTTGCGCTTGTGTTCATACTACCACCGCTTTATCTATCATTTTGCAGATATTGTAGCTCCTATGCATGCACTGTTAAAGAAAAAAAGTGCGTTTCTGTGGACAAAGTGAGAGATATAAACAACAGAAGTGGAGTGGAAGAGCGTGAGAGAGAGGGAGAGTTGAAAGAGAGAGCCACACCAGTTTTGGTGGGTGCAAAACATCCTAATCTTCTATGTCATCCATATATATATGTGTTTGAGTATTGTACATAACTGGGGTTAAGGTACAGTGTCCTTTAACCCCCAAAACCTCACACTTAAAGGCCAATGTGCCTTTAAGGGAGAACAACCAATGACTCAAACCGCTGACTAGGTTCTTGCTAGCCAACAGCATATCATCCACCTAAAGTGCTAGGAGTATCAGGCTATTATGCTTAGCCCTTTTAGTGTAGATGCAATGATCAATCTTACTTCTTCTAAAACCCTGGGACCGATTGAAAGCATCAAACTTGTGATACCATTCTTTAGGCGCTTGCTTAAGGCCATAGAGACTCTTTTTCAGCTTGCAAACCAAATGCTCTTTGCCATTTTCTTCAAAGCCTTCTTGCTGTACCATGTAAATTTCCTCATGCAAATCCCCATGCAAGAGAGCTATCTTGACATCATCGATCTGCATAAGCTCCATATCCTCTATTGCCACAAGTCTAAGTACACATCTAAGTGTGGTCATCTTCACAACAACTGTAGAGAATATCTCATCAAAGTCCACACCCTTCTCTTGCTTGAACCCTTTAGCAGCCAAATGGGCCTTGTACTTAGGCACATCATCACCTGTGACCTTCATCTTGTAGACCCATTTACATGGCAATGTTTTCTTTCCATGTGGCAAAGAAACCAAGTCCCAAGTTTTGTTCTTTCTGAGTGAACTCATCTTTGATTGCATAGCATAATCCCACTTGTGCTGATCCTCACGCATCATAGCCTCTCTATAGCACGAAGGCTCCCTACAATTAGTAAGCATCACATAGTCTACCCCCGGAACAAATCTCTCAGGTGGTCTAGACATTCTAGTTGTTCTTCTCAAGGGAATTTCAGCTTGCTGTCCCTCTTGCATATCAGCCACATTTGGCTCATCATTGCCACTAATAGATGATCCATCATCTGCCCTTGATTGTGTACCTGTGGGAGTACTTAGTGACACCATTTCTTGCACATTTGGTGCATGGATAGCTTGCTATATATCAACATATGTGGGTGGGTTCACATCCTAGAAAGTGATTCTCCTCATTCCACATCCCTCATGGGTGTCTTATGCATCTTCTTCTCATTGAAGACCACATCATGGCTTCGTATGATTTTCTTTTCTTCTGGATCCCAGAGACAATAGCCCAACTCTCCACTTTCACCATAACCCAAAAAGATGCATTTCCTAGACTTTTCTTTCGAAGCTCTTTTGGCACATGTGCATATGACTCACACCCAAATATATGCAAATGAGAGTAAGAGGGCTTCTTGCCACTCCATACCTCTTCAATAATACCACCATCCAAACTCTGGCTAGGTGATCTATTGATCACATGCATTGTGGTCTTCATTGCCTTAGCCCAAAAACCACCAGAAAGACTTGCATTGGAAGCATACATTGCAACCTTTCCTGAATGGTGCGGTTCATTTGTTCTGCAATTGGATTTTGATTTGGATTATGAGGGGATGTGAGCTCCCTCTTGATCCCATGTGTATCACAGAAATATTGAAAGTCATGAGAGATATACTCTCCACCATTATCAATCCATAGGCATTTAAGCATTCTACCTAACTGATTTTCAGCTAAAGCCAACCGTTTTTGAAATACCTTGAACACATTACTCTTTCAAGCTATAGAATAAGCCCACAAGGAGCTTAAATTGAGAAAAGTTTTCTTGTTTTAATTAGTTGGTTGTTTGAAAAGCCCCATATGCTGTGCAAACCACGAACTCCTTTAATTTTCTTGCAATTGTGCCGGCTTCTCCTTTGCACTTCATTGAACACTATGCATACTACACTATTCTTAAGGCTTTGTTTACTATATATTGAATGCACACTCAATGCGTGCTTGTGGAGGGGTTGGCTATAAGCCATGTTACAACATCATGGGCATCATTGGGTTTTTCTTGAGGGCATGTTAATTGGGAGCTTGCTTAATAACAACACCATATCCCATTGGTTGGTTTACTAATCACAAATCTGAAGGGCCTAATCCAAGAGGCCCTTTTTGAATATGAAATTCCCCTAATGTAACTCATTTTCAATCACACACTCCCTCTCTTCGTGTCCCCTCCCCTCCTCTCTCCCTCTCCCTCTGCATCTCCCTCTCCCTCTACCTCGCATTGTGCTCCCCTCCCCCTCTTCCTCTCCCTCTTCTTTCTCCTCCCTTCTCTTCCTCTCTCTTCCTAGTCTCCTTCCTTCTCTCCCTCTCTCTTCCCTTCCCTCTCTCTCTCTCTTCTCCTTTTCTTCTCCTCTCTCCCTCCCTTTCTTCCCCACCCTTTCCTAGTCCTCTCCCATGCCTCCCCACCCTGATTGTGTTGCTGCAGTAGTGCAAGGGGTGGCGATAACTTTTTCTTTTTTGCCACCGTGGCAATGTGACCCCTTCCCCTCCCCCCCATCATGCACCCCTTCCCTCTCCTCTTATCTAATTAATTTTTCAAAAAAAAAAAAAGCTCCCCTCCCCTTTATTCTCTCATCCCAATCTTGATCACTAAAATCTGCATCGACCAAACGTACAACTTCCTCTTTCGATGAAGATCCTTTTGCTGTGCATGCCTTGTCTTTCAAGAGCTTTTGCTTCTGCATTTTATAATAGTATCTCTGGATATGTCCCTCACGACCATAGTAGTGATATACCCGAGAATCCTTCCTAGATGATTTTTTCTTATCTTTAGCAATGTAAGCCATCTCACCATAGGAATGGAGCAAATCATTATGCTTCTCCTCGCTTAATAGTAAGCCCACACTGTCTAAATAGTCTGTATCATCATCGAGCCTGAGAGTTCATTTAGTATCGCCATATCTTGATGACAGTGCCTTTAGGAGGATGGCCTTCTTATCTTATATTTCTATTTGAGAGCCAAGATGATGTAGTTGCTTTGGAATCGATTGCAATTAGGGGGAGGGGGAGGGAGAGAGAGAGAGGGGGGTGGAGGGGGAGAGGGAAGGGAGAGAGAGAGGGGGGTAGAGGGGAGGGGAAGGGAGAGAGAGGAGAGATAAGGGAAAGGGGGAGAGGAAAGGGGAGGAGAAAAGGGAGGAGAAACTTTAAAGGGGTTTCGCTGGTGAAACTACCTTGATGGCTTACTTCAATGAGGTTTCTTTGGATAAAGCCTTTCATAGGCTAGGTTGAGAGAGGGTTTTCAATGTCATCCCCTTTAAACTAAAAGTTGTAAGAAGGATCACAAGGGAATTTTCATAGAGAAGTCTACTCCACATGTGGGTTTCTTCAAAAGCCATCCCATTATGTTACTCACAACCATTCCTAAAGATTCATGTAAAGATTTGTGTATCAAATAGGCATTGCTATAGTACTTTGCATATTTCCAAGTGAAACTATGTTTTCTTCCAATCTATTTTTGCATATTTTTACATAGGTGAAAGCTTTTTTTTCCCCTTCACTCGGACGCTCGAAAGATTTCTCTCAAAAAATGCTTGTCCCCTATCTTGATGCAGGGAAAGACTTCTAGATTCAAGGGTGGTTAGAAGGATGAAGTCAGCATGGAGAAGAAGTTTGGGTCTCATCCTTTCAAGATAGAGAAGAAGGCCAACTACCAGAAAGGTGGGTTTGTTGTAGGGCAGTAGCAAAAGAATAAGAACACTACTTATTTATCTCTGGAAGAGCTGAAGTCTTTATATGAGTAAAAGAAGTGTTTTAAATGCAAGGAACCGGGACACATATCCAGGGATTGCCCAATGTGCAAAGAGGAGAAGGCTGATGCATATAAGAGTGATCAAAAGGGAAAGAAATTGAAGACCATGGTTGGTTTAATGCCATATGAAATCAGTGAACAACGCCAGGGTGAAGAAATAGAGTTATGTAGGAGGGCTTGGGGTACGAAGATTCAGGATCAAGGGAAAGGCTTATCAATTCAAGGGTGGTGAGAAGAATAAATTCAAGAAGGACAGCACAGAGAAGAAGTTGGGGTCTCATCCTTTCAAGATAGAGAAGAAGGCCAACTACCAGAAAGCTGGGTTTGTTGCAGGGCAACGGCGGCAAAAGAATAAGAATGTGACTACTTATTTATCTCTCAAAGAGCTTAAGTCTTTGTATGAGGAAAAGAAGCGTTTTAAATGCAAGGAGTCGGGACCCATATTCAAGGATTGACCAATGTGTAAAGAAGAGAAGGCTGATGCATATAAGAGTGATCAAAAGGGAAAGAAATCGAAGAACATGGTTGGTTTGATGCCAGATGTAATCAGTGTGAACAACCCCAAGGTGAAGAAATAGAGTCATGCAGGGCTTGGGGTAGGATTTAGGATCAAACAGCTCTCATCTTCCTTGATCTTGGCACGAAGGCCAATTTTATCTTTCCAGATATGGCAGCCAGATTGGGGATCTGTGTAGATGAGATGGGGCTGAGGTGTGAAGCCAGCATGGCCAATCCAGAGTTTAGCATCCTTGTCACTCTCATTATAGGGAAGCTTCGCTAGCATATTCAGTCTTTGGTGGACATTGAAGACTTCTATATCATACCTCTCTTCGGTTGTGATGTTTTGCTGGGAAGTCCATGGATGTATCGCTTGGATGCAATGATAGAATCCGAAAAGAGAAAAATTACAATTTCTCATAAAGGGAAAACCCATATAATTCATGCTAAATTGAAAGGAAAATCTGCCTCAATTGTAAGGGCTTCTACCCATTAATTCCATAATGAAAAGTCATATTTCAATGTACATGGTTTTCGCTAGGGGAGTTCCTGTGAATGAAGAGCATATTGTTTATGTATGGGTAGAGAAAGAGCTGTATTTTTAAACAAGTTTTCAGATCATTTTTCGAATGAATTGCCTAGTGAGCTTTTGATAGAAAGGCCAAAGGACCATGTGATTGATATTGTGTCTGGCAGTAGTCCGTCCAATAAACCACCCTAAAGGGTCAGTGTGGCAAAGTAGGAGAAGATCATGAGTCAAGTTAATGAGCTTTTGGAGAAGGGGATGATTCAGCCAAGTTCGTCACCCTTTTGTTCTCCAGTCCTGTTAGTGCAGAAGAGGATGGTTCTTGGTGTATGTGTATTAACTACTATGCCTTGAACACAATATCTATTAAGAATCGCTTCTCGATTAGGAGATTTACATTAGATGACATTCAGGACTTCTTTTAGGTTGTATGAATTCTTGGTCATGCCTTTTGGACTAACTAATGCTCCTGCAACATTTAATCGCATGATGGGCAAGATCTTTCAGAATCACAGGGCCTTTATGGTGGGTACATTCTTTGATGACATATGTTTTTGAAAAATGAAGAGGAGCATCGGGAATATCTTGCAATTGTGTTTGCAGAGCTGAGGAAACAAAGGCTATTTATTAACCCAAAGAAGAGTGAGTTTTTCATGGCTGAGATTCATTTTCTAGAGCATATTCTTTCCAAGAATGGGGTCCGGATGGATCCGGCTAAAGTGGAGGCCATAAAGAGTTGGCCACAACCAAAGATTTTGCATGTTCACAGTTTCTTGGGCTTGTGTTCATACTACAACCACTTCGTCTTTCATTTTGTAGAGATTGCAGCTCCTATGCATGCACTATCAAAGAAGAAAAGTGCATTTTTGTGCACAAAGTGAGAGATCTCAACAATAGAAGCAGAATGGAAGAGCGTGAGAGCTAGGGAGAGCCAAAAGAGAGAGCCACACAATTTCTAGTGGGTGCAAAACATCCTAATCTTCTATGTCATCCATATATATTTGTGTTTGAGTATTGTACATAGCTGGGGTTAAGGTACGGTGGCCTTTAACCCCCAAAACCTCACACTTAAAGGCTAATGTGCCTTTAAGGGAGAACAACAAATGATCATACTATCCAATGCCCATCAATACATGACAATACTCAAACCATTGACTAGGTAGACTCTTTGTCAGCATATTTGCAGGGTTATCATCTATATGAACCTTAACAAGCTCTATGTGCTTGTCCTCAAGTACCTCTCTGATAAAATGGTACTTGACCTCAATCTGTTTGGGTTTTGCATGAAAGACTGGATTTCGTGCTAGTTGAATAGCACTCATGGGATCACTATGCAATGTCGGTACAATTGTATGAATCCCCATATCTCTCACTAGCCAATCAAGCCATATAGCCTCCTTGCAACCCTCTATGGCTGAAACATACTTGGCCTCTATGGTAGACAAATCAATTCACTTCTGTGTGCGAGACATCCACGACACTGCACCACTTGCAAAGGTGAACACAACCAGAGGTGGATCTCCTGGTATCCACATGCCTTGCATTGTTTGAATCTGTGTATCCAAATACACACATCTTTCCTCTGCCAAAGTGAATACACACCTCCTTGGTACCCTTCATGTACCTCATGATGCACTTAATTGCCTCTCAAAGCCTCTTTCCTAGATTAGCCATATACCTTTAACAACTCGCACTACAAATGTAATGTCCGGTCTAGTAGTAGCTATCATAGTATACGTAAGATTCCCAACCGATGATGCATAAGGAACCTTGGCTATCATGGCCCTGTCCTCATATGATTTGGGGCTATCTTCCTGACTCAGTTTCACATATGAGTACTTACTGCCTTCTGCATACCAAGAATATGACCTATAGGTCCTTCATGTTAAAGGCCTCATGCAACTTGGCCTTCAATGCATCAAGCTCATAAGTGTTCTTGCTAGCCAATAGCATATCATCCACATAAAGTGCGAGGAGTATCAGGCTATTATCCTTAGCCTTTTTAGTGTAGAGGTAGTGATCAATCTTACTTCTTCTGAAACCTTGGGACTGAATGAAAGCATGAAACTTGTGATACCATTCTCTAGGCACTTGCTTAAGGCCATAGAGACTCATTAAATTTTGCAAACCAAATGCTCTTTGCCCTTTTTTTCAAATCCTTCTGGTTGCACCATGTAAATTTCCTCATGCAAATCCCCATGCAAGAGAGCTGCATCCATCTGCATAAGCTCCATATCCTCTGTTGCCACAAGTCCAAGTACACATCTAAGTGTGGTCATCTTCACAACTGTAGAGAATATCTCATCAAAGTCCACACCCTTCTCTTGCTTGAACCCTTTAGCAACCAAACGGGCCTTGTACTTAGGCACATCATCACCTGTGACCTTCGTCTTGTAGACCCATTTACATGGCAATGCTTTCTTTCCATGTGGCAAAGAAACCAAGTCCCAAGTCTTATTCCTTATGAGTGAACTCATCTTTGATTTCATAGCATACTCCCACTTGCGTTGATCCTCATGCATCATAGCTTCTCTATATCATGAAGGCTCCCCACAATCAGTAAGCATCACATAGTCAACAAGCTTCGACGTAGATCTCAACCATATGGCAGTTTCTCTTTGGCAGTCGAGAAGCTCTGTTGAGGTGGCGACTTGGCAGAATATATGGCGCATGGAGACATTGAGTCGGACTTTTTGTCCAAGGCCGTGTGCCTATCATTGAGTCATGAGCTTTGAGCATAGGCTACCAACCAAAATGAGCAGCCAATGAATAATGCAGCTGATGCTCATCATCTTAGAAGTGGGAGCAAAGGTTTCACATAATTTATTGCCTTTTGCTGAGAATAGCCCTTGGCAACCAAACTTGCCTTGTACCCATTAATGGTACAATCAAATCTTCTTTAGATCTTGTACACCCACTTTGTCCCATTAGCTTTCTTCCCTCTGTGAAAATCCACGAGATCCCATGTATTGTTCTTTATGATAGAATCCAATTCTAATAGCATGGCCCTCATTCAATGCTCACTATCTTCAGCATCCTCAAAACTACTTGGTACATCTGTATCATACATTGAAATCATCCAAACTGAATAAAAAATTTTTTCTCCACTCGTCCCTCTTGAACCAGCCCTTGTCCTACTGGAGAGAGGGGCTGAAAGTCTTCATCGATAAATTGTTCTAGCTTCTTGTGAAGCAGCCCTCTCCTCTCAGACAACCTCCTGCACATCCTTATGCGAAAGAGGTTGATCATGGACCTGATTTGGATCATCCAAAGACTCTTTTGCATCAACATGTGCATATTATGATTTTCTATTTGTTGCTTTGAAGTGCCGAAGTGGACGCAACCCTTTCAAACACATCCTGAGTGCCTATATGGAGATGTATCAAAGTCATACCGTGGACTAATATGAGTTTTTGCAAAAATCACATTTCTACTAACAAAAGCCTTCTTATCTGAGGATTGTAGATAGGATAAGCCTTGCTCTCACTATTGTAGGCAACAAAAATGTATTTATTTTCCTTATCATCCACAATTGATTAGGCATATGTGCATAGGCTACATAGCTAAACACCCTGAGCTAGTTGATACAAAAGATGATCCACATTGTACAGATGCCCATAGGAGTTGCGGAAAGAACCTCAAGCAAGAATCCCTTGCTTCAGGGGACATCAACCTAGCAGCCAAGTTGTTGCATAGCTCAGGAACCCGTGGACCCAAGTGTGCTATCTTCTACCTCCTCCTAGAACGTCTTCTATTCTATCAGCTTGTGTGCTCTCCTCAGAGCTTGAGTGGGCTACAAACTCAATGAGTTGGGGGCACAAGGCCTATACAAACGTAGTGGGGGCAAGGCAATCTTCACCCCTTTAATATGGTTGATTGTAGACTTGACCTATAGGAGACTGATGAGCAGGTCAACCTAGCTGATGACATGCTGATCTGCCATGGGCAGGCCAGCAGCAATGGCCCCCCCTGACTGCCCTTGACCATGTGTCACAAGGATGCGAATTTATGGGAATTTTGATTTGTGACTCCCGTAATTTACATGTGACTACCTTGAGCCTCTAGGGCACGGAAGTCTAGCCATGTGTGCGGCACTTGGGTAATTCAAATTCTTATTGGGCCCTTGGAAATTGTGAATGTGCAGGTGATTCATCTGGTTGCTTCCCGGGCTACAGAAGATGGGGCAAAATGCTTTTTTCCAATTACTGCTAATTTTGGGACCTTTTCCAAGTGGGGCAACCTGTTTTGGAGCCTCCTTTGGGCTGTGCCAGGGTTGGAATCACCTATTCTTCATCACTGGATTCAGGGTCTTCTTGTTCAAACGGCATGTTTTGAGGATTCTGGGTAGAGAAAGGCTGGTCTTTGCCTACTTTTATCATTTTTGGATTAGTTGTTGACTGGTTATTGTGTTTGGCATTTCTAGGCAGAAGAAGGATGATTCATGTTGTTGGACAGTGGTCGGGGTGTCTACAGATAGGGCAATCTATTTTGGAGGGGTTTTATTGGTTGGTTGCCAAAGTTTGGCTGGGTCCTGGCTCTTTTGTAGCTTTTGAGCCATGTTAGGTTGGTTGGGCACTTGGTTGTGCAGAAGTAGTGGGCAGAGGGATGTCCTATGCCTTTGGGTTTTGTTGCACGCTTGGTCGAAAGGAAGAGTGTGTGATTGCCTAGTGGATGCATATTTGCCATATAAAGTTGAGGAGGGATTGTAGGGTGTGCAGGACATTGGAAGTTTGGGGGCATTGGTTTGCCTGTTGTGCAGCTTTTAGGAGACCTTGCAATCAACCTCTTGGATTTATATGAATATTAAAGAAATACCGCAAGGGGCACCAATGTTTGGATCCAATCGATGTCTTTGCTTATGAGTAGGAGCACTCTAGCTCCTTGTGATTCAATTTGTGGTAATTAATGATTTGATTATTTACTTTGTATGCTATGATTAAAGTGGATTTTACCTTCCTTTGATTAGTGATGGCTAATTTCATGGTTCCATTGTCGGTATTCGCCTAACTTCTTCAAGAGGTGAGCTTGTGGCTGGCTTGGTGCAAGTCTAGCAGACGAGGCAAAGGATACATCATACAGTCTAGTAAATATGTCTCATAGGGAAAGATCTCTGATTGTCACAGAAGAGGAAGATGAAGAGAGGATGTCATAAACCTGTATTGATGACCAGGGCATGAGAGAGGGATCCCCACATGATGCTGATTTGAGGGTGGAGAACATGCCATGTGTGCACCGACAGGTATGAGGGGTCCCAAGCCCCGCCCGCATGCAATGCCCCTGTCTCCTCCCAAAAAATTCCTAGGAGGGATGAGAGAGGGAGGGCAAACAAGTCTTTTTATAGTCAAGCCCCCGAAGGGGGGACCAATGCATATGGGATTAGTCTCCCATCAAATTGACACATGTCAACGACAATGTGCTAGCTCCACACACAAATCATGCTCCATTTTAGCCAACCGAGGGGTGAAGGCCACCACCTCCAACACCCCCCTGTGGACAAACCTCGAGGTAAACAAACCATCAAGCTGACCAAACCTGGTCATGGACAAACACAAACCACCAAACAAAGGTTAGCTCCCATCAAACACCATAAGGAGGTACATGCGTCAAGAGTCATCAAGAGCTGCTGCCACCACAATCATCATGAAGTCGCACTTCAAGTCATCTCACGGATCGCAACAATCCCGACCGCCAAAGAGCCCATGATTGCCACATGTCACCCATGTGAGGGCCATGCCAAAATGTACAATCAAGTCCGTAGGTCTAATACCTGCTCTAATACCATGTTACCATGTAGAGTGTGCCAAGTACGCACTTGGGACGGGGGGTCCCAAGCCCCGAGGCCAACACGTGTGCATTGAGTATGGGGGGTCCCACTCCCCTCGCCTCCTAGCCATGCAATGCCCCTCACTCCTCTCAAAAAATCCCAGGAGGGATGAGAGAGAGAGGGCAAACAAGTATTTTTATATTCAAGCCCCCAACTGTCTAATGTTATTCCAGGGTTGAATCAAGGCAATAATTTCTAATCTATAGTTCTAGATAGCAAGGAGTCATTGCACCCCATATGGAATAGGGCTATTTTGGTGGATGATCCATTTTTGATGCTATGGTTAGCCATAAAGCGCAATTTGCTGGTATGCGTGCAAGTCAGATGGTGGTGTTTCAGCCTATTATGCAACTCATGGGATAGAATTAATATATGCAAATGTTGGTGCAGCCCCAAGGATGCAAACGAGAACACCTAATGCAGTTGTAGGCAATATGGTTATGCCAAATATGCAAAATTTAAGAGCTAGTTTGAATAATGCAGCTTTGTCTCATGGTGTTGGTGCTGGAGATAGTGTGAGTGCTACTGTTCCTTTTGCTCAGACATCTGTGTATGATAATTTGGCAAGCACGAAGGGGAAAGTGAAAGACTAAAAAGAAGCTAGAGCTACAGCCAAATTCGGGATATTTAGTGGTACTGAAGATAAGCTCAATGCTTTAACCTTTCTCCAACAGTTTGATGCAGCGTATACTGTGGAGGAAATTTCTTTGAGTCATCTAACATACATTGGGATGATTTGTTTTTGAAGGGTAATGCTCTCCAGTGGTGGACCACTATGCTTATATAGAACACTGCACCTATTACTTGGGTAGGCTTTAAACAAGTATTTCTAGCCACTTGGCTTACGACAAATTTTAAAGTTGGTGTCATGACTGCTTGGCATGAATTCAATTCAAACAACTGTCGAGATCTCGAGGAGTATAATAGTAAATTTTGGGTGGCTTTGTTGCCTGTAATCTCCATCGACATGTCTTTTTCTCTAAGCAAGTAGAGAAGTAATGCTGTGGCTTACCAAACAAGCTTAGAGAGTACTATACGAAATGAAGATTTTTAACATGTCTCAATTGATTGAGAATGATAGCACATCATATGCCTTGATGGGATGCATCAATTTTATGAGCAAAAACCTATGAGCAGGTTTATTCGAGCTTGTTTTTCAAGAGATTTAAGAAATTGTGTTTCTTTAAGAAACATGGTTTTTAGACTCTTATTTTCACTAGAACTAGATACCTTTATCATAAAAACATACGAAATTGTCACTCATTCACTTTTACATATTTTCTTCTTCATAGACATCCTTTGTACCCCTGTTATTACCTTAAAAAAGTGTTGAAAAATAATTCCTTTAAGGAACATCCCTCATAATCACTCTCAATGTAATAATATTATACATATACAATTACTTATTAAACACATCTATATCAATATGACAAGAGCTTTCTAGTACTTTAATAGCATAGATAACAAGGTATTTATGGATATGTTTCTAAAGAAGTTTAAATTATTATATATAAGTATTATCTTGGGCTTATATATTATAAATAAGTATTAACTTGGGCCTATATACCACTCATATAAAATATATGTGATATTTAATACTACATATGCAAGATTTTCCAAAGTATAACCCCATAGATGTGCTCAAATAGGGTTTTCCAATCAATTTACGTGGTTGAATGACAATATTTGGTCACTGGATGTGAAAGTTATGCCACTTTTAAAAGTGCTGTCCATGGTAGTTTCACCAGCGAAACTACCTTGGAAGACCTACTTCAAAGGGGTTTTGTTGTCGAAACTACCTTGATGGCTTACTTCAATGAGGTTTCTTTGGATAAACCCTTTCATAGACTAGGTTGAGAGAGGGTTTTCAATGTCATCCCCTATTAAGTAAAAGTTGTAAGAAGGATCACAAGGAAATTTTCATAGAGAAATCTACTCTACATGTGGGTTTCTTCAAAAGACATCCCATTATGTTACCATTCCCAAAGATTCATGTAAAGATTTGTGTATAAAATAGGCATTGCGATAATACTTTGCATATTTCCAAGTGAAACTATGTCTTGTTCCAATCTATTTTGCCCATATTTTTACATAGTTGGAAGCTTCTTTTTTCCTTCACTCAGATGCTCGGAAGATTTTACTCGAAGAATGCTCATCCCCTACCTTGATGCAGGGAAAGACTTCTAGATTCAAGGGTAGTTAGAAGGATGAAGTCAGCACAGAGAAGAAGTTTTGGTCTCATCCTTTCAAGATAGAGAAGAAGGCCAGCTACCAGAAAGCTAGGTTTGTAGAAGGGCAGCAACAAAAGAACAAGAACACGACTACTTAGTTATATGCAGAAGAGTTGAAGTCTTTATATGAGGAAAAGAAGCGTTTTAAATGCAAGGAACCAGGACACATATCTAGGGGTTGCCCAATGTGCAAAGCGGAGAAGGTTGATGCAGACAAGAGTGATCAAAAGAGAAAGAAATCGAAGACCATGGTTGGTTTGATGCCAGATGTAATCAGTGAACAACCCTAGGGTGAAGAAATAGAGTTATGTAGGAGGGCTTGGGGTACTAAGATTTAGGATCAAGGGAAAGACTTATGAATTCAAGGGTGGTCAGAAGCATGGAGTCAAGAAGAACAGCACATAGAAGAAGTTGGGGTCTCATCCTTTCAAGATAGAGAAGAAGTCCAGCTGCTAGATGTAATCAGTGAACAACCCTAGGGTGAAGAAACAGAGTTATGTAGTAGGGATTGGGGTACTAAGATTTAAGATCAAGGGAAAGACTTATGAATTCAAGGGTGGTCAAAAGCATGAAGTCAAGAAGGACAACACAGAGAAGAAGTTGGGGTCTCATCCTTTCAAGATAGAGAAGAAGTCCAGCTGCTAGAAAGCTAGGTTTATTGCAGGGCAACGGCCAAAGAATAAGAACATGACTGCTTATTTATCTTTGGAAGAGCTTAAATCTTTGTATGAGAAAAATAAGAGTTTTTAAATGCAAGGAATCGAGACCCATACCCAGGGATTGCCCATTATGCAAAGCGAAGAAGGCTGATGCAGATAAGAGTGATCAAAAGGGAAAGAAATCAAAGTCCATGGTTGGTTTGATACTAGATGTGATCAGTGTGAACAGCCCCAGGGTGAAGAAATAGAGTTATGCAGGGCTTGGGGTAAGATTTAGGATCAAACAACCCTCATCTTCCTTGATCTTGGTGCGAAGCCCAATTTTATCTCTTTAGATATGGCAGCCAGATTGGGGATTTGTGTAGATGAGATGGGGCCTTGTTGTGAAGCCAAGATGGTGAATCTACAGTTTAGCACCCTTGTCACTCTCATTATTAGGAAGCTTCACTAGCATATTCACCCTTTGGTGGACATCGAAGACTTCTATATCATACCTCTCTCTGGTTGTGATGTTTTTCTGGGAATTCCATGGATGTATCACTTCGATGTAGTGATAGAATCCAAAAAGAAAAAAATTACAATTTATCATAAAGGGAAAACCCATATAATTGATGCTAAATTGAAAGGGAAATTTGTCCCAATGGTAATGACTTTTGCCATTAATTCCATAATAAAAAGTCATATTTCAGTGTACATGGTTTTTGCTAGGGAAGTTCCTCTAGTGAATGAAGAGCATATTGTTTATGTATAGATAGAGAAAGAGCTATCTTTTTAAACCAGTTTTCAGATCGTTTTTCAAATGAATTGCCTAGTGAGCTTCCGATAGAAAGGCCAGAGGACCATGTGATTGTGAAGATAGTGGGAGAGAGGGAAGGAGTCTCACTTGTGGCTTTCTCTCATACACAATGGGGGAATACACACACAAAGGTGGAGGCTGAAAACAGTTTTCCTCTTCTTAGTTGTGAAAGCCAAAAGAACTCTAGTACAAAGAAAATAGAAGAACCCTATATGTGGGTCTCAAACCAAACTCAACTAACTAAGGTGGCATACTAACTGAGCCATGAACTAGAGTAGATAAGGATAGCTGTCATCCAGCTATTATTCGTGGTCGGTGTACCAACCGCATCTGCAGCTAACAAGTCAGTGACATAAATGCACAACAGTCACCCTGGCATATCACGAGTGGAGCTCGATATCTCAACACTCCCCCTTGAGCTCAGTCCCAATTCTTGCACACCAAGCAGGTCTCTGAACTTGCGCAGCTTCTCTGCACCCAATGCTTTCGTGAATATGTCAGCTACCTGATTCTCTGTGCTGACATAAACTAGATCAATAAGACCTAGTAAAACCTTCTCCCGCACATAGTGATAATGCACCTCAATGTGCTTTGTTCTAGCATGATAGACTGGGTTATTTACCAAGTGTATACTGCTCATGTTGTCACAATAAATGACAACTGGCCCATCTATAGACTGATGCATATCATAAAGTAGCTTATGCAACCAAGCTACCTCACATGCAGCCATTGCTGCACCCCTGTACTCAGCCTCTGTGCTCGACAAGGCAGCTGTAGGCTGTTTCTTGCTGCTCCAGGTGACTGCAGCACTCCCAAAAGAGAACACATATCCACTGGTAGACCGTCTATCAGAAATGCTACCAGCCCAATCAGCATCAGTGTATGCACGCAACTGTATCTGAACCCCAGCCTCATAAAATAGTCCATACTGCAATGTGGACTTCACATACCTAAGTATGCGTCTAGCCGCATCCAAATGCGGTTTCCTTAGAGCTTGCATAAACTGACTTACCAATCCAACAGCATAGCTTAAATCTGGCCTGGTAATAGTCATATAAATCAAACTTCCTACTATGCATCTGTACATAGTAGGGTCTTCCAGAAGCTCACCTGCATCTGTGCTCAGCTTCACATTCTGCTCCAAAGGAACTGAAATAGGCTTACAGCCTATCATCCCATATTTGGACAGCATGTCCAATCCATACTGCCTTTACAAGAGTTGTATCCCACTTGGTGATCTAATCACCTCAATGCCCAAGAAATAACGCAGCTCTCTCAAATCCTTCATCTCAAACTTCTGCTTCAATAGCATTTTCACATGAAGGATATCTTCATCACTATCACCTGTGATGATCAAATCATCAACATAAATGACAAGCAGCATAATCCCTTTCTCTGTTTTTCTCACATAGAGTGAGAAATCTGCCTTGGAAATCTGAAAGCCAATAGTGACAAGATACTGTCCTATCTTGTCAGACCATGCTCTAGGTGCTTGCTTCAAGCCATACAAGGCTTTCTTCAACCTGCAAACAAACTCAGGATGAATAGCATGAACATAACCTGCTGGCTGCTCCATAAAGACCTCTTCTTACAAATCACCATGCAAGAAGGCATTCTTCACATCCATCTGATGTAAAGACCATCCCTTTGATGCAGCCATAGCAATGACTGCTCTTATAGTTGCCATCCTTGCAACCGGACTGAATGTTTCTTCATAATCAATGCCATATGTCTGTGCATACCCCTTGACAACTAATCTTGCCTTGTATCTATTCACAGAACCATCTGCATTGTGCTTGATCTTATAAAACCACTTACAGCCAATTGCATTCTTTTCTTTAGGCAAAGGCACCAATTCCCATGTAGCATTTGCTTCCAAGGCATCCATTTCTTCATCCATGGCTTTCTCCCATTTTTCATTTCCCATGGCTTGCTCAAAAGAAGTGGGTTCTGGTTCCTATATCACTTTGACCATATAGGCATAGTGAATGGTTGTAAATCCATCATATTTCAACCTATCCACAGGATACCTAGCTCTAGTAGACCTGGGCAAAATAGGCTCACTTCCAGGTGCTCTCAGAACATCCCTGGTCTTCTTTACTCCAGGTGTAACAATAGAAGGAATACCCAACTCATCATCAATGCTCTGTTCTGAGCCACTGGATTCACCATCCACATAAGAGTGACCTGCATTCACATCAAACATGGGCTGATCTACCTTCTCTTTTCCTTTTCGTGATACCTGTGTACCACCGTCTGCATTGCTTTGAGGAGATTCTCCTGATCTCAATCTGTCTATCCATGGCGAAGTATGTGAACCACTGCTAGAGGACACTGCAGGTCCACTGATATTTTGTGATTGCTGCTGTGAATTTTGTGCAGCATTACCATTTTGTGCATCTACATCAATCATCACATTTACTGGTTTCTCGTAGCTGCTCATCTCATCAAAAACAACATCTTTGCTTACTGTAAACTTATGAGAAGAAGGGTTATATCATCTATACCCTTTCTACTGCAGAGAATAACCAATAAAGATGCACTTCTCAGCTTTTGGATCCAACTTGGACCTCAACTCGTCTGGCACATGAACATAGGCAATGAAACCAAAAATTTAATGTCTGGTTTCCTACCAGTATACATCTCCTCTGGCGTCATGCCATGTATTGCTGCAGTGGGAGTCCTGTTCATTATGTAAACTGCTGTAGCAACTGCTTCAGCCCAATAATAATCTGGTAGATCTTTTTCATTTAGCATAGCCCGAGATACCTCTCCAATATGCCTGTTTTTCCTTTTTGTAATTCCATTTTGCTATGGGGTATGACTGCATGAATATTGCTGCTTTATGCCATGCTCCTGCAGGAACCTTGCAAACTCATTTGAGAGGTACTCTCCCTCTCCATCTGACCTTAGGCATTAGTGCCTAAACACTTCACTTTTCTTTTTCATAAAATACACCCAAAGTTTTCTGCTGAAGTCATCAATAAAAGTGACAAAATAGTGATAGCCTCCAATAGATGCAGCTTTAGTAGTCCACACATCAGAGTGGATTAATTCCAATGGCTTTTTACTCTCTTGAACATGCCTAGGAAATGGTTTCCTTGCCTGTTTTCCAAATTGACAGGCTTCACAAACCTTGTGCATTTTTGCAACCTTGAATTTAGGTAATCCTGCAACAATATTTTGGGCTTGCATTGATTTAAGTCACTGTATATTAACACGACCAATGCGTTTGTGTCAGATATCAATGTCTGCAACTACAGTAGTCCCATGTGCAAACATTGCTGCACTCAATTCAGGCATGTCTGCATCCAACGTAAACATCCTGCCTTTCTTCTTTCCTTTTGCTATCAAGCGACCGTTATTTTTCATATCCTCAACAAAGCATCCATGAGGATTAAATCTAACCTGCAATCCCTGCTCAACCATTTGACCAATAGAAACCAGGTTCTTAGTGATGTTCGGGACATGAAATACATCAGACAGGTATTTCTTTTTCCCATCCTGCATAGACAAAGGAATTTTACCAATCTGCACAATAGGTTGTGCAGTATCATCACCGGTCTCCACAAATCCTAGTTTTTCCATTTTCCTTGCATCTCCTGCATCCACTCTGCATGACCTATCATGTGGTTTGATGCACCTGAGTCAACATACCACACATCATTTCATTCTTCTGCACTTGTCACAGAATTTGTCATGTGTTGCACCATAAATAGATGCTCATTTCTGTCATCACCCTGTCTACTAGAAGATGCATAATTGCCTTGTTGCAATTTTCCATTCATAATGTCATTCTGCTTTTTGTAGCAGTCCTTAGCCATATGACCCATTTTACCACAGTAATAGCATTCAACATTGTTGTTTGCATTTTGGCCTCTCTGCCATCCACCACGGCCTCTTTGGCTCCCCTTGCCTCTAGAGTTACCACGTCCTCCTCCATAGGACTGGTTTTCTTGAGTTTGCTGCATATTCTAATTTCTACCATGGCCTACAGATCGGCTTCCTCTTCCTCTGCCTCTACATCTTCCAGCATTTGAGTAGAAGGATAGTTTCTTTTAAAGTTCCTCCTGAAGAAGATGCACCCCCATTTCTCTACTCTTAAAAAATTAGAAGAGCAAACAACTCTTCAAAATCAGGAAATTTTTCACAGACTGCAATGGATGTCCGGAACTATGCATAATCCTTTCCTAGACCATTCAAGGTCACAGAAACTAAATCATCATCTTCCACTGCAACCCAATGGAAGCAAGTGCATCTGCAATTTTCTTCACCTTCATGTGGTAGTCATTGATGCTCAAATTTTCTCTCTGCACATTATGCAACTCCTGTTTGAGCTGCATTTTCTTGGCTTGTGTATTTGTGCTATACATTTTTGCCAAAGTATCCCATGCCTCCTTTGGCGTTCTTGCATCGTGAATATGCACAATCATAGAATCCAAAATGTTGATAGACAGCCAATACATAACTTTTCTGGCTCTCTCATGCCATCCTTTAAATGCCGGCATTTCGTGTTGATTGGGAACATTAGGAAGAACTGGTTCTTCTTCATTTCCTATAATGAACTCCCAATAGCCTTTTCCCATAAGGAAATTCATCATTCTAAACTTCCATGGCTGGAAGTTATTCTTGTCAAGCTTTTCAGTGACAATCTACGAAAGAGAATCAGACGCCATTATAGAACACTACAAACTATTCTGTTACTGCAAAAAAAACACAGCTTTTGCCTCACACAGGCAGATCTGCAAAACTGATGAAAGTGGTATTTGACCACACAGTCACTTCCTAGTGACGATTTTGCATCAATAGGCAACAAGAATGATTCTATAACTCCCAATATCTTTGCACACAAGCATACGATGCAATTTCTGCGGCAACTTTTCACCGACCAGCCGCGAGCAGTGGTCGCATAGCAAAAATAGGGCCTTTTTCTGAGTGCCTGCAAAGAACTTCCGCCTTCAAAATGAGCCCCGAAATGACCTCGAATCAGAAAAATAAAGTCACACCAGCATATACTACGCCTTCAAAACCAGCATATACTGCACTCTCGCCACACTGCGAAGGGCGTCTCAATCTGAGATAGTGCACTCTTTTACTTCTGGCTGTGCTACCTATAGAGATTTGCTCCCAAACTCGAAATAGGAAAGCAACACTGGTCCTCTTACCAGGACACCGTGAACTTGGTTTGCTTTCTTGAGCTCCTTACCACGAATAAGGCTCTGATACCATGTGAAGATAGTGGGAGAGAGGGAAGGAGTCTCACTTGCGGCTTTCTCTCATACACAATGGGGGAATACACACACAAAGGTGGAGGCTGAAAATAGTTTTCCTCTTCTTAGTTGTGAAAGCCAAAAGAACTCTAGTACAAAGAAAATAGGAGAACCCTATATGTGGGTCTCAAACCAAACTCAACTAACTAAGGTGGCATACTAACTGAGCCACAAACTAGAGTAGATAAGGATAGCTGTCATCCAGCTATTATTCATGGGCGGTGTACCAACCGCATCTGCAGCTAACAAGTCGGTGACATAAATGCACAACGGTCACCCTGGCATATCACGAGTGGAGCTCAATATCTCAACAGTGATTGATATTATGTTTGGTAGTAGTCCACCTAATAAACCACCCTATGGGGTTAGTGCGGCATAGTAGGAGGAGATCATGAGTCAAGTTAATGAACTTTTGTAGAAGGGGATGATTCAGTCAAGTTCGTCACCCTTTTGTTCTCCAGCCCTGTTAGTGCAGAAGAAGGATGGTTCTTGGTGTATGTGTATTAACTACTATGCCTTGAACAATATCTCTATTAAGAATCACTTCTCAATATTGAGGATAGATGATATTCATGATAGGTTGAAGGGGGGAGCTCCCACATTGATTTAAAGAGTGGGTATTACTAGGTTCGCATCCATCTAGAAGATTTACATTAGATGACATTCATGACTTCTTTTGGGTTGTATAAATTCTTGGTCTTGCCTTTGAGACTCACTAATGCTCTTGCAACATTTAATCGCATGATGGGCAGGATCTTTCGGAATCACAGAGCCTTTATTGGTACGTTCTTTGATGACATGATTGTGTTTTTGAAAGATGAAGAGGAGCATCGGGAACATCTTGCAATTGTGTTTGCAAAGCTCAAGAAACAGAGGCTATTTATTAATCCCAAGAAGAGTGAGATTTTTATGGCTGAAATTCATTTTGTGGGGCATATTGTTTCCAAGAATGGGGTTTGGATGGATCCGACTAAAGTGGAGACCATAAAGAGTTGGCCACAACCAAAGAACTTGCATGAAGTTTGCAGTTTCTTGGGCTTGTGTTCATACTACCGTTGCTTAATCTATCATTTTGCAGATATTGCAACTCCTATGCATGCAATGTTAAAGAAAAAAAGTGCATTTCTGTGGACAAAGTGAGAGATCTCAACAACAGAAGCTGAATGGAAGAGCGTGAGAGAGAGGGAGATCCAAAAGAGAGAGCCACACAAGTTTTGGTGGGTGTAGAACATGCTAATCTTCTATGTCATCCATACATATATGTGTTTTAGTATTGTACATAACTGGGGTTAAGGTACAGTGGCCTTTAACACCCAAAACCTCACACTTAAGGGCCAATGTGCCTTTAAGGGAGAACAACCAATGAGCATACTATCCAATGCCCATCAATACATAACAATACTCAAACCACTGACTAGGTAGACTCTTCGTCAGCATATTTGCAGGGTTATCATCTGTATGAACCCTGGCAAGCTCTATGTGCTTGTCCTCAAGTACCTCCTTGATAAAATGGTACCTGAGCTCAGTGTGTTTGGTCTTTGCATGAAAGACCGGATTTTGTGCTAGTTGAATAGCACTCATGGAATCACTATGCAATGTCGGTAAACTTGTATGAATCCCCAAATCTCTCACTACCCGATCAAGCCATATAGCCTCCTTGCAACCCTCTGTGGTTGCAACATACTCAACCTCTATGGTGGACAAATCAATGCAGTTCTGTGCACGAGACATCCATGACAGTGCACCACTTGCAAAGATGAACACATAACCATAGGTGAATCTCCTGTTATCCACATGCCATGCATAGTCTGAATCCATGTACCCAAATACACACATCTTTCCTCTGCCAAAGCGAATACACACCTCCTTGGTACCCTTCATGTACCTCATGATGCACTTAACTACCTTTGAATGCCTCTTTCGTGGATTAGCCATATACCGTTTAACAACTCCCACTGCAAATGCAATGTCCAGTCTAGTAAGCTATCATAGTATACGTAAGACTCCCAACCGCTGATGCATAAGGAATCTTGGCCATCACGGCCCTCTCCTCATCTGATTTGGGACTATCTATTGACTCAGTTTCACATATGGAGGAATTGGAGTACTTACTACCTTCCACATACCAAGAATATGACCTGCAAGTCCCAAATCCTTCATGTCAAAGGCCTCATACAACTTGGGCTTCAATGCATCAAGCTCATAAGTGTTCTTGCTAGCCAATAGCATATCATCCACATAAAGTGCCAAGAGTGTGAGGCTATTGTCCTTAGCCCTTTTATTATAGAGGCAGTGATCAATCTTACTTCTTTTGAAACCCTGGGATTGAATGAAAGCATCAAACTTGTGATACCATTCTCTAGGCGCTTGCTTAAGGCCATAGAGACCCTTTTTCAGCTTGCAAACTAAATGATCTTTGCCCTTTTCTTCAAAGCCTTCCAGTTGTACCATGTGAATTTCCTCATGCAAATCCCCATGCAAGAGAGTTGCCTTGACATCCATCTGCATAACCTCCATATCCTCTATTGCCACAAGTCCAAGTACACATCTAAGTGTGTTCATCTTCACAACTATAGAGAATATCTCGTCAATGTCCACACCCTTCTCTTGCTTGAACCCTTTAGCAAACAAACGGGCCTTGTACTTAGGCACATCATCACCTGTGACCTTCATCTTGTAGACCCATTTACATGGCAATGATTTCTTTCCATGTGGTAAAGAAACCAAGTCCCAAGTCTTATTCTTTATGACTAAACTCATCTCTGATTGCATAGCATACTCCCACTTGCACTGATCCTCGCACATCATAGCCTCTCTATAGCATGAAGGCTCCCAAAAATTAGTAATAAGCATCACATAGTCTACCCCTGGAACAAATCTCTCAGGTGGTCTAGACACTCTAGATGTTCTTCTCAAGTGAATTCAGCTTGCTATCCCTCGTGCATATCAGCCACATTTGGCTCATCATTGCCACCAATAGATGATCCATCATCTGCCCTTGATTGTGTACTTGTGGGAGTACTTGGTGGCACCATTTCTTGCACATTCGGTGCATGGATAGCTTGCTATCTATCAAACATGCGGGTGGGTTCACATCCTAGAAAGTGATTCTCCTCATTTCCACATCCCTCATGGGTGTCTTATGCATCTTCTTCTCATTGAAGACCACATCATGGCTTCGTATGATTTTCTTTGCTTCTGGATCCCAGAGACGATAGCCCATCTCTCCACTTTCACCATAACCTAGAAAGATACATTTTCTAGACTTTTCTTCTGAAGCTCTTTTGGCACATGTGCATATGACACACCCAAATATATGCAAATGAGAGGAAGAGGGCTTCTTGCCACTCCATGCCTCTTCAAGAATACCACCATCCAAACTCTTGCTAGGTGATCTATTGATCACATGCACTGTGGTCTTCATTGCCTCAGCCCAAAAACCACCAGAAAGACTTGCATTGGAAAGTATACATTGTAACCTTTCTTGAATGGTGTGGTTCATCTGTTCTGCAACTAGATTTTGCTCTAGAGTACAAGGGGACATGAGCTCCTCACGTGTATCACAGAAATACTAAAAGTCATGAGAGATATCATTAGGAAAAAAGGGAGCTCATTTTGGGGTCCTGTAAGAAATTCGCTATTTTCTCCTTTCTCTCTCTTCTAAAATGTGGAAAGAGCAATAAAATCAGATATATGTCAGTTTAGGACCACATGTGTGTTGGTCCAGGGAGGAATTAGAAGTCCTTTCAAATAATTGAGAAGATGCTACATTAAACTCTCCATATAGATTCTCTCTCCATATAGATCCCGCATCTCTTTTGATGGTGGCCTCTCATAAAGAACCCATCACGCCATCACTAATCCATTTTTTTTCAAATATTTGAATGGTTACCGCAAAAGATTAGATGAGTTTTATAAAAATCAGACAAGATGAAGAACCAACCCTCATGAAATGGCTACATGCAACAATGTTGTTAAAGAAGAACCTCAAAAGAAGTGACTACACCATTTACATATTGATTTAAAAGAAAAATATGTGCCGCTACAAAAAACAGGAAAGGTTTTGCTTGTGAATTATGAGCAAAAGGAAAACATGAGAAGAGAAGGCTCCCAACATATCGACTTATGGTGCGATGGACAGATTTACCCAAAATGTCCATTGAGAAATTCAAGCCCTCCATTTTTTAGTCCGACAATGCTATTAAGGTTTGTGGGTGATGGGAACAATAAAATGTATGGATACATTTCGACTCAACATTCAACTGCAAAAATGTACAAGACACTGTATGTTTGAGAAAGAATGGAGAAGGACCAAGAAATGTCGATAAATTCAGACTTGAAAGAGCAACTGCAAAGGGAAATTGAAGAGCATTCAAAGACAAAGAATGAGCTAAGGAGAGCAAGAATGAAGAGAACCATTCTTGGAGAGAGACAAAGAAGCAAGAGAATTCGAAATATTGCAAAGTTGAAAGATGGCACAAGAGCATGTAAGCATAGAGTACAAAAAGCAAGGTAAGAGTACATCTTGTTTAGCCATTGTATTTGTGTATGTGTGTCTGTCTTGCAAGAAAATCTGAAATATTGCAAAGTTTACTTGTTGCAAGGAAATTTGAGGACCTGAGAAAGAAAACATTGATCCTACTTTAATTCCCATCAAACAAATAAAGGGTTTAGTCTCCACTATTGTTGCAAAGAACATGATAGAGGAAAAGAAGTTTAAGAAAGTAAACCATGAAGTGCTTGAAGACTTCGTATCAGAAAGTAAAGCTGATGTCACAAAAATTCAAGAGGCTCTTGATGTGAGCGGAGTGAGTAGAAAGGGATACGCTTCAATATTTAGAGTTGTGTCATCAACATTAAAAGATCAACGGATAAAACGTGTGTTGTTATACCAACACCAGCACAAGTGTGGAAGGAACGAGGTCATCTCAACCAAGAAATTGATAAGTTTATTGGACAGTACTTCCATATCGAAAGTGTATATGAAAGTGAAAAGGGAAGCACTACATATAATGCTTGGAATAATATTTTTGTAGATTTTAAACAATTGCAAAGACTTATGGTTGAGTTCTACAGTATCACATTTGAAGAATGTAAAGGAGTTTTGAAGTTTGTTGTAAAGCTCGATGAGTGTGAAATCGTCAAGGAAAAAAAGATAGAGAGAGTTTCTATCACTTTGATGAATGAAGCACTTGATTATTCGATCACAAAGTCCAGCTCAAAGTACTTCAGTGTCCAATCGGAAAAGCACATATGGTGGTTGGGCACATTTGAGGTATGTAAACTATCACCTTCTAAATTAGTCTTTGCTCGAAATGTAATAAATTTTATATCATATATCTTGCAAACATATGGTTTTAAATTACAGGTGAAGACTGAGGATGCAGTACTTTATTGGGTATTTCATCAAATAGATAGACCATTAATTATCAAGAGTCAAGTCTGAGGACGCCATCTTCATGTTCTAGGGAAGGGTGATTTTCAAATTGAATGGCATATGGCAGGTGACTTGAAGACACTGAAGTGTACGTTCAATATAAGCAAAGGGGGTAACTCAAAATCTCCTTGGTTGTACTGCAATGAAACCAGTGCATGTCCTATATTCTAAATGGTGGAAAAGAGCATCCAACAGAGATAAAGTAGATAAAAATTTCAAAGTAGTTCTTGACATTCCATTATGCAATGTTCACATTTGTACATTGCATGCATTATGTAGGATCATTGAGAAACTCATTTTCCTATATATTGGGTTTGCATGGAAACTTCGCCCTGAGAGCAAAAGAAAAGAGGCACTACAATCGTTAGAAGAAGTGCTATCAGAAATTGGTCTCCATGGAGGAGATGTACATATTACAAAGGATCTTAAAAAATCTACAAATGGAAAAGATGTTCCTATCGAGCCATCTATTGGTGGAGTAAAGGCTAGAATATTTCTGTCTCATCCAGAGAACAAAAAATAAATGGCAATAAAACAACATACGTATCAAGGATAAAGTATAACTTGTGGAGAAAAGTCCACAAGGTTGTCAAAGATCATTAGGCAGATGGATTGGCAAGAGATGTCAAGGCATAAGTGTGGAAATGCTTAGATAAACTTTTTTTTTTTTGTGACTAAGCCACCTTTAGCAAAAATGATCAACAAGCATTTAAAGAAGCGGTAAAGAGTTTTGGAAAGGCAATGAAAGATACTTGGACAACATGTAACATCACTCATTACATGGAAAGAACAATATCCTGTTTTTGTGCATGTTTTTTTTAAAGCAAACAATCTTAGTTTTATATATTCTAATGCCCACTTGCCTATGCATCAAAACAGCATATAATCTACAATTACCTTCCTTTCTTTGTAAAAAAATATGGATGCCCTGCAATTTGGTCCACACAAGGAATGGAGAAATCACACATGGCACGAAATGCATTCTTTAGACATACACAACATTTTGGAGGAAAATAGAAAGCCAATAGTTTAAAAGAAGTGTTCCAGTGGTTCTATCGAGGAATACTACAAAGACTTCAAGCCAAGAAGAAAGTTACACATCACAGGTTAAGCTAGCTTTCAGGTTGGCTCAAAAGGAAAGGAGGTAGATTTTGTAGAACTCAAATGCAGCACAAAGATATGCTCAGTGGAGACTCTCAAAGATATTTGTAAACGACAAATGGGTAGATAGAAGCTAAGTGCTAAACCTTGATCATCAATTGGTGTCATCAAATGTCTCAATTTTTTTTTTTGCAATGACCAAGACTTGGATATTTCATTCATAAGAAGTCATTGTACGCAACCATTGAAATAGTTGAAATATAGTACATATATTTCTATTTCAAAATGTACATTGTTTTTGTCATAAATACACATAAACATAACTAAGGCATTCTAAAATGATAGCGTTCTCACAATTCAACCTTACTTCTATCTTGTAAAATATACAATGTCATACAAGCTATCCTTCCAATGGTTTGCCAACTTTGCTTGGAATCTTTCTTTTGACTTTGATTGGAGACCTTTTTTTTATTGACCTAAGGAGCAATTGAACTCTTCTCATCTTGTGCTGGAGTTGTTGTGCTTGCAGTTTGCTCTTTAATTAATTTGTTGGGAAGGGCCACCAAAGAAGGCTCTCGATTCCTAATGAGCTTATGCTTTCCATAAGCTTCCAAGGAGAGGGGATCCTTTACACCACAAGCTAGTGCCCAAGCAGTATATGTCAAAAATTAGCCAGCTCTTGAGCCTTGCTTTCCAGCATAACACCCAAAAATAAGTAAAGCAGAATGCTTCTCTATCAATATGATCTTATCTATTTGCCACGATATAGGATGACCACCCAAAACTTTTGAGAAACACTTGAAAAAATAAGTAAGAGGAACCCCATCGTTGCTAAGTAATTTGCTAAAAATCGGTATCTTCACAGCAGATAGGTCTTTAATATAATGAGAAAGGCTTGATAGTTTACCAAGCGTAGGAATTCTACTTCCAGCTGCCCTCAGGAGGAATGTGTCATCTTCAACGAACAACTGCCATATGCAAAAGACACTTTGATTTAACACAAACCATCAAATTGCATATCTAAATTCCAAATGCAAGAAAGGTAGGTTCCTTACCTCAATATTCTCTTCTTTCTCTAGTATATCATCGTTAAACAAGGAGATACCCATCTCCTCCTTATCCTCGGAGCTATCACTGATATCCAAGCTTGCTGTGAGGTTCATTCATGCTTGGGTTTCCTGGAAGATTGTCTCATCCACCTCTTCATACATTTTGGCTTGCTCAAAATAGATGGACAATGCTTCTGAAGCATTGAATTTGTCCTCTAGCTCTAACAAAGGATTGTCCTCAATCCTTACTTCCTTGTCAACCCTACAAGATTGTGCAATAAGGGCAATTGCCTAATTGTCTCTCAAATTAAATAGGCATTGTATGTCATACAACAAGACATACTCTTTTCTCTCAATATTGAATGAGGGAAGAATGGGCATAGTGAGGATAGAGCTCTCAGCCTCAACGTCATCCACTAAGACAACATCTCTTAGGATCTCATTTTTTAAGGCCACTAGGTCCAATGCTGCAACTGCAAGCTCTTCCTCTATCGGGTTGATATTCTCTTCCACTTCTGGTAGATTTGACTTTTCCTCTATTTCTTCTTCCTCATCGCTATCCTTTGGGTCCTCAACTGATCCATCACCATAGTGTACATACATGGCAAATGCAAGTGCCTCTTCAAGTATCTTGCAATTGCCCTTGTGTACAGTGGATATTCCCTTGTTGCAGTCTTCAAAACTGTCAAACACCTTGTGCATTTGATACCTCATCGTGTTGTTTGCAGCAATGTCTTTGACATGTACAAAAGTCTTGCTGTTGACAACTTTTGATCCTTCAACTATAAGCTCGTGGAAGGATTCCAAGAAAATCCTTGTGCTGTGTTAGAAGAGACTGCAAATCTAGCTCCTTATTGAACATATCATGGTATTTGTGATAGTATAGTTGGAATTATGACTTCTGCAAAAATTCAAAGAGCTGCAGTTGGGGTGACGTCTTTTCCTCCTCCTTTCCCTTACCAACTGATTGTCCACCTTTGTCTGAACCCTTGTCATTGGGGTTTCTGCTCTTCCCTGCATCATATAAAATCAAAAAATGAGTCTTGCACATATAGCTAAAAAGAAACAGAAGCACTCATACAAAAATTCTTACTAGAAGATTCGTCCTCCTTTACAGCATAAGCTGAGAGGTCAATGGTCTTCCTGATAGGTCTTGGTGCATCACCTAGATGGTTAGCTCCTTCGCTTTGAAAGTTTGCAGAAAAACACAATATGAATTTCTTTATAATTAAATAGACTAAAATCACATTTTCTAGCAAAAAGTCCTATTGATGCAAAAACATCATGTCTAGAGAAAATTTAGGTGAATCTACAAGATAGTTGTCTTGATCATTCAAAAGATGAAGCATATGACTACTAGCTGATGGAGTTGAATTAGATAGATGAAGATGACAATTCGAAAGGTAGATCAAGACTGTGGTGTAGTTAAGTACCTGTATCCTTCCTCTCCATGGCATTTGCACAAGTATAGGTAGGTGGGGATGATGATGGAAAAAAAGCAGGGTCTAAAGTATTGTCTAGATGAAGATGAGGAAGAAGATGAAGATTCAAAACTGTTGAATAGATGGAGAAAAGTGAAGATAAGAGGAGATGGCAGAGATATCTATTCAAGTCATACTTGTCAGCCACACATGCCAAAACAGGTCTTCAAGGTACTATATTTAGAGTATCTAGTGATTGCATGCACCTATTTTAGACCAAGCTGCCAAACTTAATCATTGCTGTTGTCATCTCCATCTCTAGTTTCATCTTCCTCCCTATAGGCTTGTGATAGACAACCTCAACAGCTCTATTACCCTGACCCAATATAGCTCCAGGTCCTTCCCGTAGACCCACTACAGCTCTATCTCAACCCATCAAACTGTTATCCAGACTGAGACCCACTACAGCTCAAGATACATCAAGCTGACAACCATCAAGGTGGCACCCATCAAGCTCTTCTTAAACTGATACATACAAATAAGGTTAGTACCTTTTGCTAGAAAAGGCGATATGCATGTTTCTTCAGGAAAACTACTCCAGATCACGTTTTTTATCTAATTCTTGCACACCTAGCATATTTTGCTCTAATAAATGCGATATAGTGTGTTTTAATGAAAAAGAGCCTCAAATTGCATTTTCTAGCAAAACAAGTTATTCCCTGTGTGCTGTGTCATTGGCGCCTAAGGAAAGGTGAGGTCTACACAACCACAGATCAAGAAAACAGTACTGCCCACAAATATAGTAGATTCCTAAGTGGTATATATAAGTACCTGGATTTGTTCTACCCTGGTGACTTGTCTGTGGCTCTTGCACAAATGCATAAGGGGGGGGGGGTGTTAGGGGGGGGATGATGGGAGTAAGGGGGGGGGGGATGATGGCAGTGATGCAAGGTAAGGATGTGGTCTAGGGATGGAGGAGAGTGTAGATCAAAACTACTAGAGGGATGAAGAAAATGTAGATAAGGGAAAAGGGCATAGTTTTCAATGCATGACACATCCGTCTTGTCAGCCACACGTGTGGAAAACGGTCTTCTAGGTACCTATGCATTTATTTCCCCATGATTGCTTGCACACATTTTGAGACAAAACCGCCTCTAAGTAGAGTTATATTTCATTTCATCCCTATCTCTAGTTTCAGTTGCCTCCAACCTCACTACCTCACCAGCTCTAGCTCCAACCTCACTACCTCACCACCTCTAGCTCCAACCACCTCTAGCTCCAACCTAACCACCTCTAGCTCCAACCTCACTACTAACCAGCTCTAGCACCTCACTACCTCCATCACAGAGTCCCACTACAGCTCTAACTCCAACCTCACCAGCTCCACCACCCACTATAGCACTAGCCACAACCACCCCAGCTCTAGCTCTACACACAAGCCCAGGTAAGCAATCTATCTCCTATCATTGGTTTATCGTGTTGTTAAGGTGAAATGACCATTCCATAGCTTTCTCTCAAAGACACTCCCTGAAATGTTTTTTCGAGCACAACTCATCTATAATCTAGGGTTTAGGAGGATGGTGGAGTACAATTGATTGATTAGATTGGGCTTAAGCAACATTTTCTCAAAAATGCCATTTGAGCTCTTTCTTTGTTTTTCTCTTCCATATTGCATTTTCTAGCAAAAAGTCCTTCCTCTTGATGCAAAAACATAAAGTCCAGACAAGTTCAGGTAAATGCCTAATAGCTGCTGATGTAGCAAAATTAGATAGATCAAGATAGTGGCTTTTGCACAAGTATAGGTAGGTGGGGCTAATGATGGGAGAAAACACATGCCAAAATTGGTCTTCAAGGTACTATATTTAGAGTATCTAGTGATCGCATGCACCTATTTTTAGACCAGGCTTTTTAGAGTATCATTCATTTTTTCCTTCCTACAAGCTTGTGCACACCTAGCATGTTATAGGGTGTTTTTATGGAAAAGAGCCTCAAATCACATTTTCTAGAAAAAAATGTTATCCTCTATGGACCAAGTACTAGCACCTAAGAGAAGATGAGGTCCACACAATCACAGATCAAGAAAACACTACTGCAAACAAATATAACAGATTCCTAAGTGGTAGAATGAGTACCTAGATTTTTTTTGTGCATTATTGGCCCTAGTGACTTGTCTGTGGCTCTTGCATAGGTGTAGTAAGGGTGGGGTGGGGGGTTGGGGTTGGGGGGATGATGGGAGTAAAGGGGGGGTGAGGGGGATGATGATGGAAGGGATGCAGATTATAACTGCTAGAGGGATGGAGGAAAGTGTAGATTAGAACTACTAGAGGGATGGAGAAAGTGTAGATAAGAGGAAAGGGCATAGTTTCCAATAAATGTCACATCTGTCTTATCAGCCACACATGTGGAAAACGGTCTTCTAGGTTCCTGTGCATTTATTTCCTCATCATTGTTTTGCACAAATTTCGAGACAAAACCCCCTCTAAGTAGAGCTACCCTTTATTTCATCCCTATCTCTAGCTTTAGTTAGCTCCAACCTCATCACCTCTAGCTCCAACCTCACTACCTTACTAGCTCTGGCTCCAGCTCCAACCTCACTACCTTACTAGCTCTAGCTCTAGCTCCAACCTCACTACCTCACCATTTCCATCTCAGAGTCCCACTGCAGCTCCAAATACAACCTCCCTCACCAGCTCCACCACCCATTGCATCTCCAGCCACAACTTCCCCAGGTCCATCTCACACCTCCCCAGCTCCAGCTCCAACTATACACACAAGCCCCGGTAAACAATCTATCACAAGTCATTGGTTTTTCCTGTTAGTAAGGTGAAATGACCATTCCATAGCTTTCTCTCAAAGGCACTCTATGAGTTGTTTTTTTGAGCACATCTCATCTGCATTATAGGTTTTACAAGGATGGTAAAGTCCAAATTGATTAATTAGAGTAGACTTCAATATATTTGCTCAAAAACGTGATTTGAGCTTGTTCTTTGTTTTTCTCCTCCATATCACGTTTTCTAGAAAACTTTTAGCATGCTGGGTGTTCCTGGGGTATGTCCAAAAACATTTTCTGAAAAACATGATTTCAGCCTTTTCTCTATCTTTTTACACCATATCGCATTTTCAAGCAAATCTTAGGTTGCCGATTTCCTTGTGATGTTTGGGTTTTTTCCCAAGAGGAGCACTATATACTATGGCAAGAACCAAAGAAATAGCCAGAAGGAAAGAAAAAGGACCTAACATTACAGGGGCTGCCACGGCTCCATCTAGGTCTAAATCTTCAAAGAAAGGGAAGCCTGTGCACATGCTAGCAAGGAATAAGAAGAAAAGAGTAAGCCAAAGCAGATCTATCCTGATGGAGATTAGGAAGGCTCTGAAAGCCATAGGATATGCAATACCCATGGCACCATTCCAAAGGCTAGTCAGGGCAGTATGCATGAATTGGCATGTGGACTTTGGATGGCAAAGGACTGCACTACTTGCTCTCTAAGAAGCTGCTATGAAGAGTGGCTCATAGATTTTTTCATGGACACCATGATGGTAGCAGCACATGCACACAGGGTCACCATCATGAAGAAAGACATCCAAACACTTGTTAGGGTCAGATATAAATATGACAAGATTCTTAATGCAGAGGATTGGGATGATCTAAAAATGAGAGATATCTTGTTGTTAACTCTAGCCAAGAAACCTAAAGATGATGGATTCAAGGTTGTAGAGGTTTTTCCCTTATCTGTTCTTTCCACAAAGAAAAGTTTGTCCCATAAAACTTTTTAATGCTTAAAAACTCATTTTTAGGCATGGAAGAGGATGCCATGATGCAAATGAAACAAAATCCCAAATGCTAGTACCTGCAACAAGAGAGAAATCACACCAAATACTAGTTGCACCCAATATTTTTGCCTTAATGAAGGATAATGTCACCAAAAGTCAAGGCCCAAAGCATCAAAATGCATTTGACTCATGTGCATATACTATGCATCCATATGAGAAAATCTGGCCCAAAAGAAAATGTCAACTTGTAATGACAAAATAATGGCAAACCAAATGCCAATAAGAGCCAAATGCCTCAAGCATAAATACCATCCATGTGTATATGCATCAACAAAATCTCATCCAAGAGATCATAGCACAACATATGCATCCATTGCAATATGTCAAAGTTGTCCCTTAGCATAAAATGGCATCTGTGTGCTAAACATCCTTCAATAAAGCATCCCACAAAGCAACCCTATTAGCGTATCCAACAAGGATCACAATGCATCCAAATGGCCTGTAAAGCATCCAATGCAACCCAATGCAAACCACGAATGAGTGCACATGGCTTAGACTACAACTGGAGTGATTTGCATAACGTGGGAGGTAGCAAGCTAAGGGTGTCCACTTCCGGACCACTTGCGGGGGAGTGTGACACCCCCTTGAGTAAAAATACAAAAGTTTTGCTTTGGTGTGAAATACCTAATGAAATTCTCACACGAGGACAACCGAACCAAGCCAATACCTCGATCGAGTTCCCCCACTTTACTCCACCGAACCGAGCCTATACCTCGATCGAGGTATCGTGGCAAGACACCCATACCTCAATCGAGGTATCGTGGCAAGTCCACATACCTCGATCGAGGTATCGTGGATAGATGACATGGGTCATGTCAAATACCACGATCGAGGTATGTGGCATCCGACATGGTAGCTCACATACCTTGATCGAGGTACCATGGCAAGTCCACATACCTTTTGTTGAGAGATATGGTGCCATGAGCACATAATTAAAGGCTAAGGTATGGTATAGGAAAGAATTAAAGTAGCCACCCTAGAATGTGGACTACATGATGTGGAGATGTGGATTGAGGATATCCACAAGGAGAGATGTGGATGAGAGGATCCCACAGATGTTGACTATTCAAAGGGCACTCTCTATATAAGAGGCCTATCATGTATTGTTGAGAACACACACATTGCAAGAGATATAGATCATTTGCTATCTCCCTCTCATGTCTTATTTAGTGTGCTTTGAGCCACCTTAGTTCTTCCGCTTATCTTGTGTGCACTAGGTTTAACATGATCCTACATTCTTTTGACATGGTATCAGAGCCTAGGTTAGCTAAGTCTAGATTAGTTTTAGATGTAGTTGAGAATGCTTTGTGAGACTTCTTGAGTGTTGCCTTGAGAGAGAGAAAGAGAGAGAGAGAGACAGATCTCTTGTGTTATTATTTCATAGAGATTTGGTTACTTTGCTAGGCTCTTGCAAAGACTTGGCCATAGCAACTAGAACTAGCCTTGCCACGACGGATTGCACTTAGCTACGGGCTAGCTCCAAGGCCACGAACCATGATTAGCAAGCTCCCACAACTCTGTCACGTATCCTCTTGAGGTTGCTCGCAATCAGATCAGCTTGAGCACCCTCCTGCGGGGTACTGTGAGTATCGGTGGTGCCATAGCCTACAACAACGTGTCTCAGGCTTTTGTAGGCATTATCCAGCGCGAGGGCTTCTTGGGTCTCTATGCCACATTGACACACAGCAGCTCCTTCGCTACTCACAACACACAAGCTCTGCCACACACGGTCCTTCCACTCCATAGTCACGCTCCAAGAGCCGCATCAAACGGCTCTCCATCAAGCAACTTCCTCAACAAGGAAGCTCCACAAGCTTCCCTAACGACTGCAGCCCCAATAGCCTCGCGCACCCTCACAACACTTCTACAAGCCCCAGCAACGTCTGTCGACTTCTTTCCACAGCTCTGGCTCCAGCCGCATCAAATGATGTAGTAGCCTCTGTCAGTGACGCGCGCACTCCAAAAGCCTTCCTTCACAGAGCGCACGGGCTCAAGACTGCGTCGCGGGCTACTGAGGACCTTCACCCCGTGATCAGTGGCTCCAACCTCCTAGCTCCAGTGAACCTGACCAGCAAGTGGCAGCAAAAGCCTCGCAAGCCAAAAACAGACCCGCCTGAGCAGCCCAGTAGCCAGTGCCAATAAGCTCCAAAGCTTGTGCTCCACCGTCTTCAACGTTGATCGACCAGCTACGGCCTCCACAGATGACTCGCCTCAGACGACTCTCCACGAGGGTGCTCTGCGACGTGCCAACACGATCGATCCTCTGCGAGCTGTCGTCGCTGCAATCTATCTGCACCTTCAAAGTCCTTATCTCTTGCAAGGTTAACAAAAAATTAACACGTGGCATTTTTGGAACCACCCCTAGTTACAGAAGTTGGTTAAATTCTTTGGTTGGCTAAGTTAAGATAACCTTGGTTAACAAGTGGATAAGATTAGTTAACCTTAACAGTGGCTAGGTTCAGTTGGACCATGGTAAAGGGAATGTAACCTTGGGTTTACCTAGTTGGGTCAAAAGATTGCCACATCAGCATGCACAGTCAGTAGTGCCTTCTAAGCACACAGTGCCACATCATCAAAGGCCCTCTTCTTCACAAAAACCTTCAACAAGGCGTAACTTGCAATCCAAGAAGAATTTGGACACGCTCCAAAAAGGAAAAGTGATCATCTTTTTAAGCTCTATGCACGTGTCAAGTTAGAATCAGTGTATGCAATTAGACAATGCCAATATTGAAAGAAATCAATTGGTAAGACCTTTGCAACAAATGGAAAAGCAAAGCATGAATGCACACATCATTGTCATAAGGAGGTGTTGAGAGATATGGTGCCATGAGCACATAATTAAAGGCTAAGGTATGGTATAGGAAAGAATTAAAGTAGCCACCCTAGAATGTGGACTACATGATGTGGAGATGTGGATTGAGGATATCCACAAGGAGAGATGTGGATGAGAGGATCCCACAGATGTTGACTATTCAAAGGGCACTCTCTATATAAGAGGCCTATCATGTATTGTTGAGAACACACACATTGCAAGAGATATAGATCATTTGCTATCTCCCTCTCATGTCTTATTTAGTGTGCTTTGAGCCACCTTAGTTCTTCCGCTTATCTTGTGTGCACTAGGTTTAACATGATCCTACATTCTTTTGACACCTTTGGTATGCTCGATCGATGACATGGCTGCATGCCAAATACCACGATCGAGGTATGTGTCATCTGACATGTATTGTGCTGGCAGCTGACATAGCTCGATCGAGGTATCGTGGCAGGTCTATACCTCGATTGAGGTATGCTGGACCGATGTGTATGTGGCATGTCAAATACCACGATCGAGGTATGTGGCATCCGACATGTACTGTGCTGGCAGCTGAGATACCTCGATCGAGGTATCGTGGCATGTCCATACCTCGATCAAGGTATGATGGACCGATGTGTATGTGGCATGTGAAATACCATGATCGAGGTATATGGCATTGTAAGTGGTATGATGGACCGATGATGTATGTGGCATGTCCAATACCACGATCGAGGTACGTGGCATCCCAGTACCTCGATCGTGGTATTGAAACCATAAATTTTTGTATATAAAGAGAGGGACCTCCTCATTCTTCAAACCTTGATCAAGCTCCTCCTCATCGAAATCGACGGAATTGTGGGAGCGATGGAGAAGGACCGACGAGCAACGACAGAGCGACGGAGACGGACGGAGTGGGAGATTCCAGGTAAGGTTTTTTAAATATAGCTTTTTTTTGGTGAAAATTTATTTAAAATTTAGTTTTTAGGAATATCTAATTTAATTATAAAATATTTCAAAATTTAAAATGCATAATTTTAAAGTTTTTCAAATTATTTTTTAATTACGTAAGTTTTTATTTAAAATGTGAAAACGTATATATTTTGTTTTTTAAAATCATTTATTAAAAAAAAACGAGATTAAAGTAGTTTTTATGTTATTTTTCAAATTAGTGATTTTTTTATTTAAATAAAAAATGTTTAAATTTTATTTTTAAAAATCATCTTTTAAAAAAATCAAAATAAGAGTTTAAAGTAGCTTTTATATTATTTAAGTTAGTGAAGTTTTAATTTAAATGTCAAAACATATATATTAAAATCATCTATTAAAAAAAAGAGATTAAAGTAGTTTTTATGTTATTTTTTAAATCAGTGAAGTCTTGAATTAAATATAAAAATGTTTAAATTTTGTTTTTAGATATCATCTATAAAAAAAAAGAAAATAAGAGTTTAAAGTAGCTTTTATATTATTTTTCAAGTTAGTGAAGTTTTTATTTAAATGTCAAAACGTATATATTTTGTTTTTTAAAATCATCTATTTCGTTTATTTTAAAAAAGAGATTAAAGTAGTTTTTATATTATTTTTCAAATTAGGAAAGTGTAGCATCTTTAACACAAAGTTTGAAATTTCTTTGAAAATGAAATAAGACCAAGGATGTACATCTAAATCCCTTTTTCAATAACACCGTTAAATAACTATTGTGTGTGCATCTTCCATTGAAGAGTGGAGCAACTTAGAGCATGTAGGGAGTGCATGTGTTGCATTTGCAACATAGCACTATTGTAGGCATAGCCACACATTTGGCCCATCTACCGTTAGGTGCATAGCATGATCCCAACGACATCCTACCTCATCAAGGAGTATGTGACTAAGTGTAATCAATCAAACAAATAGGATTATTTGAACAACACATTCACCTACACATCATTTTCAAATCATATGGTGGGAGAGGTTGATGCAAGGAGAGGGTAGATCATGTGGCTAGCAATCCCTTTAGGCGGCACATGAAACTATAGAAATAGGGAACTAGGGAAGGTTGTAGATCTATGTATGGATATAGTTACATAGACAAATACAAAGACTTATGGGATTCCATGAAACCTTGTCATGAGATTTTGCAAAAATTCAATCAAAATTGGCTAGCTAAAAGTTTTCATTACGCAAATAGATTATTAAGTCCCATTGAATAGAATATTAATTTTCATTACCCAAATAGAATATTAATTTCCATGTGTTTTTTGTGCATGTGCCAGCCAGTGTGCAGGTTCTGGCACCACTATTCATATGCAGATAGAGATTTTGAGAACTGAGATGAGGGCATTGTAGGATGCTAGGGCACCCCCTCACTTGGTTGCGAGTCTCGATTCAATCATTGATGCTCTAGGTCGATTAGACACAGTTGACGACGTTTTGGATACCTTTCACGCACAAGCTGAGGCAAAGATCGGTGGTCATGGCTTGGATTGGAGAGCCATTCGAGAGTTGTTTGAGTGTGAGTCACCTCACAAGCAGGCCTTAGAGGATATGTTTTGGGATGAGGCGATGCAACCACGATCAGGGTAGCCATTTTATATTTTACTTTGTAAAAACCCCGTCACAGCAGCACACATTTATCCGAGATGTCTCACTACGAATGGTGGTCGATTGCCTCACAACCATCAAATAGCCAGGTCATTTGCCATGCAGCTATACAAAGAGTTTGTGCTTGGTCATCGGGTAGACTACCTTAGTACCCATCCAGGATCAGGAGTGGGACATGGTAGGATGGGACATCAGGAGTGTCAGACTGTAGGTGTTCGGCATCGATGCGAGGCACCAAAGCTGCACACTATCCCTGCACCAGCATTGCGAGATGTTGGAGGACGAATTAGGGGGGATGTTCATTCAGTGGCCTCATCCTTGTACGACATGGTCTCTGCCCTATCGAGATCACTTTCGATTCCACCTCCCCCACCTCTCACATCTATGGAGCCTCCCACATCTACACCACCTCCCACATCTACACCGCCTCAACATGAGTTGGATACTCGAGATGCACGGATTGTGGAGTTGGAGGCATTGTTGGCTGAGTCTAGGGTCGAGATTAGTTATTTTAATTATTTTAGTTTATTTTTTTGTTGCATGTTTTGAACTGAAGTTTTTTTGTTCATTCTCACCATGTACGTGACATGTTTGCTTGGCAGGCACATCTATTGTGACAGGATATGGAGTCTCGTGTATGATAGTTGGAGGCAAATTTGGAGGAGCAGAGGATTTGGACACGCATAGCCTACCATTGAGCGAAGCACTATATTTTGCAGTTGAGACATATTAGTCGTGATCCATCTTGCCATAGGATCCACCCTAGTGTGGCCCTGTACCCGCTCGTCCTGTAGATGTGCCGACTAGGACACCCATAGATGCACTAGTCATAGCCAGGCTTCCTACCACCACTTGCATCCTTTGCTACGAGGATTTTGACACCGTAGGGTGGTTTAGACTAGGGTGCGGCCACATCGCACATCTCCATTATTGCATGACCCGCCACATGGTGGCACGATCAATGTGCCCTATATGCTTTGCTGACATTGATGTGGCCACTTACAAAGGACTACGCATGGATGCTCTGTATCCTGGTCATTGTCAAGCCATTGATCCATTTGCCCGCGTGGTCTTGACAGAGCACTATAGGGACGAGACACATAGAGCTTTATTGTAGCAGGAGGGTTGTGATACTTCAATGGTTGCAGTGTGTGTTCCGCGATGCTTCTCATATGGTGATTTCATGCCAGGTGATGAGGCACGAGCAGAGGAGGCACATCGTATTGAGTGAGAGGTAGAGCTTCATATATCATTGCAATAGTGGGCGGAGCAGCAGCTTGGATGAGGCCGAGATCAGCATCTTATACATGTAGAGACGATTACTCACGCTGGATTTGAGGCATCAGTATTCACAGATGCACGACTTTGGGAGCTGAGGCGTGCATACATAGAGGAGGCAAGGGAGGCAGAGATGGCAGCAGTGGCTCATGCAGCATGCCCTCCTCTTCATTAGGATGAGTCTGGCCCATCTGATCCAGGAGATGAGGTTGGCCCATCTGATCCGGCTTTGCCTAAGGGCACACAGTGGACGGTTGGGTAGCGGGTCATACAGGAGCCACGTCAGAGGACGACTAGAAGATCATATGTGGAGTTATCATATTTTGGTTCATGATGATTGTTTAGGCTTCACACATATCTTGTTTAGGGATGTACTTTTGCACGATGATGATGATGATGTACACATTCATTTTGGTACTTTCATGATGTTCTTCTTACTTTGTTTATCTCAGTTTATAGTTTTTTAAAATCTAACATAAACATTTAAAATTAGGAGTATCATTTTGAATTTCAGATATCTCAATTCACACATCTAATACATAAGGTATTTTAAAAATAATGCCATGTGAAGTAATTGTAAACATTAAGCATTGAAAAGGTGTTCAAGTATAAGATCTCTCTCTCTCTCTCTCTCTCTCTCTCTCTCTCTCGTGCTATGAACTTTATCATTTTGAATATTATATTGAATTTTGTATATATCAATGCTTGCAATTATTACACTAATATTGTCACTAATTATTGTAAATTGTAGATTAAGAAAAAAATGTCAATGTTTAGCATGGAATGGTGCTCATTGGTAGTAACATGTGTCAAACATTAATACATGATTATGTATGATTCGTCCAAAATCATCCCCAACAGATAAGTCCACGTGCGTATTTTGTTAGTACGTGCACCATTTTTCATACATAGTCACTAGTAGGGATTGTAAAAATGTACGCATTATACCTTCCACATGGCACATACCAAATCAGTTGGAGACCAAATCTTGCATGGATGTTTTCTAGGGTAGCCTAATAGTCGTGCAAAGTTTCATCCCCAATAGATAAGTCCACATACGTATTTGATTAGTACGTGTGCCATTTTTCATATGTAGTCACTAGGAGGGATTGTAAAAATGTACACATTATACCTTCCACGTGACACATACCAAATCAGTTGGAAACCAAATCTTGCATGGATGTAGGTCTAGGGTAGCCTAAGATCTGTGTAAAGTTTCATGCACAACAGATAAGTCCACCGGCATATTTGGTTAGTATGTTTGCCATTTTTCCATATGTAGTCACTAGTAGGGAGTGCATGCAAAAATGTATGCATTATACCTTCCACGCAGCACATACAAAATCGATTGGCAACCAAATCTTGCATGGATGTATGTCTAGGGTAGCCTAAGAGCCGTGCAAAGTTTCATCCCCAACAGATAAGTCCACATGCGTATTTGGTTAGTACGTGTGCCATTTTTCATACGTAGTCACTAGTAGGGAGTGCATGCAAAAATGTACGCATTATACCTTCCACGTGGCACATACCAAATCATTTGGAGACCAAATCTTGAATGGATGTAGGTCTAGGATAGCCTAAGAGCTGTGCAAAGTTTCATCCCCAACAGCTAAGTCCACATGTGTATTTGGTTAGTACGTGTGCCATTTTTTATACGTAGTCACTAGTAGGGATTGTAAAAATGTACGCATTATACCTTCCACGTGGCATATACCAAATCAATTGGAGACCAAATCTTGCATGGATGTAGGTCTAGGGTAGCCTAAAAGCTACACAAAGTTTCATCCCCAACAGATAAGTCCACATGCATATTTGGTTAGTATGTGCGCCATTTTTCATACATAGTCACTATTAGGGATGGTAAAAATGTACGCATTATACCTTCCACGTGGCACATACCAAATCGGTTGGATACCAAATATTGAATGGATGTAGGTCTAGGGTAGCCTAAGAGCCATGCCAAGTTTCATCCCCAACAGATAAGTCCACATGCATATTTGGTTAGTACGTGTGCCATTTTTCATACGTAGTCACTAGTAGGGATTGTAAAAATGCACACATGAAACCTTCCACATGGCACATACCAAATCAGTTGGAGACCAAATCTTGTGTGGATGTAGGTCTAGGGTAGCCTGAGAGCCGTGCAAAGTTTCATCCCCAACAGATAAGTCCACATGCGTATTTGGTTAGTACGTGCACCATTTTTCATATGTAGTCACTAGTAGGGATTGTAAAAATGTACAAATTATACCTTCCACGTGGCACATATCAAATCAGTTCTTGCATGGATGTACGTCTAGGGTAGCCTAAGAGCTGTGCAAAGTTTCATCTCCAACAGATAAGTCCACATGCATACTTGGTTAGTACGTGGGCCATTTTTCATATGTAGTCACTAGTAGGGATTGCAAAAATGTATGCATTATACCTTGCACGTGGCACATACCAAATCATTTAGAGACCAAATCTTACATGGATGTAGGTCTAGGGAGCCTAAGAGTTGTGCAAAGTTTCATCCCCAACAGATAAGTCCACATGCGTATTTGGTTAGTATGAACACCATTTTTCATACATAGTCACTAGTAGGGATTGTAAAAATGTACGCATTATACCTTCCACATGGCACATACCAAATCAGTTAGAGACCAAATCTTGCATGGGTGTAGGTCTAGGGTAGCCTAAGATCTATGCAAAGTTTCATCCCCAACAGATAAGTCCACATGCATATTGGGTTAGTACGTGCACCATTTTCCATACGTAGTCACTAGTAGGGAGTGCTTGCAGAAATGTACGCATTATACCTTCCACATGGCATATACCAAATCAGTTGGAGACCAAATCTTGCATTAATGTAGGTCTAGGGTAGCCTAATAGGTGTGCAAAGTTTCATCCCCAACAGATAAGTCCACATGCGTATTTGGTTAGTACATGCACCATTTTTTATACGTAGTCACTAGTAGGGATTGTAAAAATGTACGCATTATACCTTCCACGTGGCACATACCAAATCAGTTGGAGACCAAATCTTGCATGGATGTAGGTCTAAGGTAGCCTAAGAGCAGTGCAAAGTTTCATCCCCAACAGATAAGTACACATGCATATTTGGTTAGTACGTGCGCCATTTTCCATACGTAGTCACTAGTAGGGAGTGCTTGCAAAAATGTACGCATTATACTTTCCACGTGGCACATACCAAATCAGTTGGAGACCAAATCTTGCATGGATGTAGGTCTAGGGTAGCCTAAGAGCTGTGCGAAGTTTCATCCCCAACAGATAAGTCCACATGCATATTTGGGTAGTACGTGCATGAATTTTCTTAGTCACATTTTTAAAATGTCCTAAAGCGCAAAACACAATTACAACATAACTACTAATAAACAATTTTTTGTTTTGCAGAAACAACAAATCCCATTGAGAAGAAAATGGACATCATGTATAAAATAGAATCTAATACAATGATGTGTATGAATGCGTATAAAACCATCATAGTGAAATACAAAATATGAGTCCATGAAAATTACAATGGTACAGTCACACAGTGAGCTTATACATATCGAATACAAAAATATGTAATCAATTAGTGATACCTAATAAAAATCTATCTGATCAATTGATGATCCCAAAACTATGATATGTAATGTGCTACTCCTCAGGATTCGGCTCTCATGCCAATAGTTGCAAGTATGCTCTCGTGATCCTCCACTACAAGGCGCCATCATGGAGTGGACGTCGCATTGCGAGTGCGAACACGACTCAAAGTAATCTTGATCGCAACAACAAGATGAGAATACATGTATGTCTCTTGATCCACCACGTACTCCTAGAACTCAATATAACAACCACGCCTTTGTATCTGCTGAAAATAGTGGCCACCTATGATCATGCTATGAGCATCGAAGTGCATCCCATGCCCATCCACTGTATCCTCATTCAGCACACTCTTCACCATAGAGCATCGCAACAAGTAATAATCCACACCCTCCTCATTGCCCTTCAAAGCAATGACTGCGAAGATATCACCAATACGCAACATATTTGTAAGCTGGTCATAATCTCTAGAGGAGCTGAATCCCGCATCCTGATCATCATGTACCTCCTCCCAAGGCTGGAAGGGAGAAAGCACTCGCTGTGCCCATGGATCGGCGGCTCATGGTATCATGGCGCACCCTCCCCAATCATCATCAACGCATGTGGAGCAAAAACATGCAAATTGTTGAGAAAAGATCACGGGGTGAGACTCACCTATGCTCCTGATGGAATGGAAATCAAGAGTGCTAGACATTGAACGATAATCAAAAGGCCTAGACCGATCAAGACTCCCAATTTCCACACACCAAAAATGCCGGCTCACCACCCCATCATCACATGACTAAAATGAGGAGATAGCACTAGTGGATAAGTGCTGGCTACACCACCGCACCACATCATGTGCATCCTTAAAGCGATCAGCACTGTGACGCAACTGGTATCGATGAAAAGCATGCTTCATGCAAGCACCTGCACCATCGTGCTCTCCCTTACTGTGCCCGTGATCGGAATGCTTGTCTCATGGTGCCATCTACAGAACCAATAAAACTGTACAACCGTTTGACCAGATCTAGTGCTGCTGCCATGTGACACCATGATCCATCAAGAAACTATCATGCAAAGTGAAGCAATGCTGCACAAAACGGGCATCATGCGATCGATCATCACTAATGTAGAAGTGATACTCTCGCACAATGATGCGTGAGTCCATAGTGCTATCAACGCCATCCACATGAGCCTGTGCATGACGATAGCTAATGTGCACAAATATAGCAACCTGTAATATGGCATTGAAAAAAAATATGACTATTGAAATAATTCAATATAATGAGGCCATAAAAAAACCAATAACTCAATCACACATCACCTGTTCGGAGAAATAATACTTCGATTGGATCTCATGCTGTGGTGCAAAGGTATAATTCTCTACAAAGTCCACCACTGAGACAAACACCCCTATAGAAAATGTCCTCAAACATGCATGGAACTGATGATCCTCCCACTTCGTGGTGTGCGAGTGGTGTATGTAGCGGTACATCTTTCCTCAAAAACTGTCAATGAATACAACACGTGGTGTCTCCTTCCCCACAAGCTGCAACCTCCTCGACTGTGCACCACCATCTAATGTCAGGGTACTGTACTCATATTGCTACCAACGAACCATCTGCACGTCACAAGTATCTAGTGCAACTCGTGGCACTCCAGCAAAGTCACCACACAAAGTACACCTGCCTTCCACACAATCAAGGGAGTGGAATAAAGCATTGCCATCTCGTGTACACAATATAGAATGAATGAAGTCGTGAGGGCTATAGGAACCACTCCCCTATGACCATCAAGGGAACAGAATACGTCATACATCAATCCAAAATCCACATGGTAGCGACAACAGCACGTGTCACGCTCCTGAGAGCATCGTACAAACCATGGCTTGCATTGCTCAAATGACCTCTGCCCAATCCTGAGCTTCAGGTGCGCCTCTACAAAGTGAGTGTACAACTCAGTCTGGGTACACTCCAAAAAACATGCACCATGCTCAATGTACACACCGTGTGACACCCTCTTCTGCAATGCCTTCTTGAACACCGGGGTTACTCTGCAATGCTCCTCCCAAAACTGTTGTATGAAGGACCTAGTAGAATCATCCAACAATTGATCACTGCGAGGTGCACGACCACTCAAAGTCGAAAGAACATCAGTCTCACTATCCTCTAGACTCTGCCTCCTAATCATGCCTGCTCGCAATGTGCACAGTGCAATCTGAAGAAGATGTGAAGCGGTATGCACATGGCCTATCATATGAGGTCTACTAATGGCAGCCACAATAGCATGACGTGCTGCCAAGGCATCACTGGAGTTCCTATGCTTAATAGAAGCATAGGAACATCGAACACTGCTAAGGACCTCACTACATACAACCCTATCTCTACGTGCACCAAGACCAGCAAGCCTCCTACACTCTACCAAGTAAAGGTGATCAATCAGGGATGTGAGAAGAGCAAATTGCAAAGCTGGCGTAAGGTCACTAAAAAAAGACTGCACAATCTTGCTAGTACGACGACAGATACTGGACTTCAACAAGTCATGTCGTGAAGCAACACTGCTAGGTGGAGGGGGGAAGGGAGGCACCAAGGGGAAGGGGGGAGGGCGAGGGGGAGGGGGAGGGGGGAGGGCAATGGGTGTGGTCAGATGGTGCTACATCTCAATTTAAATTAGCCCATGGATTCTACTTTATTTTAAAGTTCAAATCTTTGACTTGTCTAGACATGATGTGGAATTTCTTTGGGCCTTCTAACCATGGAAAGGGTGAACATAATGGATATGGTGTTGTTATTAAGCAGGATCCCAATTAACATGCCCTCAAGAAAAACCCAATGATGCCCATGATGTTGTAACATAGCTTACAGCCAACCCCTTCACAAGCGCGCATTGAGTGTGCATTCAACATACAATAAACAAAGCCTTAAGAATAGTGTAGTATGCATAGTGTTCCATGAAGTGCAAAGGAGAAGTCGGCACAATTGTGAGAAAATTAAAGGAGTTTGTGGTCTGCACAACATATGGGTCTTTTCAAACAACCAACTATTAAAACAAGAATTTTCTTGTTTCTATAGTGCGTGCATCATAAGGAATCATGACGACAGTGAGAACATTGCAACTATGGAGACATGGGAGCAAGTTCAAGTTTTCCCTCTACAGTCAAATGGAGTGACAAACAATGGAGAGACAAACAATAACTCACCACAGTTTGGAGAGAGTTTTGATGACCTCACTGATTGTTTGGAAGAGGGGGATAACTTTGCAATGGACGCTGCCTCTGGGGAGAACGAGGAAGATGACTCCTACTTTTGGTTGCAGTGCACAAAACCTAAGCACAAGGTTGAGCTATGATTTAAGGATAATTGGGAAACAACCTATGAGAAATAAGATATACTAGTTGGAGCTTTTTGGTACAAAAAAACATCTAAGAGAGGCCGCAATTACGAACTGCTACATAAGAGTCCATAAACATTTGTGTACTCTCATCTAGTAAGAGCTATTAAGTTCCAGAGGCAACCTATGCCACAATGAAAGAAGGCCAAGAGTGTCTTCAAATTGGATTTAGAAACGCATAAGCACATCTTGGGATGCAGTATACAAGGACAACTGAGATAGTACTAAGAAAATGTAGTCTCATTGTAAGGAAATAATATTCCACTTATCCTAGAAAATGAAAAATGTATTTGACACTATTCTTCTTTTGGTAAATCCCAAACTAGCCGCTGTACTTGTTTTTGTAAATCCCAAATGATAAATCCAATGCTTGCTTTTATTATTTCCCAAATAACCACCGTGTTGGTTTTATTAAATTATTTTTGTGAATCCCATGCTTGTTTTTAGTATATCCCAAACAACCATCGTGCCGGTTTTATTAAATCCCATAGTTACTTGCTTTTAGTATTATCCCAAACAACCACCGCACTAGTTTTATTGAATTGTTTTTGTAAATCCCATGCTTGTTTTTAGTATATCCCAAACAACCACCGCGTTGGTTTTATTAAATTCCATTACAAATCCATTCATCTTGTAATAATAGAAGCAATCCACCGTGCTGGTGGCTGTTAATATCCTAGTGCAACCAACCACCACACTGACGACCACTTATGCTATACTACTGTTATGCTATCCTAAAATTTGTTGCACGGTGCTATACTAAAACAGTCCCCTTTAGACTGGTTATCTTTAACTGTCAGATTTCAACCATCGGTCTACTTTAAACATTTAAGTATTAACATGGAAGCGAGTCGACACAAAATCAGGTATTATGAGCACCATAGATCATTGATGATGGCAGTTTGAGAAAGTCCACAAGTCTAAGAAATGCCTGCAAGTTTTTTACTTTTTTAAAATAACGATGATATTTTGCAACTCAAGGAAATTCCAAACTCCCAGCTATCTTATCAACCTCTCTATAGCAAGCATCTCCCAGCTCTTTAGTCCATCGCATACCTCATTATACACTCGGACCACCAACTGCTTGCTTGCCTCTGCCGACTTGTATGCCTATAGTAACTCCTCCTTTCACTCAGGGTCTTGGTATTTGCACTCTATACAACTTTGTGCCTCCACCATGTCCTTCCAAAAGAAACCTACATCATGAGCTTGATAAGTACCTTAAAGGAGTAGGAAAAACAATAGCCATGGAAATTAATATTCATCGTCTTTGCTGACTCCAAGTCATACACCCAATTGTGAAGCATGTCCTCCTTGTAGCTATTTTCTTCCCTCTTCTCCGCATTTATTTCTGCAAGGAGGTCATCCAACATCGTTCTCTAATACAACAAAAGCATTCCAAAGTCTTTTGGGTATGCCATAGATTCACAATAGGTGAATCGGTATACAAAGTTTTGGGGCTAGATTTCATAATGGGCTCTTAGTTGTGTCTACACTACACTTAAATAGGGAGTGAGTTCATTGAGCTTGACCTTCTCATTCTTCTTTCATACAAATGACTAATCAAAATCTTTCAGTCTCACATTAGTTATCTAATCAAAATCTTTCATCTCACATTAGTTGTCTAATCAAAATCTTTCATCTCACATTAGTTGCTTAATCAAAATCTTTCGTCTCACATTAGTTGTATAATAAAAATCTTTCATCTCACATTATGATCCTTGGCTTGTCAAAGGACACTATCTAGTCACATAGCTGAGAAAACCAGTAAACTCTAGAGAAGATTAATAATTCAATAGATTACACATAGATTACATAGATTACATCTCAAAGACTCCTTTCCTTCATATTATATCTCAAGGACTCCTTTCCTTTAGGGGGCTAGTTCCACATTGCTTTGAGCAGGTCACCTTTTTGAGCTCCCTCATTGCAGCCTCGGCCCTCCTTGCTCCTTTCTCGAAGAGGGCTGGTTCTTTCCTTCAGGGGCCCAGCCCCTCCCTTCATGTCGCTTCCTCTTTCCTTGATTTGAGCTTCTTGGCTCGGCCCTTCTTGCTCCTTTCCTGAAGGGAGTTGGTTCCTCCCTTTAGGCTCCTTTTTCTCATAATCAGGCTCGAGCTTGGCCTTTTTCAATTTGAGCTCCTTGTCTTTTGTATTTTTTGCCCAAATGAAAAATTGAGCTGTAGCTTCTACTTTCTCACAAGACAAAGCACCCATAGACGCACACACAGGCGCGTTTACTAAACTAAATAAAAAACTTATGGGTGCATCTATTTGCGCATCTATTTTTGCGTCTGGAGACCCGCATCTACCAGCATGTCTATATAGCAGACACACGCGTGTATAGACGTGCATTTAGACGCTTAAATAGACGCTCTTATAAATGCATTTATAGATGCAAAAATACACTTGTCGAACAGACAGATGCATATATAGACGCATTTATAGATGCACTAATAGACGCGCTTTATAATATTTTTTTTAAATTTACAGAATGTTGTGTATGTGTATGCTATATAGTTACAAGAATCCCATTTTCACATTGTGTGATTCAATTCTTACAGCCAACCGCATTTTAATTATAATTCCAAATAAAACATTACAACTCCAAAACACAATAAAATTGAAAGCTCAAAAAGTGCTTGTATGTACATATAGCACGAAGCTAAGCCACATCATGTGGCTTCAAGTACAAAAAATAAGGAAGCTAAGCCACGTCATGTGGCTTCAAGTACAAAAAATAAGAGGAGTGTATATACAAGAGACACGAAGCCAAGCCAGTGGCTTTAAGTACAAAAAAGAGTAGCGAGCACTACTTCTACGACTAATCCTCGCTGCCTTCCATGCTCCCTTCTGTGCTCCCTTCTACGCCTCCTTCCTCGTCTTCCTTGTCATCTTGTGCACGGGCCTGTAAACAAAGGACAACATATATCAATGTATGAAAAATCAAATCTTTACTTATAATTTTGGCATTATGTACTTACTTTCAAATACCTCGAGGGCCGCTCCAGTAGCCCGGGTATATTGCTCCTCAGTAATCAACCCGTCATCATAGAAGTGCCTCCATGTATCTCCTCTGCGATGGTGGCGGTGGTAGGCTGTCTCCACAGGAGTAGGGTATCTGCCCATGATCTCAAGCTGCAAGACGACACAATTCGCAGAGGGATTAGTACAAAGAAACAACCTCCTAATAAACTACATAAGCAATATAATTTGAGATCGATACTTACAAATTGGGCCTCCCATGATTCAACACCCCCTGCTCCAAAATGCGCGCTTTCATATTCCTCCATCTGGATCCTTCGTGCCTCCACGTGCTGCAGACTGGGGTCCTCCCTCGCTGACTTCATTGCTTTCTTCCACTCACGCTTGTGAGCGGTGTGGGGCGGGCCCCTTAGTGGTTGACCTCCCTCGAGCCTGGCAAGCTCCGCTAGTGCCTGCCTCTTAAGTGAAGATCTTTTATTGCCAAGTATCATAACAATCTTTGACTTGGCCCATTTATCTGTGAGCTGGCGATTGGGGGGGTTAGGATACCTAGAGCGAACAGCAGCGAGGGTCTCATCAACCAACCTCTTTGGCTGGTCTTTGAAGTGGATAAAGCAATCTCTATAATTGTTAGCAATTACAGAGTGCATGAAGGCCATGATGTCCTTCCCCGCGCATCCATCAAGATGCCTCCTATCTGAGTGATGTCATAGAATATCGTACCATCACCCGGAGGCACGTCTAAATCATCTGAATCATCATCGTCCCCACTGCCACCCGTCCCAAAGCACTGTGCCATGCATCCCCCACCGCTCTCCCTGCTACTACGCCTGCTACTGTGTCGTATCGAGCTCGTACGCTGGCCACTCGTAGCTGGAGACTGCACGAGACTACGTTGACCACTCGTAGCTGGAGAATCGAGTCTCGACTGCATAGGAGTACGTCGACGGCTCTGCGAGACAGAAGGACCTCCTGACGGCATGGGGGAAGGGGCATAAGATGTCATGGCAGAAGGGGCATAAGACAGCATGGGGGAAGGGGCATAAGACAGCATGGGAGATGGGCCTGCGCTGTGTAGCCGACTGGGCTGTCTGACTCTGCTGGGGTAATCTCAACTGGTGTGGGGTGGTTTGGAGCCTATAGTGCCGACTCCTGAGGGGTGTTTAGAGTACCCGTCATATACCCATATAACTCCATAGGACTAGGAGGGTTCCCTAAAAGGTTATATGAGTCCCTCCAAATAGAATCCCGGGGATCATGTGAGCTGGAAGCGCTTCCTGGCCACATGTTGAACTGGAAAAAAGAAAAAAAATCTATTACTGATGAGCTAAGAAGAAAGGGGAAGGGAAGAGAGGATCAGGTTACTGTCGGAGCGTGTCTATAGATGCGTCTAATTAGTGCGTCTATTTTTGCGTATAACAGTGCGTCTATAGATGCGGCTGTCTATGTCTACAAACAGGCTAGATGCGCCTGTAGACATGGTTTTAGACGCGCTCTGAGACGTGCTTCGACAGACGGACTTTTCTAAAAAGTAGAAAAGGACATTGCGCCCGACACACAAATGTGACACTGATACCTAGATCATGACCGTGATACAAGAGAGGAGATGATCATGAGATAGGAGATACAGATATTGAGGCCATTACTTGTGAGGACGAGCCTACCATTGGTGATGCTGATTTCGATGAGCACATGAGTAGCACACACACCACATTTTTTTAGTATTTTGAATAATCAAGCAAATCCAATTCAGTGGAAGGTTAGTAGGCACATAAGGGTGTGTGGTTCAATCATGAAATCCCAAATCCAACGATTAGATTTAGGAAGATTGAAGTTTAATTTTTACTTTTACTCCTTAGAGGATCAATAAACAACATTAAAAATAAATCTAGTAATTCTCAAACATGAGCAAACATTTCAAAAATGTCAATATTTTTAGTCCTCCGCATGATGAATAAGAGGAAAAAAATTTAGTTAAATTTGAGTAAGGGAAACGTACAATATGCCCTCCAAGAGTGAAATCTCCCTTTTGTGGGGGCAAAAGGGCCACCCAAGCCTAATACCAAGACAAGGTAGGCTTGGTATTAGGCTTGGTAAGGTAGGTTAGGAGCATCACTGACCCTAGTGGCAAGCCTTTGGAGTGTGCATGCTGCCCATGTGGAAGGCTAAGTCATCTATTTTTGCCTTGCAACCATGCCACGTCGTTAGATCGCATGGTGCCATGTCATCAAGGAGATGTGACATCACTCCTTGCCATGTCACCTTAGATTGCCACACGTGTGCCACATCAGCCACATGTGCCACCTCATCATTCCACATCATAGGAACTCTTGGAGCCATGTCATCACACCTTGCCACCTTAACATACCTCATCAACATCGCCACTTCACCAATTGCTCCACCTCAATTTGCCATGTCAATCTACCACCTCATGAATGCCAACTCATCATGCCACATCACATTTCCATGTAATGGAAGAGACTCATATATTCCACACCATATTGCCACATCATCACCATGCATGGTGCCACATCAGCCACATGTATACACATCATGATGATGGCGAGCCACATTATCAACATGCATGGTAAGTTATACATGCATGTGATTTGAGTGTGTGAGGCATAGAATACCACGATCGAGGTTTATGACCACGATGTGCGTGAGGCATAGAATACCACGATCGAGGTATTTGGAGGTATTTGGAAGTGGCAAAATAATCAAATGACAAATCAAATTCTCATGGTTTATGGCCACGATCGAGGTATTTGGAGGTATCCAAAGGTGGCAAAATAATCAAATTGTCATGGTTTATGACCACGATCGAGGTATTTGGAGATATTTGAAAGTGGAAAAATAATCAAATTATCATGGTTTATCACATAGGTTATTCTCAAATTTCATTAACGAAAATATTAATCAAGATAGGCACATATGTTGTGTGAATATTAAACTGAAATAAAATCAAACGATGCAAATATTCAAAATTAACATTGGATTCCATGTATATATAATATGATTAAAATCAACTTATTTGAGTAGACCACAAAAATTAGTTTCAAAACAAAATCAAACATAATTTTAGTAGCCAATTATTTTCAATCTTAGCACCTTCTCCACCAATAATAATCAAGAGCAATCTAGTGGATGAGTAAGAGCAATCTAGTGGATGAGTTTAGGCTCTCTATAAGACACCACGTTTCGGGTTCATTTCACCCATTCTTAGCCATTCTTTCCTCCCCATCACTTTGTCACACCTTCCATCCTATTTTCATTGAGAATGGGTTCTCAAAGCCGTAGAGCTAGTAGACGTAAAAGATGTAGGAAACCCCCCCCAAATCTCATTGACGAGGAGCACAAGCGAAAGGCTCGTGAGTGCAAAGAGAGCCTCTAGAGCTAGAGCTCATGCTGCCACTGCCGATCCACCTCCACCACTACATTCCACCTCCACCTCCACCTCCACCCCCACCCCCACCTCCATTGTTTCCCACCTCCACATCCTCTACCTCCGCCCTTCCCCTAGCCACCTACATTTTGACCTCCACCTCTACCTCTTCCCCCTCATATTTTCTACGTGGGGATTTTCCTTTTTCAACCATTCCCAATGTACTGAAAAAGCATGCTGCACAGATAAGGTGCCATCGTTTCCTATAATCTGAAATGTAGAAATGATATGTGCATTGCATTGACTTGGACTCCTGTAAGTCAGCAAGAAAATTAGCATCATGCGTAGAAGAATCAAGCAAATGACTATGATATGCACAAGAATTATCATCTGCTTGTTGTACCAGTGAGCACTTTGTATCTCTTCTTGTTCTTGAAATAAATAATTTTCAGCAAATTCTATGACAGAGACATTACTGTCATGGAGAAAATTGCCAAGGCATGTCCTGGACTTCTTATCCTACTAGCTGGCTGTGAATTTATGAAGCACATATTTTGGGATAGATTGAAGCACGTCACCTATAAGCTTCCTTGGCTGAGTGCTCTTATATGACAATAGCCATCTCTTTTTATCGGATCCTTCAACATTGATATTTTCAAATCTTCTCCATTTAGAGCAACATGGTTGTCTTCCCTCATTTCATTTGGACATACATGAAATGTCTTCTTCAGCTTCAGACTGCAATGTTTACATGTGCCATGAATGCATTTAATTTGGTGCTACTCACGTCTCCCTTTGGACAAACCACTAACTCCCACAGAGACCTTAGGCTACAAAACCTGCTCTCCCTTGCAACACACGATGAGGAACCAAGTGGCCTATAGATTGTGCATTCATCGGGGAGACTTGGAGCAATGCTCCAATGTTGCTCCAACACGATGAGATCTTAAGTCATTCATAGCTTGCTGAGCTACGTCAAAGTCTATGTGTGTTTGGCAACAACAAACATTCATGTCTTTGAGATTCATGATATACCAGAGCTTACAATGCTCAAAGCTCCTCTGCCCAATTGAAATGTCCAGATTCTAATCAATAAACTTGAGATACAACTCTGTCTGAAACAACAGAATAGTGAGCCCTCTTTTAAAATGAAAAACCTCTTTTTGCATTACTAAAACAAGATGAAACACAGTCTAATTAAAGTAGATAATGAAGCAAAATAATTTCCAACCACCGCATCGGTTTAGGACAGTCACAATTTAAACTACTAGACTGGTTTAGGAGAGTCATAATTTCAATCACCGGGTTGGTTTAGGATACGCTTAGGATAGTCAACCATTGGGCCGGTTTAGGATAGTCAATCATCGAACTGGTTTAGGACACTCACAATTTCAACCACCAAGATGGTTTAGGATACTATCACAATTTTAACCACTAGGCTAGTTTAGCATGACAGTCTCAACTTCACATATTAAACAATAATAAGTATATTGCTTTTCATTTTTGAATTTCACAATTAGAAATAACAATATATTGCTTTTTATTTTTGAATTTGATAATTTCAATCACAATTTCAGTCAGTAAACTATTGTTTGTCTTGAACCAGCAACGGGCTAGTTTAGGATAATCATATTAAGTCCAGGTCTAGAAATAATATGACCCAAATAGTAAGAAATTAAATTTAACGAAGTTAAGTACTAAGAAACACAATAATTTCAACCACTGGGCTGGTCAACAACTAATGTCTATTCCACCACACTGGGGTTTAGGACAATCACAGAACTGGTAATTGAAATGAAGGAGCCACAATTGCATGATGTTCCAACCACCTGACTAGTTTAATAAAATAACAATATATTGCTATTCTATTGTGAAATATATTGATGTTAATTTTTGCTCAATCATGCCATCGGACTGGATAATAACTAATATTTGTTTAACCACGTTGGTTCAAAACAATCACATAACTGGCGATTGAGTTGAAATTGCTATATCCTATAGTCTTTAGGATGCATGCTTCACATGCAACATAGCACTTGTAATGCTTTAACGATCTCGTTCCAAATCCTTATTCCATATTTTTTTAGTCTCATGTTCAAGTTTGGAATATGTACTATAACTTGAAGACAAATTTTGTCGAATTCCGTTGAGCAATGCATAAGTTATGGATCATGCAAAATACATATATATTAAAAAGTCCTGAACCTCACAAAAAATGGTTACACCTAAGCAAACAATGACGCACATGCATGTAGCATAAATTGATTCCCCATGAAGATTCACAAAATTACCCATCCTTGTTCTAGTTTGGTTTCATTTTTATTTTTACATTTGCTAGCCTTTTACTCTTTTGTCTTGTGGCTTCTTTTAGGGTTTCTTGTCTTGTGGGTTGGTTTAGCCTTTCGATTTTGGCCTACATATTGGAAGGCTAAGTTTTAAGTTAGAGAAGAAAGTTGGAAAGTAAAATGGGGTCTGATACTTCATAAGATATGAAATCCGCAAAGTTTGATATCCTCTAACTTGTCGTTCCAATTTATTATTGCACCCTCCAACTTATCATTTTAATTTATTATTGCACGGTTGAATTACTTTTAACACATATGGGAGAATCGATTATTTTAAGCGTAGATTCATGTGATCCTGAATCGAGGATAAGTTTTAAGTTGGAGGAGAAAGTTGGAAAGTAAAATGGGGTCTAATACTTCAGAAATGAAATCTGTGGACAGTTTGATTTAAGGAAGACTCCCTCCAACCTATCATTTTAATTTATTATTGCACGGTTGAATTACTTTTTAACACATGGGAGAATCGATTATTTTCATGTGATCCTGAATCGAGGATAAGTTTTAAGTTGGAGGAGAATGTCGGAAAGTAAAATGGGGTCTAATACTTCAGAAATGAAATCTGTGGACAGTTTGATTTAAGGAAGACTCCCGAAGTTGGAAATTTGAAGTGGGAAGGCTACATTCCCTTACTTACACTGGTCAGTGGTTGCCGTTAAGAGTACACTGTACATCATTTGGGGCGTGATATTCAGTTACGATCCTGCGTCGTGTTTTTTCTGTTAATAATACGTTACTTAAGCAGCTGAACGAGTCTGCATTAGGTACGCAGGACAACGTACGCAAACGCCGTCATGAGCGTCACAGAAAGATTTGTTGAACTGATAATCTCATCAAGCTATCAAGCAACGAACGGATGCAGGTCATTGCAGGCTGCAGCCGTGTTCGTATATGTATGCATATCGATTAAACGCACTCAACATCACGTCGTATACGTATGCATATCGATGAATGCAACTGCAACGGACTGAAATCACGTCGTGTATTTCATTTCTGGAACTTTGTTCACGTCTTTACGCAAAAGAATTTCGATTAACAGTTGCCCGCAAGTTTCGCTTCTATATTTCGCACATGAGGATGAAGTTGGAGCTGAAGCGTCTGCGCCTTTTCAAACAGAACCCATGCGCTCATTGCTCAAGAAGATCGAGCGCGCGAAAAGAATGAAGAATCAAAATCGGAGCTCTGCCTGAACCGAAGCGACACAGCCTAGCATGGCCCTAAAAGTCGGTTCTGAGACCGTCGAGGTGAAAATGTTCCCTACGACCAAATACACCAGAACGAAGGCGTCTACTAGCTATTTCGCAGCAGATCACTCGCTTATGTGTGGCGTCACATTGAAAGCTTCAGATCAAGCACGTTAGAATATAGCTCGTCTTTCTTTCCTCCTACTTCATCTGTTAACGGACTAGAGTCCTTTTTTGCCTCTGCTTTCTCTTCGTTAGCCCCACTGTTTCTGCTAGGACTCCATGCCGATCGGACAAGAGCGCCTTCGCAGTTGCGCGCCTGAGACCAATTTTGAGGTATTACAGACTGCCCGGAATCATGTATTACTTCTGATGTCGCTTCTGGACTAGAGACGGGTTCTAGTCCCACTCCCCTATGCAAGGGAGGATTGTTCGCCGGCTCTAAGTCGTGGCCCGAAGAACCTCTCTCTCCTTCCTCAGGCCAGAGAGGAAACAAATTCAAGAGAGAGCGGTCGGTTTTCGACTGCCCTTCATTGCGCTGTGAATGAATGCAGCTACACTGTCCATCGAACTTCGACCGAGTTATTGTGTCAAGTCGTTGTAGAATGTGGGCAATGCCCGTGCCGGCGTGTGGACGCTGAATTGACCTTGCATTCTTGAAAACGAGGTCACGTAAAACGGCTGATTTTGAGCTGGTGGCATGGGCCTTTAAGGTGGAATCAGTATGCTTGGAGACAAATTCGTCAGGCACCGCATCCGTCACTTCCGAGTTTTCATCTTCCCCCGGAAACGGCGAGGACGAGAGGTTCTGCTCGTGGAAGATATCAGCACGTTTCTCGAGTTGCGAGCGGGATTCGTGCTGCAACCAGGAAGCGTGCTGCAGCATGATTAAAGCCCGATAGAGAAAACTGTTCTTTAAAAAAATGAAGAAGCCATATAATATTTGACACGAAATCTGTTCGAATGGAGTGAAGAAGCGTGTAATTTTAATACCAGGTTCGGAGAAGAGGCTTCGATTCTTGCAACTGGCGGCTTATGAAGAAACTCAGTCGCTGCAACCATACCTGCATCATGTATCGAAATAAACAGAGATGTACTGGTGTTAACGTTGGAGAGCTTCTCAATCCGAAATGCAGATAATAACACAATGCCAACAACGTGTAGCTCACCGCAGGGCCTGTTCTTGGAGCACGCCTTATGGTCTTGCTCGACCACTGCTTGAGTTTGCCTCGACCTCTTGATGGGCGATTTGGCTTGTGCTTTTGCATTGCCAGCTTCCTGCAGCTTGCGCTTTCTTTCACGTGCCTTCTGATTCTGAAACCAGTAGAAAACATTTCTGCCCTCGATCCTTCCATACACTTTCAAACGACCAGTGATCCTGCTTATCTCGGTCGTACTCGGCGTTCTGATCCCCACCACATGAAAGAGATGCTGCAGATACTCCAATTGCTCTGGCGTTGGGCTCCAGCGCGTCCCAGCCGGTGCGCGGTAGTCATAGAGAAGCTGCATACTTCGAGAGACAATTTGCTCTTGACTGGGCCCGTCTGTAAAGCGTGCAATCACTATGATCAATGAGGAGTTGCAGCACTACAATTCCAATTTGCACGACACAGGTCGCGAAACAGTATACAAAAGCGCTCGCTCTGAACTGTGCTTACCACCAACACGGGACGTAGAGTGTCGTTCCTGTGACGCTACCAACCTCTCAGCGTGCAACTGGATACGGGGAGGCCTGGTGTGGGAAGCGGCTTCAGGGGGCTGAAATCTGGTGGTGACTTTGGCGAAGGCGACATGTTCAACATGATCGACAACAAGGGGAGAGGTGGTCTGTACTGTGGGCAGCTCTGGGTCTGCGGTGGGGAAGAGAACAGGGGAAGAAGTGGAGGAGGGATTGGAAACGAGGGGAGAGGAGGGACGAAGGAGGTGAGAAGTGGGAGAGACAGGGAAGGGGGAGGGAGGGGAAGGGCAGCAAGCCATGGGAAATTGAGCAGGGAGAAGGGTGATGGGAGGGAGAGAGGGACGGAAGGAACGTGGGCAAAAGGTAGATGATGATGGGATGCAAGGAAGGGAAGATGATAGTGCAGGTATTATAGGAAGAGAGTGAGAGTGAGAGTAAGGCGGTGGAGTGTGTGTGTGTGTTTTATTGATTGATTGACTGTTTGTGTGTGTGTTTTTTTTGAGGGAGTGCGGGACAAAGAGAAAGAGAAGCAAGGCGGCACCGCACGTATCAGTTCAGCTTGCATGGGAGTTTGTGTGAACACCTCCCCCCTCTCTCTTCACATCCCCCCTCTCTCTCGCGAGGAGAAATGCGAAGCTAGCCTTCCAACATCTACCCACCATTCGCGGAACCCTTGTAATGGAGAAATCTCTTGACATGATATTTAGAAACCACGAACTAGTTGTTGCTGCCGTCTCCACAAGCTATGGAGGTGAAAACGTATCCTTCTTCTGGCTATTGCCACTCACTAGCAATCGTGTGCATCCCCAAAATTTGAGGGTACTCAAATGAGCACCAATGGTGCATCTGTGCGCTTTCTCCATTTTTTATGCGTGAACAAAACGAACAGTAGCGAGTGGCACTTTTTTAGCATCGTGTGCATTGGTTGTAAGAGCCTATGCACACGCACATGCTACGGCGGAGCTGGTTGTGCCCAATCTAGATGGTGCACAGATCCGCCCTCCTCGGGGTCCCTCATGGGCATCCTCGATTTCGAGGGTTACCAAAGTAAGCACCCATGCACCATTTGGGGTGACTTGCACATAGAGAAGGTCACCAAAGCTGACTTTTTTGAAAAAGTTGTGTGCAAACGGTGCACCAGGCAGTGTTGCCAGTCATCATAGTCCCCTCTATTCAAAATTCAGTGAACATAATCCCTCCAATCATGGCATAGGTGAACCACATTCATAGCATCTCCAAGACATGCAATGGCTTTGCTCCAACATTTGCATCTGCACAAGCTCCAACAGCCCATGCAAGGTGCGATACTAGTTTGGCCACCCTGACCCTTGTGCGATGGCCTAACTGCCACACCCACACGCAAGGAGGAGGCAAAAGAAAATGAATCACAGTCCCATTCAAGCCACGATTGGCTAAGCATCACAAGTAGAGTGTGCAGCACCCAAGTGGCCAAACGAATCCACCATTTTTCGAAAAGAGCTCAATTAGGCACCCAAGTGTGTAGACTTCCACCACCATTTGCATGCGTGAACTAAAATGGGAGCGCATCTTGTACGTAAGCGCACGCATTCACCTTTGTGAAAACAATTAGCTTGTGCACACACACAGAGGGAACCCCACCCTCCCTGCCTTCCCAAGTCCCCCCCAAAAAAACACACAGTGTATTGTTACACGTGTGAAGCATTCTCTCTCTCTCTTTGCACATGCATGCACATGGAAATAAACACATGCACGCATGCACGCGCACGCACACACACACATACACACTTTATTTTTTGTGAAATCCATATATGATTATATTACAAGAAACAGTCCCAAAGAAAGGGATAGTGAGTTACAAAGATGCACATCTAGTTATAAACGCATGCACGCATGCACACACACACACAGATGTCACATAAACAATGTATAATGATTCGGGGACACACACACGCATGTACACACACACACACACATGTCACATCAACAATGTTTAATTATTTGTGGAAATACATCCACATTCTAATTTATCCTCCTTAAGTTCTACTTTTTGCAAAGCTCCAACTTTTATATTACATTGCCTCACCACGGTGTCTCTCTCTTTGTCTCTCTCTCTCTCTCTCGCTCTCTCTCTCTTTCTCTCTCTCTCTCTCTCTCTCTCTCTCTCTCTCTCTCTCTCTCTCTAAATAATGGCATTATATATACAATACAAATGCTTCTCCACATCTCCCTCCTCTCTCCCCATGCCTTTTTGAATCTCACCTCCCTATGCTCAAACACCTTGAAATGGGCTTTTATCCCTAACAATGATACACGCTCTTTTGCCCTTCAAAATATTTGTATACTATCCCATTATAACATTCATTCACACTACCCTATATCCTAGCACCATATACGTATTCTTTTACCCTATACCTTCGCACTATATGCATACCTTTATAAGTCATTACAAATTCAAAAATCAAATTCCCTTCAAAATGTTCATTCCCCATTGGGATTTGATTCTTCCCCTTGTACATTAAATCAATTTAAAGGCCACAAAAGCTACATCTCCCTAGGTCTTCAATGATGAATTCTTGGCTTATGTCACTCGACAAGATTTATTTTATCAAGGCCTTATAACCATTTCTCAACTTCTTCACGAGAGCTTTCTTCAAAATGGCTGCGTTGGGCCATTATGACTTAAACTTGCCACCTTGGATGATATTGGACAACCACACCACATGTTTACATCGTTACATTCCCCATGTATGTCTTTGTCTTTCCCTATCAAGTTCCGTTCTTTCATGGGCCATGGCTTAAAAATTCAAAATGAGTGATATTTTTAGCACTCCAACCTAGGTTGTAAAGCTATATGTAGTGCAATGGAATAAACATGCACGTTAGGCAATCTATTTTAAATCCTTGATATGCATGAATACCCATATTAAGCTCAAAAAAATTAGAAGCATGTCTCCCAAAGAAAAACAAAGAAATATGTATCAATTAGATTGATAAGAAGGGGGGGCACAAGGGGGGGAGTAGCTTATCTCATAACCAAATTTCCTTCCTTCAATGGCATTCTAATACCTTGATGTTCATGCAACCATGCCATTAAGGAAGGTTCAACCTCCTACACAAAAAGTCCCACTAGAGCCAACAAAATGTAACACCTTCATGGTTGGAGACGAAGGGAGTCAATGTTGGTAGCCTTGGTTTAGCACATGTGAGCATGGGTTGTTGATGAACTAGGCATAAATTTACCACTCTTTTATCAATGGCATGTTCTTGATTTTTATGCCCTCTTTGTATGAATTAATAGAAATGATGACTATGAGTTAGACTAATAGCTTCATTATGCTAGGCTTCTTACGTTCTCATGTACATGTTTAATTTCCTTTTACAATTAAATGGAAAATCCTTTTCTTTATGAATTTATTTCACATTGAAGGGATCTTAAAACTTCATTTTCATCTAACTAATATAAATTGAGTGGTAATACGCTATCTTACATGTGTCAAATATCTTACCTAGGTAGCTATGAAAACCTATTAGACTCTTTCACATCCATGGACATTGAGGAGTCTTTGATCCATGAACAATTTTTCCTTCTTTTGAAATTTACTTTTCAAGGGTTATACATTCATGCTATATAGAATTGATTTCTAGCCCTAGAACCATTTGTGTGTTGTACATAATAAATTTCTATCCATTTGTTTAAAAAAACACTTGCAACCATCAAATACTTTATCTTTGACTTCATACTTTGAACATTTTAGAACTTTTGGCAAGTAAACATTGACTTTAAAATGTACAAAATGAAATTCACCATTCAATGGATAATAGCCATTATATGGAGGGTAATCGGAAATCCTCCATGGTAGCATTGTTTTTGGGATGTTACTAAAAGTCTATGATAATGCTAAGATTTATTTTAGCTTCTTGTAGAAAAGAATGAGTACATTTAAACAATGCTAAGATACATTGTCTTATCTTAGCTTCTTGTAAAGAATGAGTACATTTACAATGGGTACTTAATATCAAAAAAATTATTAAATAATCATACGCATAAAAGGGAAATTTCATCCAAGAAACCATGATGCCAATGGACAACGTGTATTATGGAGCCTAGAACAAAACATAACTAAATGCCATTTCTTGGATGAGCATGACATAGGAATGGTTTGTGATGGAAAGAATGCAAATGTCATGAGAAAGATATGCCTATAACTATTCTCAATGGTTCACTTTTTAGCCTATTTTTATTTAAAACATAAGATGTATAAAATGTTAAAAGCCTCTTTGAAAGCATGCCTTCTTGATTTCAGTTTTTTAAAAATGTAGTGAAGTGATTACTCTTATCAAAATGGTAACACTACCTATGTTTCTAGCATGCAAATTTTGTATAAGCATTAATGGCCTTTTGTTTCTTATATTCAAGGACTATATTTAGGAACAAAAGATAAAACCATGCAGATAAGTTATAAAGATTCTTTTTAAATTGGAAAATAAGGACAATTTCTTATCTTGCTCGATATTTCATTAAGTAATAGTTTAGCTTCAAGTAAGCATAATACTTTCTTCTTTATTGTGTTCTACTTAATATTCTTATACTCAACAAGGAAAGTTAATAGAATATAAAAGCCTTTGAGGCATGCCACCGAGCATCAAGATGATTGTTTCTATATAGCTTGGTCCCACTAATTGAAAGCTGTTGATGAATTTCAAAAAGGATTGTTCAAAAGCATATTAATATCTTTGCTAAAATTTTGTAAGACAAAACTATTAGTTTCATATTAAACAAATTCCATTCCATGTGTTTAGTTGCCTTGCAAGCTCTAGTCTACAACATAAGGACCTCATAACTTATAAGACCTAACTCTTTGATTCTTATTGCATAATAATGTAGATGAATTGGATCTTATCTAAATTCATGGTCCTCTCTCTACTTTTCATATATTTAAGATGCAATTTGTAATTTCAAAAATCATGTAGAATTTAAAACAACTTTCAAAATTTAAATTTAGAAGTTAAGGATAGGATTGAAAGGTGTCACAAATGACCTTAACACAACTATAGTGTAATCTTTCCTCTTTTAATGAATATAAACCATTCATTCTCCCAAGTTCAATCTTTGGATTTGATAAAGGCCTCAAATAATTTGTTCAAAGACTTTGAAAACAATCAAAACTATGATATTTTCAAGATTCAAGTAAGCATGCAATTCTTCGTTGTTAGAAATGTCATTTCACACACAACCTCTCACATATTGCAAATTATTTCCTAAGTATTTGACTCTTTACAAAGCTTTGAAGTATTATCCCATTCATCATGGACCATTTATTCATTTTGAGGGACTAGTCCACACACCCCGAGCAAAGCCATGGGGATAGGATTAAAATTTATTATCTAAATGATTTATACTCCATATTGTCTTTATATAGTTATCTCATGTACTTTGTAAGTACAAGATCCCTACAAACTTTCTCTCTCTAAATTAAGCATAATTCCCTTGAGTGTCAACAATTTTGGTGCCATTGATGAAGACCTATAGGAGATGCTCATCCCCTTGTTTTTTTAGCATGTGCCTTTGGACAAAATCTGTGGCAATATCATGAAAAAAAATCCATGTTGCATCATGCCATAGGAGATGCTATCATGTTGCATAAGTAGCCCATCTAACACCTACAAGTTGGACCATATCATCTTCAAGTTGTTATGAACATTGAAAACTCTCTTTCTTTTTGAACCTTTTGGGTCCCCATCACCTTGGCCTACTCACATGCTTTAGTATAGAATTTCTTCCCTATGTAGAAACACTTTTAGGATATGAGTGTCTCTATATAGCGACACTTTTAGGATATAAGTGTTGCTATATAACAATTGACCAGTGTCGCTATATAGCGACGTTGGGGGACTAAAACCCGAAACCCTACACGATGTCATCTTTCACAAATCTATTGCGAGAAAAGCAAAAATCTCTCCTCCCATGCTTTCCTCCTCTATTTGGTGACCTCGATTTCCTCCTCTATTCCCCACACTCCTCACCCCTACCAAGCCCCTTTCCCATTGACACTTGTGCTCCCTTTCCACCCTTCTCCCTCTCTACTTGTGTGAAAGGAAGTTTTTCAAGAAGGTGTGTCTCTTTAAGCAATGTAGGTTCATTTTTTGTGAGAGTTGAAGTATGTTTCTCCTTGCATTGCTAAGCCTATGTGCTAATTTTCATTCTTGATTTTTAGAGATTAAGGACAAAAAATGAGATTTGCTCTTCTCTTTTTGGTATTTCTCTTTCTCCTCTTTCCCTTCCTTTTGTGTTTTCTCTTTATTTGTAGGCTTATGCTTGTCCCCTCAATCCAATCCCTTTGGAAAGTTGCTTCTTCAAACTCCTCCTTCCTTTAACTAGTTATCTGAAAAATGGTATGTTTCCTCTCTTTTGTAGGGCCAGTCCACGAAACACCGAGCAGGACTTTTCCAGGTAAGAAAGTGCTTTCTCTTTTCCTTTTTTTGTTTCGGCTATTTGCATTGGTCTGCAGCTGGCGCTTTAAGCGCTAGTTGCAATGATGGGCATAGGAACCCTTTCTTCCCCTCTCTTCTCTTATTCCCTCTTCTTCCCCTCTTTTCCTCTTTTCCTCCCTCTTTCCCTCCCTCTCTTATTTCCTCTTCTTCCTCTCTTTTCTTCTTTTCCCCTCTCTTTTTTCATTCTCTTTTCCCCTCTCTTATTTCCTCTCTTTCATCCTCTTTTCTCTTCTTTTCATAAGCATATGCATTTGCCTATGCTTACGCTTATATGCTTATGCTTATGCTTATGCATGAGCACATACTCATGCATAAGCATAAGCATAAGCATATAAGCGTAAGCATTGGCAAATGCATATGCTTATGAAAAGAAGAGAAAAGAGGATGAAAGAGAGGAAATAAGAGAGGGGAAAAGAAGAGAAGGAAGAGGGAAAAAGAGAGGGAAAAAGCACATGAGTATGTGCTTGCACATACTCATGTGCTTTTTCCCTCTCTTTTTCCCTCTTCCTTCTCTTCTTTTCCCCTCTCTTATTTCCTCTCTTTCATCCTCTTTTCTCTTCTTTTCATAAGCATATGCATTTGCCAATGCTTACGCTTATATGCTTATGCTTATGCTTATGCATGAGCACATACTCATGTGCTTTTTCCCTCTCTTTTTCCCTCTTCCTTCTCTTCTTTTCCCCTCTCTTATTTCCTCTCTTTCATCCTCTTTTCTCTTCTTTTCATAAGCATATGCATTTGCCAATGCTTACGCTTATATGCTTATGCTTATGCTTATGCATGAGCACATACTCATGTGCTTTTTCCCTCTCTTTTTCCCTCTTCCTTCTCTTCTTTTCCCCTCTCTTATTTCCTCTCTTTCATCCTCTTTTCTCTTCTTTTCATAAGCATATGCATTTGCCAATGCTTACGCTTATATGCTTATGCTTATGCTTATGCATGAGCACATACTCATGTGCTTTTTCCCTCTCTTTTTCCCTCTTCCTTCTCTTCTTTTCCCCTCTCTTATTTCCTCTCTTTCATCCTCTTTTGTCTTCTTTTCATAAGCATATGCATTTGCCTATGCTTACGCTTATATGCTTATGCTTATGCATGAGCATATGCTCATATGCTCATGCATAACATAGGCAAATGCATATGCTTATGAAAAGAGGAGAAAAGATGATGAAAGAGAGGAAATAAGAGAGGGGAAAAGAAGAGAAGGAAGAGGGAAAAAGAGAGGGAAAAAGCACATGAGTATGTGCTCATGCATAAGCATAAGCAAAAGCATATAAGCGTAAGCATAGGCAAGCATAAGCATAAGCATAAGCATAAGCATATGCTTTCTCTTTTTTCCTCTCTTTTCTTCTTTTCCCCTCTCTTTTTTCCTTCTCTTTTCCTCTCTTTCTTTCTCTTCTTTCTTTGCCTTTCCCCTCTCTTATTTCCTCTCTTTCATCCTCTTTTCTCTTCTTTTCATAAGCATATTCATTTATCTATGTATCTCTCTCATAAGCTTATGCTTATGCATGAGCATATGCTCATATGCTCATGCATAAGCATAAGCATATGATTTCTCTCTTTTTCTCTTTTTTCCCCTCTTTTCTTCTTTTCTCCTCTCTTTTCTTATTTTCCCCTCTTCTTTTTCCTTGTCTTATGCTTATGCTCTTTTCCCCTCTCTTTTTTCATTCTTTTTTCCCCTCTTTCTTCCTCTTCCTTCTCTTCTTTTCCCTTCTCTTATTTCCTCTCTTTCATCCTCTTTTCTCTACTTTTCATAAGCATATGCATTCGCCTATGCTTATGCTCATATGCTTATGCTTATGCATGAGCATATGCTCATAGGCTCATATGATTTTCCCCTCTCTTTTTTCATTCTCTTTTCTCATCTTCCTTTCTCTTTCTTCTCTTCTTTTCCCCTCTCTTATTTCCTCTCTTTCATCCTCTCTTCTATTCTTTTCATAAGCATATGCATTTGGCTATGCTTATGCTCATATGCTCATATGCTTTTCCCCTCCCTTTTTGCCTTCTCTTTTTGCCTCTTCCTTTCTCTTCTTTCTCTTCTTTTTCCCTCTCTTATTTCCTCCCTTTCATTTTCTTTTCTCTTCTTTTCATAAGCATATACTTTCTCTCTTTTTCTCTTTTTTTTCCTCTTTTCTTCTTTTCTCCTCTCTTTCGAAAGGGTAATTTTGTAACAAACAATGTTGTATATCTTCGACATGTATATGCTTCTGTCGCTCGGCTTGTTTGAGTGATTTTGTATTACCCTTTTCACAAAATTTTTTTGTAACATTCTTTTGTAACTACTTTAAAAGAAAAAAAGTTTGGCAAAACAGGGCTTGTTGTGGCCCTGTTTAGCCCCACTAATGTTTTTTTAAAGCTTCTGTTAATTGTCGCTATATAGCGACGTTTACCAGTGTCGCTATATAGCGACGTTTATTAGTGTTGCTATATAGCGATGCTTATTAGTGTTGCTATATAGCGACACTTTTATAGCGACCGTTATTTTTTGATGCTTATAGCGACGTAAATACCAACCTTTGCGCTCGTAAAAAAAAAAATTTGAGTGTAAAAAAGGTCGGTATTTTCATCGAAAAAGGGCTGTGCCTTGTAGTGCTTTAATCTTCCCACTTGCTCTCCTTAATCCAAGGGAAACACAAGAAATGCTTCTCTACCCTCTTCATTCTATTCCCCTCACGTATCTTAGTGACAAGTTGTCATTCCATATTCATATGCTAACATGGAATGATCCTATGCAAACTAGCTCCTTTTAAGATTTTTTATTTTCTTAAGAGTATACGTCTCTAGGCCTAAAACACTAGCCATCTTAACATCCCTGATCCCTTAGTTAATCGAGTGTTCATCCACATGGTACCAAGGATGATTTTTTCATCTTAATTTCATTAAAAAATGAAAATTTTATCTTGGTGTTGAAAGCTGGTATGTCCTAATGAAAAAAAATTTGCCAAGATTTGAAACTTTTGTGCAAAAACATATGAAGTCTTACTAAGATTTACATCTTTCACTTTAAAACTAAAAAGAAAATATAAAAAATCATACTATGTTCTATCAATATTGTGAAACTTAAAAAACTAGCTCCATAAACTTTCGTCAAGATTCTATATTAGTATATAAGTATAGCTTTGATAAAAACATTCATGCATGAGGTACAATATGGGAAAATAACCACCTACAATACTTTGGATCTAGAAGTATGATAATGTAGTTTAAAGAAATGTATACTTAGAAATGTCAAAGATGAACCTTGCTCTAAATCTTGTGGAGTAGAAATAGAAGACATGTTCTTATACATATAAATTATTTGTATATATTTTCTCAGGGGAGGAATGCAATATCAAAAGTAAAATCGCATGCATGCAACATTAATTGTATCTTGTTCTTAGATGTTGCAATCATAAGATTGTCTAGAAAAGGATTGAGGGATATCTAATACTTGGAATAATATTTCCAAATTATTGCAGATATTAGAATAATAATAGTTTTGTTGTTTCTTTTGAGTATTTTGGATCCTTCATTTTCTCATATTAAAAAAATTGTCTGATGGAGGTTCGATGCCATGCATGCCATGAACCAGGTAGAGTTTTTAGCTAAACAAGGTTTTCTAAAAATAGGACTCTCATTGGCTAAGTGGAACAAGCAAAATGTCTGATATAAAAGGATCCACCCTAAGCCCTCTATCCAAGGCATGTATTAGACTTACCTTGGCATAGCTTAAATAGGCCTTGTTAGACATGGACCATGGTCTACTTAGAATATTGTCGTAATACCTTTGTCATACCTGTATGGTAAATTTTGAATTAGAAGATTATGGGTATCAAAGTTTTGTCACCTTAAGATTGATAGTCATGGCTACTTTGAAGACATTATTTGGAAACCTCTTTTGTAGCCCACGTGCTCGGGGGTGGTCGGGAGGATCAAGGCACCTTCCCTAGTTGATAACTATTGATTATTGCTCGCTAAGTGTAGAGTCAGCAACACCATCCTTTGAATTCTCCTTACTACATGTATTTTACTTAGATGCCAACTTTGTCAAATGCACTAGTCATGCATGGTGATTGGCCCTCTTCTTTTTTCCTATGTCAATCAATGGGATATGCCACCCTTGTTGGCACCTGCAAATTCCCTCCACCTTTATGTATAAAACTAGCAATGCTCTAGATAGGCACCCCGTAGGCTCTAGACCCACTAGATGTTTCTTAATATGATGTTGACCAACATGTTAAAGTATGACGTTGACATTTTTACCCTTCATATGTTGTCTCCTATTGAGTAATCTTAAATAATAAAAACTTTTATCTTTTAAGTCAAACCTAACACAAATACTATTAGAGAAACCATTGTACTCCCATTGTAGCTCCCTTTTGATGGAGTTGGTGAGGAGAAGATTGAATATTGCATTTTCCATTCATAGGTGTATTAAACTAAAATGCCGGCAGGGCCATTCAACATGGGCATTAACCATTTTTTGCCTCAAATTATATGGCCTAAGAAAATAGACTCGTTTCTTTTTATTAAAATGTGGACATCTCATGTATTTTGTGTAAACATGGAAAATGAAGGTATTTTAATATGGTGTAAGCTTATTTAAGGATTAAATCACCTACCCTATCAACTACACACCCATTAATTTACCTATGACTTAGTGCTACTCATTCAAAAGTAGGAATTTTATGCATTGCATAATTTATTTCAATTTACTTTTCTCTTAGAAGACCTAGTGCATCTGTTGTTGAAATGCAAGGACTATGTGGCCATATTTAAGAAAGTCACTCAAAGGATCATTTGGTATACAATATACATATTTAATATAAAATATAGGGACCCAATTTTGCTTTGGGTGAAATTTTTTTCAAGGTCCTTGGATACAGTTTCTCGTATGTAAAGGTCCCTAAATGACAATTTGATGAGGATGCACGTAAGAGATAAAAGTGGCAACACCAATCGATAAAGCTATTAATACTATAATTACTAAAATTTTTTGTCTTTGACCATGCTTATGTTATCATAATATGAGCTTGGTTGCAGAAGAGTAAGGTTACCAATAATTATATGGATATAAGTAAAAGAGTCATCACATCACATAAGGTTCTCTTTTGTATACTTTCCATGGGTTCAACTCACATGCATGCCCTTCTATGTCTGATCATTTAGGTTTGGAATGATAGCACTTAGCACATTTTGCGAGGTTTTTGCAAATAATTTGAAAAGCTTATAATCTCTTTTTAATGGTAATGAATGGTTGTAGTATATTTGCAAGGTCCCTATACCTTAAAATATGTATGGTATGAGAAGTTTGTACAGAGTCAAACGTGCTGATGTTGAACGGGATAGCAAAAATGTGGTGCTATGTTGATGATAATATGGAGAACAATGATTTTAATGCATTAGAGAATTGCTTGCATTTCTAGCATGAGAAAATGGCAACATTTACTAAACGCCATGAGCAACTTTTTGATGTCAGAAAATGCAACCGCGAGCATTTTGCATGCGTTAAGGGGCTAGGACTAACTCCCAATGCAAAAATGCATTGGGATGTCAAGAATTTTTTGAAGCTAATAGTGGAAATGGAGACCTTTGTGACGAACATTGACACCCCACTTGAGAAGCTATGAGATCGAACAGCAAGAATTAGTTTGTGGCCACCCCAAGACTGAATTTCTTATTGGGTAGGGTTTGTAGGATCTAAGAGAGAACTTTGGTGGAATCTGATGAGTCAGTTACGTGTGGATGTGATAAGCCACTATGACCGTCATCAGTTCAATCGTTATGATTCTTGAACTGGAAGGGCAAAGTGAATCATGATCTTAGACTGCTTCTGAAATTCTGAATCATATGCTCAATCGGTGTGAATTGAATCATCTGATAATCTTTGATGGCTTGAAGAATATGAGAATACGGTTAATCCTTACGAAGTACTTGTAGAGGTCGAGGTGGATGGGATCAATCTGTTGAAGCTGTAAGCAGGAGACAAGGACGAGGCGGCATGAATAGGGATGGCAAGAGGAATGAGTGCTGATGCAACCGAGCAATGCTAGAGTAACTGGCGATGCAGCTGCAAGATCTCATTTCATTGCAGGAAGTTCATCGTTGTGTGCATAATTAGGATGAGACGTCGTCGTAGATGATCAGGAGCGAATGCGTATGGAAGGAGATCTTGGGCGTGATCAGCCGTGCAGGGGGTGCGAGCCAGTCCGGCTGCATTTGCTGGGAATCGGTGCAAAAATTCGCACTACGCATCATCACCACCACGCACCGATCCAATCTATCGCTACTATACTTACCATCATCATCATCACGCTTGACGAAGTTTGTGCTCTCTCTCACTCTCGGGTGCGCTGGTCGAGATGTTTTCCAACTTCAAAGTTCAAAGGCTCTTCGGCTGCGCGCTTGTAGCTTCGCTTCCCTTTAGGCGTGTTGCAAGTCATCTATCGAGGCGGAATCAGTACGCCCGTTCCTCGATTTCAGCCCCTCCCGCCTGGAAAAACCTGTCAAAAGCAGAATAAATCTGTCCTGCAAGAAAACGCCCTCTGAATCAGTGCCTCTTCATTCGGAGAGATATCGTCCTCCATTTATATCCAGTCTGAATTTCCTCCAAACTTTTCCAAGTTCCTCCATGTGAATTCATCTTTCTGAGATTAACTCAGCAGCGTCGCGAGTCGCAGCTGCACAGATTTTGTTTCCTTTGCCACTTTTGCAAACAATCCGAATCCCATTTATCTCGGCAGCAACGAATTCCGTGCCCGGATAACATAAACAATTCCATGCCTGCAGTGATTACTTAGCCGTCTTGTTGCGAAAACTCCTTGTGGACTCGGACCCGAGTATCGTTCTGTCAGGGCACAAAAACTGATGAAATTCTCCTTGCCAATCAACGGATCCCCCTTGACACAGCCAACTTGCGGGCATACTGTGCAACTGCATTGATTTTGTGTAAAATTCCGGGGGAGAGGGGAAACGCGCTTCTTCAGCCGATCGTAGAACGTACTCTGTGTATCGATTTCCATGCCCACTGATCTGTTTAAATCTTTTGGAAAAACGACTGCAGAATCAAAACGAATGCCAGCCCACTGTCAATCCCGATACGCTGCATCTTCCATTCTACGCAAACTCGCCCAGATTATTTAACAACCGATCTTTGGACAGCATCGGCGACGACAAACCTTATACGTGAATCGTGATATGTTGTTGTGTCGCTTCTGCTCGCGGACAAGCACGTGAGCTACCTTTTCTAGCATATAAAATCTCTCCTCTCTCGAGCCTGTTCCCTCGTGAACAACGAGCCCGGCGCCCTCGCTTCTTTCTACGAATCATCATAGCATAACTTGTGACTGTGAAGAATTCTTCGTGAAAGCCTAAAGGCATTTCGCCGTTTGAGGACGACGATCATATCGCAATCTTTTGAATCTCAAAGCTGCCGGGAGTGAACCAGATACGACTGGGAATATTGCCAATTGCCAAAGCTTCAACAAGGCTAATTCGTCACCTTATCATTGGCCGTAAAGTTCTCACGTCCATAGCTCTAGTCTTTTTCGTGAAAGATTGTTTCATGACTACTTGTGAACTCGCTTGCTGCTCTAAAACCAGGTGCCTCTCTCTCTCTCTCACACACACACACACACACACATACACAGACACATACACAATACTATAGCCCACAATGATGCTGCCATATCCTCATGCATACTTATTGTCATCATCACACTAATCTGTCTTCGCCTCAACATTCATTTTCTATCCTCCCCACACATCGAGCCAAGGGCCTTTCATGATCCCCTTTTTCCCACCTTGACTTCAAACCCTTCGTTCGTGAGTAATTATTTGTGTTTACATATTCTGTACATGTCATTTCCTTTTCCCAAACATTATTCACACTAATTGAGTCTTAAGTTTATTATGTACATTGTCAATTTTGAGTAGCATACATCATGGGAATAACTTTATGGTAATGATTACACAAACATGTTAATGCGTTGTGTGTCTTTCTGTGGGTGTGGGCATATGTGGAGAGAGAGAGAGAGAGATGCTAAGGGTAAAAGTTTTCACAATGATGATGTATATTTCCAGTTTCATGCACATATCCATGCAAACACACCATATATGCAATGTGCACATGCATGCACACACATGTTTGTGTGTGTGCGAGTGCTCATGCACATATATAGCTTAATCCAATAAATTTAACAAGGATCAAAGGAAAATTCAAGTTGAATATTCTTAATGAGAATGAATGACACATATGAGTTTTAGTTGTTTTCTTAACATGAAGGCTTGTTGCATGAAGTTTGTGATGAGGACCTATATGTAATGCAAGATCTTGTTCTTGATGATTATCCTTAAGGTAATCTAGATGCTAACATTCTATATTTCCAAACCTAACTTAGCATAAAACACATAAAGTCACTATAATTATAGGTATACTTGCATACCATTGGCTATATACAAAGTCATATTCATAAGCATCCAAAACTTTCTAGAAATTTTTATGACACTTATATTTATGTTATGGTTTCTAGTAAATGCCCTAAGCTTGTTTTAATCCACCCCTATAGTAGTATATATAATGTATTTTCCATTTTGCCTTTGTTTGAGTAAACACAATTTATTACATTGTCTATACACTATTCAAAGACTACTACAAGTCTTATTTAGATGTCCCTTCCAAAAAATCATTTTATAACTTCATCCCCTACAAATACCTTTATGCAAGAACCACCTCTTATTTGTAGGCCAGATAATCCAAAACAAGATGAAGCCAGAGCTTGATGATGGAAGAGTGTTATTCCATTCAAAGGAGACATGTAAGCTGCATACAAGAGGAATAGAGGAGCATTGGATATGCAAGATCAGGGCCTTGATGGCTTAAGTAGATACATGAAATTTAAAGTTGTGGCATGAAAGGTTTGGGCATGTAAGCTATGGGACTCTTTCAGGAACGAAGAAAGTTGTGACTTTTGGATGAAGGGCAAGACAAATTAGCAAGCATTCCCAAAGGAAGCTACTCAGAGAGCCAAAGTTCCACTTGAGTTGGTACACTTAGATATGTGGAAAAATGTCTATGATGTCACTTTCAAAATTTTACTATCTAACATTTATTGATCATTTCAGCAAATTTATAATGTGGATCTATTGTACTACTAAGAAGTCTCAAGCCTTCACCAAGTTTCAAGAGAGGAAGCTCAATGGAAGGCATGGGTCATGAAAGAGTCAGAAGAAGATCAAGACCTTTAGAGCTAAGTAAGGGGGAAAGTTTACCTCAAAGGATTTTGACACCTATAGCAAGAAGCAAGGGATCAAAAGGCAATTGACTATGAGGCACACTACCCAACAAAATGAGGTAGCTAAAAGGAAGAACCAAACAATCATTGGACTGGGCTTATGTATGCTAAGAGGGAGGAAGATTCCAAGGTCTTTTTGGGGTGAGCCTCGGATGAGGCAGTCCACATGGCTATCCACAACCTAAATAGAACAAAGACCAAAGCAATGGAAGGAATATAAAGCTTATTATGATAAGAATCCCATAATCCCTCATTTAAGGATATTTTGTTCTGATGCATATGTGCATGTGAATAAAGTAGGTAGGATCGAGTCTTATCCTAAGAGAAAAAGGTGTACATTCATAGGGTACAATGAAGAGTCAAAGACATATTGATTATATGACCTAGCAACGAAGAAGCTGGTGATAATTAGGGATGTGGTGTTCCAGGAGCCAGATCCCTAAGCAACTTTACTAGAAGCTTTACTTTATTCCTAGAGACCTAGATTGGATATCACACAAGAAAAGGAGACAAATAATCCAAAAGATGGAACATCAAAGATAGATTTTGAAGCACCCACAAAAAGGAAACCTAGCACCGCAAAGGAGAGAAAATTACCAAGTGATACATAAAGACTTTGGAGGATTCAGATGTGACAAAAATTTTGGAGGGTATTTTGGAGGTGAGGAGGTCTCAAAGGAAAGCCCCTACCATAAACTATGGTTTGATGGTCTTGATCCAAAAGATCATGGAACCAAGAACCTTTGAAGAAGCAAAGGGAGTCCCAGAGTGGTAGGCTACTATGAAAGCTAAAATGGATGGGATTATGTTGATAGACATCAAAAGAGAAAGATTATTGGAACCAAGTGGTTTACCACACTAAGTACAAGTATGTTGTCACTTTTGATAAGTACAAGGCAAGATTTATGGTAGAATGCTATGAGAATGCTATGCACAGGCAGCTCACAAGCAGGAGTTGACTATGGAGAGACATTTGCTCCTACAACGAAAATTATTGCCATCCGCATGGTCATAACTTTGGTAGCCCACTATCAGTGGATTATGTTTTAGACGAACATAAAGTTAGACTTATTGAATGGTGAGGCACAAGAAGAAGTATATGTTGAGCAACCAAAAGGGGGCTTCGGTGGTGGGAAGAAGATGTGCAAACTTTACATGGAATTATATGGGCTAAAATAGGCCTCAAGAGCATGGTGCTAATGGATTGATGACTATTTCCATGAGATTGATTTATCTCATAGTCCCTTGGATCCTAACCTCTATTTGCTCATAGAAGGAGATAAGACCATGATAATTATCTTGTATGCTAATGATTTGATAAGAACAAGTGATCGTATGAGGAAGATTTAGAAGTTTAATTAATGCAAGAGTTTGACATGATAGATTTGTAGCTCCTCCATTATTTCCATGGGATAGAAGTCTGGCAAAAGAATTAATACATATTCATTTGTCAAGAGAGGTACTATCATAAGGTGTTGAAATAATTTTAGATGCAGCATTGCAAAGAGGCACCAATTTTATGGATTTTGGGACCAAGCAAAGAGGCACCAATTCTATAGAGTTTGGGACCATGTTGAGCAATGAGTTGGTAGATGCAACTGCATACTAGAGAATGGTTGGTAGCCTATTGTACTTAACTAATATCAAGCATAACATTTCTTTTTTAGTTATTGTACTCTCTCAGTTCTTAACCAAACAATGAGAGAATTACATGAAGCTTAGATTCAACATTCTTAGGTACCTCAAATGCACAACCCAAAATGAGATCATGTATGGGTGGAATCAAGAAGAGGCAGACAAAAAGGCATGTCCAAGACATTGCCCACTCAATGAAGAGGCGTGCAATATAGCTGCAAACAAATTACACAACAACACAAAGCAACTATAGATGTGCCTGATAGAGGCACAAAATAACAGGCGTGTCTATAGGCGCAAATAAAATTAATGAAATAATGGGCGCATCTATAGCACGGTAAGTTAACACGTTTATCAGTGCGGTTATACATACGTTTAATAGCACGTCTACATTGTATATTAGACGCGCATTTAGATGCATTTATAAATGCATAACGGAGTTTAAAATTGTGCTACAGGCTGATAAATGTGCATCATTGCTTTCTAAACATTGCCCATGATTACCAAAGCACATAATAAAAAGAAATATCAATGCTATGCATGTGTCACACACGATAATATGCTTTTTGCCAAATGCATGATAATATACAAAAATTAAGTGAGGTGAGGAGAATGAGACACTATATAAAATAGTTTTGCCAATATGTAAGAAATTTGAATGAGACAATGATGGGCTATGGTTTGATCTCATCCTCAATGAGATCAACCCTTGCCAAACTATCTTCTTAAATATCCAAACCAATGTGGAGATCTACAAATACATTCAGCCCACTACTACTTGTGCTACTGTGCTCATCGAAATCAACATCACCAATGGTAGGCTCGTCCTAATGGGCAATGACCTGAATATCTATATCTTCTATCTCATGATTATCCTCCTCTCTCGTATCAGGATCATCATCATCTCCATGGCCATGATCATCCTCCATACACTCCATATTAGTAAATGTACTATACATCACTTTGGAACATGGCGTAATAGGTATGATGTGCCACCACCTATTATTATCCATCATTGGTTGATAGACAACCTATTCAAACACAAATACAAACATGTTATTTTCCTTGTGTCGAAGATATCAAATATAAATAAGTGAGTATTTTTATATATGTGTATAGCAGCTATTCACATTCTTGCAGTAGTACTAGTGTGTCCTTCTTACTTTGGCCAAACTTTGTGGAGTCAATTGTTACAAAGCCACTTGCATGGTGTTTTATTGTTGCATTAGGGCCTCTTTCCACCATGTCCTTAAACCACTTGACATCCAAAACATACACAAAGAAGTGCCGAAAGTCAAGCTTAATAATATCTTGAATTATGCCACAATAATCATCCATGGCTCCATTGGCTCTCTCAAATCTAGGAATGACATACCCTCACACCATATAGCATTGAACATAGTACACTACACCAAGACAAAATAAATTGAATAAGAAATCTAAACTCCTAATTTATGCATAGCATTCTATATACCGACCTTTTGCATGCATCCTCTAGCATACTCCCATTCTTTCATTGTGATATGTATCCCCTTGTCTCTCTCTGCTCTCTCCATTTTGTCAACTATCAAATCAACATGAATATCCTTTGGAAGTGCTCTTAGATGCTCAGGGTATGGCACATGAGATCCATGGTGTGTACGAAAGAGGGCCCTTTCTCCTTGTCTTCTTGTCTTTGCATCCTCATATATTGTTACCCATCTTTCCATCACATCACTATTAAGCATGCAATAGAGGTTTACACTATTAAGCAACTCCCTATCCATTACTTTTCTTTGTCCTTTTCCTTAATGCAAAATAGAGGTCATCCTTAGGTGTTGTCATCTCTCCATAGTCGTGGGAGAGAGCTATCCACATCAACAAGAAACTTAGAAATACATACAAGCGACTCTTGTACCAACCAACCCTCGGCCATGCTATCTTTAGGCCTTGCATTTTGCCTCATGAAACCATTCAAGGTCTTCATGAAGCGCTTGAGGAAGAACAACCATCGTGCATGTATAGTGCTGCATATAGCAATCTCATCCACCAAATGCACTATGGGGTGTAGTTGGCTTGTGATAAGAAGGGCTATTATCACCATCACTCCATGCATCCATAATGCTCCCTCCTGAAGATCCCACCTCATATTGCCGATGCTTCGCCTCCTCATGACGAGGGCAACATATGTGGGTGTGGCACTACATCCTATATCAAATTAGAAAAGGATCATATATCAAACATCTAAACACCCATACATATCTCAATCAAACTCAATGCTTTAACACTGACCATGGATATGGTTACATCCCATTCTCCATACTTCGAGATGTGACTGAGTGTAATTCTACGTGCACGATACATGTTTCCTCGACATCAATCACACATACATTTGATTTTTTCCTCCAACCACATTTCTAGATGGTGGATATGTAGGGATTCATCCTCACTAGAGGTACTTGTTGAAGATGAAGACATTCTACAAGTAATAGCAACTCAAAAAAATGTTAGTACTTGCAAATTTAATCCCAAAACTGTGTAACACATCTATTAGGATGTTTGTACTATTAAATGCATCTATAGGCGTGTCTAATACACAATGTAGATGTGCCAATAGACATGCTAACTAGTTTTTAAACCTACATGTTGTTCATTTTCTCACTCCGCCATGCTTGCATTCCTTTCAACACCCACACCCACCTCCTCCAAGAGGAACTCATCTCTAGGTAGCTTACACCTCATCTCCAAGCATACAAGAGAAGAGGGTGAAGAAGGAAGCCACAAGAGAAGAAGCTTTTGAGAAGAAAGAGAAGAAGCTTTTCATACCTCTATCCAAGGTAAGTCTCTTGTCAATTGCTCTTCTCTCTCAATCTATGATGCTTCTTGTACTTGTGGAAAGTTGTTCTCTTCAGATTTGTTCTTTGTCGCATGCAAGAAATAGTCTTTGGGTACTTTTGTTCTTTTTGGGGGTCGGTTTGTCTATCATTGTTAGTTTTTATCAAGATTCGTTTATCAGAGCATGTGTAGAAGCACATAAAAAATTATTCTGAATTGTACACTCACACCTATAGATGTGCTATTAGCCACATCTAGAGTAGATGCATTGCAACAATTCTACAATTCTATCCTTCTTCTCCTTCTCCTTCTCCTTCTCCTTCTCCTTCTCCTTTCCCTTCCCCTTCCCATCTCCCTTCTCCTTCCATTCTCCCTTCTTCTTCCATTCTCCCATCTCCCTTCTCCATTCTTCCTTCTCTTTCTCTTCTCTTACTCGATCCTTCCCTTCTCCTTTCCCTTGCATGCATGTTTAAGTTGAATTTTCAATGCCTTAAGCATTCATGAGGAAATAAGGGATTGCATGAGGTAAATTGGGATTGCAACATGAGGGAGGGATAGGGAAAGAGAGCATGCATGATGGAAATCACAGGATTGCATGAGGGAAATTGGGAAATTGACATAGCTCTTTTATTTATGCATATGGAAGGAGGACATGCATGATGGAAAACACCCCTCTTCTTTCTTTCTTTCTTCTTTTCTCTACTCTTCTTATCTTCAACCCTTCTTCTCTTCTCTTCTAATCTTCTTCTCTTCTTTTATGTCATTCATCATGTGGCCAAGAAGCTCTTCAAGAGCCTCCCTTGACCCTCAAAATGCCTTCTTACAGTAGTTATATAACATTTTGGGGAACCCTCCCACTTTATAGGAGTTATATACATACATGAAGAGCACTCAAAACACCCCTCATGAGTTGAGACTACACACTCCAAACCACCCCACACCCACACCACGTGAGATTACTCCTGTGGAGTTGAGACAGCCCAATAGGTGGTTGAGCCACCAGCCTTCTCCTCGATCATCAAGAGTCCCTTCTCCCCTGTGGTTTGGAGTCCCTTCTCTCTTGCATTCTAGAGTCCCTTCTCCCTTGCGGCAGTCAGGAGTCCCTTCTAGGTCGCAGAGCCGCCAGTGTACTCCCGTGCAATTGGGAGCTCCTTCTCTAGAGGCAAGTGCCCATCGTAGTAGCTCATCACGACATGGCAACAGGTGTAGTAGCAAGGAGAGCTCTAGCACATGATGCATGGTATAGTGCTTTAGAGGCAACATTGGGGGTGGAGAGGATTCAGATGTAGACGTGCCAGAGGGTGATGGTACGATCTACTATGATATCACTGAGATAGGCGACATCTTGCTAGAAGGGGGAAGGACATCATGGCCTTCATGCACTTTGTAGTTCATAGCAACTATAGAGATTGCTTTATTCCATTCAAAGAGTAGAAAAAAGTTCGGTTGATGATATTATCAACACTATACGTAGGAGATATCCCAATCCAGAATGTGTTGAGTTCACTGACAAATGGGCAAAGACCACGATTACCATTATCCTTGCCAATAAGAGATCTTTGCTTAAGAGGCAGGCACTAGCTAAGATTGCCAAGAGAGAGGGAGTTCAACCACCAAGGGGCCAGCCCCACATTGCTCATAAGCGCGAGCGGAAGAAAGCGATGAAGGCAACGAAAGTAGACCCCAGTCTGTAGCATGTGGAGACATGACGGAAGAAAGCGATATGGAGACGTGCAGTTTGGAGTAGGGGGTATTGCATCATGGGAGGCCCAACTTGTAAGTACTGATCTCAAATTATATTGTGTTTATGTAGTTTATTAGGAGGTTGTTCCTTTGTACTATCCCCTCTGCAAATTGTGTCATCTTGCAACTTGATATCGTGGGTAGATATCCTACTCCTACCGAGATAGCCTATCATCATGGACATCACAAGCGACATACTTGGAGGTACTTCTATGATAAGGGATTGATTATTGAGGAGAAGTATATCCGGGCTACTGGAGCGCCCTTGCAGGTATTTAAAAGTACTTAAAAAATGTCAATGTCGTAAATAAAGATTTGATTTTTCATACATTGATACATGTCCCTCGTTTATAGGCTCCTGGGGAAATTGAGGAGGAAGAAGGCGAGGATATTGAGGAGGAAGAAGGCAATGAAGATGGGAGTGAGGACGAGGATGCCTCTGATTAGTCATAGAAGTAGTACTGGCTATTCTTTTTTGTACTTGAAGCCATAGGTGGCTTGGTTTCGTGGTATATGTATATACAAGCACTTTTTGGGCTATGAATTAATATACACTCCTCTTATTTTTTGTACTTGAAGCCACATGTGGATTGTATGTATATACAAGCACTTTTTGATCTATGAATTAATATACACTCCTCTTATTTTTTTGGCATTCAATTTCCTTGTGCAATGTTTTATCAATGAATGCTTTGTGATGTAAACGTTTTGGAGTTGTAGTTTTATTCGAAATTCTAATCATTGGCTATAGACATGCATGGAATCGTGCAAATTAAAATGCTATTGGCTATAAGAATCGCATTGCACACTATAGAAATGAGATTCCTGTAATCACACAGCATACATAGCATTCTGTTCAACCAGACATCATTCTGTTAAAAAAAATAAAATTATGTAGAGCGTCTATTAGTTCGTCTTTCTATATTTTTTTTAAAAATTTCTACAAAGCATCTATTAGAGCATCTAATAGTACCTCTATGGGTGAGTCTCTCTATTATATAGATGCACCTATAGATGCAGGTCCATAGACACGCAAATAGACATGTTCGTCACTCTTTTTTAAAATTCAGTAAACGCATCTGCAAATGCTTTTATGGATGCATTGTGTTGTTGTGAAATTACCTTTATGAACATCTACAATTACCTTGGGCATTTCTTTAGTGTCCTTAGGCAATGTCTAGTCCTTCACAAAGCTCCATTACAGAAGACCATTCACATCCAAAATCGAAGCCCAATAAACTAGGATCCACATGCACTTTGATTTGAGTAAGGGATCACAACAACTGGTATCAAATTGTCTTGGGCACACAATACCAATCTAAAGAAATTGTTGGTAGGAACAAAATGGAATTCCTAGCATTTATGTACATCACAAAGATATTGGGGCACCACTTCACAATTTCTTTGGAAGTATTTATCTTTGTTTTTCCCTCAGGGGGGTCACTCATCATATGAAATCCTATCACGTGAGTTCAACAGAAGGATATTTTTTATTTCTAAAATTTACAGAAATAAATATACATAAGGGACTATTTAAAATAGTTTTGGAAAAAATTTACAGATTTGTATAGAAAAGGGGTACATTTTATTAAATGAAAAATTTATAGATAAGGGATTTTAGAAATAGGCCTTGAATGCACGTGATATAGAGGGTTTATACATAGTGACCCCCCCGAGGTTTTTCCAAAATTTTGGCAACTATTATACTTGACATCACTTGCATAACAAATAACAACTTGGTATCACTTGCAACCATAAATTGTAAATCATTCGTGTATATGGTTAATCATGGTAAACAATGTAGTGTAGCAAGGTATTTCCACATCATAAAAAATGTAAAGTAACTAAGTTGGACATTTAGAAATCCAAAATGTATTTCCACATCATAAAAAATGTACATTAAGGAAGATGGACGTAAAAAGATGTATTTCCACATTATAAGAAATGTACATTAGGGAATATGGACACTAATATAATACATGTATTTCAAAACATTAAGGAAGTTGGACATTAAGGAAGTCGGAGAGTAATGAAGGAATTGTGTTTCAAAACCTTAAGGAATATGGGCATTAAAGGCTTGAGCTTAAGATTTTAGAAGTAGAAAAAACACATTTTTCATTGAAATGAGTGCATTTCATCCACATTAATTATTGCCAACAGGGCCCTCCAAATTTCAACTTCTTGCAATCTTGTAGCTTGCCATAATTTGCAGTGGTAAAGGCATTGTCAGAATTTATACTCTTTCTCATAATCTTGAAAGCCCAATCACCTATGGCTCCCACCTTATTTTGCTTCAAGCAAGATGTGCCTATGGAAATCAACAATTATTACGTGACAAAAGAAGGATTTCTTGACATGATTTGGCTATAAAAAGTGGGTATTACTTGTTACACACCTTTAAATAGTTACTTTAACAACAAAATTCTTTCATCATTCTTCGACTTTAATTCAACTTAGCACTTATGGAAGAGAGAACATAGAAATGGGAAGGATCATACTAAGGTCTCTATTTTACCCTTGAGTTGATATCATAAAAGTTCCCCATGAAAGAGAATCTAGTGAACTTCATAGGCTCATCTACAAGGATGTTAGTAGCTTGCTATACTATTGAGTCCATAGAGAGTCCATCTTAGATAAATTCATCTTCAAAATATCTTGATTCATTTGAATATCAAGTTGATATTCATCCTCATTATTAGTACCATCCTCAACCTCATCCTCTTTGCTATGACCAATACCTATGTTTGCCGCCTCTTCTTTAGGCTTTGGCCATCTTATTTTTGTTTATAGATGAATAGTAACTGAAAAATAAACTTGTATAATTAAAATATTAATAGCTCCAAAGTATTTTGGAAAGTAGAAAAAGCTTTCAACCACATTATATAGGTAATGAGACAAATATAAAAATATTTTAGAGTTTTAAAGTGGAAGTTAATTTAGCTTGATGTAATTCTTTAAAGCTTGGAAATCGATTTAAAGCTAGGTAAAGCGGTCGGGGATGTCACTATGTATAAACCCTCTATATCATGTGCATTCAAGGCCTATTTGTAAAATCCCTTATCTGTAAAATTTTCATTAATAAAGTGTACCCTTTTTTTATACAAATTTATAAATTTTTTACAAAATTATTTTAAATACTCCCTTATGTAAATTAATTTTTGTAAATTTTAGAAATTAAAAATATCCTTATGCTGAACTCACGTGATAGAGTTACATATGATGAGTGACCCCCCTGAGGCAAAGCGTGGCCACATAATTAGAGTGTGGACTACTCTTGAAAGCATGGACTATACTTTGAAGAGTGGCATATGATTTAAAGAATTTGTGTTGCTTTCAAGTGTTTAACTTGCTTTTAAGACAATTCTTGAAAGCGCCTACCTACATTGTGAAGATTAGGTACCACTTTATGGCTTCAAGATGCAATTCAAAGCCTGTTTAACTAGTGTAGAGTGAAAAAAAAGGTACCTATGCTCGTTCTTGAACCCTTCGCCCATTGATTAGTTGGCCTACACACCATTTTCTTTGGTATGGTCTGAGTGCATCCATGCTGCACTTGCACTAACCAACAACTACTATAGTGCTAACAAAACACATTGGGTGGAACATGTGCAAGCAAGGAAGCATGTACAATGCTATGATATTGCTTGACAAATAGGAAACCCACATTAAACACATTTACTCAACTCAAAGCCAAAACACCACTCATGCAATGGTCCACTTTGGGGGGCAAAATGGAAAATGTCTCTTATTATGCCCTCATCTCTCAAGGCCTTCACAAAATGTAGTTGGTATTTTGCTCTATCCAATCTCCCATCAATGCTGGTGTAATAATCCTAGATGCCAATGTTCAATAGAAAGCACAGCATTAGGTGTGGGATTCATTCATAGAAAAAGAGTGAAATGTACAAAAAAAATTCTTCAACCCAAAAAAATTGGTTCAATAAATTGTGTAGGGCTAGTGCTAATTTATCTCAGTATTGTCAACACAAAAATTCAAGTGGGTTGCACCAACTCCACTGCCTAGCTTTTCAAGGTGTCACGTATTGACCAGAATCTCTATCTTCAATTCTCTAATAGCTTTATCATTTAGAGAGGGATCTGTTCTTAGAGCAAACAACCTACGTTGTAGGATTGTATCTCACTTGGATGTCCTAATGTAGAAGAAAGTCAAATGGGAGGAGAGTAAGGAAGAAGAGTAGGAAGAAAAAATAGAATTCATGGAGAATAAGGAATGAGAAAAGGTAGGAAATGAAATTCTATAAGAAGAGGTAGGAAATAAAAGTCAAGGAGAAGAAAGAAGGAAAGCAGGAAGAAGAAAGTTTTTTGTGTGAAACTTTAGTACATGCAACCTCAAGCTAGTTGTAGTTAGGGGAGAGAGAAGATTGAAGCTAGATTGAGTTTTGAAAGTGATAGTACATGGGAATGTAGAGTACATGCAAACATCGACAAGTAATGACTTTGCAAAATCAATAGTAACTCTAGATGTCTTTTCAAAATCCCTCAAATTCTACCAAAGTCCTTTCAAAATATGCTTTGGTACACTTGAACGCACCCCTACTTTTGACACTATCAAGCATACCCTATCAGTATTTCAGATTCTATGATTGTGCATATTCAGGATGCAAGCATGCCGAAGGAGGCATGGGCTACTTTGACAAAAATGTATAGCACAAATATGCAAGCCAAGAAAATGCAGCTCAAGCAGGAGTTGCATAATGTGCAGAGAGAAAATATGAGCATCAATGACTACCACATGAAGGTGAAGAAGATTGCAGATGCACTTGCTTCTATTGGATCACCAGTGGAAGATGATGATTTAGTTTCTATGACCTTGAATGGTCTAGAAAAGGATTATGCACAATTTTGGACATCCATTGCCATCCATGAGAATTTTCCTAATTTTGAGGAGTTGATTGCTCTTCTAATTTCTGAAGAGCAGAGAAATGGTGGTGCATCTTCTCTAGGAGGAACTTCAAAAGAAGCTGTCTGCTACTCAAATGCTAGAAGAGGTAGAGGCAGAGGTAGAGTAGGCTGATTTGGAGGCCGTGGTAGAAATCAGAATACTCAACAAATTCAAGAAAACCAGCCCTATGGAGGAGGACGTGGTAACTTTAGAGGTAGGGGGAGCCAAAGAGGTCATGGTGGATGGCAGAGAGGCCAAAATGCAAACAACAATGTTGAATGCTACTTCTATAGTAAAATGGGTCATATGGTTAAAGATTGCTATAAAAAGCAGAATGACATCATGACTGAAAAATTGCAGCAAGGCAATTATGCATCCTCTAGTAGACAGGGTGGTGACAAAAATGAGCATATGTTTATGGTGCAGCACATGACCAATTCTGTGACAAGTGCAGAAGAAAGCAATGATGTGTGGTATGTTGACTTAGGTGCATCAAACCACATGACAGGTCATGTAGAATGGATGCAAGATGCAAGGAAAATGGAAAGACCAGGATTTGTGGAGACTGGTGATGATATTGCACATCCTATTGTGCAGATTGGTAAAATTCCTTCTCGGGGGGGTCACTATGTATAAACTCTCTATATCACGTGCGTTCAAGTCTTATTTGTAAAATCCCTTATCTGTAGATTTTTCATTAATAAAATATACCCTTTTTCTATACAAATCTGTAAATTTTTTTTGAAATGATTTTAAATAATCCCTTATGTAAGTTAATTTCTGTAAATTTTAGAAATTAAAAATATCCTTTTGTTGAACTCACGTGATAGGGTTACATAAGATGAGTGACCCCCCCGAGAATTCCTTTGTCTGTGTAGGATGGAAAAAAGAAATACCTGTCTGATATATTTCATGTCATGAATATCACCAAGAACCTGGTTTCTATTGGGCAAATGGTTGAGTAGGGCTTGTAGGTCAGATTTAATCCTCATGGATGCTTTGTTGAGGATATGAAAAATAAAGGTCGCTTGATAGAAAAAGGGAAGAAGAAGGGTAGGATGTTTACATTGGATGTAGACATGCCTGAATTGAGTGTAGCAATGTTTGCACATGGGACCGGTGTAGTTGCATATATTGATATCTGGCATAAATGCATTGGTCATGTTAATGTATAGTGACTTAAATTAATGCAGGCCCAAAATATTGTTGCAGGATTGCCTAAGTTCAAGGTTGTAGAAATGCATAAGGTATGTGAAGCCTATCAATTTGGAAAACATGCAAGGAAACCATTTCCTAGACATGTTCAAGAGAGCAAGAGGCCATTGGAATTAATCCACTTTGATGTGTGGACTACTAAAGCTGCATCTATTGGAGGCTATCATTATTTTGTCACTTTAATTGATGACTATAGCAGAAAAGTTTGGGTGTATTTTATGAAAAAGAAAAGTGAAGTGTTTGGGCATTTCAAAGCGTTTAAAGCTATGGTTGAAAAAGAAATAGCCCTGCAAATAAAATGCCTAAGGTCAGATGGAGGGGGAGAGTACCTCTCAAATGAGTTTACAAGTCCCCTACAGGAGCATGGCATAAAGCAGAAATATTCATGTAGTCATACCCCACAACAAAATGGACTTGCAGAAAGGGAAAACAGGCATATTAGAGAGGTATCTCGTGCCATGCTCAATGAAAAAGACCTGCCAAATTATTATTAGGCTGAAGCAGTTCCTAAAACATATGGCATTGATTATGAAGAAACATTCAGCCCGGTTGCAAGGATGGAAACTGTAAGAGTAGTCATTGCTATGGCTGCATCAAAGGGATGGTCTTTACATCAGATGGATGTAAAGAATGCTTTCTTGCATGGTGATTTGCAAGAAGAGGTCTATATGGAGCAGCCACCAGGTCTTCATGCTCTTCAACCTGAGTTTGTTTGCAGGTTGAAGAAAGCCTTGTATGGCCTGAAGCAAGCACCCAGAGCATGGTCTGACAAGATAGGATAGTATCTTGTCACTATTGGCTTTTAGATTTCCAAGGTAGATTTCTCACTTTATGTGAGAAAAATAGAGAAAGGCATTATACTGCTTGTCATTTATGTTGATGATTTGATCATCATAGGTGATAGTGATGAAGATATCCTTCATGTGAAAATGCTATTGAAGCAAAAGTTTGAGATGGAGGATTTGGGAGAGTTGCGTTACTTCATGGGCATTAAGGTGATTAGATCCACAAGTGGGATATGGCTCTTGCAGAGGCAGTATGGATTGGACATGCTGTCCAAATATGGGATGACATACTGTATGCCTATTTCAGTTCCTTTGGAGCAAAATGTGAAGTTGAGCACAGATGCAGGTGAGCTTCTAGAAGACCCTACTATGTACAGATTCATAGTAGGAAGTTTGATTTATATGACTATTGCCAGGCTAGATTTGAGCTATGCTATTGGTTTGGTAAGTCAGTTTATGCAGGCTCCAAGGAAACTGCATTTGGATGCGGCTAGATGCATACTAAGGTATGTGAAGTCAACATTGCAGTATGTACTATTTTAAATATGAGACTGGATTTAGATATAGTTGCATGGATACACTGATGCTGATCGGGCTGGTAGTATTTCTGATAGATGATCTACAAGTGGATATATGTTCTCTTTTGGGAGTGCTACAGTCACTTGGAGCAGCAAGAAATATCCTACAGTTGCCTTGTCGAGCACAGAGGCTGAGTACAGGGGTGCAGCAATGGCTACATGTGAGGTAGCTTGGTTGCATAAGTTACTTTATGATATGCATCAGTCTACAGATGGGCCATTTGTCATTTATTGTGACAACATGAGCAGTATACACTTGGCAAATAACCCAGTCTATCATGCTAGAACAAAGCACACTGAGGTGCATTATCACTATGTGGGGGAGAAGGATCTAGTAGGTTTCGTTGATCTAGTTTACGTCAGCACAGAGGATCAGGTAGCTAACATATTTAGGAAGGCATTGGGTGAGTCAAACATCCATATCATTTTGTCAAAATTGATGACAATCTCATTATTCTCACTTAACAGAGAGTGGCACTAGTGCCATTCTCATGATTCTTGCTATGAAAAATGGTACCAGTATGACTCTCTCTTTTGTGAAATACCTAGATCCAATCTCCAAAATAACTTGTAACTTGAATTGAACAATATACTTGAAAATTTCATGAACAAATATAGCAATAAAAAGAGAGGATTACTTACATCCCAATTTTGGCGATCTGCATGACTTTTCACAAGTCTTGGGGCTGGCTTATTTGGTCGTCCAAACGCAGTCCATGGGGACCTTAAATGTTGCAAGATGTTAATGTATGGTTGGTTCTTTAGAATTGTTTGAGCCTCCATGTTAGCCATCGATGATATCTTGTAGCTCACACCGACCAGAGAAGCATTGACAACAATGCATGAATTCCTTCTTATATAGAAGCTCTTCCTTACAGCAAACATTTCTCCTTGTGCATGTTTGCTCTTGTGGTACACTTTCCACGAAAAATTTTGTTGCAAGTATTGAGTATTGTCTTGCAAGAATCCAATAATTATATTCTCACAATCTTTCTTTTTGTACCTCATCCTTGTCCATTGGAGTGTTTGAGTGCATGTGGAAAGGCATGAGATATGCACATATTGCCGGGTTGACATAGTAGCAAAATTGTGTACCAATTCATTGACATATGAAAGAGTCAAGGTCCTGTACACATATTGACTTGGTGCTTTATGGCAATTCACAACCGGAACCCACACCTCATACTCAAGCCCAAACGGGAAATACTCTACATAATCCATAAATCTTGACAAGCTAGTATCCTTCTCAAATTTTTCAATTTTCTTTTGGATTGCTTTATAAGAAATATTTTTCATTGCTTTCTCATGTGGCACTATTCTGTCTTCTATTCCAGACACATTTGGCTTGTCCCCGAGAGTGCTTGTATCCCCAGTCATATCTTTGTTAAACACCTTCTCTTTAGCCATTCTAGTGCTAGATAGTGGATAGTGGACTTGACTCTTTCTCTTCAGCCTTCTCTTTGTTTTTTCTTCAATTCTCTTGAGTTTCTTTGATCCCTTATTACTCATGGCATTATCTTCCTTTAAAGTCTTTAACACTGCAGAAAAGGCATCCAAGATTTGAATGTTGTTTAAATTCTCATGGTCAATGGTCCATCCCTTGGATTCCATGGAGTCATCCATATTGGATATCATCCTAGCATTGTCATAGAAAGTGGGATCCAAAAGATACACTGTATAACCATCGGGTTGAACCTCAAGACAATTTGTTTCTTGGACTTTAGTTTCCACTATCTCTTTAACCTCCCCCACATCTTCAAATGAAGTTTCTAGGAGATTAACAAAACAATGGATCTTCTTGAGCCACTATAGTCCACTACTGAATATGTCCAAGTACCATCCCTTTCCAGTAGAGATTCCATCAAAAGTTCTCACCTCTGAAACCTTTCTCTTTCCTTTAGCCATTTCTACATGAGCAATTAGAGAGAATTGTATGAGAGTTATATTTAAAGATTTATACTACTAATAATTAGAGATAAGAGAGAAAATAAGATCATTTTGGGGGAGATTTGAATTACTAATAGTCTCTAGAATATGATTTTGAAATGGCTAATTTGTTTGGTTGATCTGTTTTCAACATGTTTTTTGGTTGGTCATTGTTCCCAATCTACTTAACGTTGGCTTAGAATGAGATGGCACAAGTGCCATAAAAATCAATGTGTGTTTGTGTAGAATGGCATTGGTGCCATTGAATATGTTGTTATAGGATTTCTCCTTGCAACCTCCATTACAATATATACCATAGCAAATCTAAACCATGAGAGTTTGTGGATAGTGGCACTGTGCCAATGTCTCAAAAATGTTATGCATAAATACTCCACATCCATTTCCATCTTCCCTATTAGCATGGCACTACTACCAATCTACTTAACACTGACATAGATATAGAATGAGAGTGGCCGTTAAGTTACAAATCCTAAAACAAAGGGATCAACTAGTGAGAAAATAACAAGGAGGTACACATGAGATTGGCACAAGTGCCATTCTGTACAAACTCACATGCATGATTCTCTTTGTGACAGACACAAATGAGATTGGCACCAGTGCCATTATGATAGAGAGTGCCATTCTAATCCATGAGAGTTTGTGGATAGTGGTACTGTGCCAATGTCTCAAAAATGTTATGCATAAATATTCCACAGCACTGCTACCAATCTACTTGACACTAACATAGATATAGAATGAGAGTGGCACCAGTGCCATTCCCTGTTAGCATGGCACTGCTACCAATGTACTTAACACTAATATAGACATAGAATGAGAGTGGCAAACTAATTATGATTGTGGAGATTGGCACTAGTGCCATTCTCCACAAACTCTCATGGATTATGATGGCTCCCAGGGTCCAGTGACAAAATAAGAAGGCGGTACATGAATTGCATGAGATCGGCACAAGTGCCATTCTCTAAAAACTCACTTGGAGAATTCTCTACAATCTTACTTCAGTGGGCACTGATCTGATTCTCTTTGTGACTAACACAAATGAGATTGGCACCAGTGCCATTCTCATCCATGAGAGTGTGTGGATAGTGGTAGTGTTCCAATCTCTAAAAAATGTTATGCATAAATGTCCTACATTTGTTTCCATCTTCCCTATCAGCATGGCACTGCTGCCAATCTACTTGACACTGACATAGACATAGAATGAGAATGGCACTAGTGCCATCCTGATAGAGAGTGCCAGTGTCTCAAAAATCTTATGTATAAATGTTCCCACATCTATTTCCATCTTCCCTGTTAGCATGGCACTGCTGCCAATCTACTTGACACTGATATAGACATAGAATGAGAGTGGCACCAATGCCATTCTGATAGAGAATGGCACTAGTGCCATTTTGATAGAGAGTGCCATCCTGATAGAGAGTGTCACTATTCCACATTTGTTTCCATCTTCCCTATCAGCATGGCACTACTGCCAATGCTTGACATTGACATAGACATAGAATGAGAGTGGCACCAGTGCCATAGAGAATGGCACTAGTGCCATTCTGATAGAGAGTGCCATCCTGATAGAGAGTGCATAGAATGAGAGTGGAAAACTAATTGAGATTGTGGAGAATGACACCAGTGCCAATCCCCACAAACTCTCATGGATTAGGGTGGTTTCTAGGGTCCAAAGTAAAATAATTCCTATTCATCACATTATCAAATCTCAAGGTCTAGTAGTTATGCTATAAATCCTCAAACAAAGGACTGGAGTAGTGACAAAATAAGGAGGTACATGAATTGCATGTGATTGGCACAAGTGCCATTCTGTACAAACTCACATGGAGAATTCTCTACAATCTAACTTCAGGGGGCATGATCTGGTTCTGTGTGTGATTGACACGAATGAGATTGGTGCCACTACCATTCTCTCTATTTTCCATACTCTTCTTCCTCTCTCTCCCTCTCTCTAGCTCTCACTCTACCTCTTTCTCTATATTCACGGACAGGATTCCTACACTTATCCTCTCTCTCTCTCTCTCTCTCTCTCTCTCTCTCTCTCTCTCTCTCTCTTTCTCTACATAACAAATTGGGAGGTATATCTTGGGAAAAACAAGTGATAGAGGTGAAGGAAAGTGATCTAAAACATAAATTATACAAAAGGTGAAATAAATAATTGGCCAAAAGTGGTCTGAGGATAAGACTGCCTCAAAAAGGGTGCTTCTTTCACTTTACATCATTGTCTGCTCCCTCACTTTCTATCACTCTTGAAGGAGGGGTGGCTCACTATGCATCCCTCACTATCGCTCTCCCACTTTCCTACTCTCACTTTCCTTCCAAGAAAATGGCCAATTACTATGTGACTTCATTTACTAAACTCAAATTTTGTCTTAGATCTCTTTTGTATGGACCCATGAGTGGAAAATCATTCAAGGAGAATATGTTATGCCCAGGGCACTTGATTTGAACTCAACAGAAGAGGTGAATAACTCTAGCTTTCTTTTTTGCTTCTTTTAATCGCGTACTTCTTATGCTAAAACGAGCTAAATTTTCATACAGGATATGGTGGCGGCTAGAAGCTATATTGAACAAAACGGTGAAGATGAGGAAAGCTAGGAGCAAAAAGAGTTTTTGAATGGTTACAAGTTGGTGGAAGATTCAAAACAGGTTGTGAGGAGAGTCTGTGAGGAGATTTGCAATGCCATCCCTGGTTACACATGGCCTGCAGATTTAAAGTCCGCTTGTTTTCATAAAGCCAATGCCATAGTAGGCACTTTCGAGGAAATATGCTCTCTGTAATGGTGTAATAGTCAAGTGATGGAAATTTAATTCCACAGAGACTTATGTGTTTTCTAAAGTTGTATTAGACAAGAAATGGAAATACAATTCCACAAAGACTTTTTAGTTCTCTAATGTAATAGAGAAGGGGTCAAGATATACTTCTCTCTCTCTCTCTCTCTGTATGTGTGTGTGTGTGTGTGTGTGTGTGTGTACATAGAGTGTGTACAAAAGAAAGTGATTAGGAGAGTTGGGAACTTGTCAACCCTCCATATCGCTTTCTTTTGTACACTCTCCTCTCTCCAACTCCACCCCCCCCTCTCTCTCTCTCTCACTCAAGCTCTTTTCCCCGCCACCCCCTCTCCTTCCCTCTCTCTCTCTTGACAAAACTGGAGTGCCTCAAGATCCATGGAGCACTCTATGGTGGATAAAACCTATGTGGAGACATGATGAAGAGAATGCTAATGACATGTATCTCAAGTCAACTAGGTTCCAAGATAGATTAGCTTGGATTCATAAACATAATCTTGAGTGAATGTGCATTCTTCTCTTGTACTCAACAATGCATGATAGGCCTCTTATGTAGAGAGTGCCCTTTCAATAGTCAACACTTGTGGGATCCTATGATACACATTTCTCCTTGTGGATATCCTTGATCCACATCTTCACATCATGTAGTCCACATCCTAGGGTGGCTACTTTAATTCTTTCCTATACCAGACCTTAGCCTGACCTTAGCCTTTAATCTATGTGCTCATGGCACCACAACTCTCAACACCTCCCCTTGATGCCATGATCCTTTGGCTACTGCAAGGTGGTCAGATGTGAGTTACAAGATCAAATCCTCTCCTGGGTGCTTACATGGCTACTCTCAAGTGGTGAGGTTTCACTACAACGTCACAGATGGGAGGCCAACATACACACTTTGGGTGAGGGTTGCACCATTAATTAAGTAATGATCCAGCCATACTCTTGTGTAGAATGGAACATCCAAGGCACACTGATCCGAGCACTTCAACAGCATGATCAAATGTCAACATAATCTAGGTTAAGAGACCATTCTATGCATGCTCTATTTGTTACATGAATTTCATGACTACGAAGTATGATTTACCATGTAAGATAAGAACGAAACAGCTACGTGCAATCAATTCAAATTTTTTGTGAATGGAAATAGGTGTGGATGCATGCATAAGATAGGAATCAACCACTGAGATGAATCTAAAATTCAAAACATTTGAGTTACGTGTCCTACTCCTAAAAATGAATTGCAATAAAAGACCTGATGATAAATTAGGTCTGCCATGCCGAGCAACTGCTTCGGGCAAAAAAAGATGGTACAAACATGTACACCAATGGCTACTTGCTTCCAATGCCACAAAAAAGATGAAAAAAACTAGTTGAAAGACACAAACATGGAAGCAAATAGTTTTACTATGACGATTCATATTCAACATTGGTGACATAGCTTTATCTCAACCTATGTGATGCAACTAAGTCCCTACTAAGCAATAAAACTACAACGAATGAACAAAAGCAAGAAATTTGAATCACCCTAATAGTACTCGCTTAAACCATTTTTACATGATTGTCTCCCTATCATGTACGAGAATGATAAGTCAAAATTAGACAACTCCATTTGCAGTGAGTAGATTTATTACAACGGTTCATATCCAACATTGGTAAGACCATCACCTCAACCTAATGGTCATGCTAAATCAAGGCATGTTTGAATCAATCTTAAACATATCAATTACGCACAAATTACAATAATGATGGAAGCATGGGTATTTGGACCAAATCAGTACATGTAGTAAAGAAGCGAGGTAGTTTAAGAACTTTTGCACTTTGATTAAGCTAGAAAAGATGCAATTAAATATGTGGATCGGGTAACCATGTGTGTATGAGTCATATTAGTACACGTACTAAATAAAAAAGCGAGACAGATTAAGAACTTTTGCAATTTGATTGAGCCTACAAAGCTGCAATTAAATACATAGATTGGGTAAGTGGACACTGAATTAATTCACAACATGGTATTTCAATTATTGTTTTTTACTTCCGAAACTAACTTTTGATGCTCATTCTTCATTAGTAAAATAAAAAGATCAGCTACACTTAATTTATTAACCATTAAAGCTCAGACTCTTATTATTTTGAATCAATATAAATACAAGTAGGAAATTTATCCTACATAAGTAGTCGAACGATTGATGCCATCAAACAAACAATCCCCTACATAGGTAGTTCAACAATTAATGCCATCAAACAAATTATTTATTAACCATTAGAAGTTTTTCTATGATTCCACATCAACATAACTGTTGATTCTTGATTTAAATCAAAACATGAGATACATTTTGGAAATGATGCATTACATCAATTCCCTACATAGGTACTTGACATAGTTGAAGCCATAAAAAACAATTTATTAAACATTAAATCTCAATCACCTCCTCTTATTTCAAATCAATATAAATACAAGTTGTAAAAATATATTTATTCTTTCTATAACCAAGTCAAATTCTCAAAATACATAATGTACAATCCCAACTCCTTTAGCTATTGCACAACTCTGACAAGGTGCTGCTCCTCCATTGCACTTATAGTCTATGCAATGTAGTTTTGAGCTAAAAATCGACACATTGTGAGTCTGATTTTACATATAACGTACTATTTTGAATGTCACATTTTGCATAAGAAATGCCTAATTATGTAAAGGCTCCTACAATTGGTTTGGCCCAAAGTAATGGATGTTGGGAATGGTGTGATCAAGGGTCTGTCCTATGATCATGTGTGTGTGTGTGTGTGTGTGTGTGTGTGTGTGTGTGTGTGTGTGTGTGTGTGTGTGTGTGTGTGTGTGTTTCAAGACAAACATAATCCATTTAAATCCTTTCAAGACAAGAAGCAACATTGGACAAAACTTTAGAAAAACTTTCTTTACATCCGAAAATTGTTTTTGCTATACATAAATACCATATGATGTTGAAGGAGCTCCACTCATCTGCATCCATCCACACAAAGGAAAAGTTAGAACTAGGACCTTTGAATGTGGGACTACAGGCTTCACAGCATAGCTCCACTTGTTATTGATGTCGCAACATAAAATGTTGCTCATAATAGCAAATTTCATGAACCCTTGATTATGGTGCATTCTAGGGCATGTTACACTTGATTTTGATAGGTTTCCAAGTGCTTCATCCAAAAGATCTTTTCCTTGTCATAGGGCGATAAGAGCTATAATCGGAATTTTTACTCGTACAATATACCATAAGTGCTATATGAAAAAGTGACATAGGATCACCATACCCTAATGTAACACAAATGACCATATTTCCGTGCACAAGTAATTTTGCCCTTACTATTCTAAACGTGTAGCCTTGAGTATCAAAGTATGAATTCCTACCATGGATACAATATTTTGAACCCATGAAATAACCACTGGGTCATGTATTTTAGATTGTGTCATGGGAATGAAAATTATGGTCATGGAAAAATTAATGAATGCCATGTAAATGGCAATAAGTCATTCTTAATTCATACACACATATATCACATGAAAATTTTTCTAACGGAGTTTTAGTGCATGTATCTAGTCATATATGAACTTGTCAAGGTCTAGGTGTGTTAATAGACCTAACTGATTCATGTGCAAGGTAATCATAGTAAAAAATAAGACATTTATCAGTAAATCGATGATTGCAAATACCTCTATGGAGTATCCGATGGTCCTTCCTTAGTTTGTGCATATCAATGCTAAAGCTCTTCTCCATCTCATATTTGGCCATCCATGGGCTATCAATTTTGACGTAAGTCCATCCCCAATCAAGGCATATTATAAGATGGGTTGCATCATCTTGGAGAGTGCCCTCTGTGTCAGTCTTCATATAAGCCCACCTGTAGTATATGACACAATAGCGTTGTGTCCTCCAAGTGTGAGTACCGCCACTGGTTGTGTGATACATCGTCAACCCCTACTATCGTGGTCTTCACGGAGGAGTTTGTAGTCCACTAGTTTTAGACATTCAGATTGTATCAGATGGACTGTGTACTATAGTGAGCATGTAGAGAAGGCAAGCAACAAAAAACAGGGGAGGCATAGAGTTCTTTGGACCAAATGGCAGACAAAGGGTTTCGCAGACGGCAACCAATGCCTTAGAGAAAAGTTTGGGAGGTAGCGTGGCATGGAGATGCATTATCACAACCCTACCCTAATTAGGGATCTGAATTATCTTCTCATCCACACAACTTGAAACCCAGCCCTTCTCACCAAGAACCATTGCATAGGAGGTATAGCGTGATCACCTCTTCAGGAGAAGAATGTGCTTGTCAAGAAATAAAACAGCATGTATTCCATCCACCTGACGGTTTTCTTATTATCAACACATTAAAGGCTTTCATAGCTTGCAGGAGATAGGCAAGAAGATCATGCTAGCTAGTAAGAATGCCCTGTAGATCCCTTTGAAAACACTTTAAAGAACTATGTAGATCTCATGAGCACTTTGCTTGATTTTCTCAGTAGTGTGTGCATAGTGAAATTCTTTATCTGTTCTTTCTCTTTGATCATTTCTTAGTTGGTGACATGTTTAATATAGAGCCCACACCCCATAGTTTGTATGGGCTCAACAACATTACTTTCTATGGGGAATTTGTTGCTTGTGGCTTACCGTTCGAAGGTGATGATGTGGTGTGTTTACATGCTTGCATGTAGACACCAATACCAACCTTTGTGCATTGTTAGTGCAAGTACAACCACATCGACATGTGTAAAGCTTGGTTGTAGCCAAATAATCCTAGAGCTTGTTTCTAGCCAGGTGTCTTCAAAACCATCAATCTTTAGTGACTATCATTGGGGATAGAATCTTGTAGAGGATTTTTCATTTGTATGCATTGGAGAAGGTGGGCGGGGGGAAGAGAATGCGAGGGAGGATGTTACCAAGGAGGTAGAGGAGAAGACTATTGTGGAGGAGATAGCTCATTTAGACGGTGCAACAAAAACTGATGGGCAAGGAAAAGAGAATGCAATAGAGAGTGCTACCAAGAAGGTCGAGGAGAAGATGGTTGAGGAGGAGACTGCTATGGATGCTACTTTGAAAATACTTAGTGGTGTCATTTCCATCCCTGACACATAAGTGAAAACCCTTCAGCAATTGGCATACAAGTTTTCAAAGAAGGGAGGAGAAAGGGGAAATGGTGAATCCAGTACATCGTGTTGTCTTGTCTTTAAACGTTGTGGACATATATGTGTAAGCCAGGGTTGTCTTGTCTTGTCTTGAAACTTTGTGGACATATATGTGTAAGATAGGATTTAATGATTTTTTTGGCCCTGCAAGGGTCTTTGGGATGTTCCTTTTCGCCCTCTCTTCATCCTGCGCATCCCTTTCCCTATAGCCTCTTTGTGATTTTGGCCCTTTCCTCCTCCCTCTCCACACTTTCTATTTTAGTTGGGGTGTATGACTAGTTCCCTATTCTCTGGCCCTTGTTCGATTCTGTTCCTTTTTACCCTCTCCATGCCTCCGTCATATGGGCTTTGTGGCTTTGGTTTGGTGGTTATCTTTCATGTGAGAGAGCATGGTGGAAATGTTGATCATGGCTGCCTTTGTCCCATTCTTTTGGGTGCTTATTCCTTGGTTGCCATACGTAGTTTTTATCCCTAAAGCATTTGAATATGCACTTTTCTAGTGCTACATGTTGGTGCTACTAGGAATAGAAATAGGGTCTTCTAGAGCACTGTCGTGTGTTGGTTGCATGTGGTTGCCTTTAAGCATAGAGGAGAGGTGGTTGAGACGGTTCAAGAACAATATGGCAAAATGTCCGGTTAAAGCATGTTCTATTATTGTGTTTGGCTCGAGTCCATGTTCGCCTATAAAAGGAGGGGTAGATAGAGTAAAATCATACATCTCGGTTTTGATATAAGTCGTGATACCATCAAAGTGAGGTCCAAGTATTGATAACTATAGTGTGAAGGGCTATTCATGATGGCTAGCATTGGCGAGGTTGTCATGATGGATTTTGTCAAAATTGTAGGAGGTGATTCTTTACTTTTGTTGGTTGTGTGTTTGGTTCATACTAAGAAAGGTCATTGAATATTTTTCTTGGTATTATGATTTCTGTATGCATGTAGATGGCGCATGAAAAAACATTAGGGTCCATTAAATAGTTCTGCTAAAACTTTCGGCCCTACTACAAAGACATTTCTAGTGCCCCTTAGCAAAATTTGGTTTTGATCTCTAGTTCTAAGGTCCTAGCTGTGGCATCCAAGGGTCCCCCATCCTACTGTCCTCCACCTTCAATTTTGAGTCATACATCTCTAAGTCTGAATGTCCATCTGTATCCTTACTTCCTTCCGATCCATTTCCTACTTAAAGAATCAAGGCTTGTAAGTTTACTATGGGCGATTTCTCCAATGGTTTGCATCTTTACATCCCTTCTGTGCTGCATTTCAAGATTTTCATAATGCCTGAATCCTCATAAGACTTCCTGTATCACACTACTAGATTATCAGATTCTCGGCTTCAAGTCCCTTGTCCTAAATCTCCTCATCTCTAGTTCTAAGTTCTTGGCTGTGGCCTCCAAGGGTCATGCATCCTATTGTCCTCCACCTTCGATTAAGAGTCAGATATTTCCAAGTCCAAATGTCCATCTATATCCTTGCTTCATTACATTGACATGGCTCCTTCTATTGTGAATTCAGTCCCCTACTGTCACTGTTCCTCTGGATACTTAAATTATGGACAGCTTCTAGGTATTTGTTGTTCCGATCTCATGATTATCTTCCTCGCCATATGCAACATCGAAAAGCTACTGGGTTATATGCTCGTTTCTAATTGCATATGAATACTTCTGTGTTTGTGGGTCCTAGGTCTATTTATTCTATCATTAGTAGTAGTGAATGCTAGGATTTGTTTTTGTGCATATTCTAGTTCATTCTTGTATGCTTGTTTATATTGTTATGGTGATATCTTCCAATATCATTAAGAGATAAGTCTCTAGAAGACCCTACATCCTTTACTATTCCAAAAAAATTTAATGCGAGAGACCTACCATTGTAGGGGAGTGGGAGAGAACATGGACATCATGGAGAAGAGTGTGGGAACCAAAGAACAAAAATTTTCATTAATTTGATAGGAATTCCTCTCTTTTATAGAATGGGAGAGAGGGTGGCCTAGATAATAAGCACCTCTTCTACATCAAAGAAAATCATTTACTACATCATAGGGACTCCTAAATCAAAGGCACCTCCCCATGTGGGGGCCTTTGCATTACATCATCACTTATGCCATGGTCTAGACACATCATAGCACTTAGTATGCTACACATACACACACACACACACACACACATGATCATAGGATAAACCCTTGATCACACGATCCCAACATACCCCCCCTCAAGGGTTTGCCTCTTGCTATGTCAATGATACATCTAGTCACATAGCTTCACAAGCCATCTCATGGTGGTCAAGGATAAATATATGGCTACAATCTCATGCTAGCAAAGGTACCCAAGGGTCAAGGTTTACAAAATGGGATAGAACCCCCCCCAAATGGTTATCTCCCTTGCATCTACAAGTATTAATCTTAGGATTTTGTGTGGACCTAGTCTCTCATGTCTGCAAGAGGTACCATGGAGGCAAACACATACCACATGGCCTACATCATATGGTGACTAGAGGTGATTTACAAAAGACAAAACATAAAACACGTAACATTATTTTTGGAGTGCTACTCCAAGAAGAGAACCTCAAAATTGACTAAGTGATGATAAAAAGCTCAAAAGATAAAGTCTTCGACCACAAAGTTTGTGACTTCATTTCTTGATGGAGTTCTCTCTTCAACTACATTTGCCTTGTTGTTAATGTAGCCTTTCTTCACAAGATATGCTTCACTTTCATTGGAGTTGTAGTAGGAACCATTTCTCTCCTCTTCCAAAAGAGAAGCTTCAATATCCACCAAGTTGGATGTAGAAGTGTTGCTATATAGAAGACTTTTGAGTAAAACTTGTGCACCAAATACCTTTTCAAGTTGCACCCAAACTTCATATGAAGTCTCACACCCATCAATGGGATGAATGTATGAGTCAATAAGTCCCAATACTATGATAACAATGGCCTTTTCATATTGGACTATCCATTGTACTTCCCTTGGCTTCTTTTCTTTACCATTTACCACATTCCATATCCCTTTTTTCATGATGGTGAACTTCTTGTTCTCCATAAAATTTTTGAAGTGTCCAAGTTTTATCTTGGTAGCACAACATATCATCTTGATCATACCACATCCAAGCTCATCACTTACAATCTTTTTAGACATCAAGGTTAGGGTAGAGCACCCAATGAAAAGTGATGATCTTCTATATATGTTACTATGAACAAGTAAGTACCTTTGGACAACTCCTTCTCCTTGTGAAGACATGATATTGACTAGGTCTTACCACTTGATATGTGGCAATATCTAAACTCTTTCAACACAACTCACCAATCTTCAAAATGATGACTATCCCTTTGCAAATGGCACTCAAAGATAGACAATGTAAACATCATCACCATAAATGACAAGTACCATGACAATTGTGGAGTCCATTTCGGAGTCAATACTTAGTCAAACAGAGATCTATTAGTTCATCCAGCTAAAGTAGATATAGAACAAAATTTTGGACTGGTCAAACCTCTAGGATGGTCAAATTTTGACCAAACTTTGACTGTTTTCCCCAAATCAAACAATATGAAACTAGAGGCCAAAATTGGAGCTAAAAGAAGAAGCATTCAAAGGGGCTTTTGGCATGGAAATAAAACTCTTATTGAGGTCTACTTTGAGCAAAGAGGAATTGTGAAATTTTGCATTGTGTTGCCATGGAGAGATGCGCCTATTACAACTAATATTTGTGTGATTTCTCCACAATCATCGCACCATTTGAGCTTAAATTTTGCAAGCAAACTCCTTACAGCATTGCCCTACAATACTAACAATGAACTTAAGAAATTTTTAGGAACTAGTGGTTGTTTTGGCAGATTGTATTGCCTTCATGTCATCATGTTGGGTAATTTCATTACCTTGTTTTGCTTCATCACCTCTTAGGTTAGAATCTTTACAATCCACTAGTTGTCACCAATCATTGTTCTAATTTGTTGAACTAAAATATCAACGGATTTGTCAATTCCTCTAAGGTTAAAATCTATGTCTTCATCCTCAATAGCATGTATTTCTATTTCATTTTCTCTATTTTTGTCATAAGTAGAGTGTGAGTTGCTTCCTTATCTATCTGGCATTCTACTACTGAAATATCTTTTGTTGGAGCTGCTAGTTCTTCAAGACCCACTTTTGCAAATGAGGGGAAATGTTTAATAGGGGCTAGGAATTGTGACAAGAAGTTTTAGGTTCCTCTTTGATTCATTTATTAAATCCTTCTTGAGCTAGGGAACCTAGTGGTTCAGACTCTTCTACCTTGGCCAATTTGATCTTCAATGTATATATTTCTTTTTTTAATTTATGTACTTCTTTATTTAGTAAAAATGTAGATTAATTTTAAATGTGGTCATCACAATACTGAACTGGTTCTACTTGCAAATGTAGTAGTCTATTGCCAACTTGTGCCCATAGTTGAATCATATGCTATGTAAGTTTTTCATGCATCTCAAACAATTCTACTAGAGGCATAAAAGGTCCTAACACCTTGACAGATTGCGAATGTGCACTTCATCAGATTCGAGATCAATTGAGACTCCTGTCATTTTTTGAAATAGAGTCAAAGGTTTTTGATATGTTCACCTTTTTTTCCAAACACGTTGAAATCATCTAAAAACACTCGCATGCAAGTGGTGAGGTATGGTGCAAAAATCCTCTACATCCATCCTTGAAATGTGGGTGAAACATTTTTTAATCTGAAATTCATGACATTGCTTGCAAATGCTCCCCATTTCGTGACAAGTGCTATTTTTTCTTTATCTTCCTCCACCATCTGGATCTAATTATACCTACTGAATCCATCTAAAAAAATGTACACCTCGTGGCCCATTACTACGTTTAGCAGGGTGTCACAAAAAGCTAGAGGAAAGGGGTTGGTTATAGTGGCTGCATTCAATTTTTTGTAGTCCACACAGACCCACAATTTTCCTTTTTTCTTGGGAACTATGACTATAGGAGAAAGCCATGTCACTTTTTCCACAAGGTATATGAACCTACTCTGAGAAATTTATCAATTTCTTATTTACCCCACTTATCATAGTTAGGATTCCATCGGTACCTTTGCTACACCACCAAAATTGCATTTTTTTTTAGATTTATGCTGTGAACACACAGGTTCTCGGATCTATGCCCTTTGTGTCAGTGTGTTCTCAAGAAAACATATATTTGAATTCCATTAGTAATTGCATCAATTCTATTTTAAAAATTCCTTCCACATGCACACTTAATTTTACTTTCTGTAGCTTTTCTTCCATGCCCAAATTCAATTCTTCCAACTCATCTTCTTTTACCCTTGTTGTTTTTTGCATAGGCTTCAATTGCCTTATAGATAACATCCTTGACCCCTTTTTGTTGGGTGGGTCACCATGACTTAAAAGGCTATCGCCACTTTAGTTGCATGTTGCTACACAATATGACCTGCATCAACTTCAAACAGTGGTACAATGGATGGATTTGAATCCAAAAATTCTTTCTTCTCATCATCGTCCATCTCTAATAGCATATTGATGCACTATGCAATCAATGGTCTATTTTATTTTTCCTGTACCACCCTTGGGCCATGTCTAGGTGGAGTTTCTTTTTCCTGCTTTGGACTGTGATCTTAGAGAAACCCCAATCCTAATTAACCTTGGCTGTTTTAAACCATGGCCTCCCAAGCAACATTAGATAGGAAAAATCTCCCTTTTCCATCTAGAGGACCATAAAATTTACTAAATGGCATGCCTTGAATTACAATTTGCTAGTTCTGAACAATACCTAGTGGTTGAACACAAGTTTGATCAACCATTTTGACCTGAAAAAGGTGCTTCATCCAACTTCGTTAAACCCATCTTCTCATACATACTGTGCAGAATCCATTCACACCTGAGCCCCCATCTAGCAATGTTCTTGGTATTTCTTGGCCATTACACTACACTTTAATTGCTAGGACCTTATAGACAACATCGTTGGGTACTACTTGTAGCACTGGTGGTTCTTCCATTAATGGCTGGTAATCCACTTCACATGAAAATTTTGGTTTCTTTTGCTCTTCTTTCCCTCTTGCAATTGCTTAATGAAGTTCTCATGAAACATGAGATCCAAACTCAATAGTTGATCCAATGTGATCTTGGTAGACACTTGCTTCAGGATTTGGAAATTCAACCGAGAGGTTCTCTTCATCTTGTTTTTGGCTAGTCGCCCCCTCCTCCCGAACTATTGATTGGTTTCCCAAATTTTGGCTACCTGTCAGATCTATAGTCGGATTATTAGTTAGAATTTGACATCAGTCTTGTCTTCAGACTTGTTGCCAGATTGGTTGTGGTTTTGGATTTGCTAGATTGTTCTATTCCTACAGATCCACCAGTTCCCAAACTCTTATCGTTGCCTCTTTTCTTGTGCCTTTTAAATTTCTTTCATTGCTGTTGTCTGGACTTCTTCTTAGTCCTTCCATTTAAGAGATTTCTTAGTCCTTCCATTTAACAGATTTCTCTTTGACTTCTTTCTTCGCTTGTGGTTTCTCCTAAATTGGTCGTTTTGATTAGATATCACTGCCAAAACTTCCATGCCCAATGCTTTTTCCGATAGTGTTTCAATCAAGATACATCTCGAACAATCACACAACTTATGCGGGTTGTGTTGCTGACCCTTCTTGCACACCACTACTCCACCTCTCAAAGTATTTGGTAGTTCTTGTATCAACATTGTGTTGGCTTGTGGGGGCTGTTGTGCCGCTTGAGGTGGTGGTGGAACTTGATTGCCATATCTGACAATTGGAATTCCTCTTTTAACTCGGTGCTTCACCCATAGGGTACAATTGGGTCTTGGATGGTGACCATCCATATCCAAGCAATATCCACACTGTTCTGATTGTTGTTGATTCCAATTAGTTTATTGGTTCCAGTTCCTTTCCCCGATTTCTTTTTTGTTGTTGAGGTTGTTGTTGTTGTTGCTGTTGTGCAATGACCACCGTTGCATTTACTCCAATGGCTTCTGCATTGACTCCTAGTGCTAGAGTTCCCTATGACTATTGCTACATATTATTACATGCATTAGGGTTGTACCAGCATGATGTGGTTGGATGACGTTGGCTAAAAATCTTGCATTTTACAATTGTGGTCAGCTCTGGTTCACCCCTAAAGTTTGCAACTTTTGATCCACAAGTCTCCAAATCAGAGGATGAAGGAGTATTTTTTTACTTCTCCTTCTCTTTCTTCATCTTCTTTTCTTCCTTTTTGCTTTTCTTTGCTGCCTTCTTCTTCCTTTTCTTCTTTGAGTCAAAATTAGAATCACTTTCAGACTCAACTAAATGTAGTGTATAGTTAGTCATTTGTGGTGTGCGCTATAGCTGCACCCTCTCTCATCATCTCCACTCTTCTCCTCTCCTCTCTTCATATTTGTTCAAACAATGGTTTATGTATCAATAGTTTTTCATTTCACCCTTAATAGATGTTTGATTGTTGATAAGTTGTCCTATGATTTTCTCTAGAGGGACTAGTGGCATGCCTTCTCATGGAACTATGCTAATACACCGAAGCAGTTGGGTGGTTTGGCCATTCGACCGCTTTAGCAAAAACATGAAAGAATTTGTTAGAAATGGGTTACAAGAGCTCATTCACCTCAAACCTTGGGAACTTCTAGCTAGATTTTGGATAGAGTTGGTGGGCGTTCATCTCAAGCCACTACATCTCTATTTTACTTTAAAGCTCTTGAAAGCATCACTTTTAATTCCTTACATCAATTGGAACTTCTTCTAGCAAAATGTATGAGATTTCATGCACTTGAAAATGCTTTCCAACACACACAAAATTGCTTTGAAGTATTGGAAGTAACACGCAGGAAGTAGTAGATACTTGAAAGTCCTTCCATCCACTTGAAAGTGCTCTCATGCACCTCAAATTGATTGGAAGGGATTCCAGTCACCTAAAAGTGCTTTCAATCATGTGAAAGTGCTTTTTCTTTATTGCTTTTTCATCTGAAAGTGCTTTTTCTTTATTCCTTATAGCACTTGAAAGCACTTAAATGTGTTGGCGAGCACATGTTAGAGCTTAAAAGCACGTCAAAGTGCTTTTGGCCCAATTCTAGACACTTGAATGTGATTTAATCATCTAAAAGTGTTCTTTCAATGAGCTAGAAAGCACATTAACACGTTTCAAAGTACTTGAAAGTGCTTTCATGCACTTCAAATTGCTTGGAAGGGATTTCAATCACCTAAAAGTGCTTTGAATCATATGAAGGTGCTTTTTATTTATTGTTGTTTGCAGCACTTGACAACACTTAAATGTGTAGGCAAGCACATTTTAAAGCTTAAAAGCAATTCAAAGTGCTCTTCGCCCAATTCTAGGCACTTGAATGTGCTTTCAGTCATTTGAAAGTGCCTTTTCAATGTGCTAGAAAGCACACTAACGTGTTTAAAGTACTTGAAAGTGCTTTCATGCATCTCTTATTGCTTGGAAGGGATTCCTGTCACCTGAAAGTGCTTTCAATCATCTAAAATACTTTTTCTTTATTGTTGTTCATAGCAGTTGAAAGCACTTAAATGTGATGGCAAGCACATTTTAAAGCTTAAAAGCACTTCAAAGTGCTTTTGGCCCAATTTTGGGTACTTGAATCTGCTTTCAATCATTTGAAAATTTCTTTTCAATGTGCTTCAAAGTACTTAAAATACTTCATAAAGACTTGAAAGTGCTTCAAAGTAATTCTTCAATGTGTTGCAAAGTAATTAGTGTTCTTCAAAGTATTTTTTGAATGTGTTGCAAGGTACTTAACATGCTTCAAACTTTTTGCTATTTTTTCTCAATTTCTTTCCAATTGTGTCTTGTTGAGCCAGCAAGAATGAGCAACTCATGCCAAAATGCCATCCTCTTTCACACTCCTTTGAACAAGAATGAGCAACGCATGTCAAAATGTCATCCTCTTTCACACTCGTTTCAAACATACTAGTGTTGTTGAATCCACATCACTCCTTGAAAAGTTGATAGCGTGCTTTTCTCACCCAATGGAAGCTAACCAACAAGATACATTCTCATCATCACTATTTTCTTATGTTAAATTCAAAATTTACTCTATATTCTTCCTTTGATTCTTTTACTAGCTGCTTTGCAAGTGTTGGAACAACCTTATAAGCTTCATGAACTCTTTAATCTTTTGGCTTTTTTCCATCTTATCACTCGCCTTCTCCATTTCCTTCAATACTAGTAACCAAATGTGTGATTGTCTCTTTACTCTCTTACCACCCATACCTAAAATTCCCTTCTCTTGCAAATTATCTCCACATCTTGGTACTTGTGATCTTCTGGCTAACCAAGACTTTGCTATAATTTAGTATTTCATGTGTATGACTTTATGTATTTTATTAGGGAATTGATCCTTAAATGGGACCTATATGCACCACCAACATCCTTGTTATCACCAAAACCAGATGTACTTAATAACTGTTTGAACTCTACATTATATGTATTGGCCTTATAGGTCTCCCACTATCTCATTAGATACCCTTTTATTGTCATCTTGATGGCACTCCTTACTGATAACGAAAGTGACATAGGGAGAGAGAGGAGTACACACAAGATAGACTAACTATACACTAAGTTGTATTGAACATAAACATGAATATATACATGAGAACCCCTTAGGGTTAGGGTTTGCCCCTAATGACTTTGAGGTATGGTGCAATTTACACCATCCTTAACACCCCCTCTTAAATTGCATTGGGTAAGTAGAGGGTGCATGTACAAGTTTTGTTTGGTGCATATGATAGCATTCAAAAGTGAAAAAGAAAACAGAAAAGAATCTGAGTAGTATGTGCATATGTGAGCATAGTGACTATGTAGTGGAACCATGTACTTACTAGATCCTATAGACAATGTGTATTTCCCCCTCTTAAGTTATGGGTCATCCTTCGCCTTTGGGAATAAAACCCATAAGATAGGCCAAAGGGAAGAGGAACAAAATATGCAGAAAGTAAAGTCCACCTGGATCAAAGACTCGTCGAACGAAAGATGACTGTGTACATGACTGCATGTATGTCTACGTGCTGAACATGTCATAAGTCACCGTGGGCTATATAGTTGTTGTGTAATGTAGAAGAGGCATCCGGATGTGAAGCTAGTCAATGTAGCTATGGAGAAATAATTCGGTAGGTTGTGACAAACAACGATGTCACCAATCCAAAAGAACCGACAACAATGGTGGAGGTACATTGCAGTAGAGTAATCTCTATCAAATGATGCAGGATCGTACAAGAATGCATAGTCGGTGAGGACAGAGTGATCCAAGGGTTGAAAATATGGGGCCCCGAAGGTGCAGGTATAATACTCTGCTCTGGTAAAGAAGAGACCCATAAAAAAGACAAGGTATAGAAACATGTCCAACCTATATGCTCCAATGTCAAGAGCTAAAGGTGATCTAACGTGTGCATGGCATGGTTAGTTGTCAAAGAAGTTTTGCCAAGGAGTTCTAATTGCGCCATACTAGAGATTTATCTTCATTTGGAAACGGAAAAGCCACAAATAGAGAGTTCGAAAACACATTGAAATACACAATCCAAACTTGAGGATTGCTCACATGGAGCATTGATCCAAAGACAAGAGTTTCTAGACAAAACCTTGGTGGGATGGTCGATGTGGGCCATATCTCTCTGCACAAGTATCACCAACTTGGAGATTCGAGGAGATGTTTGTCAAATGCTCCTTTGAGGGTGACATCTTGGATGAGTAACCTAGCACAACTCAAGGCAGTTACACACCGCCCGTGCCCACTCAAGCAAAAGGTGGTGTGGATAGTGTGTGGGTAGACCAACAAGCGGACAAGGTATCCTCCATTTATTGCAAGCATGTGAAAATGCCTACAAGTTTTAGGTTGAGGGCCTTGTGATGGGAGGGCACAAGTTTAAATCCTGTTACCAAAGGTTGGGGCAGGCAATGGGCAAGGGGTAGTGCCTATCCAGAATGCTAGGCGCCCCCTTTTTTGCGCGACAAATTGTACCGCAAATGGATGCACCTTAGCTTAGCTTGGGCAAGCATCAGTGTGTGTAACAACCCTCAAGTGGTGCAAAGTGGTCTCAACAAGACATGGCCCTCGCCATCAGAGTAGATGCTGGAGGATGTTCAGCGGGTGTTTGAATTGAACATGGAGTTTCGACACGTTCCTAAAGCACATCCCAAGGAGTAGATGGGGCTCATTCTTTGAGAAGTGGGCTATGGCTCATAATGGCTCCCTGAGAAGATTTGCAAGCCACTCTATTGGCCCTTTTGTGCAGCACTTATGCCCCTCCACATGGCTTGTGTTCAACCCCATAGGTGGGTGGCACCACCAATCCCAGTGTGAACCGACCTGCCCTGTTAGGTGGGTCATGAATAAATACAAGGAGAATCATACACTATCCATGTGGCAAACTCTTTATCCCTCTTCCTTCTCCCTACTTCTCTCCAAATGTCACTCCCCCATTCTCTCGTCATTTGGGGGCTTACAAACGAGGAGTTTACCCTTATACCCTTACAAGCCTTCCCTACCCCTGCCAAGGCATTATAACTCATCCCACAATTACAAGTGCTCCGAAGGTAATGGCAACCTCAACTATACTAATAGAGGATATGGTTTGGCATTCAACTTCGACAAGTCCAAAGAACTAGGAAAACATCCTTGTTCAAGATTTTAATCAAGTCAATACCCATGTCCTAAACCGGGGTATATTTCCATGCTTTGAGCCTATACATAAAATGTCAATTGCCTTGTTGCAGTTCTTCACATGTAGTGCTCTTTGAGACCATCTAGATTGACAACTTGACAAATTGTCTTTATGTTAAAACCATGAGCGGTGAAAACTTTCATTATGACTCAGGGAGGGATCGAGTATAAGTTTTTATGAACACGTACATAACTTAATACAAGATAGTATTTTTCCTGCCATGGCATCCCTCAATTACAAATGCTCTGAAGGTAATGGAGACTTCAAGTATACTAATAACAAAGTACATGGTTTCAAGTTCCCAAAGAACCAAGAATCCAAAAGAATGTGTGCACAGAGGAGAGCACCAAAACACACATTTTTTTTAAATTGAAAACACACACACACACACACACACACACACGTTCATAAGACAAGAATATCTCCACTCTTACATATTGAATTTTTTTATAGAACAATCAAAAGAAAAAGGAAAGAAGGGAGTTTGTAAGCAACTTAAAACAAAATTATGAGTAAATGAGAAAAATAAAAAGAATAATAGCTTAGTAAGCACCAAAAAGCTACCATGATCAATGGTTACATGATTCCACCGAGCCTAGACCTAAAGTGAGTTGCACTAAGCTGTTTAAGAAAAAGCTCACCGCAAGGGAGAGTGTTAGGCAAGTTGGATGAACTATTTTATGGCACCCAATGGTAGCATGTGTCTCGTATCACAACAATGAAACCATAAAAGAAATTGTTAGGTCTTTGAACAAAACTATATATACCTTTGTACAACTAGAATATATCCAATCATACAAATTAAAAAATTTTGTTGTTTTAAAGTCCAAAAGTGTACACAAAAAATAAAAGAAAAATCGAAAGAGAACAAAAAGGAAAACAAAAAGTTCTTTGAAAAACAAAAGACATACTTAGCAAACAAAGCCACACTTATGTCATCTTCAGTGCCCAAGCATAAGCAATTGTACTCAGTTTCTAAAGCCCCTCGTAGTCTCTTGGGCAAAACCAATACTTACTGAAATACACCAAATACACAAAAGAGAAAGAAAACAAGAAATCAAGACGAAAGGAAGAAGGTGACTAAGCAAAAATAAACAATCAAATCAAGAAACTAAATCGCCCAAAAATCTCTCTCTTTCTCTCTCTCTCTCTCATGTAGTAATGAAAGAAAGAATTTTCAGAATGAATGAATTATTCAAAACATTAAAAAATAAATGAACCCCTTACACTTATGTAGCACTTCCTACAAAGATGCAAAATTACAGTCCTAACTTAGAAAGCACAACATACTCTCAATCAAACTCTTTAAAAATTACAAGAAAATTGGGCTATTGAACTCCTCGCTTTTAGTTTTCAACTTAAGTTCAATCATTCTAAACATGCCTAAGGCCGATACACCATAGATGACAGACTTCATATTTAAGAATGTGCATACTTTTTTCATTTTTTTCTTGGATTATACCTCTTGTGTATTAGTAAAGTGATCAAATCACTACATTGAGCGATAAAAGACTCCTTAGTTGCACAAAGGTGGGAAAATCTATGGAATTGAGAAGAAATGACTCCGTATTTTGCCAAATCACAAATGTTTTGAGTCAATGTGAGGCATTTTAGTAATGAGTAAACCACTATATTCAGGTTGTTCGCGATTCACATTTATCATATATATCAACCTCTAATCCTATGGTAGATTGAGAAAGTCTAAGATCTAAGGATACACAAGAATCCCCTCATGAAGTACAGTTCACATCACAGAAGTCAAGAGGATAGATTCGTCCTCCAAAAGCACAAGCGTCTTTGTACATAAAGTCTTAAAAGTGAGAAACATCTACAAATAAATCATCTATAACTTGGCTGAGCTTATGTAAAAATATAGGAAAGGTATTGGTAGAAATAAGAGGCTGCATAAACTCAAATTCAGAAGTGTTTGGAAGGGGTCTCCCTTTTTCTCGGAGGTTTCTACTGGATTGAGGTGGCACTACCAGCCCCAATTTTTTCTTTTTGGCTCTTGAGCTTTTCATGCATTGCATCGTGTATCCTGTATGGAGCTTGCTCTAACGGTTTTCTTTAATACTTAATAGAAGTCTCTTTTTGAAAAAAAAAAATTTTCCAGAAGTGAAAAATAAAAGTTTGCTAAAAAGACGACAAAAGTAGTGCCCATATGGATTCCTATAATTTGTTGAAACAAAGGATCACCTAGATGTCATGATCTTTATTATTTAGCCACAAAAAGTCTAAACATAAAGCTAGGCATATCAAGATCGAGTAAGATTTCTGCAAGGACAGCAGATGTTTTAACATTAGGGACTAAACATATATACAAGATGGTATTCTCAATGACTCATGAGTTTTTATTTCAGTCAGCTGCACCATCCAAGCTCCACCAAAAGCCCCATAGTACCTTTAGCTAAAAACTTCGTACAGTTGCAGGTCCTAGTATAAATATCCATCTGAAATAAGGGCAAATGCTTTCCTCTGCTCCTTGAATAAAATGTATCATTACTTTGTTTGCTCTTAAGGAGCTCCTCCCGTCTGGCTGGAACCACTTCTGTTATCACTCCTACGCCACACATCCATGTACGACTGACGGGGAGCTGAGGTTGCTGAATTTGAGGGTTTCGCTTGGGCATCCACCCTGCAAGGTATTAAACGCATTTACAATTTCAGGCCTGACCTTCAAAGAATCCATATTTGATTTCTCTTTGGAGCAAAAGAACATTCAAGCATCAAGGGGTGGTTGCAAGATTACATATTCTCTGCCATCAGAGATACATATTCCCTCCCAGGCGTTGCTGTAATTTTGGGCTCTACCCTATCAATTATCTATGTATATTTAGAAGGAATCAAATTCGAAAAGAACGCAAGACTACCCTAAAAGCATTCCCAATGGCTATACCCGATGGGTTCCTTCCGTGTTTCTTCTCCGTCAAGAACAGCGTCTAAAGGTACTGGTCGAAAATTCGTCATAAGTGAAAGCTCCACTCTAACCCAAGGAGGGTTCCATCTGGCGTTCATCCACAGTCCCTCTTTCGTGATCTTATGTTTGAAATCCGCATATTTCGGAGCCCTCTGAAAAACAGATGAGGGTTATAACATGACGAGACACAAATACATTGATAGTACTAGGAAAAGTAGCATAAAAGGAGTGAACGCTCACATTGTTTCTCAGAGTAAAAAGAAGCTGGATGTTCTCTTTCTCCTCGAGAAACACCTCACCTTCTTCAACCTATTGTCCATCCAATGCGAAGGGTTTGTAAAGAAATCGCGCCAGAGCTTTTCTATGTCTGCAAAAAGGAGGATGCGGAACCGGAAACTATTCAAAGAGATTTCTGTCCCAACAAAAGAGCTCTCTCTCGTAAAACCAATACTGCAGAGAAGATCAACAAGAGGGGCAAAACAACTACTCACATTGCTCCACGACGGCAACGGCGGTGGTGGGCTTGGGGCGAGGTTCAGGGACGAGGGGCATGCGGCCGGGGGGGGCCTGAGGTTCTTCCAAGGGGGAGGTAGGATGGGCAGAGCAAGCGAAGAGGGGAGTGGTGCGAGTGAGGAAAAAGAGGGGACAAAGCGAGCGTCGGTTGAAGGAGAGAGAGGAGGGTGTCGAGAGGAAGCCATAGCTACTCGATGATCGCTCGCCATAACTACTCAAAGCTCGCGAGGCAGGAGGCAAACAGAGGATCGCCATAAGCCTCTGCACCTGCACGGCAAGCTGCAAATACAAGATAGAACTTAGAAGAAAGTGGTCTTTTCTATGCTTATGATGGTCATTATTATCATCAAGTCATCATCAAGATGAAAATGAAATTCGTAGGGCTTATCTGCTTCACACCAAAGGGAATGCCACTCATTTGTCGTCCACTCGGTCCTCGTGATATACGAGCCCGACAGGTCTCCGTGTCACGTCACCATTTGCTAGGACATCATTCTTATCCTACTCGCCATTCGGGAGTGCACAACTTAAAGTTTCAGAGCAGCCGTTACAAGACGGGAGCATCGCTCCTACATCTTTTTTATCGTGAGAGGTATTCGTAGACCACCTCTCACGATAAAAAAGATGTAGGAGCGATGCTCCCGTCTTGTAACGGTTGCTCTGAAACTGGAAGGTATTCGTTGGATGTATATAGACTACCTCCCTCATTGTTAGCCCTTGTCTGATGTTCCAAGTTCACACCAACCGATGGCTCGCTCTTGGAATCTTGCAACCTAGATCGGCCTCTTATTGGTGCTGATGTGGAGGGAGCGGAAAGGGAAAGGGGGGGGGTGTCCGACACTCTTCCCAACTCCCAACTCAAAATCAAATGATTTTGAGCCACATCATCCAGACGCCCCTGTTGCAAGTTGGGCATCCTAGTGATCCTTAGGCAGGATTGGCACATGTCTGGACAAGGGGAGGGTGAAGGGGCTTGTTAGTGGATGAAATTCATGTCCATTGTATTTGGTTTCATCCGACCTCAGCAAGCCACCCAAGATGTGGACACCCCATAAAGTGAAAGTGAGCACCCCATCTCATGTTGATGTTCGATCATGTGTAAAATACGTCAATTCGTGAACACCATTTTCCAGCTTAGGCATCCGAACTGTATGAATCCTACCAGAAGGTACCCAACAAGTGCCGCATGTCACCACACTACCTGCTTGAAGGTGATAGAACATTGCCATAGACATGCTCATTATCCCTAACCTACTTGTGCCCAAGTTGTGCTCTCTATTGCCAACCCTCAAGAGCACAACATTGATCCTGGCAACAAACCCTACCTCATGCAAATGCAATTATAATATGATAGACCCCGCTTTTTGCTTCTCAACTTCAAGGAAGGCATGTTGAGATCTTCAATAATATGGGGTACCTAAAAGCTATTGGGGCCAAAGGGCATCATCTTGTCATGTAAACTTGGGCTCATAAGAGCTCATGGTATTCATGTGAGATGTGGGTAAAAACAATGGATGATTGACTACCCTTTGATGATTCTCATCTCATGAATATAATGGTCTCAAGGAACACAATGCTCCAAGTGACTCCGAGAAAGGAGAGGAGGCTACACCACTAGAGGCTCCACTATTTCAATCAAAAGACAACTAGGGTGGGTAGGCAAGCTAGGGTTTTGATCATGAATCTTCTACGTAAGTTGTATGCATCTAGCTCTATCATAATATCCTGTAGTTGCATCACTTGATAGGTTTGCTCCTCATTGCATTCCTTGACAGATCCAATAGTTTCTTTTTGTCATGGAGCGTGCAACCACTAACTCAAAACCTGACTTGAACATTACTATTTTTCCCTCTTTTTTTGAGGTAAAAAAGAACAAATAAAATCATGGACACGAGACATGATGTAGGGTCCATCAGGACCCTCCTTGCAAGTGTCAAAGGTATGCTTTTATTACCTACTTATTAGTGATTGCTAGAGATGGCTATGAGCTTGTAGTTCCTCTCATTGACAACATGAACATTGTCATCATTTGTGAGTGAGACTTTATTGTGACCTGGTCTAGTTCATCTCACATTCACCATGGTCAGATATTTCAATGCTCCCTTGCGTGTCAAGAACATGCATCAGAGGAGAGGGCTAGTTAGGTTCTCAAAACATCAATTTACTTAAACTATTAGAAACTTTTTCCCTTCACAAATTTGGTTGTACAAGTTTTTATTTATATATTTATTTATTTCCACAAAAGTAAAACCACAGAGGGTGTGGATAGAGAAGTGACATGTCTTCTTCTCCATATATTTATGATTTGAGGGGATGGACCTTTCCCTCAGGATTAAGAATGGGATGGATGATAGTGTCATGGAGAGTGTCTTGGTTGTTGTCAAAGAATGTTATTTTGGGGGGTCCAGCCAGGGCATCCTTCCTACAAAAGTGTTCTAGTTTTTTGGCACATTGGGGCCCTCATTTCATGGTTTCAATCACATGGCTTGGAATTTTCTCAGATGTTCGTAAATGGATCCAAATTACCTCACCAAATTTTCCAAAAGTGGTGGTTCCTTTGCAGGGGGATGCCCTAGTTGGAACCACCCCAAAATGGGCCATTTGCACACTTCCACCAAGCATTTTAAAATGCTTAGCAGAAGTGTGCAAATGTCCCACTTTTGGGGGTTCCAACTAGGGCATCCTTCTAGCAAAACTACTCTAGTTTTTTGGCAGATTGGGGCCCTCATTTCAGGGTTTCAATCACATGGCATGGAATATTCTCAGGTGTTCATAAATTGGTCCAAATTACCTCACCAAATTTTCCAAAAGTGGTGGTTCATTTACAGTGGATGCCCTGGCTAGGGACCCCCCAAAAAAGGCTAATTTGCACACTTCTACTAAGCATTTTAAAATGCTTATCAAAAGTGTGCAAATGATTCACTTTTGGGTGGATCCATCCACGGTATCTTTTCAGCAAAAGTGTTCTAGTTTTTTGGTAGATTAGGGCCCTCATTGCACATGGCGTGGGATTTTCCTAAGTGTTCCTAGGTTTTCATAAATTGGTCCAAATTACCTCACCAAAATTTCAAAAAGTGGTGGTTCATTTGCAGGGGGATGCCCTGGCTGGACCCCCCAAAAATGGGTCATTTGCACACTTCTACTAATAAGCACTTAGTAGAAGTGTGCAAATGACCCATTTTTTGGGGTCCAACCAGGGCATCCTTCTTGCAGAAGTGTTCTATTTGTTGGGGCCCTCATTTTAGGATTTCCTTCACATGGCTTGGAATTTTCCCAAATGTCCATAAATCGGTCCAAATTATCTCACCAAATTTTCCAAAAGTGGTGGTTCATTTGCAAGGGATGCTCTAGCTCAACCCCCTAAAAAAGGTTCAGTTGCACACTTCTACTAAGCCTTTTAAAATGGTTAGCAGAAGTGTGCAAAAGACCTTTTTTGGGGGGCTCCAACTAGGGCATCCTTCCTGCAAATTTGTTCTAGTTTTTTGGCAAATCGAGGCCCTCATTTTAGGATTTTATTCACATGGCTTGGAATTTTACCCAGATGTCCACCATAAATGGTTCCAAATAACCTCACCAAATTTTCCAAAAGTGGTGGTTCATTTGCATGGGGATGCTCTATCTGACCCCAAAAAAAGGGTCATTTGCACACATCTGCTAAGTGCTTAGCAGAAGTGTACAAATGACCCTTTTTTGGGGAGTCTAGCCAGTGGCATACTTTCTACAAAATTATTCTACTTTTATGGCATATTGGAGCCTTCATTTCAAGGTTTCATTCACATGGCTTTGCATTTTCCTAGGTGTCTGTAGATTGGTTCAAATTACCTAGCTAAATTTCCCAAAAGTGGTGGTTCATTTGCAGGGGGGATGACCTCATCGGGCCCCCTAGAAAATGGGTCATTTCCACAATTCTGCTAAGCATTTTAAAATGCTTAGCAGAAGAGTGCAAATGACCTGTCTTTGGGGGTCTAGCCATGGGGGTCTAGCCAGGGTGTTCCTTCTTGAAACGTGGGCACTCGATTCAGGGTTTCATCACATGGATTAGAATTTTCCAAAGTGTCCATGAATTGGTCCAAATTACCTCACAAACTTTCCCAAATGAGGTGCCCTGGCTAGACCCCCCAAAAATAGTTCCTTTGCACACTTTTGCTAAGCATTTTAAAACACTTAGCAAAAGTGTTCAAATAACCCCTCTTGGGGGTTCCAGTTAGGGCATCCCCCTTACAAATGAACCACCACTTTTGGGAAATTAAGTTAGGTAATTTGGACCAATTTATGAACACCTTGAAAAATTCCAAGTCATGTGTATGAAACCTTGAAATGAGGGCCCCAATCTGCCAAAAAAATGGAACACTTTTGCATAAAGGATTTCTGGCTAGACCCCAAAAAATTTGGTCATTTGCACAGTTCTAATAAGTGTTTTAAAATGCTTAGCAGAAGTGTCCAAATGACTTGTGTCTGGGGGGTTTTGTCAAGGCATCCCCCCATGAAATGTTTTTTGGCACTTTTGGGACATCAGTTAAGGGTTTCACTCACTTGACTAGAATTGTTCCAAATAACCCCCAAAATTTTGCAATACTTTATATTCATTTGCAAGAAATGGTGGAAAAAATGAAGCTGTCACAATATTGGCAACCAAGCTGTCACAAGGGATAATAGGGCTACGTGGAGAGAGCAAGGGAGGTGGGAGCCAAGTGGAAATTAAGGGTTTGTTGTGATTGAGGTGAGGAGGGAAGGAGTGAAGGAGGGAGTGATACAAGGAGTGGAAAGGAAAAGATGGAGGGGTTGCTATGAAGGGAAGGATGGAGGGGGAGAGAGAGGGGGAGGGTGAGCCAAGATGAGGATAGGGAGAGAGAGCTGAGGTGAGGGGGCGGGTGAGAGGAAGGGATTTTTAAGGGGTGAGTGGAAGAGTGGGTGGGGGGGGGAGTAGAAGAGTTGAGGGGGGAAGAGAGCTGAGGTAGGAGAAAAGAGACGAGGTGAGGGGAAGGGAGAGAAAGGGAGTGGTCGAGGGAAGGACGAGGAGGGAGTGCAAGAGAGGAAGGGGGGAGGAGTGGTAGAGAGGGGGAGAGACGGCAGCCAAGAGAGTGGGAGGGAGAGGAACTAGAAGAGAGGGGGAGGGGGATTGGAGGAGTGTAGGAGTGGGAGAGAGGGGGCAGCTAAGAGAGTGGGAGTGGTAGTGGAAAGACAGGGGGCAGCTGAGAGGGAGTGGGAAGAGAGGGAGAGGAGGGGAGTGGAAAAGAGGGGGAGGGAGGAGGTTGGAGAGAGTGGAAGGGAGGGAAGGGGTGGAGAGAGGAAGGAGGGAGGGAGGGAGGAAGAGGGGAGGTAGGGAGGGAGACGGGGAGGGAGGGAGTGAGAAAGAGGGGGAGAGTGGAAGAGAGGAAAGAGGGAGTGGAAGAGAGGGGTGAGGGGAAGAGAGGGGAAAGAGAGGGTGAGGAGAGGAGAGGAGAGGAGGGGGAGGAGGGGGAGGGAGTAGAGGAAAGAGGGGGGAGAGTGCAGGGAGTGTGGAAGTGAGAGAGTGGAGGGGGTGAGGGAAGAGAGGGGAATAGAGAGAGTGGAGGGGAGCGAAAGCACTTCCTCTCTCATTATTTATACAAACTCTATCATCTCACATTCCAACTCTGCACCTATCACTTCAAACGGCTTCGAGCTATCTAGTAAAGTGCCCTCTCTGTTTAGCAAATTTCTCCCAAAACTTCAACTCACTTTATTTGAAATCTTTCACTTTATTCAAAATCTTTGGGCTCATATTACAATTCTGCACCTATTATTTACTTCACAATATCTAGTAGAGTGTTCTTCTATCATCATCATAGCATTATCTCTTCCTCTCTCATTAGCATTATCCAATCACTTTATTTTAAATCTACTAGAGTGTTCTTCTACCCTCATCATAGTGTCAGCTCTTCCTCTCTCATTAGCATTATCTAGTCACTTTATTTCAAATCTTCAATTCGCTTCATTCAAAATCTTTCACTTCAATCACTTTATTCTAGATCTTTCATCTCACATTATGGGTTTGCACTTCCTTAAATTCTACTCTCGTTCCTTCTTCCATCTCGCCTTGGAGTTCCGCTCTCATTACCATCCTTACTCTCGCAATTTCTCTCGTTCCTCCTTCCATCTCCCCTTAGCTCCTCCTTCCATCTCCCCTTAGCTCTACACTTTCCTTTTCATTATTTCTCAACCTTTTAGTGAACAAATGGATCTTTTTGAAATCATATCTTTTGTGGATCTTTCCATTAGTAGCAAAAACAAAGATTGCCCTCCACTCAAACAAGATGAAAAAGAGGAGTTTTCTATTCAAAAGCACTTACAAAGGGAGGAGAGAGAGAAAATAGTTTGGTGTGCTATCAAAATAAGTACTTTATTTTCATCCAAGAGAGAGCTAGTTGAGTTTGTGAGTGAGATTAGCTTGTAGCACTCGTCATGGACAATTTCCGCCACATGAAGAGCAAGTCATTGTTAATCCATATAGAAACAATGAGACACAAATGTAGTTGTTTGTTCATAGATTGGTTACATATATAGGCAACTACCTCCATGTAGGTAGATCCTAGATCCACAATCATCTCTTTGATTATCTCAATCAATCACCTCCTATGATCACTCACTCATCACACCAACCTGACACACCTAACTAGAACCTTTTAGCACACCTATACTCACACACTTCTTGCATAGGACTCCAATCCCATAGGCACACACACACACACACACACACACATCAATTTGCCCCTTCATTCCCCCTCACAAATTGATGACCTCATCCCTTAGCAGTAGTACGTGGGATGCTCCATGGCTTGCCCGCTATCATGTGGCAACACTCATGGCCCCAACCTGTGACTCACTCATAGGATTCTTGGTTTACAACTGGGAGATGGACACAAACTATGTATGTAAAGCCCAATGAGTCCAACAAGGAAAAATCTCAAAAGACTAACAATCATTTAAGGATGGACTATCCATGGCAGAGAACCATTTTTGACCTTATACACACATAACTCTGAAAACATATGGATCCTTACGCTTGTCAGATTTGACTTGGGTGTTGTAAGCAGTGAGAGCTTGAGTTTTGACATTCTCTGGTTCTTCTTCTTCTTCAGTTTCTGCTTCCTCAACAAGATTGGCTGAATATCTATTTTTGGGATAACATTCCTTTTCAAAGTGTCCAGGTTTGCCACAAAAGTTACATTTCATTTTGCTTCTCTCCCTTGAAGTTGCTTAAGTTGCTTCTGGCCAAATATGCCCCTTCTTTGTAATCACTTCTTTGTTTGATCTTTCTTTCCTCCTCCAAGAGTGATGCTTCAATTTCTACCAGAATTATCTTTGGAATATTGGTGAGTGGTGTTACAATAGTGCCATATTCTTCATTGAGACTTCTAAGTAAGATGGCAATGACAATATCTTCATCAAGATTAAACTTGATGCCAGATAACTGTGTCAAAATGCTCTTCATTGAATTTAGATGTGAAGAGATGGTCTCCCCCCTATCCAATCTTAAGTCAAAAAACTTGATAAGCAAGCTATACTTAGAACATCTTCCCTGTGCTCCAAACACATGCTCAAGATGAGTCCATGCAGCATGAGCAGTCTCACATCTATCAATGTGATGAATAAAGGAATCACTCAAACCAAGAGCAATTATAGCAAGAACTTTTTCATCTTTTTTTGAAGCCATGAAGCTTCTCCTTCTCTAGTTGTAGGTTTAGTTTCTTTGCCATTTTCTACCTTCCATATTCCCTTTTTCATGAGAATAAACTTCAGTTTCGTTTGCCAAGTGTGGAACCTCTCTCCTTCAAACTTATCTATTGTCACTTTGGAAACCATTTAGGAAGGTCTTACCAAATTAATGGCAGTGTCTAATCCCTTTACAAAAGGTCAATCTTCCTGAACAAAAAAATCACCTTCATCATATAGATGCAAATTGCAAGATAAGAATTCTAAAAAACCTAATTGTTTGGCATAATCATAACCAGTTGGCTTCTCCCACAACTTCTTAACTAGGGTCTTCTTTACCTTGTACTTTGTCTTTGTAGTCTTCTTTGGCACCGAAGAAGAAGATTGAGAGTTTGGCATTTTGTCAACAAATCAACATCAATTGCACTTCAAAGAGCATTCTCTTATGTGAAAAGAAATCTCTGAATCTCTTATTTGAATTTTAACTCCTCAAGCATCAACTTAGCATTTAGTATAGCATCTATTTTCAAAAAAATAGTCAAGAAATGCTTGCAGAAACAGAGTAACCTTGGAGGATTGCTACCTCACTCCACATAGCATTAAGATTGGGGCATTTGCTACGCAATCAAAGGCACCTATTAAGAGAAGACTTAGTACAAATCTGAGGCGAAATGGTGTGTCACACTACCCGGGACAACAGCATCTTCTTCAACTATGAAAGCTATGTCTTCTCTTAAATCAACGGGTCTTTTGCCAAATTCTCCTTCATTTCTGGACCAAGTCATAACAAAATTCATTAGAGGGTAGATATAGGTGTAGAGTAAGCTTGGCTCAAAGGAATTGCCAGGTTGTGGATTGAGGTGAGCAGCATTATAGAAGTGGCGCGGAATACACAGAGAGGTAGTGCACGGACATGGCGACGTCTTTCATCAATCCCACCAGTTAGAAAGGTCGCCCAAAAGTAAGGAAGGTCTGGCTGAAGGGGCTCCTCAAGATATTGCATGGATGGAGAGAACAGGGCTTCCCAAGCTCAAGGTAGACAAATGAGAGATAGGAGGCATTTGAGAAGAAGTTAGGATCTAGTTGGAATCTTCTAGGAATCTCAGATTCTAACCAAGCTCTGATACCAAGTGTTAATCCATATAGAAACAATGAGTTGTTGAGTTGACAGAGGCTAGGCTTGTGGAGATTGCCTTGTACTCTCCTGAGATGAGGAGACCAATGTATGTCCCTTGATAGTACGAAGAAAGAGAGGTTTGGGATTGCCTATTGAGGAGAGTGACCTTGATAGTCATCGTCCAAAGTACATATCACTCATGATGAATAGAGTGCTTGGTCAAAAAAGAAAGTCTAATATTGGGACAAATTCAAGTCAACCAATAGCAAACAATTGTAGAGAGGAGGATGTGCATGACGCCATTTGGGCAATATGAAGAGCTAAACCTCTTAGTGCCATCACATGCTTTGGGTACTAGGCAAATGCATGTGGGAGATGTGGGGATTTTATTAATTTGTTTGGTAGAGGGGCTGAACAAGGAGTTCCTACACCATGCTTCAAAGGTAGATGGAAATAACCAAAAGGGATCACAGAGCAGTTCGTCCGGTTTTGCAATACCACAATTTTCCCCACATGTAATGTGGATCGTACAATTCAAGGTGCACATGGAACTTCTTTGGGGGTGTGAAAGATTGCTCGGGGCAACTATAGAAGAGAGACATCAATTGATTAAACCAAGGTTTACCCTTGACCATGTTTTCCAAGGTACTAAAGTTTGACAAGGTAGTATAGTAAGTCATGCACGACCTCCTTGTCATGATGGAAAGATTGTGAGATGGAGATCAAAATTGAGTTAGGAATTCAAAGACAGGATAGAGAAGGCAATGACAAAAAAATAGGGAGCTAATGAAAGAGTATATTATAATTCCCAATGAGCTGCATGTGTTTCATATATGGATTACAAGTTCAATTGTTAAAGGCCTTACCTACTCCATCACAGTGGTGTAGTTTCCATGCTGCACACGTCTTGACTTTGCACAACGTGATGCAAAGAATATTATATACATGCCTTTGCAAGCACATATACTCCGTATTCATTTTTGTTCTTGGAGTAAGTGCAATGGTCCATGAATTCATGCATCAAGCATCTATTTTGGATCCTTTTTGAAATACATAGTAGACTATTAAAGGGAGATGGGCTTCAATTTAGCCAAGTGTGGATTGGATATGGTCACTACTTTACTAGTTTGGTGCCGTGGTTTTGTTAAACTAAACGGATTTGTTGACATTAAGCATTTATTGGGTGGGTCTTGCTCACTTTTCACTACTGGCTTTTGAAGGTCTACTTGCTTTTCACCGCTTTGTTTTAGGTAATCCTCTCTTTTTTCTAGGGTACTGGATAGATCATTGTATGTAGAATTTTCCTCTATATTTTTCAAAGATGGCAATGTACACATCCTTGGAGCATTCCATTTTGGCCAAGCCTTTGTTGTATGTTCAAAGTAGACTCCCAAACTCACCTCTAATAGCTAGGTGGCATTTTGCAGCTTGCTTTCATCCAATTTAACTTTCCCTTTCCATACAAACCTCTATATTCAATTGGGACTACTTGGTTTGAGGCAACATTTTTGGATTAGTTGGGTAAGTATTTGAGTACGAGTGGGCCACTAATGCGCATTTGATTTGGAAGCTAAGGAGAAAGCCATGAAGTGATCATGGATCACCGCATGAAGGTGCCTCGGCCAACAATGGCTAACCTCCCCATCTATTATATAAAACATCTATGGCTTTTAGAGAAACTACTTGGCTCGACTCTACTATCATCGAGGCTACAATCATGTTTTGACTATTTGTAGACGTTCTACATAGAAATGTATGGAGCCCCCTTCCAATCTTCATTACTACAGGCCCCATTTTGAGGATACAAAGTTCACACTAAATGGGTGACAAAGGAGTGGACTAAAGACTAGAATAAGCATGTAGGGCAAGAACCAGTAAACATTAGCAAACTCCATTCTTGGCCACTAGTACCAACATCTAGGGAACTAGAACCTAGGGGATGAGTAGTGCTAATTAGTACTTCAGAAGCTTTTTCTCATCAGCTGCTCTCATTGGTGGATGATTGTGGTTAGCTCAAATCGAGACCATTCATGCAAGCATGGGTGGAATTTAGCCAACACCAATAGTCAATGTTGTGACCCTAAGCTGCCAGGAAAGGCCAAGCCAAGTGATGTTGGCCTAACCCCACTCCAAGGCAGTGGTCCAAGAGCTTCAATTGATGTTGATTTCTTGACAAAATGCCAAGAAGACCCCAGTTAAGAGGTTGTGGGAGAAGCCAACTGGTTATGATTAAACAATTAGGTCTTTTAGAATTCTTATCTTGCAATTTACATCTATATGGTGAAGGTGATTTTTTTGTTCAGAAAGATTAACCTTTTGTAAAGGGATTAGACACTGCCATTAATTTGGTAAGACCTTCCTAAATGGTTTCAAAACTGAAAATGGATAAGTTTGAAGGAGCGGGGTTCCATACTTGGCAAACAAAACTGAAGTTTATTCTCATGAAAAAGGGAATATGGAAGGTAGCAAATGGCAAAGAAACTAAACCTACAACTAGAGAAGGAGAAGCTTCATGGCTTCCAAAAGATGAAAAAGCTCTTGCTATAATTGCTCTTGGTTTGAGTGATTCCTTTATTCATCACATTGATAGATGTGAGACTACTCATGCTGCATGGACTCATCTTGAGCATGTGTTTGGAGCACAGGGAAGACGCTCTAAGTATAGCTTGCTTATCAAGTTTTTTGACTTAAGATTGGATAGGGGGAAGACCATCTCTTCACATCTAAATTCAATGAAGAGCATTTTGACATAGTTATCTGGCATCAAGTTTAATCTTGATGAAGATATTATCATTGCAATCTTACTTAGAAGTCTCAATGAAGAATATGGCACTATTGTAACCACACTCACCAATATTCCAGAGATAAGTCTGGTATAAATTGAAGCATCACTCTCGGAGGAGAGAAAGATCAAACAAAGAAGTGATTTACAAAGAAGAGGCATATTACAAAGAAAGGGCATATTTGGCTAGAAGAAACTTAAGCAACTTTAAGGGATAGAGCAAAATGAAATGTAACTTTTGTGGCAAACCTGGACAGTTTGAAAAGGAATGTTATGCCAAAAAGAGATGTTCAACCAATCTTGTTGAGGAAGTAGAAATTGAAGAAGAAGAAGAACCAAAGAATGTCAAAACTCAAGTTCTCACTGCTTACAACACCCAAGTCAAATCTGACAAGGGTAAGGATCCATATGTTTTCTGAGTTATGTGTGTATGAGGTCAATAATGGTTCTCTACCATGGATAGTCCATCCTTAAATGATTGTTAGTCTTTTGAGATTTTTCCTTGTTGGACTCATTGGGCTTTACATACATAGTTTGTGTCCATCTCCCACTTGTAAACCAAGAATCCTATGAGTGAGTCACAGGTTGGGGCCATGAGTGTTGCCACATGATAGTGGGCAAGCCATGGAGCATCCCATTTACTACTGCTAAGGGATGAGGTCATCAATTTCTGAGGGGGAATGAAGGGGCAAATTGATATGTGTGGTTGTGTGTGCCTATGTGATTGGAGTCCTATGCAAGAAGTGTGTGAGTATAGGTGTGCTAGAAGGTTCTAGTTAGGTGTGTCAGGTTGGTGTGATGAGTGAGTGATCATAGGAGGTGATTGATTGAGATAATCAGGGAGATGATTGTGGATTTGGGATCTACCTAATGAAGGCAGTTGCCTATATATGTAACCACTCTTGGAATAAAGATTGACATTTGTGTCTTATTGTTTTATGGATTCACAGTCATTTTACCGGAGAGCTTACAGCCTGCAAGGTATTGTCGGTAGGATTAGAGTGGCCCATGCCCTTTGTAGATGCTATTGAGTTTGTTAAGCATTGTGATCCATGCCAGCAAGTCTCCATACCCCACATCCAAGATTATATGCCTCTAACAGGGTCATTACAGATAAACCATTCAAGAAATGGGGCATTGACTTTGTGGAACCAATCATGTCAATAGCTAAAGGGACTCAAGCCCAATATATTATTGTGGCCATAGATTATTTTACAAAGTGGGAAGAAGCCAAGGCTACTAGGAAAGCAAATTCAAGGATTGGCTGCTAAGTTCCTGTATGAGAACGTAATATTGTGATTCGGTTTCCCACTAGAAATTGTGAGTGATTGAGGGACACAATTTGTTAATCATACAATTTGCATACTGATGAGTGAGTTCCTCATCATCCACAGGAAATCACCTTACTACCCACGAGCAATGGATAAGCTGAGAGCTTAAATAAAGCCTTGTGTTGTACAATGACCTACACGGTGGAGGCCAGCCATAATGATTGGGAACATAAACTCACTGCAGCACCTTGGGCATATTGGACGGCATATAAGGTCGCTACCAACTCGATGCCCTTTAGCCTAGCGTTTGGGGTGGAAGAAATCATGCCTATGGAATTCATGGTCCCAAGGCTCAAAGTTGCAATTAGAGATAGATTATCAGATGAGAAAATTCTAGAAATGCTGATTGAGCTTGAGAAGCTCAATGAGACAAGATTGAGAGTGGCATATGGCATTAAGGTTGAGAAACTCCACCACAAGAAATGGTATGATCGCAACCTCTAGAATAAGGACCTACAAGAAGGCGATCTTGTGTTATTATATAGCGTAAGGAATACAAAATATAGGTTGAAATATCATGATGTGGGTCCCTACCAAGTTGTGGAAATCACACCAAAAGGGTCATGCCGAATAGTGACCCGTGGATATGGATGGTTACATCAATGGAAATAAGCTCAAATGCTATTATGGTCCCTTAATGCCCCAAACATTACAAGCCATCCATCGAGAAAAAGAGCTAAATAGAGAGGTTGCATGCATGAAATGACAAGCGATAGAGGAGCTAGGGCCGGCAAGCCAAAGCAAAAACCTTAGGGCTAGTGACAATTTGCAAAGCATCTCTGGAAGGGTTAAACCCCATGGATGATCTCACTATTGCTCTGGCTAGGGTACAGGTCGACTTCCAACTATGCAAGGAAACTATTTGCTTTGTGAAAGCCTTCGTCAACTCGGAGGCATGACATAACTTGATATTCTATAAGATGTGCATCCTGCTTCTTAGATTTAAGGTAACTCTCGAACCTACTCCTATCATGGTATGCATAGTGAATAGAAAGATCTCACCTACAATAGGTTGTGTGGAATTGCCCATATTGGTAAATAACCATAGCGTGGCTAGTAGATGTTAATGTCATGCCTGCAAGTGCTATGGATGAGTAGGTAATCCTTGAGAAAACTTAGTGTTGGGCAGTTAACTACCGAATTGATTGGTAGGAATGCACCGCTACATTAACAAACAATGGTTGCACCTCAGTTATTTCAATCAGTATAGGGACTTTGGGCTCGGTGCTTGCTGTGATCCCCAAAAGTACACCTCTAGCATCAACTCTTCAATCTATAAAATGCCAAAGTTTGTTTCCCCCTTTGATTCCTACACCAACAACAATACAAGCTGCTACTAAGTCGAAGAAATCTCAAACAAGGAGATGTGGATTTCTTCCACCTTTAAAAAAAAAACAAAAGTACCATTCCAGGAAGATCCCTAAGTAGCTACTATACATTTGGGTAGGTCCTATCTACAACAACTCTGTGCCCTCATAAGTTTCCTACTACTAAAACCAAGCAACCTTTGGCATCATACTCAGGAAAGACAATAGTAGTACCACAAGAACCTGCCTCTAAGAAGGAGGTAGCTCCATAAGAACCTATTGCTAGTTCAGGGCAAAAAATTGCCAAGACAAAACCATGGGCAACTCCCTTCTACCCCTGAGTGCTTATGCTACAGGGAAAAACTTCACCAACAACTATAGTAATGCCACAAGGGCCTGTTCCTAAAATTCAAACAGTCACACAAGAACATGCTACATTAAAAGGAAAACACGAGGCCCGATAAGTTCCCAAGTGCCAACTATTGAAGACAACCTCTGCTCCCACGTCACCTATTCCTAAAAATGGAGTAGCCCCGTAATAACATACCATCGTCACAATGCCACAAGTAGCCAATTTGGGCACCAACATTCCCACAAGTGCTATAAAGAATCGAGTAGTTCCTCAAGTCTATCCATACCTTCAAGCTGTATTGCTATCGATCGATGATGATGCCCAACCTACACAATTCAACACCAACAAGTTGATAATGCCATTCGTGCATAATCCCAAGGTGCAGCTCTCCACTCTCTTCACTACTGTGCTTAGCAAGTACACAACTTGGATTTGTAGGTGAAAATAGGAAGTTGTCAAGTCTAATCCATCCTTAGGTGAAGATAGCACCCTTCCACTAACTTGTGGGTTCTCTCTATGAATGTCATTCAACATTCGTTTGATTAGGTCATTAGGGTCCATGAATTTTCACAAATTCCATTCCTAGGGTCCCTAGATCACAAGCACACATTCAAACTATAAGATCCATGTTTCACTTTTATAGCATCCATAACTCCACATCACAATCACTTAAGAATAGTCCAAGAAGGTAAGCATGTTAGTCAAATTCCAGAAAAGGTCACATAAAATCAAGTCACCGTGTTAAGGCTAACACAATGAGAGTGCTAAAGCAGTGATGATTTCCTCAATCACTATGATACGCCTAATGTAGTGACTCCATATCCATTGCACAACCCACTGCTGCTATTGCTATATTGTTGGCTCTTTCCTACTGCTTTCATAGGAAGAGCTGGGTATTCTATGTTTGCAATGTTCCGAGGCTTTTTGTCACCTTCAGATATATTGGGATTGTCAGTTGTAGTATATGTGTAGCTTAGGACCTCGAGTTGTGTTCCGGTGAGAGACGTAGGCTTAAGTGTGGTAAGCAAACAAAGTGCATGCATGTGTAAAAGGAACGTAAATCATCTTTGTTGAGGTAATGAAGGCTTTTGCCTTCATTGGGGGTTGTAGGGTTTAGGAGGAGTTTAAGGGTTAGAAGGACGTTCCAGGGTTCAAAAGGAGGTTCCAGGGTTTAGAAAGAGTTTCAGGGTTTAGAAGGAGGTTCCAGGGTTTAGAAGGAGTCCAGGGTTAGAAGGAGGATCCAAGGTTTAGAAGGAGGTTATAGGGTTGAGAAGGAGATTCCAGGGTTTAGAAGGAGGTGCCAAGGTCAGGGTAGAGTACATGGTGGAGAACTCGTCTCCCTCGTAGATCATGAAGTTTTAAGGATTGAGGAACAAAGGGTTTAGGGGAGCATAGGAGTGGGAGAGGAAGAAGATGTAAGAGCATGGGGGAAAGAAGAGAGAGGAGGGAGGAGGAGGAGGGAGGAGGAGAGTGAGAGGGTGGGTTGCAAGGTTGGAGGAGAAGGGAGGAGGAGTTGCAAGGTTAGGACATGCTTTTGGACGTGGAGTGCAAGGAAGCATGGACACTTGAGAGAAATGCTTGGAATACCAAAGTAGACTCAACACAATGCCCCAAAGAGTGTGGGCTTCATTCCATTATGGGGTATTTATACAAGTTGGAGAGCTTCTCTCTCTGCACTAAGTTGTATCACAAAGTTGTAACACAAAGTTGTAACACAAAGCTGTAACACAAAGTTGTATCACAAAGTTGTATCACATTCCCTTTCTACATAAGTTCACGTTGGCATAGAGTCAACATACTCCCAGATCCATTTTATTACCCGTGCTTGGGTCTCGGGGGGGTAACTATGTATAAACCCTCTATATCACGTGTGTTCAAGGCATATTTCTAAAATCCCTTATTTGTAAAATTTTCATTAATAAAATGTACCCTTTTTCTATACAAATCTGTAAATTTTTTTGAAAATTGTTTTAAATAGTCCCTTATGTAAATTAACTTTTGTTAAATTTAGATATTAAAACCATCCTTCTATTGAACTCACGTGATAGGGTTACATATAATGAGTGGCCCCCTCGAGCCTCGGGTTATGGCTTATTGCAATCACATACCTGGGTTGCCATGTTTTTAGTCCAATGGCTGTGGAACCTGTGTTGTGCCAGTCGATCCTGCTGTAAAGCCTTAGCACCATACAATTTTTGTGCAGTTTCTAGGTAGCCTGTATCCACCATTTGCTCGAACAGAGATATGTGGCGTGCCTCTAAGAAGATCACTCTTTGATAGAGCTGGCTTGTAATTCGAGCATCAATCCGTTCATTGGGATTAAAGCTGAGTGGAGGCAAATGGGAATCAAGGTAACATGGGACCTCCAAAATAAATTCCAATGTTTTATAGAATATGGCACTTTGGCGAAGGAAGCGATCAATGTTGCTGCGCATTATTTGTTCACGCTGCTAAAGTGCTCGGACCATGGTGCCTTGGATATTCCATTCTACACCAGAGTAGGGTTCGATCATGGGCCAATTAATGACTCAATCTTCAGCCAAAGTGTGTATGTTGGCTTCCCATATGTTACGCCGTGGAATTGCATAGAACTTGGGATGGGTTCTGAGACATGGAGGTGCTCATAAGTACTCCTTTAAGAAGATTACATCAAAGAGCTTGGGATGGCGCCGATCAGGTTGTGGATCCAACTTGCTAATCCAACCTTCACTAATTTGATGCTGACGAAGGTTGGTAGGAAAGTTGTCCAGGGTCCATCCACCTCGAGTTTTCATATCAGGATATTTGCTCCAAAATTCCTTGATGGGGTTACTGGGAAGTGGTATCTCATCAAAATCATACCCATCATTGGAACTTGGCATGGGCATACAAGTTGGATTATCTGGATCCATATATAAAAAATCAAATACTATGTCATTTTCTGCTGATGGAAGCACCAGAAGTGTCGGAGGTGATGATGGGGCAAGGAGGGAATCGGGGGACATTGGGGAGAAATATGGCAGAGTGATAGTGGCAAAAGGGGGAGCAGAGGGGAGGGGGGGAAGAATTGGGCAAATGGTTTGAGCAGCTTGGTAATCCTCAAGGGTAGGATTAGCAAGGGAGGAGAAAAAGCTAGGTGTTATGGGCTCGTAAGTTTGTGAGTTGAAAATGGTGAGAGGCATGAGCAAAGAGACGATGGAGGGAATACATGTTAGGATGGAGCTTGAGGAAGGTTAAGAGGGTGGTAGCAGCAAGGGGAAGTGAGGTTATGATGTTGGCAGAAAGAGTGGTTAGATATGGGAAGTTGGATGTGAGATAGGCCTTGTCATCTTCCGACACTTCTTTTTGCTGGTGCGATGGGATGATCAACTACATGGGTGGGATGTCAGTTATGTCATGCCGTGCAAATAATAGAGATGGCTATTGTAGCAATGGCAACAAACTTGCAATAACCCTGAGGGGAGGACTACCCATGAGGCAGACATATGCAATGAAAGCATCCGTCCTTATTGTTATAAACCCAGCATATGTAGATAGGCAGAAGATATTTTTCTCATCTTCAAACAAGTCTTGGCAAATTATGTGCAAGGTTTTAGTCTCGATGGAATGTTCCCAGTTGATTGTTGGATGAGCAGATATGATCCTGATTTGGAGTTGCTTCCATTGGATAAGCACGCATGTGTTGAGGTGATCTTCCACTTGTAGAGCAACCAGAAGCTCTTGGTACACCACGGTTGTGCATTGTAGTGGGGCGTCATTGGTGTTGTCTTCCAATGCCTCATTGTTGTGCACTAGCAATTGGAGTTCAAGCTGTGGAGATGATTATTATTTGGGAGTGCATCTCATTCATTTTTTCTTTGTATTGATGGTAGATGGTTGTGTATGCCTCCTAAAGCTTTCTCATTTGCAAGGTGACCTTTTCCTGTTGAGGAATGTCTTCGGTGGTATTGGACCATTGGTCCAAGACTTGAGCTTGTGAAGTGCTGGCCTCTTGAACGGTAGCAAGTTAGTCTTTTAAGATTCGGCATTCCCTTGTAAGCTCATCAATGCTGTAGGCACGTACTGCCAAAGATTGTTTCATATCTTCATGCTTGTCTTTGCAATCCTAGAGCTCTTCTTTTTTGTCAATTAGAATGAGTCGAGCTTGTGCCACTACCTCCGTGTGTTGCGCATGTGCAAATTTCAAGGACTTATAGCAGGTTTGTAGGATTGCCATTTCTTCTACTGCCATAGTCAACTGTGTTTGACTTTGGTGGAGGTTGGAGGTCACATCCCTTACTGCCTTCTCTTGAGCTTGGAGAGCTTGGTTCATGCGCACTTCTTCTACCTCCTTCTCATCTATCTGTGCCTAAAGTGCCTTGACCTCTATGGCGATTGCCTGGAATTGGTCTTCGATTTTTGATGCAGTCTACCTTTCCAATTCTCTTGCATATTCTTCCTTGGCCAAGCTAGTGAATAGTTCTGACATTTGGATCATTTGGCTAGCTTGATGTTGGAGAATGACAGACGGTGATGAGGGCTGGTGATATTGCTGATACAAGTGGTGCCCATGTAGCCATCCCGATGATTCTGTAGTACTGGGGGGAGGTTGTTCCAATGGCATTTCAGTCCCTTGTGTACAATAGTCATACTGCTGATCTGGCACTAGCTCCCCTTGTGGCCCATCAACTGGCATGGCGTCGATGGGTGGTTTGAGTGCTGATGTAGTCTCAGGCTCTGATCTTTCCTCAGGTTCAGGGGTGCCGACCTTGTCTCGAGCTCGGGTTGTGGTGCTGTTGGTGGAGACTTATTGGTTGCAGTTGTGCACCAAGCTGTAGCATCTCGTGGGGCAATTCCGTAATCTTGACCTCCAGAATAGGTACTTCTGCTAAGGCATCTACACTTATCAATGTGATAGTTGGAGAAGTTGGTGACGGCTCCCATACTGGTGAGAAGGGTATGTCCAACTCCTCAATTGGTTTTGGTGACTGGGGCAAAGTCATTTCTCTTTCTTGTAGTTCTTTTTTGATGATTATAGCCAATAAGTGTGGAATTTTACATTTTTGGCCTGAAGAACCATCGAGTTTTTTGGTAAAGAAAATGACGAAGTGCTGGACCCAGTCTTGTTTTAGCTTCCTACTCAGCAAAAAAAATGTGTGGAGTGGAAGGGAGCGATCTTTGCCGTACTTAATTCCCAGGATTGTGGATAGGAATTGTGCTGATTCCTTGAGGCGATGGTCAAGGATTGTGCGAAGCAATATGCCATCTCTATGGATCAGTGTGCCCTTGGTAAGGAGAGACTATACTTCGATAAACTTTGCATCAGCAGACCATTTAGGGTATTTGCCACCTTGTTTTGGCAGTGACAAAGCCCTTTGAATGACTATACTGTCGAGGATAATGTTGAGTGGGCTTTGCTATACAGTGATTGTACCGTACTTGCCATCCTTTGCATTGCTGGAGTAGTAAGAATGGAGAAACTCCTTGATGTAGGTGGTCAAGGTAGGACTGTCCTCCAAGGATTTGAGGCTCTCATGCAAACTTCCTAGACCCCGTTGCTCTAAGTAAGATGTTGCTTCCTGGGAAAGAGCATAAGTCGATGTGGGTCGCTAGACAAGTTCCAGTGATTGGGCCTTGTTAATGGCTGTGTAGGCTAGTTGTGACTAGGGTGGCGTTTGTTCTGCTTGGTCATGCACTGAATCTTCTTTGGAGCTATCACTTTGGACCACGAATGCATGTGGTCTCCGTGGTTGAGAGGATGTAGATGGCTACAAACTCTAGAGGGGGTCTCATGGTTGAGGCAGTGGGCTCTTTCTACGCATCCTCTTTAGTGGCGGCATCTTTTCTGAACCTGCATCCATGTGCATGTAGTGTACCATTGATCATTAGATTGATTGGCATGCCGGTGTGACATTTCTGTGTGTGTGTGTGGGAGAGAGATATTTTTTTATACATGCTTTGAGAGTGTGGAATGAAAGTGTGTGGTACAATTATTCATGCAATCATCTATGTGTCTAAGCGAAAGCGTGTGAGTGCACGTGACCTAGTAGCTAGGTAGGGACTGACTATATGCTTTTTTGCTAGGATTTTCATAGGGCAGCTAGAACTCATTCATCACTTCTAAGCCCTAGGTAAAATCGATTGATGCTACCTATATGTGTGAAGACGTACATATGCAAGTGAGTGCTCATGATACAATCTAACCCTAACTAAGGAAGACTTGGTTTCCCAAATCTTTGTTTTTGTCGGGGATGGCTTGCGTGTTGATGTAGTAGCGCTTCAGTCGGCTCCCGTTTATTGTTGTGTTGAATTGGACTCCATCCAGTGTTTCAAGCAGCACAACTCTGATGGGATTCATCTTTCATACTTGGTACGGTCCTTGACCTAGATACTTCAATTTCCCCTTGTGTACTTTGGCATTGTATAATAGGACTAAGTCGCCTTCCTTGATGTCTTTAGCTTTAAGGTTTCTGTCAAACCATGCCTTTCTTCTGTGTTTTTCTATTGTCATGGCATGGTAGGTGACTAGTCTTGTCTCTATATGCTTTTCCAACTGATAGAGCCTTTCTTTCAAGGATTCATGGTCACCCATGCATTCCTGTATTGCGATGTGTAGACTTGGTATTACAAATTCAAGTGGGACCACAGCTTCAAGGCCGTACACCAATTGAAAAGGTGTGTTCCCTGTATTGACCTTGACTGTGGTTCTGTATGCCCATAAGGCTGCATTCAGTTTCTCTGCCCAATCAGAACGCTGTGGTTCTACTACCTTAGTTTGGATAATGCGTATTATTTTGTTTGTGGATTCTGCTAGTCCATCCCCTTGGGGGTAGTAGGGTGTGCTTTTTCTATGGATTACCATGAAGCCAGACAAGAGTTCTTGGATTACCTCATTGACAAAATGTGTGCCTCTATCTGACACAATTTCAATGGGGCATCCGAATCGGGTGATCACATTTTCGTATAAGAATCTTGCTGGCTTCTGGCATCTGCCTTTCTGACTGCTTTAGCTTCAGTCCATTTTGTAAAGTAATCAGTGGCCACAATGATGTAGCGTGCCTGTGTTTCTTTTGCTGCTGGATGTATGGGACCCACATAGTCAATCCCCCGTTTTTCAAATGGTCTTTGTGCAACAATTATTGAAGTCTTTGTGTTGTGGTTTAATAGTCTGTTGGCATACATCATAGCCTTTTACATATTCATAGGCATCTACCCACAGTGTTGGCCACCAGTAGCCTGCAAGAAGAACTTTTCTTGCTATGGCTTCCCCTTGGAAGTGTCCTCCTACAATGCCTTCATGGACTTCACTTAGGATTGGCATGATCTCATGAGGCATTACACATCTTCTTAATTATCTGGTCCTTGCCCATCTTGTACAGTTGTACTATAATGAGTTGATAGGGTGCATCTTTTAGAATCAATTTTCTGGCATCTACGGCTTTCATGTCAGGGGGTGGTCTTCCTGCCATCAAGTACCCAATGATATCTCCACACCATTCTGGAACATCATCTATTTGAAATAGTGTGGCATCAGGTAAGTCGTCTTCTACTCCAGCGGCTTCTTCTCTTGACTTGACTCGAGACATGTGATCGGCAATGTAGTGTTGGGCACCTTTGCGGACCACGATTTTGAAGTTGAATTCTTGCAGGAAGAGGAGCCATTTGGTTATTCTTCCTATGGTACACATATGGTTCACAAGATAAAGCAATGCTTGATGGTCAGTGTAGAAGACAAAATCATTTGCCAGGAGATAGTGCCAAAATTTCTTTACACTATACACCATTGCTAGGGCTTCTCGTTCTGTGGTTGTATAGTTGATCTCTACATCATTGAGTTGTCAACTGGTGAAGTAGAAGGGGTAGTCTTTCTTATGTTCACCAGGTTGACAAAGCACACTCCCAATTGCATACTTGGATCCATCAGTATGTACATGAAAATCAATATCCCAATTGGGAGATATAAGGATGGGTGCTGTGATTAGGCACCACTTTAAAAGCTCAAAGGCTTGGTCGCACTCTTCGGTCCATAAGAACTCCACTAATAATTTGTAAAGTGGTCTAGCTATCATGGCATACCACAATATAAATCTTCTATAATAGCCGACATGTCCCATAAAGACCTGTACACCTTGGGAATTTGTAGGAGGAGGCAATTCCATGATGATTTTGATTTTGTCCATGTCAATTGCAATTCCATGTTGAGAGACGATGTGTCCCAAAACAACTCCATGGGTGACCATGAATTGGCGTTTTGTTGGATTTAGGGAGATGCCATACTCCCTGCATTTGATTAGTACTTCTTCAAGACATTTGAAGTGGTCCTGTTTGTTTGAATGGATGCACAAATCATCCAAGAACACCGTAAAAACTTATTCAAAAATGACTTGAAAGCTGTGAACATGACTCGTTGGAATGTGGCCGGGGCATTACAAAGGCCGAATGGCATGACTCGATATGCAAAAATACCCATTCTGTAGCAAATGTTGTTTTTAATTGGTCTTGAGGAGCAATTTGCACTTGGTTATAGCCACTGAAGCCATCCAAGAAGCTATATATTTTGGATCCTGCCACCTTTTCCAATATTGTTTCTGTTAAGGGTAGGGGATAGTGATCCCTAATTGTGGCAGCATTCACATTTTTTAAGTTTACGCATATTTTGAGCTTCTTGTTGCGTTTAGGTACAACGACAATGGGTGAAACCCAATCAGTGTGCTCTATCTCGTAGATGAATCCAGCATCTAGGAGTTTTTCTAGCTCGTCATAAACCATGGTGCCATATTTAGGATTTGTGTGATAAGGTCCACATACCTTAGGGTAAGCACCTTCCCTTATAGGTATCGTGTGTACTACCACTTCTGGTGAAATTCCTTTCATCTCTTTGTATGACCATGCTAGGCAGTCACAGTATTCCATTAGGAGTTCTTTGAGTTTAGTTTCATCTTCTTGACGAAGCTGTTTCCCAATGAAAACCAAATTTTCTTCCTCCCCTTCAAGGGTGAGGTTTATTGTGCGTGTTTTTACCGGTACCTCATAGATTGGATTTTCTCCAATGCTATCAGTTTCTTGAACTTCAAATTCTCTGAGTGGTCGTGGCATTGCTATTGGCGCACTGCCACTTGTATAATTCTTGAAGTATTCTGGCACTTCTCAAAGATTGGCCTCTGATGGGGTTGAACTAGCCTGAGATGTGTCATGTGTATTGGCTGGCATAGTTGCATTTATTAATTTGTTAGGCTCTTCTTTTCTTTTTTTTTTTTGAAGTCGCTTGATTGAGCTTCATCCGCACATGTGGCTTATATTTTTGAAACTTCTTATGCTGGGAACTGTGGGGTAACTTTTCCACTGGTAAGGTGTTTCCAAGTAAGGGTTCATGTGCTGCACAGTCCCTCAGGGGACCATTCAAGAGGCGGTGGTTCTGATTTTGAGGGAGCTGGCTGGCTTTGCAAGGTACAATTTGATGATCCTTGATTGGACTCATTCGAATTCATTGAAGTGCTTGGCCTTGGCTTTTCTGCGATTTCCTCCTACAGCTTTCTTGCGGGATCTTCTACTGTTATTCAACTGCGGAGGTTCAACTTTTGGGAGCTCGACTACCATTAGGGCATGCAGAATGGATGGGTCATTATCAAAGATTTGATCTTTAATTTCAACATTTGTAGCCTGTGTTTTCAGGTCCCAAGGAAAATCTGAGTCATCATTGATATTGGTACCTTCTTCAGGTTCATTATCCCATTCAAGGTCAGCCATAAAGAATGGCATCTCTAGATCGATTGGTTCTTCATGTGTCAATGGAAGATTGACCTTAGTGCATTAGCATCTATTTGTGAGAAGATGGGGTCTAATGAATGGTAGTTGTCGATGGTTGCCAATGTTTGTATCCAGTTATTGACATTGCTTTGTGAGTCACCTGCTATGGCATGCTATTGTAAGGGAGCTTATTTGCTTGAGATTGTTTTGGAAGATGTGTCATCCAATGCTCTAGGAACAATTGGTTTAATAGCTCCTGTCCCCACATTCACCCTGACTGCAATGTCTCGATTCTGGATTGTCAGTCTACCAGTTCCCCAGTCATGGAGGACTGATGCTTCCCGTAACCAAGGATGTCCCAGTAAGATTTGATAGTATTTTTTGGGGAGATCCAAGATTGTGAATTGAAGGGAAAAGCGGACTCTTGCGATCTTTGTGGAATGCCATTCACTATTCCCAAGGTTTAGCCCGTGAATCATCGACAAGGCATATGTTGAAATTAGCCTTTTGCATTGATGGGAGACCCCATTCTTTGTAGAGCTCCTTTGATAGGACATTGACACCTGCTCCACCATCCACTATGGCTTGGACTTCATTATATGCCTTGTGGATCAAAGGCACAATAGTGTTGTGTATGTCATCTCTCTCACCCATCCGCATAGGGATATCTTCAATGTCATTCATAGATGGAGGGGGATTCGCGAGTTCAATCCATCCTTTGAAACTCTCCTAGAGATTGGGACAATTCCGTAAGAGGATTTCGATGGGAATCGACACAGGGCAACTCAAGATGCTAGAGAGTGCGGCTCTTTCAAGTTGACATGGCGGTACATTCTATTGTGGAGTCTGTTGTTGGAACAAAGGCTCGAGTACAATATCAATACTTTGTGGAGCCAAGTCATGGATTGGGTCTTGAGCTTGTTTCTCAGCCTCAAATTGAGCTTGTTCATTTTGGACCCATTACTGAAGTACCTAAAAACGAGCCTTCTCCACCTCTGCATTCAGGTATGGGGCTTCTTTTATTTGAGGCTTGGGAGTTGATGTGGATGAGCTCGGCTGCTCATTCCTTAGCAGAGATGGAGGCACTTATGCTTTCTTTTTCAGAAGTTGCTTTGGTTGGATTGGAATGTTAGGGTCCTTGATGTCCTCTTTTTGTTGGCATGTAATTACATTGACAGGTTGTGACTTTACACTTGCCGGCGGACCTAGACTTTGATGGTCCACCCCAATGATGCCAATGGGGACGTCAAGCTTAACCTCTGTTTGTTCTGGGACCTTATTTTTCATGGGACAATCCATACAGGCATGTCCTATGCCACAATCTCTACAGAGGGGTTGGAAAGTAGCTGGGCTACCACTATGAGGACACTCTGTGATCTGGTGATTTTCTCCACAACCGTAGCACTTAATTGGTGCTCGAAATGTGTTGGGTCGTACTTGATTTGCATAAACTGGTATTAGACCCTCTGCACCTTCTACATAGTACATTGGGTACTTTGCTTCATACTCAAATAACGAGTCTACTTCCTTGGCTTGTAATTGATGTATGGGAATTCCCTGAGGAGCTAGATTTGGTGCTCTCGGATATGGTGGTGATTCGGATTCCTAAGTAGTTGTGGGACTTGTGTCCGAACGGGAACAAGATTTAGCCTCGGAGTTGGGGGAACTTGTGCAAGTGCCAGTTGCCTATATACTGGCATGGGTGCCACTTGGTATTGTGGAGGTCGAGGCGGATTATTACGCATGTTGAAGATGCAACTGTTCTCATCATGGCCGCCGACGACGCAGATATGGCACCACAACCGTGGCAGTGGATTTGCTTGTGCAGTGATCTTGGGTCTGAGGACCCAGCACTCATTTGCTGTATGATTTGCTAGGCAGTGTGGACACCAAACATTTTCTCGTTGTGGATATGTTTGAGTTGGCGACTGAGACAAGTGGAGTTTTTGATCCGTGGCCTGCATCATATCTTCTTTTAGCTTCAAGGTCATGGCCTCTGGGCGATCTTCATTTGATGTTGCAACAGTGTCCTTTGATTTATCCTTTTTCGAGTGCTTATCTCATGTATTTGATGTGTCGTCATCACTGCTAGTGTCTGAGTCTGTCAAGCCATCCTCAATGTCAATGGTTGCCGCATGAGCAGCACTGAATGTTTCATAGCTGCTTATCTTTTTCATATCCTTTCGGATTTTCTTTCTTAGACTTGCTATGAACCATGCCATGAGGTACTTTGCATCTGGGCGTGGGTCACATTTGGCGATCAATCTCTTCATCTTTCCCAAGTATGTGTGTACATCTTCCCTCCGGCCTTGCTCGATCTTGCTAAGTTGGAGAGCGGGATCGTCTTGTAGCCTCTCCATTTGAAAGCGTCGTTTGAATTCGGTTTGAAGTAGGTCCCATGTGGCGTGTTCTTCCACGAGAAGGTCTAGGTACCATTCTGACACTTCATCAGTTAAGGCCATTGGAAACCAAGCCACCTTGGTTTCATGGGATTGACCACCACTTGCTCAACATGCGGCATCAAAATGCTGGAGGAAGCGGGCTGGGTCTCCCCTACCATTATATTTGGGAAGTTCCAGTTTTCCCAAGGGGCGTCGGCCTTGATTGTTGTTATTTCTTTGATGGAAGAAGTTGTCAGCCTCTGCATCGAGGTCAAGATCCCCATCATTGTCATGATGACGTCCAGCCATGTTACGACGTGGAGGAGTTAGAGGGAGTGGTTGAATCTCAAGGGGGGATTCAGGGTAGAGGATTGGCAGTGGCAGTTGTTACAGTAGAGTTATATGCACATGTGGTGAGTGTTGGAGTCGAAGGCATTGGCCGGAACATAGCTGCATGCAGATTGTGCATGACTTGCCAAGGGTTTCGCTGCCCCAAGTGCGGGTGTGGATGTAGCTTTGTTAGGAGAGTTAGAGTGGTGTTAGTTTGTGTAGGGACCGTCATGTTAATAATGTGCCTAAGATTGTCCTACATGTGTAGAGAAATGTGCCGGTGCAGACGGATTGTTAATCGGAGGTCACGGTGTGAAGATATGATCGAGTTTGTGCGAAACGAGGCCCACGCGGGGGTGCGAATGAATGAGTGCTAGGGATGTCGAAATGGTGTGCAATGGGTTGAAAAATACCCCGTAGCATGCTATTTCTATGTGTGAAATTTGGGCTCAAATGGGGTTCAGTTTGGGTCCCAAATGGATGAGTTTCAAGGGGTTAAAGTAGGTGTAAATTTTGCGTTGGGGGGGGTCCTAATGGTGGTCTGAATGGAGTTTAAGTCCAACCGAGGGGTTGAAACCAAGTTGATCTAGTTAGATTAACTAACCTATTTGTCTAGTTAGATGCTAATCATTTAGTCTAACCTAGCCTAGTGATGGTTAGATTGACCATAGTTAGTTAGTTCAACTAACCTAGTTAGAATAACTAACTAACAGTTAGACTGACCTAGCTACAATTAAAATTAACCTAATAGAGGGTAATACTAACCTAACGTAACCTAACTTAGCGAACCTAACTAAAGTTAGTTTAGGGTTTTTTTTTTTGGTGGATAGTGGGGGGTTTGTCGCTTGCGGCAGCGTGGGGGGGGGGGGTGGGGGGGTTTTGCACAGGGGGGAGGGCGAGGGGGGAGAGGAGAGGGGGGGTGGGGGTGATGGGAGAGGGGGCGGGGGGTGAGCGCAAGGGGTGAGCGGAGAGGAGGGTGAGAGGAGAGGGGGGCAGGGGGTGAGGGCGACGGAGAGCGAGGTGCAAGGCGACGCTGCCCCGCAGCACCACGGGGCGGGCGGGGGGCGGACAAGGGGTAGAGAGCAGGGGGCAGGGCAGGGCGGGGCGGCACTACATGCGCCGTCGAGGGGTGGGTGAGGGGCGGAGAGGGGGGCGGAGAGCGAGGGACGAGGCGAGGCAGGGCGATGCTACGAGGAAACGCCGCAGGGCGGGAGGGGGGCGGAGAGCGAGGGGCGGGGCAGCGCTGCGTGCACCGCTGCGGGGTGGGGGGAGGGTTACAGAGAGGGGGGGGAAGAGAGAGAGAGAGAGGGGGGTAAGGGGCAGAGAGAGAGGGGGGGTGAGGGGGAGAGAGAGAGAGCGGGGTAAGGGGGAGAGAGAGAGAGAGAGAGAGAGGGGGGGGGTAAGGGGGAGACAGAGAGGGGGGGGAGAGAGAAGCGGGAGGAGGATGGTAGAGAGAGGGGGAGGGTGGTAGAAAGAGGGGGGTATGGGGAAGAGAGAGAGAGAGAGGGGGAGGGTGGTAGAGAGAGGGGGGGTATGGGGGAGAGAGAGAGAGGGGGGGGGAAATAGAGAGAGGGGGGGTAAGGGGGAGAGAGAGAGAGAGGGGGAGGGTGGTAGAGAGACGGGGGGTATGAGGAAAAGAGAGAGAGAGAGACGGGGGGGAGAGAATGAGAGAGAGAGAGAGAGTAAGAGAGAGAGAGAGAGAGAGAGAGAGAGAGAGAGAAAGAGAGAGTGTGTGTGTTAGAGAGAGAGAGAGAGAGAGAGAGAGAGGAGGGGGGGGAGGGAAGGAGAGAGATAGAGAGATAAAGGGGGAGGGATAGAGAGCGGGGGGGGGAGTGGTAGAGAGAGGGGGGGTAAGGGGGAGAGAGAGAGGGGGTGGGGGAGAGAATGAGAGAGAGAGAGGGAGGGAGTGGTGGAGGGGGAGGGGGGAGGGGGAGGTGGAGATGGAGGGGGAGGGGGAGGTGGAGATGGAGGGGGGAGGGGGAGGGGGGACGGGGAGGTGGAGATGGAGGGGCGAGGGGGAGGTGGAGATGGAGGGGGAGGCGGATGGGGGAGGGGGAGGTGGAGATGGAGGGGGGAGGGGGAGGTGGAGATGGACGGGGAGGGGGGAGGGGGAGGTGGAGATGGAGGGGGGAGCGGGTGGTGGAGATGGAGGGGGGAGGGGGAGATGGAGGGGGGAGGGGGAGGGGGAGGTGGAGATGGAGGGGGGAGGGGGAGGGGGTGGTTTAGATGGAGGGGGGAGGGGGAGGGGGTGGTGGAGATGGAGGGGGGAGGGGGTGGAGGAAATTGAGGGGGAGGGGGGAGGGGGAGATGGAGATAGAGGGGAAGGCGGAGGGGGAGGTGGAGATGGAGGGGGGAGGGGGAGGTGGAGATGGAGGGTTGAGGGGGAGATGGAGGGGGGAGGGGGAGGGGGAGGGGAGATGGAGGGGGGAGGGGGAGGGGAAGGTGGAGATGGAGGGGGGAGGGGGTGGTGGAAATTGAGGGGGAGGGGGGAGGGGGAGATGGAGATGGAGGGGGAAGGGGGAGGGGGAGGTGGAGATGGAGGGGGGAGGGGGTGGTGGAAATGGAGGGGGAGGGGGGGAGGGGGAGGTCGAGGGGGAGGGTGGAGGGGGAGGTGGAGATGGAGGGGGGAGGGGGGAGGGGAAGGTGGAGATGGAGGGGGAGGGGGGAGGGGGAGGTGGAGATGGAGGGGGGAGGGGGAGGTGGAGATGGAGGGGGGGAGGGGAGGGGGTGGTGGAGATGGAGGGGGGTGGTGGAAATTTGAGGGGGAGGGGGGAGGGGGAGATGGAGATGGAGGGGAAGGGGAGGGGGTGGTGGAAATGGAGGGGAGGGGGGAGGGGGAGGTAGGGGAGGAGGGGGGAGGGGGAGGGGAGGTGGAAATGGGGGAGGGGGGGAATGAGGTGGATGAAATGGGGGAGGGGGGGGATGGGAGGGGGTGGAAGGAGTCACTGACACAATGTGAGGATGGGAGTAAGGCGGTGGTCGATGGAGAGGGAGGAGTGTCTTGCGTAGGGCTCGGAATGAAGAAGAGAATGGAGGCAAAAAGTGAAAGATGAAGAATGAGGGGGTGGAGTTGGTTTTTATAGGATTTGAGTTTAGGTTTAGGCTTTAACACTAAACTCTTCTCGAGCCAAAACTCTTTATGGATAGCTCAGTTTGCTTTTCTACGAAAAGGTGAAATGATCATAATGGGATTGTTGTGGAACAATGGACGGTGGGTGGAAGGCTGGGTTATCGCTGCGAGATGGGCTCAAAGTCACTGACAATGTGAGGATGGGAGTAAGGCGGTGGTCGATGGAGAGGGAGGAGTGTCTTGCGTAGGGCTCGGAATGAAGAAGAGAATGGAGGCAAAAAGTGAAAGATGAAGAATGAGGGGGTGGAGTTGGTTTTTATAGGATTTGAGTTTAGGTTTAGGCTTTAACACTAAACTCTTCTCGAGCCAAAACTCTTTATGGATAGCTCAGTTTGCTTTTCTACGAAAAGGTGAAATGATCGAAATTGCAAGCTCTATGCATTCGTGTCCACTACCTAGCCTGATTGTTTATCATGTGTCTTCTATTTAAAAAATAAAGAAAATTTCTTCAGGTAGTAACCCAAGGTTGATGCTTGGGGTTGATATGTTTGGCTAGAAATGGGAAAAAAAATTTTCTCTCCTTGCCCTTGAGTGTTATGTTCGTGAAAGTTTGAAGTAGTTTGTTTTTTACACATTCCTACGTATGTTTACTCACTACTTGAGACGCTAGTCTCCCTGACAGTGGTGCCAAATGTTGGCTCTTTCCTACTGCTTTCGTAGGAAGAGTTGGGTATTCTATGTTTGCAGGGTTCCGAGGCTTTTTGTCACCTATAGATATATTGGGATTGTCGGTTGTAGTATATGTGTAGCTTAGGACCTCGAGTCGTGTTCCGGTGAGAGACGTAGGCTTAAGTGTGGTAAGCAAACAAAGTGCATGCATGTGTAGAAGGAATGTAAATAATCTTTGTTGAGGTAATGAAGGCTTTTGCCTTCATTGGGAGTTGTAGGGTTTAGGAGGAGTTTAAGGGTTAGAAGGAGGTTCCAAGGTTTAGAAAGAGGTTCCAGGGTTTAGAAGGAGGTTCTAGGGTTCAGAAAGAGGTTCCAGGGTTTAGAAAGAGTTCCAAGGTTTAGAAGGAGGTTCCATGGTTTAGAAGGAGTCCAGGGTTAGAAGGAGGATCCAAGCAGAAGGAGGTTCCAAGGATTAGAAGGAGGTTCCAGGGTTTAGAAGGAGGTTCCAAGGTCAGGGTAGAGTACATGGTGGAGAACTCGTCTCCCTCGTAGATCATGGAGTTTTAAGTGTTGAGGAACAAAGGGTTTAGGGGAACATAGGAGTGGGAGAGGAAGAAGGTGTAAGAGCATGGGGGAAAGAAGAGAGAGGAGCGAGGAGGAGGAGGGAGGAGGAGAGGGAGAGGGTGGGTTGCAAGGTTGGAGGAGAAGGGAGGAGGAGTTGCAAGGTTAGGACATGCTTTTGGATGTGGAGTGCAAGGAAGCATGGACACTTGAGAGAAATGCTTGGAATACCAAAGTAGACTCAACACAATGCCCCAAAGAGTGTGGGCTTCATTCCATTATGGGGTATTTATACAAGTTGGAGAGCTTCTCTCTCTGCACAAAGTTGTATCACAAAGTTGTAACACATTCTCTTTCTACATGTAGAAGTTGTAACACAAAGTTGTAACACAAAGTTGTATCACAAAGTTGTAACACAAAGTTGTATCACAAAGTTGTAACACAAAGTTGTAAAACAAAGTTGTATCACATTCCCTTTCTACATAAGCTCATGTTGGCACAGAGTCAACATATATAATGCCAGTCGTTGCTTTAATACTAACGCAATGACTCTGTAACTCGATGACTCCACTTTAAGGCTAACACTAACTCATTAGACTAATAACTCCTACTCACCGTGCTAATAACACTGCTAATGCCAGCCACTATGCTAATAATTCCAGGCATCACTGATTAAGGCTAACACTAGCCCACTGCATTACTAGGACCACTATATAAGGAGGCAATCTAATTTTGCAGATTCTCACTTGGCATTGTACTAAAACTTTGCCAGAATATTCATTGCAATTCTAAAGCATCCATACGCCCTCACAAATCGATCTTTGCTCACATTCCCACTTGATGTCAACCTTGTCTTCACGCTCTCTTAATGCCAAAGACCTCTTCTCCATGGATGTGCTTCATCCTAGTAACGAAGCCTCTTCTACCTTCCCACCCTCTACCACTCTTTTGACTTCATGCACACTCTCTGTTCTCCTTCCATCACAAATGGAGCCCTAGCCCTCTGTACAGCAGGCCACCAATGATCTTGAACGTTCCACAAAGCAATCCACCACCTATCCATTCAGAAAAAAAAGAATTATAAATATGGAGGATATTCATAATTATTCGAAACATAGTATGCAAGTCACCCATTTCTCCCTTCTTAGACCCAAATGGTTGGAGAGAATATAGGGAGTGGTCATCCACTCACAATTTAAGTGCAATATGAAAGAATTCCAGCTATACTACCATAATAAGGTAGCATACTAGGCAATTCAAGACCTGGAGGTGGCCCCATATATTCAAGCAATGGGTCTTCATACAGTTGTGAACAAATTCCCCTACCACTTGAACCTGCCACATGTGGTTGATTTTGTTGATAAATACAACAACTCTTATAGCTCCACCAGATGGCTCCATGAGGATGGCAAATATCACTTTTATCATTTTACAACCAAAACAGTCCACCTAGCTTATGGACCCCCCATGTTGCTAAGACTTATGCGACACTTCAAGGAATGGATAAAGGGCTCACACGTCTGGTGGAGTATAATACAAAGATTCATAATAGGGGTGGCATCCCTATCAACTTGATCTAGAATGCAGCCACCACTAAGGTAGCTTGGGTAGTCACCCTCCTACCCCATATTCAACACACTGAGCATCTATAAGAAAATAATACAATGTCTGTGCTCAATAGATAACAAGATCTCGTACGCAAGAGAGAAAACAAGATAGTATGGAGAATCAAAAATTTGATTACTGTAGAATTGATAGAATAGATGGCGCTGCCTCCCAGCCATGCGCTCCTATGAAAGAAGCTTCAATGGCATGCTGGAAATAGTAGAAGACGGAGGCTGAATGCTAAGGAATCAAGGTTGCTGTAGCCAGTGATGAAATGGGCTTCACGGGCTTGCTCTTATATAGCCACCAGTCGTAGTTGGTTAGGCTCAATTGGGTGGCCAACCCAATCCACCCAAAACAGTTGACTCGATCTCGAAATAGGCCACCAACCATACGATAGAACCAGTGCGCAAAACAGAGCAACTAACCTACAGTTATCGTTCGGCCCACAACCATCCAGGATCATTTGAGGCTTCAAATGGGCCCCGCAACCCGAGAGTGGGCTGCCTCGAGAAATGCTCCATCTACCCTCAGTGCGGTCAGTCAAGGGATGCCTTCCCACACTTGCATGTAGCCTAGTTGGCGGTGTGCCAACTCTATCTGAAGTCGTCCAGCCATCAGGCCACACATGGCCCCCATTTGGTGTCCAAACTAGGACCTACTGGATAACCGAGCTACTCAAATGCCTTCTCCTCATATGGGGGGCTTACAAGTAGAGTTAGCTGGTTCCCGTGTAGTTACACGAGAGTGGAGCATTGATATTTAACATCATCACAGTGTGCTATTACCAAATTTGCTAGCATGCATCCTTAAGCCGGAAGAGACAAATTGGGTAGATCATTTCTATAGAGAGAATGTCAACATGTGCACACTCAAAGGAGAGAATTGGCAACTCTATGTTCATTATGCCAATCATTCATTTTCTTTCAAATGATCTAGTTCCAGAGGGGTACGAAGATGCCACCAAGGATAGTGCATTGCTCTCAGTGCCAACACAATGTTCTACCCCCACTAAGCCCTCACCAAACAAACAAAGAGAGAAGAAAACAAATAGGCAAGCAAAAGAAGAAATGGAAGCAAAACAAAAGTATGAGCAAGAAGCTCTCCTCCAATAGGAACAAGCCGAGCTTAAAAATCAATCAAGAAGGCCTCTACAAAACAAAGCACAAGTGCCCATTCCTCAACCAAGTAAAGAAATGCCAAGTACATCAACTTCTGGTCTAGATCGACATATCAAAGAAGCTCCATACCCTAATGTTTCATTGGAGAACATAAGATTTCAAGCACTCGACAATGGGTAAAAAAGAAAAAAGCTCAATTTGAGGCTAAAAAACAAGCACAAGATCCAATTGGCCCCACCAAGTCTCAACACCATAATCCAACCTCTAATCCATCAACAAGGATTACGATGACAGAATGTTCCAAAATGCCGACTATCATGTACAATACTCTCAAGCATTATGAGCTGACCCATGTCAAGAATCTTCTTATGAAATTGTCCCAACCTCTCGGAGAGTATCAAGAAATGGATTAAATCAGCAAATCCCCCTCTGCCTATGGAAGAAACCAAAGATATCCCTATTTGATTGGGTGAACTAGATGACATATGCAATATCACTCTTCCCTTAATCCATAAGCACATGAAGAGATCCAAGCCATTATGGATGGTGGCACAAGTGTTAATGTCTTATCCAATGATATCTCTATGATGAATGGGTTCTCCTTCTCCCACCAATGAAGAAGGCACAATTTAGCATTCACCTTACAGAGATTCACTCTTCCTTCTTATTTGCACCCCAATTTGCATTCTTTTTCTTATCCTTCTTCTCTCTTTTTAGCTTGTAGCAATTCTTTTTCATGTGGCCCTTCTTGACATAATGGTAACACTCAATGTTTCATGCCCTGGATTTGCTACAAGATTTCCCTCTTTCTTGGGACTTCCCCATGAGTTGTGATCTTCCCCTTTGCACATTTAACGCTGCACCCTGCTTGTTGCCATCCATAGACTTCCATCTAATCTCCTTGACCAACAAGCTACCACCAACATCATCAAACTTTAGTACTCCACCGAGTGCAGAGTTACTGATAGCTATATGCAAGGCATCCCATGAGAATGGCAATGGACATAATAGGAATATTGCCTTTGTCTTTGCATCAAAATTCAAATTCTGAGCCTGAACATAATATTGAATTCATTCAAGTGAGAAGCAATGGATACCCCTTCCTTCATCTGCAACTCAAACAACCTCTTCATGAGGTAAACTTTATTAGAGGCAGTTTCCTTCTCATAAGTGGCACATAGTCTCTTCCACAAATCTTTCGTAGTCTGCTCATTTACTACTGTGAAATAAATTGACTCTGCAAGATGAAGTCTAACAGTAGACTTTGCTAATGCATCCAACTCATCCCAATCATCTTCAGACATAGCTATAGGCTTAGCTGCAATCCCTTCCAAGGGTTTAATCTGCTTTTGAATAAGCACATCCCTCATCTATTCTTTCCACAAATAAAAGTTCATCCCATCAAACTTTTTAATGCTGAAAAACTCCTTTTCAGACATGGAAAAGGACACCATGATGCAAATAAAGCAAAATCCCAAATGCTAGTGCCTACAAGAAAGAATCACACCAAATACGAGGTGCACCCAAATATGTATGCCACAATGGAAGGTAATATCACCAAACTTCAAAGGCTCAAAGCATCGAAATACAACTAGCTCATGTGCATATACTATGCATCCATATGTGCAAATCTAGCCCAAAAGAAAATGTCAACCTCTGCAATGATAAAATAATAGCAAACCTGAGCCAAATGACTCAAGCATAAACACCATCAAATGGCATAAACATCAATAATGTATCATCCAAGAGAGCATAGCACTATCAGTGCATCAACTGCAATGTGTCAAAGCTATCCCTCAACATAAAATAGCATCTATGTGGTGCCAAACGTATGTGACATGAAGTTGAGGGTAATAAACTTCACGCACCTCTTCACTTCCTACTGCTTTTGGACTGAGTGACAAAGATATTTATCATTGAGAAAGGGACATTAAAAAGAAGTTTTTATGCCAAGATACCACACCATACTTTCCTACCTTAGATGAGAATGAAGATGGTAACATCCCAAGTGATGTTGTACTCAAGCATAGGGAGAAGGAAAGGATCAGCAGAGGCCATAATCTCAGCAAGCCGGTTTATGCCAAAGAGAAGAGTGATCCATTGTTGAAAGAAGATCTTGGGCTCAACATGACATGAACTGATATATATCAAGGAGTGTCCTTAGACAAAGAGGCTTATAAATTTCATTAGAGTCATGATACCAAAGATTCAAACACATCTAGAGATGCGCCTTGAGATGGACTTTGCGCTTGAAGAGAGCTTTGCGCTGATATAAGTTTCATCAAAATCGGACTAACGAGCGAAAAGTTATGAGCAAAACACTAAAAGGGGGTCAAACTATCATGAAAACTGCCCTCTACCCATGCTAATTTGAGCAAGATGCTCCCTCAAGACTCCACTTTCATCAACGATCCACCACTCATAGATTTTGCCTAGAAGAGAGTAAGTAACTCCCTTGGTGGCTCGAGAAATGGATGGACCATGTGTGTGCTATGAGCAGCTGAATAGAAAGAACTTTTAAGGCTTTGAAAGAAAGAAAAGGGAAGAGAGACTCAAGAGAGGGAATACTCCTCTAGAGCTCATTCACACGGACCTCTACAGAAAGATGTGTTGAGATATCGAGCTCCACTCGTGATATGCCAGGGTGACTGTTGTGAATTTATGTCAGCGACTTGTTAGTTGCATATGCGGTTGGTACACCGCCCACGAATAATAGCTGGATGACAGCTATCCTTATCTACTCTAGTTTGTGGCTCAATTAGTATGCCACCTTAGTTAGTTGAGTTTGGTTTGAGACCCACATATAGGGTTCTTCTATTTCTTTGTACTAGAGTTCTTTTGGCTTTCACAACTAAGAAGAGGAAAACTATTTTTAGCCTCCACCTGTGTGTGTATTCCCCCATTGTGCATGTGAGAAAGCCGCAAGTGAGACTCCTTCCCTCTCTCCCACTATCTTCACATGGTATCACAGCCTTGTTCGTGGTAAGGAGCTCAAGAAATCAAACCAAGTTCGTGGTGTCCTGGTAAGAGGACCAGTGTTGCTTTCCTATTTCGAGTTTGGGAGCAAATCTCTGCAAGTAGCACAGCCAGAAGTGCAAGAGTGCACTGTCTCAGATTGAGACGCCCTTCGCGGTGTGGCAAGAGGGCAGTATATGCTACAAGTAAGGGCAAAGCCTTTGGTGACTTTATTTTTCTGATTCGAGGCCATTTTGGGGCCCGTTTTGAAGGCAGAAGTTCTTCGCAGGCACTCAGAAAAAGGCCTTGTTTTTGCTGTGCGACCACTGCTCGACTGGTCGGTGAAAAGATGCCGTAGAAATTGCATCGTATGCCTGTGTGCAGAGATATTAGGAGTTGCAAAATCATGCTTATTGCATGTTGATGCAAAATCGTCACTAGGAAGTGACTGTGTGGTCAAATACCACTTTCGTCCGTTTTGCAGATCTGCCCGTGTGAGGCAAAAGCTGTGTTTTTCACAGTGACAGAATATTTTGCAGTGTCCTGTAATGGCATCTGATTCTCTTTCACAGATTGTCACTAAAAAGCTCGACAAGAACAACTTCCAGGTATGGAAGTTCAGAATGACGAATTTCCTTATGGGAAAAGGCTATTGGGAGTTCATTACAGGAAATGAAGAAGAACCAGTTCTTCCTAATGTTCCCAATCAACAGGAAATGCAGGCATTTAAAGGATGGCATGAGAGAGCCAGAAAAGTTATGTACTGGCTGTCTATCAGTATTTTGGATTCTATGATTGTGCATATTCAGGATGCAAGTACGCCAAAGGAGGCATGGGATACTTTGGCAAAAATGTACAGCACAAATACGCAAGCCAGGAAAATGCAGCTCAAACAGGAGTTGCACAATGTGCAGAGAGAAATTTTGAGCATCAATGACTACCACATGAAGGTGAAGAAAATTGCAGATGCACTTGCTTCCATTGGGTCGCCAGTGGAAGATGATGATCTAGTTTCTGTGACCTTGAATGGTCTAGAAAAGGATTATGCACAGTTCCGGACATCCATTGCCGTCCGTGAAAAATTTCCTGATTTTGAAGAGTTGTTTGCTCTTCTAATTTCTGAAGAGCAGAGAAATGGGGGTGCATCTCCTTCAGGAGGAACTTCAAAAGAAACTGTCTTCTACTCAAATGCTGGAAGAGGTAGAGGCAGAGGTAGAGGAGGCCGATCTATAGGCCGTGGTAGAAATCAGAATATGCAGGAAACTCAAGAAAACCAGTCCTATGGAGGAGGACATGGTAACTCTAGAGGCAAGGGGAGCCAAAGAGGCCGTGGTGGATGGCAGAGAGGCCAAAATGCAAACAACAATGTTGAATGCTACTACTGTGGTAAAATGGGTCATATGGCTAAGGACTGCTACAAAAAGCAGAATGACATTATGAATGGAAAATTGCAGCAAGGCAATCATGCATCTTCTAGTAGACAGGGTGATGACAGAAATGAGCATCTATTTATGGTGCAGCACATGACCAATTCTGTGACAAGTGCAGAAGAACGAAATGATGTGTGGTATGTTGACTCAGGTGCGTCAAACCACATGATAGGTCATGCAGAGTGGATGCAAGATGCAAGGAAAATGGAAAAACTAGGATTTGTGGAGACTGGTGATGATACTGCACATCCTATTGTGCAGATTGGTAAAATTCCTTTGTCTATGCAGGATGGGAAAAAGAAATACCTGTCTGATGTATTTCATGTCCCGAACATCACCAAGAACCTGGTTTCTATTGGTCAAATGGTTGAGCAGGGCTTGCAGGTCAGATTTAATCCTCATGGATACTTTGTTGAGGATATGAAAAATAACAGTCGCTTGATAGCAAAAGGAAAGAAGAAGGGCAGGATGTTTATGTTGGATGCAGACATGCCTGAATTGAGTGCAGCAATGTTTGCACATGGGACAGGTGTAGTTGCAGATATTGATATCTGGCATATACGCATTGGTCATGTTAATATACAGTGACTTAAATCAATGCAAGCCCAAAATATTGTTGCAGGATTGCCTAAATTCAAGGTTGCAGAAATGCATAAGGTTTGTGAGGCCTGTCAATTTGGAAAACAGGTAAGGAAACCATTTCCTAGGCATGTTCAAGAGAGTAAAAAGCCATTGGAATTAATCCACTCTGATGTGTGGACTACTAAAGCTACATCTATTGGAGGCTGTCACTATTTTGTCACTTTTATTGATGACTTTAGCAAAAAAGTTTGGGTGTATTTTATGAAAAAGAAAAGTGAAGTGTTTGGGCACTTCAAAGCTTTTAAAGCTATGGTTGAAAAAGAAACAGGCTTGCAAATAAAATGCCTAAGGTCAGACAGAGGGGGAGAGTACCTCTCAAATGAGTTTGCAAGGTTCCTACAGGAGCATGGCATAAAGCAACAATATTCATGCAGTCATACCCCACAGCAAAATGGACTTGCAGAAAGGAAAAACAGGCATATTGGAGAGGTATCTCGGGCCACGTATACCTCCTCCTTAAGATCTCCATTCAGAAAGGTGGATTTTACATCCATCTGAAACACAGGCCAACTTTCTTGTGCTGCTAAAGCCAAAACACTGCAAATTGTGGTTAGTCGAGCTGTGGGAGCAAAAGTATCTTGATAATCAAAACCATGTACCTATGCGAATCCATTTGCCATGAGTTGAGCCTTGTACTTATCCAACGTGCCATCGGACTTGCACTTGGTCTTGTACACCCACTTGGTGCTGATTACCTTGCGTTTCGGTGGTTGATCCACAAGGTCTCAAGTGTTGTTCTTCATTATGGAGCCATACTCGGACTGCATAGCCTCCATCCACCTATCATCACCCTGTGCCTCTTCAAGACACTTGGGTTCTTCAACACGGATCACTTCTGTCATCAAATCATAGTTGACCAAGTGTTCCTGCGCCCTTCTTTGCTCCTCTAATCTCTTGGACTGGTGGTGTTCGGATGGTTCCTTCTCAATGGCTAGAGGTTCTCTGCCATCCAAAAGCTGCTTTACCCACTTCGGGAATGGCCGTTGCCGTTGTGGTTCTGCAGGCTCTTCTTCCTCTTCTTTATCTTGAATCCTCCCAAGCACCATTGGGGGAGTTCGGTTAGCTTTTGGTGGTTGTACTGGATGGACATCTTGGTCCTGGTTGTCTAGGAAGGAAGCATCCTCCTCCAATTGATGCACTTGTTCTAACAAGACCACATCGCGACTTACTATTACCTTCTTGGTAACAGGATTATAGAGATGGTAACCCTTCGCCTCTTCACTGTAGCCCAAGAAAATACACTTTCGGCTCTTCGGTTCCCATTTGGTCCTGTTAGCATCAGGGACATGCACAAAACAGTCACATCCAAAAACTCTGAAATGTGCAACTGAAGGTTTCTTACCAGAAAATGCATGCAGTGGAGTCATCCCGTTCACAGCCTTCGTGTAGCTACGATTCAAAATGTAAACTGCCGTGTTACATGCTTCAGCCCGGAAAGTCTTTGGCAAATCTTTCCCTTTCATCATACTCCTGCCCATTTTGGAGATGACGCACATCTTGCGCTCTGCTACTCCATTTTGCTGTGATGTATGTGGCGGGGGTTTCTGCCTCTTGATCCCGTGACTTTTGCAGTAACTTTCGAATTCACTTTCTTGTATCACTTTGACCATATAGGCATAGTGAATGGCTATAAATCCATCATATTTCAGCCTATCCACAGGATACCTAGCTCTGGTAGACCTGCGCAAAATAGGCTCATTTCCAGGTGCTCTCAAAACATCCCTGGTCTTCCTTACTCCAGGTGTAACAACAAAAGGAATACCCAACTCATCATCAATGCTCTGTTCTGAGCCACTGGATTCACCATCCACATAAGAGTGACCTGCATTCACATCAAACATGGGCTGATCTACCTTTTCTTTTCCTTTTCGTGATACCACTATCTGCATTGCTTTGAGGAGATTCTCCTGATCTCAATCTACCTGTCCAACAACCACCAGTTTCTGTGATCCCCGGTTCAGAAGGTAAAGTCTATAAACTGAAGAAGGCACTTTACGGGCTGAAACAGGCCCCACGAGCGTGGTACCAGCGGATTGATGCCTACTTTCTCCAAAATGAGGCTCAGGTTGAGCCCATCTGATGCAAATTTGTATAACTACATAGAAGGAGGCAGGTGTATGATCGTGGTCCTTTATGTGGATGACCTTGTCATAACAGGGAACCATGAAGAGAAGATCTCGTAGACAAAGCATTTGCTAGGAAGAGAGTTTGAAATGACAGAACTCGGACTGATGCGTTTCTATGTGGGGATTGAAGTTTGGCAAGATCCAAAACAGATCTTCATCTCACAGCTGAAGTATGCTGGAGAGATACTGAAGGCATTTGGCATGGCTGAGTGTAAGACAGTTGGCACCCCTATGGAGGTTGACGTGAAGCTCTCAAATGAGGATTCATCACCATTGGTGGACGAAGCGAAGTACAAAAGGCTTGTGGACAATTTGATTTACTTGTGCAACATGTGGCCGGACATCAGCTTTGCGACTGGTGTACTAAGCAAGTTTTCCAATAAGCCTCGGGAGAACCATTGGAGGGCAAGGATGCGGGTGCTGAAATACATCAAAGGCACACTTGATTATGGCATCACCTATACCAAGGGCAACATCTTGACCGGATTCTATGACTCGGATTGGGCAGGAGACGTGGACAGCAGGAGATCAGTGATAGGTTATTGTTTCTCACTTGGATCTGGATTTGTGTCATGGGTCAGCAAGAAGCAACCCATAGTTGCTCTTTCTTCTACCGAGGCTGAGTACAAATTAGCATGTTTTGCTTCTTGTGAGGCAGTGTGGTTGAGGAGGATTTTAGGGGACATGGGTGCAGTGCAGAACAAGCCTACACAGTTATCATGTGATAATCAAAGTTGCATGGCGATTGCAAAGAACCCTGTGTTCCACGCTTGCACAAAACACATTGAGATTTAATATCACTTTGTACACGAGCTCATCATGGATGGAGAGGTCGACTTGGTGTACTGTCTGACTATAGAGAATGCTACGGACATCTTCACGAATGCTCTTAGAAGAGACTTGCTGGAGAGGCATCTTCATCGAATTGGAATTCGACTTGTTGGGCCGAAAAAGTAAGTTCACTTGCGGGTGGACATTGAGGGGGGGTGTTAGATATCAATGCTCCACTCTTGTGTAACTACACGGGAACCAACTAACTCTACTTGTAAGCCCCCCATATGAGGAGAAGGCATTTGAGTAGCTTAGTTATCCAGTAGGTCCTAGTTTGGACACGAGATGGGGGCCATGTGTGGCCTGATGGCTGGACGGCTTCAGATAGAGTTGGCACACCATAGGTCAATTGCTCTATTTTGCGCCACAGTTCTATCGTGTGGTCGATGGCCTATTTCAGGACCGACTCTCAGTTGGCCATTTTGGGCAGACTGGGTCAGTCACCCAATTGGGTCTAACCGACTACGACTGGTGGCTATATAAGAGCAAGCCCGTGAAGCCCATTATCATCACTGGCTATAGCAACCCTGATTCCTTAGCATCTAGCTTCCATCCTCTACTGTTTCTAGCACGCCATCAAAGCTTCTCTCATAGGAACGCACGGCTGGGAGGCCGAGCCATCTATTGTATCAGTTTTACAATAATCAAATTTGTTATTCTCCATACTATCTGCTTTTCTCTCTTGCATACGAGATCCTGTTATCTGTTGAGCACAGACGTTGTATTATTTTCTTATAGTTTCTACCTATGGCAAATTTCATCTTAACTCATTAAACCCTTAATACTGAACAATTTTATCAACTTTTCTTACCTTACTCTATGAAATAGTTAACACATTTTTCCAAAAAACCTCACAATTTCAACTTGTTAGTTTTGCACTCCAACCACTCCAAATTGTTCCCCTAGGTTGACTAAACACTATGTAGTTAGTTTGATACAAATTTGGTCCCATCTCTACCTTGCCTTTTCACTTTTTAATACTTTTTTTGGTCAAATAGGCCTTATAAAAGTGCTTGTCCAAGTTGTCGCAACACTCTTGCATAGTTTCTCATAGTAAGACACACTAATGAACAATTCTCACACTTGAGCACTGCACAGCGGCAATTCCTAGAAAAAAGAAGTACCTAATCATGTTATGGCACTATTTTTGGTGGCTTGATAGCAATACTCCTAGCCCTTGAGTAACATGTCAAATGTCTTTGACGTTTTTTTTAATCATGCGTATGCATGACTTTCTTCCACTCATGCCTATGTTTTCTTCTTTGGCAGGGTAACTTTGAGGCATGGTGCAAAAATGATTATGCATGATTAGCTTCCACTTTAGGTGTTAACCCCCTTGGTAATAGTGGAAAATTATTATGTATCAAGGATTTTTCACCTAAAAAGCATTATATTAGTATCAAGGTAGCTTAAAAGTTTCTATGTTGCCTAGGTCCTTGAGCTGTATTCCATTGGAGGTGTAGACTGAAGCTTGGGAAGTAGCTCTCACATTAGCTTGCATGGAGAAGAATGTTTGTGCATCAAGTTTGGATAGGTTTGCACCTCCATTGGGAGTTTAGAGTGTAGAAAAGGGTTAAGGATCTAGAAAAGGGTGCAAATTTGAGAAAAAGGGTAAGAGTGAAGAGCTATTCTCCTTTATTGATTAAAGGAGTTGGTATACAACTTACAAGAGTAGATTAGGGGTAGAAGAAGAGAGTTTTGAAGTAGAATGGGTTGGCAGTGCAAGGTTGGAGTAGATCTTAGGAGAGGAGGGGAAGAGAGACAAAATAGGAGAGGTAGTGTTTCAAGTTTCATAAGTGGGAGTTGTAGGGTTAGAGAAAGTTATCACATGTGGATAGTGGGAGTTGAAGAGTTGGAGAAAGTTACCACATGTTGATACTAAGATTAAGATTGCACAAGAATAAAAGAGTGGAGTGAACACACTACCTAAAGGGTGTGGATTGCTTTGTATTAAAATATGTTTATACACGAGCATTAACACACACTCTCTCTCTAGTATTATTATCTCTCTATAAGATCTATCATACCAATTTCTTCCTTAGGTGTGTTGTAATGGCCTGGAACAATCACAACTCAAGCTAGACTCAACTCTCAATCTAGATCTTAAAAGAATAATTTATTATGCAAATCACACGACCTAGCACATTCTTTCACTATAAATAGTCTCCTCTTAAATTAAAATACTTTTGGAAGGGAAATCTATGATCTTGATGAAAATTGCATCCTACAATAGACAGGAGTCAATTCGAAGTTCAAGCAAGAAGTAGATAGAAGTCAATTCGGAGTGCACCCTCCCATAGGGGGAGCAAGGTCTATGCATTTGTATTGTTAATGACCTCTTTTCCTTGCATTGTTTGACATTGATTGCCACCTCTTTGGTCTCCACATACAATCCGTTACAGTAGGAACCCCTACCAATACACATGGAGGAACTAGTTGTGTTGGAACAAGAGAGAGAGTGTGTGTGAGACACAAGATTGCTTCGGGAAGAAGTAGCTGTATTGATAGTTCATAGGTATATATGGTTGAGAGCTAGGTTGAGTTAGGCTGATCTCTAGATAGCTCCAACATGATGTAGACTCCCCACTATTCAGGTTCACCCATATTTAAGTAAGCAAAATAGGAAACAACTCAATTAGACACATGAACTAGACAATGTATTACAACACATTGTTGAAGCCACCCCAACTTAAACAAGGTTTGGCTAGGAACTACTATCGTGACATTTAAGAACAAATGGGACAACTTGAGAAGCAATGTGAATCACATGCATACATTGTAGGCATGACTAAAAAATGTACAATACAAAGGTAACATGACCGTATTTGTAGAGGAATGTGTTTTGTCCATAATATTTTAAACCTACAAATGGTACAATCACATTTATCTAGGATACCCCGGATTGGAAGGGTCAACAAACCAAAATTCCCAACATGCTCTTGGGTATGACATTGCGAGAAGTGGCGCGGTATTTGCAATGAGTACATAAAAACAAGTAGGGTGGACACCCAACATGTGCAACATGGAAAGGCAAATCATCAAAAAACTAAATTTTGACAACTCTGTTAAGGTGGTTATAACCACCACTTCACTAAATTCATAAACCAAACACTATGTTGCTTTATACAATTGCATGCAAAGTTCTATGATTGGCATTAAGCAATTAAGTTTCAAAGTTTTTAAATAAAACTTCAATTATAGTACTACTTTGAAACAAGCAACAACGACACCACTAATGTACCAAGTTTGGCAATTTTTACACATTTACCATCTATTAACACATTTCATGCCTACACATTATTTAGCAACTAGCCATCCTTTTTCCCCTTCTTTTGTACCATACGTTATGTTTCCATTATACTCCACCTTGTCACCTTTTCCAATCATATTGTTGGTGAACATTTGCAAGTTTCTCATCCTCTAGTTACTAAAGGTAGTATCCAATTGAGAATGAAAATTCAAGATCAAGCCATGAACATAATCCCAACAAAGAGCAGTCAATAGTTTAAACCACATTGCAAGTTAGCAAAAGTAAGTGCACACTACTAAAATTTTGTGAAATGTTTATCTATCCCGACATACAAATGAATAAGTGCCTTGTCATGTCTTGATAATAGTACAAATTTGCAACATAATCCTATTGACACTTGGCTTACACCAATTTTTCTCAATTTAAGAAACTTGATCTTGTCCACATACACCATTGAGACTGGAAAGCATGCTTAAGAATAGCTTTGTTCTTATTGCAAAGATAGTTCCAAAATGATTTCTACTTGTCAATGTGCCTTCAATAAACATAGGAAAATGGATCAATTGGTTCATAAAATAGTTATTGAAATCTCTTTCTTATCCTAAAAAGTTCATCACTTATCAAGACGTACTGAAGAAGTACCAAGCATACATAGACATAGTCATTGATCATCAAGGTGATATTTTTTCCTTGGAGACTAGATGTTTGGCACTATAGACGGAGACCATGCATTGCCAAGACATTATGAAATGCTTTTAGAGAGGTTTTAGCCACATCTATCATTCCTCTCCATAATGTGTACATCATTGAGATTAGTGTAACAATGTTTACCCACCATCGACTTTAACATTTAAGCTCCTATCTTGTAAATGCTCGCTATCCTTTGTTCCCTCCTTTGTAAGAAGATGTAAGTTATGAATCCCACATAGTAACATTTTCAAGTTATTTAGATGCTACTTTCTACAAGATTGAACAATTTTGTCAAAACGCTTCATTAACAAACTCAAATAGGTTCATGATGGATGGAAAGAGCATTCAAAATGGGCCACAAAAAGTCCCACAAGGTTAGCCAAGCTTGCCACCACAACCATCCTCTGAGAAATATTATTTGCATTAAAATAGCAAGTATAATCATACTAACAACGTTGTCTTTTCTAGAAGATTGCTTTGACATTATAGTAAAAAGTCATACATCGCCAAGTAATGTATGAGATATTATAGTGGACCATTTCCTACCGTACTTCATATCTTTCAACTTCTAAAACTGGAACTTCATTTTGTTGCTTTTAGATACCTATAATCCTAGGCAACTTGAGCTCTAAAATTGATCTCAACCCCCAAGCCCTCCCTATGTGTATATCGTCCTCTGATTGACTCCCCAATATATATAAATATAAATATGTGCACCTACGTGCGTGCGTGCGTGTGTATATGTATGTATGTATGTATCGATATGTATATATATGTATCTATATATATATATATATTTATTTATTTATTTATTTATTTATATCTATATGCATGCGTGCGTGCATGCATGTGTGATTCAATTTCGAATTTTATTTATTTATTAATAATTTTTTAACTTAGAAAAAAACTTAAACCATTTTACCAAGACATCAATTATAAATAACAAGTTAAACCATTTTGTTTTGAAATTATGATATATGGGGAATGTTTTATTTGTGATTTTTGTGAAAACTAAAGTTTTGAAATTTTGTAATTAATACAAGGCTCCAATTTATACTTCCACATGTATAGCTACAATTTTCTCGATCTTTTCTCAAACTATTATTCCATTATAATAAAAACATGTATAAGAGTGTTCCAACTTAGGTTGTGGAGTAATATATACACCAACACGATAGCAATAGTTGCAGATAATGTGTTGCATCCCCTTTAATAGTCTAACCAAACTCCTTGGAAACCAAGTTCGCATTGTAACACTGGAGCCTAAATGTATGGATCTAGTTTCAGTCAATTCATTTTCGACTTCACCTTAGTTGATTGTCAAGCTGCTCAAACTGGGATTCCCAAAGAGGGGCAATCTGAAAGGATTGAGTCTACAAGGTTGAGGAGAGAATCCACACTTGCAAGCTTCCAGAGGGGTGCTTTGATAGCCTAGAACTTCCTCAAACTTGTGAAGCCACTTAAGCCAAGATCTCTTTGAGGCATGGGCAATCTTCAAGGTGAAGTGATCAGAGATTGTGAAGAGAATCCAAACCTCGAATATGTTCCGAGGGCAATCGCTTAACATACAACCACCTCAAGTGGGTGAGGGCATTCAAGTTATTTATCTCCTTAAGGCATGGACAATCTTCAAGGTGAAGTATATGGAGATTTTGAAGAGAATTCAAACCTTGAAGACTGTGTAGAGGCATTCTCGTAACATTCAAACACCCCAAGTGGGTAAGGGCACTCAAGTCAGGGATCTCTTTAAGGTGTCGGCAATTTTCAAGGTGAAGTACTTGGAGATTTCGAAGAGAATCGAAACCTCGAATATGCGCTAGGGGCATTCTTTGAATGTTCAACCACGACAAGTGGGTAAGGGCACTCAAGTCGAGGATCTCCTTGAGGAGTGGACAATCTTCAAGGTGAAGGAAGCTGAGGGTCCGAAGAGAATCCAAACCTCGAATATGCTGGAGGGGCATTCCCTTAACATACAACCACTCCAAGTGGGTGAGAGCACTCAAGTGAGGGATCTCCTTGAGGTGCGGGCAATCTACAAGGTAAAGTATTTTAATATGTTGTACGCTCGACATGCAACTTGATCAAATGGGTCAAGGCACTGAGATGAGATCTCCTTGAGGCTAGCACATTTTAGCAGCGTTAGCCATCGTCAGTTGCTCAGGAGATGGAGACCCAGAGAGATTGACTATGTGCTGGTGTGATTCTGTCCAAGAGACTAATCTGCCCAAAGGACTCAAATTCGGCAACTCCTTCAAACCCCTGCAATCCTTCAGCTTCAGCGCCTGCAGATTAGTGAGAGCTTCCACACCCGAAATCTCTTGCAAAGATCTGCAATGGAATAAACTCAAATGCTGTAACTGAGCAAATGTACTCAAGCCAGGGATCTCCCGTACATTGGGCATTTCCTCAAGTGTGAGTGATTGGAGGTTGGAGAGAGCATTGAGACCCCGAATCTCACACCAATTTGGCTAGACCGCTCAAATCAACCACCACCCTTGAATCCCTGTTTCTGAGTTTGATTACTGGAAGGTTGATAGCTTTCCTGCTCATGGAGTCTCCACAGCAAAACAATCCAGCATCCTCACACAAGCACCCATCTTTGCCCACCACCAGCTTCTTCAGTCCTCCACACCCACCAAGCTTCTGCACACCTTTCCACACTCGCTTGCACCGTTCCACCTGCAATGTCCTCAACTCCTTCAACATTGGGAACTCTTCCAAGGCCTCTTCACACTCTACTCTCTCCAACCGCACTATCGCCAGCTTCTGCCTCTCGTTACGCATCTCTAATACACGCAATGAAGTCATACTCCCGAGTTGTAGTCCTTTGGGCAGTGCCTGATCTCGTACCGTCGCAAGGTGAACCTTTGGAAACTTCTGCAGCCCCAGCTCCTTCGCAATTCTTGCGGTTCCTTGCTCTCCTAGAACAACTCTCTTCACCTCTGCATATTGGATTGCTGCCTCCTTTGTGATTCCTGCCACCAGAAAACGGGAGCTTGCAGCAACTTCACGCTCTGCCAAGAATCATGCACCACAACTCTTTTTTGCACTCCTTCAAATTGCAGCAGACCATCCAATGCTAGGTCCCATGAATTTTAAACCAACATTATTCAAAACACCAATATAAACACTTACAAGCTCAGCAATGTCATCATTACTTAACAATTCTTGCACTTCGTCCACATTGAAGACCAGAAGACGTCGGAAAATCACCGCAACATCCAAAAACATGTGTTGTCTAATGAGTGGTATATCTAAATAATTACTCTTGATTATATCATCGATTCCCGACTGCTCCAAGTTTAAAGTGAGTTCAGAGAACTCTTGTGGCAGCGTTCTGGAATGCACCAATCCTCTTATTCTCTTCAACTTCAGACCAAGAGCCCTCAATGCTAGCGGATGATAGCAGTTGTTGAACAGACACAATCTCAGCACACCTGGTCGCAAGAATCCTCAAACGTTTGCCATGCTTCTTTCTTATCCATGCTAGGTATAGATCCCACGCACGTCTTATCACAACCTTTTAAAAGTTCCTTAAGAAGCTCCTCACTCCTACTTGCCACCAGCAACTTACTTCTGGGCTTAAACCCAGCCCCAAGAATTCTCCTTGCTTCTTCCAAAGAATGCTTCCGCACGTTGTCAATGGCAATGAAGACATCATACACTTTCATCTGTGCTCTCATAAGCGGGATAACCTGCAAGTATAATAAAAGCAAGTACAAAATACTTTTATAAAGACCAATCATGTAAACATCACAACAGGCAGGGGAAAAAACTTTGTGACAAAACTTAAAACTCAATCTAGTAGATCGTGTTGCTTGCTTCCAATGGTTGCACCGAACTAAAAACACATCTTCATAAATAAAAAGAAATAACTATAACATCTCCACATATCGATCACCTATCCATGTGTAGACCATTGTTTTACGATTTACTATCCTACACTGCACAACCAGCTAACTTGCACTATGTGTGTGTGTGTACCCACACCATGCACGTGCACATGGACCACAAACACACACACAAGGACACATTTATACAATGGTCCCTGTTCTAACTTTATATGAAAGCTCCAGACATCAGGGCAAACTCACATGAATGTTCACACTTGGAAAGAAGGCTAATCATAATAGTATGCACTGTACATGGTACCCCAAATGAAACAAGGTAAGAAAACATCAATTGGTTGAGGTGGAGCAGGCGAGATGCATGAGAGGCTGAAAAGGAAATCCTCATGTAACCCTCTAACGATTCAAACCAATGTCTCTCTGCACATATGGTCCTCTTTGTCTCAGAACTCTCTCTCTCTCTCTGTCTCTCTCTCTCTCTCTCTCTCTCTCTCTCTCTCCTCCCGCCCTCCTCAACCCCTACTCCCGCCTAACCTCTCCTCTACCCTCAGCCCCTTCTGCTCACCGCTCCAGCTTGCTGCCCTGCTCGCCGCTCCTGCTCCACCCTGCTCGTCGCTCCTGCTCGCTGCCCTGGTCGCTGCCTGTGGCAGCTCCTCCGCCCGCTGCTGCAGCCCCTCTGCCCGCTGCTGCAGCTCCACCTCCCCCTCCTCTCCGCCGCCCGCCTGCTACTCCCCCTCCGCCTGCAGCTCCCTCTCCACTCACAGCTCCCTCCTTCCCCGTCTGGCCTCGCCGCCCTAGCTCTCTCCCTCCCTGCCTGGCCTTGCCCCCCGCCTAGCTCCCTCCCTGCCTAGCCCCGCCTGCAGCTTCCCCCACCACCCGCAGCCCTTCTGTCCGCTGCCTCCTATGCCCCTCCACTCCTGCTCGCCTTCTCTCCCCCGCTTCTGCTCCTCCCTCCCGCCTGCTGCAGCTCCATCCCGCCTACTGCAGCTCCCTCTGCTGCCCCCCCCCCCCTTCTACTCCGCCTCCTCCACTCCAGCCACCCACCACCCCTCAGCTCCCCGCCCCCTCAGCTACTCCCTCGACCCCTCAAATACTCCCCCTGCTCTCCAGCCACCCCCCTCCTTCCCTACTAGCCCCCCCGCCCGCTCTCAGCCTACTTACAGCCCCCCCGCCACCCCTCAACCTCTTTTCAGCCCCCCTGGGGATACCCCCCATCATGGGAAGGGAGCTCATGTTCATGCTCCCACTCCTACACTAAGACCTGCACCGAATACGGGTCAATCAAACGAAATGGGAAAAGGTGGCAAGGATACAGATAAAGCCGGCAAGAAAAAACAGACACAGCTGAAACTCGAAGATGTGAACACACGATACAACCGAAGTGGACTTGGGAGTGGACAGCAAAGCAAAGGTGGGGCCCAGTTCCGCCTCAGCTTCAGCCACAGCCTCAGCCTTAGCTTCAGCTTCAGCTTCAGCTTCAGTCTCAGCTTCGGTCTCAGCTACATCAGATACATCCTCATACTCAGCCTCAGCGTCAACTCTAGTTCTAGTTCCCGCTCCACTTCTGCCCATAGCCTCTACTGTTACAGCTACTGGCTCTGATATACCCCTACCCATGACATCGATTGCCCCACCCTCCCCTAGGATAGAGGGGTTGTCACTAATACCATCTCTCCCTTCTTATCCTGCTACGGTTCTCTCTTCGATTATGATGCACTACTCGACCTTTCTCTCCCCTCTGCCTCTTAGTCAGCTGCCCACACTCCCTCACCCTGCTGGGATCGCCTCATCGTCCCCATACCGCACCCATCTTACCCAATCATCACCTAGCCTCTAGTCTCTTCCTCACACTTTCAGGCCACAGTCCTATCAGTTTTCGTTAGAGCACGGACGAGCTAACCCATCAGAGGCTTGGGAGTATTTGCTGATGGAGGTCCAGAGCATCCGAGAGTGCGAGAGGGAGCTGTCACGCTTCGCACAGGAGCAGACATGCTTCACCAAGGAGCAGGCACGACTCATACAAGAGCAGTCTCAGGCTATCCGAGTCCAGGCTGATCTTATTCAGGGGCTCAGACAGGAGATCTCACAGCTCCGACAAGAGGTCACTACTGTACGTGTAGTCCCAAGGAGCACCCCAGTTGTGGAGGCACAGATTGCGAGCATGCAATCTGCCAATGAGGAGACGTCCAGATGGGTCGACGTAGCCAAATGGGAACCTACAAAGGGTGTAGAGAGCCAGCAAGGCTCTCAACACCAGAGTACGTGGGATTCCCCGCACTGAGGCTTCCCCAATGGCAGATGTGCAGGCATTCGTGACCACTACCCTAGAGGCGACTGAGCACAGGATTGAGAGAGCATGGTGGGTTGGGAGGGACCCCAACCGAGATGTCATGTGCACGGATTGGTATCCGACGTCTACTGGGTACACAAAACTAGCTTAGGTAGCCTAGGGAGGCTTAAGATGTGGAATTAGAGGGCTCCACATCACTTTTCGCCTGCATCTTTGGGTCACACCCTTCCAGATCACTGGCTAGAGACTGGATGCTGGCGGCGTTACCAAGAGACCTCACCCCACACCTCAGGGATATTCGACTAGGACGTGGATTCTTCCAAGTGGTTTTCGACTCCCACGAGTCCACAGCCCTTGCTCTCAAAGCTAATCCCCTGGCTTTGGGTTCGAGGAGGATCTTTCTTTTACCCTACACCTTGGGCTTCGATCCGCCGATCGAGGAGGACAGGCAGGCCACATCACTGTTCATTAGATTTCCTGGTCTTCCTCAGGTCTACCATCGACTGCTTGCCACTATCGGAGCCACATTCGGAGTGGTCACTGAGATCCCCTCCCTTCCTGGCATGCCTTCTTCCTCGGCAGAGGCAGTCAGTGCAGACGGGGTGCCTCGTGTTAGGGTCATTGTCTCTGACCCTAACATCTCAGATGACCATATTATGCTTCAGCGTCCAGACGGCTCTCTCTTTCGACAAACAGTCGAGATTTCAGGTAGACAGGACCAATGCAGGATTTGCAGGACCCTTGGGCACTTTGCTAGAGACTGCCCAAGGAAGAGAAAAAGACCCAAGAGGTCTTCTGGTGCGGCTCCTTCACGTACTACCACGACTGCACCTCCCCAGCACCCTGTACCATGCACTCCAGGACCACCAAGAGCAACAGGGCGCCCTGCTTCGTGCACCCCAGGACCACCAAGGGCAGTAGGGCGCCCAATGCCCGCAGCACACCCAGTACCACGATGGAGAGCTATCAGAGCGGCTCCCTTACCTCAAGAGGAGACTTTTGATCCTGTTCAGACAGACGCCTTCTAGACTCCAGAGGTGGATGTTGCTGCAGCCCCAGACACTACAGTTCCACATTAGGAGGGGCCTTTAGATCCACCAGCCCCAGTCACTTTGGTTTCTGACCCCTTGGTTTCTGACCACGAGGGGGCTACAGGTACTTCCCCGCAGACTGTTCCTGCCACAGTCAGGACAACAGAGAAAGTGCGGGTGCAAATGAGGGCTCCTGATTCCTCTTCACCCCAACCACAGGCCTCCTCACCCCCAGCTCCAGTTCTGCTGATAGAGGCCTGGCAGGTCCTTCTCCTCCATCTTCCACGAGTGCAGGTCTTCTTCGCACTCCTCGGCTAGACTTGCTTATCAGGAATTCTTTTTCGGCACTGGCAGATTCGGCGACTTTCATGGATGATGAGGAGTTTGTGCCCTCCACCTTAGGGGTCCCGGTCATTGGGATTCCTTCTGACAGGGCCTCCCTTTCAGCAGGTGTGGGGATCCTTTCACCTGTTGAGTTTCCTGCCCTCAGCAGGAGTGTTTCGGCCCAAGGGAAGCTGGTCTCCTCTACTAGGTCGGGTAAGCCTTTCCATCTAGCATCCTCTTGTCGATGAGGATAGTCAGTTGGAACATACAGGGCCTAGGCAGAGTTCCACACCGTCGCCGTAGGCAGCTGATCCAGAACCCAGCTTCATCCAGGAGGTGCTATTGATATCCTTTTTATCCAGGAACACAAGCTGGATGCCAGTGATTGCTCTAAGTCTAGCAAACTGCTTTCAGGACTGGTCGCCTGCTATGGGCACAAGGGGAGGTACTTGCATTTCGGTCTCTCTTTCTATTCTCCCCTTGGTTGCTAGTCATGGTATTATCTCCCCTTCTAGAGCTTAATGGATCATTATTTTGATTGGAGGGCCTAAGATTGGTCTTCTCAATCTCTATGCTCCCAACAACAGAGAGGAGTGGATCTCCTTTTGGAAGGAGTTACTCTCTTGGGCCCCCATTGCAGATTCTTGGATCATTGGTGGCGACTTCAACATGGTTGAGTCGCCTTCAGACAAAAAGGGAGGCAGACAGGGTGGAATTCATTCTTTGGAGAGGGCAGCCTAGGATGCCTTCCTCTTTCAGTTCAGTGGCAGGGACACTAGGTTGGATGATGCCTTTCATCTTATGCCACAGTCACTCCTGTACTCTTGGTCGAACAGGAGAATACACATGCCCATTCATGCACGGATTGACAGATTTTATGTAGACGATTGGGCACTTGACAGAGGAGGATCTGTATGCATTTCTACTGGGGTTTCCACCTCAGATCATTTTCCAGTGGTGTTGCAGATTCTTAGGACACTTTGCCAATGTCAGGATTCCGGATGCTTTTTATGTAGAGGAGAGCCTCACGGAGGATATTTTACAGATTTGGGTTTCTCACATACAGGGTGGAGCTGTCCACCCATCTCACGTAGCTGCAGCCTTATCCGGAATTAGTGACTATTATCATACAGTCGCTGATTCTAGGAGACGTGAGATTCTCAAATGTGAGATTGGTATATGCCAGCAGTTAGCGTCCCTTCAGAGGGAAGAGCAGAAGAGGCCCACAGATGCTTGGATTCAGGAGCGCCTTGCTGCAGCAAGGGCTCATTTGTAGACATTGTTGGATGAGAGAGCAGAATATGCCTTTCATGCACGGGAATCCTTTTGGATTCAGATGGGTGGCAGGGTCAACAAACACTTTTTCTCTACTCATGGGCCCAAACATAGTAGAGATAGTGTTTTGCAGCTTGTTGACTCAGACGGGGTGTTATAGTCAGATCTTGATGCTGTCATGCGTGTAGCTTCAGATTTTTTTGCATCCCTTCTTACTGCAGATCCAAGCACACAGGCCATTGATGATGCCAGAGAGGTTATTTGGCAGTGTATCCCTGTATTGGTGAAGGATGAGATGTATGTTTCTCTGGATGCACCTTTCACCAATGCAGAATTCAAGACTGCACTACTTGCCCTTCACAAGGGCAAGTGCCCAGGTTCAGATGGACTTACCCCCTCCTTTTTTATTACTTTTTGGGAGCAGATTGGTGATCACATTACATCAGCACTGCAGGGCGTGTGGGACTGTGGTGAGATGCCGGACTCAGGTCTCAATTCATCTCATCCCAAAGGGGGGTAATAGGAATCTTGTGTCTCAATGGAGACCCATTACTCTATTGGGTACTTTTTACAAGATTCTGGCGAAAGCCATTAGTCTACAGCTACAGGTTTTTCTTCCATATTTGATTCATGACATGCAGACAGGGTTTGTGCATGGCAGAAGTATTTTTGATAATATTTTCTCATTTTGGGAGGCCTCAAAATGGGCCATGCAGAGCCGCCAGAGATTGGCCATTCTACTCTTGGACTTTGAGAAAGCTTACGACAGAGTAGACTGGAATTTTTTAGAGGGTACTCTATCTCGCTTTGGTTTTTCCGATGCATGGATTAGAGGAGTATCCTCTCTCTATAGATCAGCCCATAGCTAGTTGCTCATTGGGGGGGTAAGACGGGACAGGTTTCAGATTTCCAGATCCGTCCGCCAGGGATGTCCTCTTGCCCTGTTTCTTTTTCTGTTTGTGGCGGAAGCTATGAGTATCTACATTAGATCTCAAGCTGATATTTATGGGCTGAGGCTTCCTATCCGCCCATAAGAAGAGCTCCTGGATAGTGAGTTGGTAGATGACACGGCTGTTTTTTTGGATGCCTCCCCCAGAACACACTTCCTTCCGGACAGCCTTGGATTTGTTTTGCACGGTTGCAGGTGCACACATTAATTGGCATAAATCCAGTGGTTTTTGGATTTGCGAGGATGACACCCCAGATTGGGGTAATGATATTGGCTTCACTTGGGTACAAAGGGGCGTCTCCGTCAGATATTTGGGCTGCCAGGTTGGGGTGGGCATCTCTCCTTCACAACAGTTTGCTCCAGTGTTGGAAAGCATCAGAAGAAAGCTCCTTTTCTGGAGCTCAGCCAAACTTGACTTGGCCTCTAGGATGGTGGTGGTTAACCAGGTTCTTCTAGCCACAGCATGGTTTGTATGCTCGTGTTGGTGCCACTCGAGGGATCGTATCACTCAGCTTAAGAGGCCTGTACGAAACTTTTTATGGAGTGGTCTAGATGGCACAACTGATGTTACCGCCAGAATGGCTTGGGAGACCTTGATTCTTCCTACGAGAGAAGGGGGTTTGAATATCATCGACCCAGATCTACAGTGCAGAGCTTTACTCTGCAAGTTCGTTGTGAGAGGGCTTATGCCAGGGCAAGAGCCTTGGAAGGATTTTTTTATCAGATGCTACAATCTCGCACGCCCACTTCAGGAGAGGATTGGACACACAGTACTAGATGGGTTTTCACCACAGCCCACCTCAGGTCTCCCTCTTTCCCTCTTATGGTTGCTATCCTGAAAGCATGGGCCAGCTTCAGGAGTACTCTTCGCAGGATTCCCTCATCCACCCATGAAGAGATTGAAAGGCAGCCTATCATGTGGAATGACAGGATTTTGGATGAGCTTGGCAGACCACTTGGAGCTTCTCCTTACATGCAGCGGCCAAGATGGGAGAGGGGCCCTGCATCTACAGTGGGAGCATGGAAAGCCTTCAGGAACATCATTGGGAGAACTTTCAAATTCCTGCTGACTTGCAGAAATTTTTTTGGCAGAGACTCTGGAAATCCCACCGGAATAGAAAAATCACTCTCTTCTTTTGGCTTTCTATTCATGGTGGGATAGCAGTAAACCATTGGAGGTCCAAGTTCGGAGCTGACCCTTCTTGCCCTTCGCTGCCTTTCTGCTTTGGAGACAATACAGCACTGCCTTTGGGATTGCAGACAGGCGAGAATCATATGGAAGGGGATTGCAAGACTTTTCAGCACTTTTGTTCGCCTACCTTTCCATATGACCTAGGGATCAGTGGCTTGGCTTACTCTTTCAGGGCCCCATGTATTTTTTGAGAGACTTGATTCCTCTTGGGCTCTTCACAACTGAGGCTTTGGAGGGTTCTTAGGTTCACTCTTCTCAGATCTTGGCCAGCAGTACTTGGACAGATACGATACACACTCTGATGGCCATTTGGGCGACCATGCAGGGATCATCTCGAGCAGCCTCCTCCAGGAGAGTTACTTTTCTCAAAGATTGGAGAGACTCTCCCTTCTTTGCTGAGACTTCTACAGGGTTGAGATGGCATTTTCAGCCTCAGCCTTGGTTTCTTTCTACCTCATTCCTCTAAGGTGTTTTTTATTACATGCTTAGCATGGTGTATTTCCGCACAGAGCTTGCTCTAGCGGGTTTCTTTCTTACTTAATGGAAGTCTCTTTTTTTTTTTTTTTTTTTTTATCCTTCATGGATTCTACATTTGTCTACCATTTCTTCACTCCCTAGCCTATCTCTCTCTCTCTCAATCACACCATGTTTCTAACATGGTATCAAAGCAGGTCAATCGTGCCATAGCTACCTTGCCACGTCATCTCTGCCCTAATTATGTTCAAGCCTATGCATACCGCCTCATTCTCGTCTCAGCTGAAGCTTTCCCTCTGCTCATTTCCGCCTCCTTTGAGCTGCCTCTACCCGTTTAGCTCTTCTCCTCTCAACCGCCTTAGCTCTGCACTCTTTTGCGCCTCTCCTTGCAGCCCTTTTGTGCTCATTTCTACAGCCAGCTGCCTCCATTTCTTGCTGGTCAGTACCCTGCAGCCGCAGGCGCCTGCACACGAGCTGACTTGGAGCCTTTCCATCGCCGATTCTAGGGTTTCCAGGACGCTGCAGTAGAAATCGACCACCTGTGCACATTGGTTTGCAGATTTTCGTCACTTTTTGGATGCTCTTTCAACCTGTCTCGGAGCTGTTATTGCATTCTCGAGTCATTCTAAGGTTGCTGCTGCAAAACCGCTTCAACAGATTTTCAGGGCTGTTCCTAGCCTCCAGCTCATATAGAGCAGCCGTTTTTTGGAATGGTGACCTGCTGGTGCATTTTGGTACATGTACACCTCTACTACAGCATCTTGGTATAGCTTGCTGAAGCACTTCACACATTTCGAGATATATCATTGCATTTGACGCCCCTCCAGCTACCCTCTTGAGGATTTCGGACTTGCTACAGCACATCAATCCCACAAGTGCTCTTCCGTTGGCTCATTCTTGCATTTCCGGGTATCTACTTGCTGTTATTAGACTTGGGTTCACCCAGTTCTGCATTTTATATAGCTGCCTGAGACCAGCCCATTCCTTTGCTGGTCCTTCATCTCCGCTTGCTGTCAGCCTTCATCCAGGTATTTGCGATCATGACTTCATTGTCTTCTAGTTCTTTGCTCGTGGAGAACTTCGAGGGGGAAGGTTTTCCCACATGGCAAACCAAGATGCAGCTGCTCCTTATGCGTGAAGGCGTTTGGGATGTTGTTGAGGACGGCAAAGTTGAATTACTTGATCAGCAACACCAACAGCTTTGGAAGCAGCAGAATGCACATCAATCTCACAAGTGCTCTTCCTTGGCTCATTCTTGCATTTCAGGGTATCTACTTGCTGTTATTAGACTTGGGTTCACCCAGTTCTGCATTTTATATAGCTGCCTGAGACCAGCCCATTCCTTTGCTGGTCCTTCATCTCAGCTTGCTGTCAGACTTCATCAAGGTCTTTGCGATCATGACTTCATTGTCTTCTAGTTCTTTGCTCGTGGAGAACTTCAAGGGGGAAGGTTTTCCCACATGGCAAACCAAGATGCAGCTGCTCCTTATGCGTGAAGGCGTTTGGGATGTTGTTGAGGACGACAAAGTTGAATTACTTGATCAGCAACACCAACAGCTTTGGAAGCAACAGAATGCAAAGGCCATTGCCTCATTGGTCTTCGCTTGGCCAACTCTCTCATCCATCATGTGGACTTCCAAGTCAACAGCTAAGGAGATTTGAGATCGCCTTGAGGAATTGTCTGGTAATAAAATCACCAAGTCCAAAGTCTTTTTGAAGCTCAAGTTTTATGATTTGAAAATGCAAGAGAATGATGAGTTGAGTGATCATCTAGCAAGGTTTCAGGGCAAAGCCACTAACTCAAGACCTTAGCTAAGATCTTCTAGGCGGTGTCCAACAAAGCGATCATTTGCAACTTTCAAATATATGTGTGGCCCCCCCTTTTGGGATCGGACGAATCCACCCTCAAGCGTGTGTGGGGAAGCTGTCCAGAATCAAAGAGCTGTTGGAATGCCAAACACAACGGGGTGCGAACGTACTCCCAAAAAAACCTACCCAAGCATTTCTACACCGAGGGAGCCTTAAGGGCCTCGAGCATCTCCTCATCCGTGAAAAGGGCCACCAACTATCTCATCAAGCGCAAGGTGGCCATGGGAGGATATGTACGTAGACCTCCTCCTAGCTACCTCCATTTGCGGGGTCTCCTCCTTTGGCTACAAAAATTGGCGATAGAAATAAAGTGGTCATATCCAAGGTTTCCTATGTACCTAAATGCAGCTGGCCTCCCTCATCCCTCAAGCAATGAAGCTAAGTCCCTGTCTGCTGAGCAAGGACTAGTTGCCTCGATAGATCGTTGCATCATTTTGTCACCCTGCTAGACCCAGCATGCCCCAGAAGAGTGGTAAGGTTACTCCACTTGTTGAATCTCCATCCCCTTCAAGTCATGTCTTGCACACACATATCTATCTAATAACCTCTAGGAACCTCGCTACAACTCCATGACCCTCTCAATGGAGGCCATATCCTACCTCAAAGCTCTCTCCCTCACCTGGAGGGTATGTTGCACTACAGTGCATGAGCCTAGAGCTTTGCACTACTCCTCTGAATGGCATCTTCTATCCACTGAGTCACTCCTCTATGCAAGAGGGCATCCACTCCGTCCATAGATGTACCATGGCTGCTAGACCTCTAGAGTCCACACCTCCTTCTCCGGGGATCCCTAACATAGCTATTTTAGATGCAAAACGATAGGGGAATGGTTTGACATCATTGTGCCTAGCAAAATACTTATGGAACCTCCCTTTGCATGACCCAATCACCTATGTAAAATCTATCCAGTCTCTCTAAGAGGCCATTGTGACGGTGTTGGCCAAAAGAGTACGAGTCAAAGTGACCAACAGGGATGATGGGATCCTAGACCCACTGGAGAAGCACAGGATCAAAGTGGTTGGGCATTTGGGGTGGAGGTGGACCATTGACCACTCTGGTATCACCCTTGATGGTGCCTTCGGTTATGGGAGGGAAAACCCTTGCATGAGGTGCAGTGGGATCTCCAAGAAGTTCTGGCCATCTCAAGTAAGACACTCAGAGCAAATAGTAAAGGTGCCTTTTTTCTCCTCTACCACCAGCATTGGCAAACAATTTCAACTGCATGCATCAACCTGGACTCCTTCATGGGAGCAACACTAGCTTGAGCAACAATTGCTTCATGAGGTCCTTTTTGGTTTGGACCAACCTCCACCCAAAGATCTCGTATTTCTTCTCGCTAGTAGCCCATGTAGGTATGCCTATGGACCATGGTTAGAGCATATGAGGGTAGATAACTTGTTGATGCCGAGGATCTAGCTCATTGCCTTTAAAGTGGTCCAACTACACAAAGGATCTGGAAGAGTATATCCCATGGATTGCCCATGGAGGTATGCATATTGGACCATGGCTAGAGCAGATGAGGGTAGATGGGACTTGTCATTGCTATGACGTCAAGGACCTGGAGATGATAGCTCATTGCCTTTGGAGCACTCCAATTGCATAGAGGATCAGGAAGGGCGTGTCCCATGAATTGTTGATCTATATCGGGTCTTTTCTAATCTTTTCTAATAGATTATTCTTTTCTCTACAGCAAAACAAAGAGGTGGAGGAGGAAATGGGAGGGAAGGAACCTACCTCTTGCAAAGGACCTAATATAGGCTCCTTTGGCGGAAGAGTTGATCTAGGAAGGAGAGCTCTGTGGGAGGAACAAAGTGCCCCTCTTGATAAAAAGAGTGCGGTCTTGCTAACAGGGTCTAGACTAATTTATTGCGTCTCTGCTAAAGGTTGAGTCTCTAGCCGCTCATGTGCCTACTGACACCTCCATTCTCTCCACTTGCATTCTCTCACATTCTTCCTTTTCATTTACCTTCCACGTAAGTCCAAACCCCGCCAAGAGTATCCTTAGCTATGGTTTGAGACTATGGAGGGTGGAGATTGAGTTTGGTGAGGAGGTCAGTCTAAAGAAGACTAAGGACAAGTAGGAACGCATCTAGTAAAATGGGGACAAATTTTAGCAAAATAGCCCATTTGCTTGCAACACATGCACTAGCCAAGTAGACCTGAAACCTTGACTAGCTAGCAAATCACAACCCCCACTCAGCATCTCCAAGAAAACCTCCTCAAGAAGAGAATCGGGGTCCTACACTATCAAACGGATCTTTAGTACTCTATCATCAAGAGGATTTAAGCTGCTGACACTAAGACTTGAAAACTATCCCAAAGAATGCACCAATGGACCAAAGGATGGGTCTGTACACCTTCACGAGACCTAAAAAGCGAAGAGTAGTAACCTTGGCACATTGTGAGTCGAGTCCATGTCATCCGCAATGAAATGGTACCACAAGAGGAAGAAAACCAAGTGGGGACCCAAAAACACCGGGCTTTGCTCCTCAAGTGCCAACATGATCTTTGGTCAAGCAAGCTGGTTGAGGAAGACTCCCCTCCCATAGGTTGTGAACTCCTAGATGTGGTCACCCTTAATTTGATAATCTTGCCCGAATCCAACTAGAACCCTAGCATCTGGTTGGCATTAAGAACAAAATGCATCCCACTAGTGCCCTATATCCGATAGTTCTTGTATTGTGCCTGCTGAACCTGCTGGTGTCCTCACGTGAGAGGGCTATCTTGATGACGTTGGATGCTTCCCTTATAGCTCCTCTGTCCTCACCAAACGGTCACCCTCTAAAAAGCCTCTCGTTAAGTCAAACAGAACCTACCAACACCTACTTTGTGAAGGGGAAAGAATGCAAAGGAGGGTCAGGGGCTGCCAAAAACTCACCCAAACACCCTCAATCTGCTACAGGCAGCCTGGCTGCCTATGAGGCGGCACAAAGGGCTCCAAAGCAGAGCCCACCTGGCCAAAATGCCAAGCAAAGAAGACAACCAGGAGGGTTATCTGCAAGCTAGGAAGCTGGCAAAGAGAAAAAAGGGCAAGGGGCGAAAAAAACGACCCCGCAGGAGAGGGGGGGGGGAAGGGGGAATCGGCCGCCCACAAAATGGGCTGCTTTTGCTAGCAACGCAGAGGTCACGCAGCAAAACCCATCCCATCAAGGTGGCTGAGGGCATCTAAGGGCAGGGGGGGGGAGAAGGGAAGGCAACAAGGGCCAACCGCGAAACCCATGAACCAACCCACCATCACAAAGTGGGATGACTAGCGAAAGGATAAATGGGAGGGGGAGGGGGAGGGAGAGGCATAAGGCGAAGGCGAAACAGAGGCAAAGGGAAGAAGAATGGAGATGGCAAAGTGAGCAGAGTGGCAAGCGCAGGAGCAGTAGAGTTTTTCTACTACCTATTCTGCTTCAGTTCAGTTCTGTCCCATTCAGTTAAGTTCTGTCCTGTTCAATTCAGTTCAGTTCAGACCTTACTTCAGTTAAAAATGACCTAGTTTTTTACAGTTCAGTCCAGAAACATTTAAATATTTCTAGTTTTATTGAATAAATTGGCACCAAAGTACTCAGAATCTGCATTTCTTTCTCATCATTGGAATAGCCTTGTTGTGCTGAAGCTGGATATATAATGAATTTTGCACTTGGAGTGATATATCATATTGATGGAGATTCAGCCATATTTACTGGTTGCCAGCTGTAAATTTGATTTGGCAACAATCTGGACTTTTAGTGCTCAGATCTAGACAAGACTTGGTATGCTGAATCGTTGAGGGCAGGATTATCTACTCTCCGCGTTTGGTAGGGCTCTGAACAGGTGGCTCACAAATTGCTTAATCTACTGGTTCCAGCCAATCGGGGAGATCTTCAAATTTTTGCCAAAGCATCATTGCTTCAGGACAGACAAGGATGCATAGCCTTCCCAGGCATGCTATCTTGAATTATAAACACTTTTGGTTTAAATTGGCTCGAAATTCAGTTCAGGCTACTAGACAGTTTTGGCAAAAATCAGGGCAAATGATGGAATCACCTCGAAATTCAGGTTTCAGTACATCACAGGCTTCTCCCAAGTCTGATACACACCAAGTTTGATCATGTTTTGACCTGCTCTGCACCTGAGATTTCAAATCACTCAAAATTTTAAATTCTGGAAGCAGTTTTGCAAAATTTGGCGCACATGCTCAATTTTCTGTCAGAATCACTGCAGACTGTTACATCACTCTTTGTTTTTAAGAGCAGAAGAAATGAAACAGCACTCTTCTTTTATGTAACTGAGCACAATCATTGAAGTGTTGGAACTGTTTTTACAGTACCAACACTGACATTAGAAACCTCTAGCATCTAATTTTGGGAAAAGGAATCGTATACCAGGCTTGAATATTGTTATAAAGCTCTAACAATTCCCAAGTTCCCTACTCTTAAGTCACGTAAACCCAAGGAAGTTGAAAAAGACAGCTCAAAAAATAGTTGACTACTTCACTCATTGAGCACAGAAGGAAAAGAAAAGAGTCGATTTGGGGAAATGTGGGCACCTAAGTACCATAGGTAAAGTGCATGTTAGCTTTTGTGATGATTAGTGTGATCAGTAAACCTCTAAGGGGTAGTGATCTTTCCTAAGGTTGATGAAGGGATGAAGGGATGAAGGAGTTGTGCCATGTGGCACAATCTAAAGGGATCTTCTACGTGGTTCCATAAGAAGGTGACGGTCACCTTCTCTGTGAGTTTGCATGCATGGAAGGGTCATGAGCCCTTAGCTCTCATGAGAGTCGACCTTCATGTGACTCTAGGGCAGGCTAAGGTGTCGCACCTCTTGTTGCTATTGGATGGAAGTGCTGGCACAACTTTCTGGCTCTTCAAGACTACATGCAGATCTTCCACGACTTCAATATCTGCAGCAACTTTGGAGCTGTCGTGTGCTTCTCGTGTGGATGAGCTCTAAGTGCTAGGAGCTCGTAGTTTTCTTTTGTGGCTTGGTAGGTGATTGCTTGTACACAAATGCAACAAGCCCCGTAGGGATGAGCATCTGTTAGAGTGAGTGGAGTGCTTTTGTATTGTGAAGCTTGGAATAAAGAATTGCCATCTTTTGTGTTTTTCTCTCTCTGTCAATCTCCAATTATTGCATGCATGCACCAATTCCAACATATGGTATCAGAGCAGGTCGACTCGTAGGGAGAGTGTTGCAAGGATTCTGTGAGTAGTCGAGAGTTTAGGTCTCATGTGTTTGAGAAATCGGCATCTGCATGTGAAGAGAACAGTTCTCAGGAGGTCACCACGTTTTGAGGTTATAAGAGTTCCTAGACATCTCAAGAGACCCTGAAGAAATCGTAGGAGGAAGGTTCCTGCAATCCACATACTTGCTGATCTGTGTGGACAACTATTGTTGCAAGAATGGATGCATGCTCGAAGCCCACCAAGACTGGTCTCCCCGATACTTCTATGGTAAAGTTTGATGGTAGAAACTTTCCCTCTTGGCAACTCTGTTCGCTTACTATTCATGGAGAAGGGCTTGTGGGGGGTCGTCTCTGGGTCAGAGACGAATCCCGCAAACAATCAAGGGCTCGAAAAAATGCAAACCTAGGATCTAAAGAACGAAAAGGCGTTAGGTTTGCTGGGTCGAGCACTTGGAATTGATTTCTTTCATCATGTTCATATCGCCAAGACTGCCGCTCAAAATTGGAGTATGCTTGAGACGCTATTCGGATCTAGAGTACGAAATTCGAAAATAATGTTGAAGCAAGAATTGTTTGCATTGCAAATGGGTGATGAGGATTCTCTGGCTACTCATCTGAATAGAATGCAGGCCATTATGAAGCAGCTGCAGGCACTCAATGTACGTATCGTGGATGATAATGCTAAGGCTATTTTACTGACAAGTCTTTCATGGTATTCGGAGGTCGTCACAATTCTGAGGCTCAATTCAAATGCTCTTACCTTCCATGATATTGTAGCTATGCTATTAAGCGAGGAAAGACAAGCAGAAATGATTCATCAAGGCGCAGGAGATCAAGCTTTCTCTCTGAAAGACAAGGCCAAAGGTAAGAAGAAGGACTTTACGTGCAGCTACTGTGGACGAGAAGGACACACCGAGAAGAATTGTTACAAGAAAGCTTTTGATTTGAAGTAAGAGTAGAAGAAAATGAAGCAAGTATATCTGCAACGGTGGTGATCGATCTGGAGCACGACAATAGTTATACTTTTTAATTGAGATCATTTCTTTTGCTATAGGTGGCAATTCATTGTAGTAGCTCTTAGTATTCTGTCTACGTGGCTCCATAAGAAGGTGACGGTTTTGCATCCATGGAAGGGTCGTGAGCCCTTGGCTCTCATGAGAGTAGACCTTCACGTGACTCTAGGGTAGGCTAAGGTGTCGCACCTCTTCTTGCTATTGGATGGAAGTGTTGGCACAACTTTCTGACTCTTTGCGACTACATGCGGATCTTCCACGACTTCTATATCTGTAGCAACTTTGGAGCTGTCGTGTGCTTCTTGTGTAGATGAGCTCTGAGTGCTAGGAGCTCGTAGTTTTCTTTTGTGGCTTGATAGGTGATTGCTTGTACACAGATGCAACAAGTGTCACCACAATGTAAGTATCCTAAGTCAAAGTACAGTTAACCATTTATTTGATCATAATTAAAGAGTTTTTCCATCTGGGTTAATTATGGTCAAAAGAGTTCTTCTATTGGTCAAAGAATTGACTACAATCAGATACTTGACTTCGGTCAAGTAAGCCTGATCTCAATCAAGAAGACTTGGTTTATACCAAGAAGGTTAACTGCGGTTAACCAAGATGTGCCAACTTCGGTTGGAGAGACTTGACTATAATTAAGGCGCCTCGACCCTTGGTAGCCAATCTTGTGCCGTTACAAGATCCATCCACAATGCTATCCTTGCATGTAGGAGGTGCTGAAAGGAAGAAAACTGATTTTTCAAAATCGGAAAAGAAAGAGTATCCCAAGGTTGAAAAGAAAGGGTTTCCGCCTTAGAAGCCGAGGGGTACTCAGTTTTCAAAGTCATATAAAGGCAAATCCCTAGTCACTCCTGAATAGATAGCTGAATTCCGCAAAGATGGGAAATGTTTTAGATGTGGGAAAGAGGGGCATATGGGGTTCTAAGGAGCAGAAAAAGCCACAAGTACCACCGAGGCCAATGGTGGGAGCAGTCCTAGATGTTTTGGGTAGTACCTCAGACCCAAAGGAAAAAGAGCTTTTGCTATCATGGGGAAAGATAAGAGATCAGCAAGCATTAATCCTATTTGATCCAAGGTCTACAGACAATTTCATATCTGAAGATTTAGCCTTGAGATTAGGGATAAAAAGCTAGGCAGAGCTCTTAATGCTGATCAAATGTTCCAGGGGAATCCAGTGCAAGTTACTCCTTTGATTGGAAAGCTTCGTGTCCATGTATAGAGCTATGTAGATCAGGACTTCTTAATATCTCCTCTCAAGCAACATGATGTTGTACTTGGTACACCATGGTTCCATCGAAAGGAAGTAACAATAGAATACCCTGAGAGAGTGCTAAGTTTTATCCATAGGGGGAAAAACTAGCGTTTAGTTGCTAGGAATAAAGGGGAGACTATCCCCATTGTATCTGATGTTACATGTGGTAAAGCAATAAAGTCTGCAATTTCCGCGTACATGGTTTTTGTAAAAGAAAAAGAGAATGATATGCATGCTGAAATGAATGATGCAGACAAAGATAAATTTTCGTTTCTTGTAAACTTTAAAGATTGCTTTTCCGATGCTTTGCCAGGGGAGTTACCCCCAAAGAGACCAGAAGATCATCAGATAGAGTTAATGCCTGGTAGTGAGCCACCAAATAGACCACCTTATAGAGTCAGTGCGACTCTAAAAGAGGAGATTATGGCTTAGGTACAGGATTTGTTGTCCAAAGGGTTGATTCAGCCCAGCTCGTCTCCTTTTTGCTCACGAGTACTTCTAGTACAGAAGAAAGATGGTTCTTTTCGAATGTGCATTGATTACCGTGCATTGAATAAGATGACCATCAAAAATAGATTTCCGATACCATGCATAGATGATGTGCTTGACCAGCTCAGAGGAGCAACAATTTTCAGCAAGATAGACTTGAAGAGTGGCTATCATCAAGTTAGAATACAACCACAAGATGTGCATAAGATAGCTTTTCGCACTACATTCGGGTTGTATGAATTCTTAGTGATGCCTTTTGGGTTGACAAATGCTCCAGAAACATTCAATAGAATGATGGATCGCATCTTCCGAAAGTACAGGCATTTCACGGGTACTTTCTTTAATGATATCCTAGTCTTTTCAAAGACAGAAGAAGATCACAGGAAACATCTTGCTTTGATATTTCAAGAACTTCAAAATCATCAGCTTTTTGCCAATAGTAAGAAAATTGATTTCTTTTTGGAAGAGATCCATTATCTGGGGCATATAATATCCAAGAATGGGATACATATGGATCCTGCAAAGATCCGAGCCATCCAAGAATGGCCTGAGCTAAAAACTGTGCATGAAGTCCATAGTTTTTTGGGACTTTGCTCCTACTATAGGAGATTCATCAGACATTTTGTTGATATCGCAGCTCCACTGCATGACCTTACTAAGAAAAATGCAGCCTTCACATGGGGAATGTCACAAAAGAAAGCATTCAATACACTCAAGGAGAAGTTGACTACATAGCCTATTCTTGTAGTCCCGGATCTGTATCAATCTTTTGATGTTGATTGCGATGCTTGTGGAGAGTGTGTTGGGGCTGCATTACATCAGAATGGACATGTAGTAGCATACAAGAGCCGAAGATTGCGTGATGCTGAAAGATATCTGGGAACCTATGAAAAAGAATTGTTGGCTATAGTTCATGCTGTGAATACATGAAAGCATTATCTTTTGGGTGCAGATTTTACTATTAAAACAGATCACCAAAGTTTGAGATATTTTCTAACTCAGACAAAACTTTTCGAGAAGCATATGAAATGGGTAAATATGTTGTCAATGTATCATTTTTAGATTGTCCATACTCTAGGAATTCGAAACAGAGTGGCAGATGCCTTGTCCCGAAGACCCCAGGTCAACAATGTGACCATTGCTTATCATCAGGACCTGGAAGGCATGAGGGAGCAATATGCTAATGATGCAGATATTGGTGAGATTTTACAACAAGGGGCAGTCCACCAGTCACTATTCCATGAAAGATGGGTATTTAATAAAAGATGACTGCCTATGCATCACCCCAGAGATGAGGAAAAAGATTTTGGAGGAATGCCATGCACCTCCCTATGCTAGACATAGAGGAATTACAACAACTCTAGCACTAGAGAAGTATTTCTTTTGGCCAGGGATGTGGAAAGATATACATCAGTTTGTTACTGAATGCCTTACGTGTCAGAAACTAAAGTATGCTAGACGGAAGGCACCTGGCCTACTTATGCCTTTTCCTGTGCCTCAGGCACCATGGGCAAGTATTACAATGGACTTCATTTTTTATTTGCCAAGATCAAAGTCAAGGAATGATGGGATTTGGACTATCATTGATAGATTCAGCAAGCAAGCTCATTTCATTCTGGTTTGTAAAACCATAAAGGCAGATCATATGGCTAAGCTTTTTATGGCAAAGATCTTTAAGCATCATGGTATGCCTAAGTCCATTGTCAGTGATCGAGATCCCAGAATGACCAAACTATTATGGAGAGCTTTATTTGATAACATGGGGATGAATTTGAATTTTTCTTCTTCTTTCCATGCCCAGACAAATGGTCAAAGTGAAGTAGCAAGGTTCAGATTGGGAAAAGTACCTACCATTGGTAGAGTTTGCTTACAATAATATAGTACACAGCTCTACGGGGAAAGCCCCCTTTGAGGTCATCTATGGGAAGGTGATTCTGCCACCTATCCTGAGGACCAAGGATGAAATATTTGCAGCTGATCAGTTTGTGAGAGACCTCCACACAGCTTATAGCCAAGTCCACACAGCAATTGAAAGGTCTCAAGAGAAGCATAAAAGAGCTACAGATAAGCATAGGAGACAGCTAGATCTCAAGGAAGGGGATTGGGTACTTTTAAAGTTCGAGAAAGCTAGACTCCGCAAGTTCAAAGGCAAACAGAAACTGTATGCAAAATTGTCTCCAAGGTACTATGGCCCTTTCAGGGTTACAAAAAGAATAAATGAGGTTGCATACAGGTTAGCATTGCCAGAGCATTAGAGGATTCACAATGCATTCCATGTGAGTCTTCTAAAGAAATTTCAAGGGCCAGAGCCTACAGAAGCAATATCAAAGGATCCACCAGAAGTGGATGAGTTGGAGGAGGTTCTTCAGCCAAAGCAGATCGTGTACCATACCGTATGCAAAGGCCCTCAAAGCAAAGAATTTTACAGGTACCTTGTAAAAATCGAGAATTATACAGCATTGGATGCCAACTAGATGGATGAAAACATGTTGTCTGATCATCCACAACTTTTGGATGTTTACAAGGAAGCTTGTCAATTGAATAGAAGCCGAGGCGATGTCACGACAATGTAAATATCCTAAGTCAAAGTACAGTTGACCATTTATTTGATCATAATTAAAGAGTTTTTCCATTTGGGTTAATTATGGTCAAAAGAGTTTTTCTATTGGTCAAAGAATTGACTACAGTCACAGATACTTGACTTCGGTCAAGTAAGCCTGATCTCGGTCAAGAAGACTTGGTTTATACCAAGAAGGTTAACTGCGGTTAACCAATATGTGCCAACTTCGGTTGGAGAGTTGTGCCAACTTCGGTTGGAGAGACTTGACTATAATTAAGGCGCCTCGACCCTTGGTCAAAGCCCCTTAATTATAATCAAGAGTGTTGACTCCGATCAACCAGAGAATAAATATATTTATATATATATTTGTTATATGTGCACATGTGTTCCGTGGGTTTGCCCACCGTGACTAGAATTAGTCCACAATGTGTTATTTGCATGCAAAGTGCTAACAATTAATGGGTGCCATGGTGGTACGCTTTAATTAATTGTTGCAGGTACTAGGAAGGGTTATTTTCCTAAGCGCTATGGAGCCTAACAAGCATCTAAGAGGCGGTTCGCGTGACCAAGTGCTTCGAAGACTCCAGAGTTGAACCTAGTGGCATGTAATAGGACTTAGTCTAGATTTTAGACAAGTGGCATGTTGCCAATTTGAAATGAGCTTGAAGCTCTTGTAATTTGGATTCACGTTAGAAATTTTGTATGAGCAGCTCTACGTTGAACTGTGTATTCACTTTTTTTGTCAAGAATTAAAATACCTTGGGGGGGGGGTCCAGCCCGACATGTTGTCCTGGGCCCTAGCTGTCTGTAGAGAGAGGGAGAGAGAGAGCGCGCTTATGAGAGTTTTTGCAGTAGTTTATAAGTGAAGAGGTTTCTTGCAAGCCCCATAGGGATGAGCATCTCTTAGACTCCTCTTAGAGTGAGTGGAGTGCTTTTGCATTGTGAAGATTGGAATAAAGAATTGTCATCTTTTGTGTTTCTCGTTCTCTGTCAATCTCCAATTATTGCATGCATGCACCAATGAAGTAAGTATGATCATAGAACTTCCTTTTTTTTGAAACAGAACCTACTCTTGAAGAATGTGAGCATGTTGACACAGTATAAGCTGAAATTACGGAGTCATTTATTGCTCAAAATGAGCAAAAACCTGGTCTCTCATTTCCTTTTTATCCAGGTGGATATTTGAACAGTGGTTCTAAAACAAGGTATGGTGTTAAATAAAAGTAGGGACATGCCTATTTTGGCAATATTAATATAAAGGTGGTGTCATATAAGAGACAAAGAGAGCCTCCATCTTTAGGGAGAAATACCTAACAAAAGACAAAAGCAGTTAAGATAAAAGACAAGAACATTTAGGACCTCCACAAGCAAACAAAAACGTTAAACCCTAAACACATTAGAAGCCCTTAAGCTACTACTAACCCACACTTAAAACCTGATACCAACCACAATTTGCATGGTGAAATTGACCAAATGAGCTAACTTCAAAACTATGGACCTAATTAGAAACTCACTAACCAAGACATCCCTTAGGACCCTTGCAAGGCCAAAAATGTTAGTGATAATGGTTTGAATAAGGAGTTTGATTGGCTGGAACAGTCTGGCTCAGCTTCCACTCCAATATAACGTATGGACAAAAGAGAAAGCATATAAAAACAACTACTCCACTATAATATGGATATTAATATAGAGGCAAGGTTAAGGATTGAACAAAGAAGAAATGTATTAAAACAGCCATGGCATATCCAAAGTCTGATCCAAAGTCTGGTCAAATGTGCAACATATGATTCAGCCTTGTGCGAGATGAGACAATGGAGGCCATTTAGCCACGAATGATGAGCATCGATATTGGGATACCCATGCACAAATTTATTCAACATCCAAAGGCTCATGGACTCAAAAGGCGCAAAGACTTCAAGGCTTAAAGAAAGCATCAATGGAAAAAAAAGGAAAGAGTATTAATGGGAGAGATGTACGCATTCTTGTGAATTGTGGTAGCACTCTGGGACTGGTTACACAGGCAGGAATTTAAGGATCACATCATAATTATGTTCTTAATTTCCCCAAAAGGGAATAATCATCCTCCCAAATCTTTCCAATGGGTAGAGATCTCAACATGTCAAAGGATAGAGCACAAGGAAAGGTGGTGGATGCATGCCATTATCTCAGATTCAAAATCCAGTAGGATAGACTTAAAGAGTGGCTATCACCAAGTGAGGATACAGCCTCAGGATCTACATAAGACAGCGTTCTGCACTGCTTTCGGGTTGTATGAGTATCTGGTGATGCCTTTTGGATTAACTAATGCCCCAGCTACTTTCAATAGGATGATGGATCACATCTTCCGACCCTATAGACAGTTCACTGGTACCTTCTTTGATGACATTATAGTCTTTTCTAAGTCCGAAGAAGAGAACAAGGAACATCTTGCTACAGTATTTCAAGAGCTGAGAAATCACCAGCTTTATGCGAACAGCAAGAAAAGTGAATTCTTCCTAGGAGAGAGCCTTTAATTAGGCCATATAATATCCAAAGATGGGATACGGATGGATCCGGCAAAGATCCAAGCCATAGAGGAATGACCAGAGCTGAAAATTGTGCATGAAGTCCGTTGTTTCATAGGCCTGTGTTCTTACTACAAAAGATTTATCAGGAATTTTGTGGACATAGCCGCTCCACTTCACAACCTTACTAAGAAAAATGCTAATGATTTCATTTTAGTCTCTCCCAGACGAGCATCTAAGAAGCATATACCTAGATGAGTCCAGCAACATGCCCAAACTCATCCTCTAAAACCACCACATCGTGCAGTTTCAATCTCATGATAGTCACTCATAAGGTTGAAAACCATAAACTCCATCATGCCTAGCACGGACTAGCTACTATGACATCCCCACTGACGTCACCAGTGCCCAACAGTGGGTGTAGACCATAGTATAAACATATGCTCTCACACATACAAATCCACACACCCACACATACTTGAGCATCCATTTAAACAAAGTCTTTGTACTGAGTTTCTGTCAGCACTCCGGAGGTGAAGGGCAAACTCGGCCATGATGAAGACTAGCACTAAAGGAGAAGGCTAATCAAAAGGTAGTCCAAAATTGTTAAAGTGCGAGGAAGCTTGCTGAAAATGAGATCAAAGAGAGAGAGAAGGAGAGGAGCGAAGAGACACGTTGAGAAGCCAAAAGAGTAACTTGCATTAAAACTGAAAACTACATACATACATAGGGCGCCTAATGTTAGGGCCTCATTTATTCATACGACTCTTTGTACCTTAACAATTGGTACACATTTATTGTACTACCCTTCATTTATTTGCTGCCCCCTTGCACATTAGATTGACATCATTATTTTAACTCTCACACTCCCCCTTAATGATCAATCTGTTCTCTTTTACATTCATCATGTTTCTGAATTTTTCCAACTTATCTCGAGACAATGCTTTAGTAAGCATGTCTGCTGCTTGATCTTCAGTAGAGCAATAAACCAGCTCTATCTCCTTTGCTTGCAACTTCTCACGAACATAATGATAATGAATTTCAATATGCTTCGTCCTTGCATGGAATACTGGATTTTTAGCAATCTGAATACAGCTTTGATTGTCACAATAAATCACTGTTGCACCTGCCTGTACTTCATGTATTTCAGCCAATAAGCACCTCAGCCACACTGCTTCACAAACGGCACTTTTTGCTGCAATATACTCAGCTTCAGTAGAGGATAAAGCAACCGTGGGCTGCTTCTTACTCTTCCATGAAATAACTCCAGAGCCAAGTGAGAAACAATATCCTGAGGTAGATCTTCTGTCATCAACACTGCTGGCCCAATCAGAATCACAATAACCAGCCATCAATAAATCACAAGATGCAACAAATTCGAGACCATAATTATAAGTGCCCTTCATGTATCTCAACAACCGCTTTGCTGCCTTCATGTGGCTTTCCCGTGGATCTGCCATATACTGACTTAGAGCACTCACTGCATATGAAATATCCGGCCTCGTGATAGTAGCATAAATGAGACTGCCAACCAGTTTCCTATAACCTGTGCCATCCACTTTCTTTTCATCTACACGTGAGGTTAGCTTCTCATTCAATTCCATGAGGGTGTGCATTATTTTTGAATCAGCCATTTCAAATCTTTCAAGTACATCTTTACCATATTTGGATTGGGTAAGAAACATAATGTTTTCCTGCCTCCAAACTTCAATACCAAGACAGTAATGAAGCTGTCCCAAATCCTTCATGTCAAATTCAATTGACAAGCTCTTCTTTATGCGCTTAATCAATGAGGTGCTGCTTCCTGTGATTACCAAATCATCCACATAGACAATGATCAACAATAAATCTGCATTTTCATGAAAGACATAAAGGTTGGAGTCATTCTTACTCCTCATGAAGCCATTCTTTGTGAGATACTGATCAATCCTTGAGTACCATGCCCTGGGAGCTTGTTTCAAGCCATACAACGCCTTCTTAAGCTTGCACACAAGCTTTCCTTGCCTTTGATTTCAAAACCTTGGGGCTGTTGCACATATACCTCCTCTTCAAGAATGCCATTGAGAAAGGCAGACTTGACATCCATTTGTGCGACAGACCACCCATGATGAGTGGCCACTGCCAAAACCAATCGTATGGTTGTCATTTTTGCAACTGGAGCAAATGTCTCCTCATAATCAACCCCTTCTTTTTGCACATAACCTTTAGCAACCAGCCTTGCCTTGTACTTGTCCAAGGTGCCATCTGCCTTGTACTTGATCCTGAAAACCCACTTAGTACCAATGGCCTGCTTCCCATGAGGTAACTCAACAAGTGTCCAAGTGTTATTCTTCATGATAGAAGAGTATTCTTCTTCCATTGCTTCTTTGCATTTGCTGTTTTTGAGTGCTTCAGAAAATGAAGTGGGTTCATCATTAGAAAGAACTTTTGCCATCAAAGCAAAGTTCACATGTGACGTACCTTTGTCCTTGATTCTTTGTGATTTTCTCAGCCCATCATTGCTACTTTCAGCCTGCTCCAAAGTACTACTATCTTCAATAGTTTTAATATACCATCTGGGCAATTTCTTCACACTTTGTGGATTGTCTGCATCAACACCATCCATGGGAACCACATTTGGAATATTTGGGACTGTTTCATGCACATCTTGAGGCGGAATGCCTTCATTGATACTTGCTGGCCTGTTTTGAGCTGCCTTGAATCCTTCATCTTTCTTGTCGCCCGTCTCTTCATCAACCTCAAAGAAAATGAGGGGATCTTCATCTTCTTCCACCAAATGAAAATCAGCGCTGTTCTTTGTCTCATCAAACAACACATCACGTGTGATTATAACCTTCTGACTCACAGGGTCATAAAGTTTGTAAGCCTTTGAACATGTTGCATATCCAATAAAGATACACTTAATTGATTTATCATCCAATTTCTGCCTGTTTTGCTTGTGCACATGAGCATATGCCAAGCATCCAAACACACGAAGATGAGACACATTTGGTTTCTTACCATAATAGACTTCCTCAGGAGTCATGCCATCAAGCGCTTTTGTTGGAGATCTATTCTGCAAATATATGGCTGTGTGGACAGCCTCTGCCCAAAACTTATGTCCCAATCTTGAATCTTTGAGCATGCATCGTGCTCCTTCCACCCCAGTGCGATTCTTTCTTTCCGCTACTCCATTTTGTTGAGAGCTATAAGCTGTAGTAAGTTGATGAAACATACCACTTTCATTGCATAACAAATCAAACTCATTTGACATGAACTCACCTCCTCTGTCTGTGCGGAGAGTCTTCACTTTCATACTTGTTTCATTTTCCACATAAGATTTCCATTGCTTGAACACATCAAGAGTTTCACCCTTACTTATGTCCCAATCTTGAATCTTTGAGCATGCATCGTGCTCCTTCCACCCCAGTGCGATTCTTTCTTTCCGCTACTCCATTTTGTTGAGAGCTATAAGCTGTAGTAAGTTGATGAAACATACCACTTTCATTGCATAACAAATCAAACTCATTTGACATGAACTCACCTCCTCTGTCTGTGCGGAGAGTCTTCACTTTCATACTTGTTTCATTTTCCACATAAGATTTCCATTGCTTGAACACATCAAGAGTTTCACCCTTACTTTTGAGAAAATACAGCCAGCACTTGCGTGAATAATCATCAATAAGGGACATTTTAATGCAAGTTACTCTTTTGGCTTCTCAACGTGTCTCTTCGCTCCTCTCCTTCTCTCTCTCTTTGATCTCATTTTCAGCAAGCTTCCTCGCACTTTAACATGGTATCAGAGCAGGAAGAGTGCATGAGAGTTGGATAGAAGCGATCCCCTCGCGATTGCGCACGGTTTGACGCGAAGAAAGTTGAAAGAGAATTCCAGAAAGTGAAGATATGAAGATTTTTCGTGTTCAGCCTGTTATGTGATCAGAAAATTCAGTTTACAAGTAAGGAAAGGAGGAGCCCAAGTGAAGCGATGCAAGGGAAGAACACATGCAGAAATTTTGCACCCAAAAAGTGACGAAAATTAGGATTTCGAGCCCTAAAACCAAGCGTTTTGAAATCGTATTGTAGCTGCCCTGTAGGAGAGGTCTTCAGCATCAGCATTCACCAAAAACAGAATGAAAAAGTCAAAAAAAAAAATTGGGCGAAATATGAAAAATCTCAAAATTAGGGTTTTTTGTCATTTTGACCTTAAAAATGGAGGCGTTTTTAGGTCGCCCTTGTTCAGCAGCAGTCTATGAGGCAAAACGACCAACATTGAAGAAGAAATTCTAAAAAAGTTTCAAAAACTTTGAAGAAAATCTCGAAATTAGGGTTTCTGCAATAAAAATTGATGAAAATCAGCCCCAAATCAGAGGGGTTTTGCTTCAGCAACAAAGGAGAAGGTCCTTGCTATGAAGTAGATTTGAAATCAACCCTAAAAGTGGAGAGAATCAGCCCAAGGAGGTAAAAGATCCCGGAATTAGGCTTTCTGTGTAGTTTCCAACCCTAAAAGTGATGAAAAATTAGGCCCCAAGTGGAAGAAATCAGTAAATGGCTCTGATACCATGTTAAAGTGCGAGGAAGCTTGCTGAAAATGAGATCAAAGAGAGAGAGAAGGAGAGGAGCGAAGAGACACGTTGAGAAGCCAAAAGAGTAACTTGCATTAAAACTGAAAACTGCATACATACATAGGGCGCCTAATGTTAGGGCCTCATTTATTCATACGACTCTTTGTACCTTAACAATTGGTACACATTTATTGTACTACCCTTCATTTATTTGCTGCCCCCTTGCACATTAGATTGACATCATTATTTTAACTCTCACAAAAATCTCTTCATTCAAGCTACAAGTGCTTGTGAAGACTAAACGATTTCATATTAGTCTCTCCTAGACAAGCATCTGCACCACTTAAGATAGAACGATTATCGCAAAACCAGCAGGCCACAACATGGATAAAAACTTCACAAGGTGAAATTTGCATGTCCGCATTATGCTAATGCGGCAAAAGCATATACCTAGATGAGTCCAGGAACATGCCCATGAAGACTCTCTCTTGGAAACATATTCCCAAAGCATATCCTCTAGAAGTTGGTTCGCAACTTCCGTCTCGCGATCAGACTGGGCATGTTCAGAGGAACTCAAACTCAGAGTGGTACCCAACTTGTAAAAAACAAGCGTCCAGAATTCACTCGTAAACTTAAGAGTCCCTATTACTGACTATGTTAGCCGACAACCCATACAAACAAAACAATTGGTCAACAAACTATTGAGCCAACTGAGTCACTATGATTGTGGATCTAGTAGGTAAAAAATCTAGCCATCTTTGTCAAGCGATCCACGATAACCCATATGGAGTCATGACCCTTGTGTGTTCATGGTAATCCCATAATAAAATTCATGGAAATACTTTCCCACTTATTGACAAGAATTTCAAGGGCTGAAGTAACCCCACGCTTCTATGGCGTTCTGCCTTGATTGTTGAGAGTTGTGGTGCCATGAGCACATAATTAGAGGCTAAGATATGTGATAAGGAATGTATTAAAGTAGCCACCCTAGGATGTGGACTACATGATGTGAAGATGTGGATTGAGGATATCCACAAGGAGAGATGTGGACCAGAGGATCCCACACGTGTTGACTATAATTCAAAGGGCACTCTCTATAAAAGAGGCCTATCATGTATTGTTGAGTAGAAAGAAATGCACATTCACTCAAGATTCTGTTTACGAGTCCAAGCTAATCTATCTTGGAACCTAATTGACTTGAGGTACATGTCATGAGCATTCTCTTCATCATGTTTCCACATAGGTTTCATCCACCTTAGAGCGCTCCATAGATTCTGAGGCACACATGTTTTCTCATGGTATCAGAGCTCCCTTGCCTTCTGCTGAGGCATTGCGATCCTTGAGAGTATGATCAATAGATTGAGTGTTCACCTTTCATTCCATTGATGAAATATTTTCGTTGAGTGACAGAAATTCCGTTCATGTGAGAGAATTTCCGTCCGTATATTTTGAGAGGACTCTTTTGAGAAGCTTTCGTTCATTCCTCTTTAAGAGATTTGCTTCTTCTTCTTATGAGAAAGAGAGAATTAGTTTGAGTTCTTCTTTATTCAGTAAGAGATAGAGAGAGATCTCATTTCTTTGAAAGAGAGGATATGTATCTCTGAGATTGAAAGGAAGCTAACAAATTGATAGACATCCTGAGATAGATCCTGAGCTCAAGGAGATGGGATTGAGAGAAGAAAATGTCTTAGGAACAAGATAGAGAGGGAGATAGAACTCAAGGAGTCTCTGAGAGAGAATCAATACTGTTTGACCAAAGGCTTGGCTGACCAAGTGTCTCCTTCATCGAACCCACGTCCATCTTCAAGGGCCAAATGAGTACACAGTGGCAACAGCAACCGGAAGTGCAGCCTCCGCAGCCAACGCTCCTTCCACTCAAGCAAGGCGGCTTCAACCTCTTGCCATACGAGACTGCAGCTAAGCATAAGGAGCTCACGGCTCCCTCCATCAACCGACAATAGCAAGGCCAGCAAACCACTTCAATGACCTACACGACCTACATCTTCAACAAGTCTCCATCAACAACCAAGGCTGCGCAAGGCCGCTCATCTCCAACGACTCTAAAGCAAGCCAATAGCATCTTCTACGACCGCTTCCTACAGCCACGCTCCATCACCTCGACTAAGGCTGCCTCTATAAACCAGACTTCCATGTCTGCAACTACATACGCAATGGCTTCTGACTCCTCTGCCATTACTCAACCAAGGGCGATATCTACAGCTATGGAGTTGTGTTACTATGCATGCTAACCCGAAGGTAGGTGAGACTGTGTACAGAAAGATATACCAAGCTTTCAGGATGTGAGACTGTGTATAGAAAGATATACCAAGCTTTCAGGATGAGAATTTGGGGTGCGAACGAATCCCTGTGTGGAACAAATTGCTGCAAAGGTCGAACGAGAAGGAAATGCGGGTGTGGGGTGAGTGGATCTGCTAGAAACCATGGGCATGGAGGGAAGCCATGAATCTGCTATATTATGAATATCAGAGCAGGTACTTCCTTGACGTTCGAGCAATGAATGCCAGCGACGACGACAGAGAAATTAAAATCCACCCAAAACCTTATCCTCCTCCATAGTTCTCATTTTTTGACATGTGGCAGACAGAAACAAACCATGATTGAGTGCTTAGAACCAAGGTGGTTAAGTTAGTGGAGTTAGGTTTACTTGCTTGGTTTATTTGAAGTATGGTTAAGGCTTATGGTTAGGGGTATAATTAGTTAAGTGCCACCTCAGCACAGTAACCCCATGCCAAGCAAAGTCCTGGAAGCAGCATGTAAATCCCTGTGCCACATCATCAAAGGCCCTCTTCTTCACAGAAACTTCAACAAGCCATAACTTGCAATCCAGAAAGAATTTGGACACGCTCCAAAAAGGAAAAGTGATCGTCTTTTTGAGATCTACATGCCTCTTAGATAAAAATCAATGTTAGCAATTAGACCTTGCCAATATTGAAAGAAATAAATTGGTAAGACCTTTGCAACAAATGATAAATCAAAGCATGGATGCGCACATCGCTGTCATAAGCATGCCAAAAGCACAAGTGCATGAGATGACCATAGTAGAGAACATGGCATCCACACATAAAGCATTAATACACATGGAAGAACAAAGCATCATGCATCAAGCTACGTCAAGCAAAGAAGACAATGACATCGACAACATGTATTGAGAAGCAACAACCTTGTCACCTTCATCCCATATGTTTTGTAAATCAAGCCTGACCACCTGAGAGTAGCTATGAAAGCACCCAAGGGAAGTATTGACATGTAAAAACCACACTTTACCACCTTAAGTAGCAATGCATGCACTAAGGGGAGGTGATGGATTCACATCTGACCACCTTGCAGTAGCCAAAGAATCATGGCACCAAGGGGAGGTGTTGATAGTTGTGGTGCCATGAGCACATAATTAGAGGCTAAGGTATGTGATAAGGAATGTATTAAAGTAGCCACCCTAGGATGTGGACTACATGATGTGAAGATGTAGATTGAGGATATCCACAAGGAGAGATGTGGACCAGAGGATCCCACACGTGTTGACTATTCAAAGGGCACTCTTTATAAAAGAGGCCTATCATGTATTGTTGAGTAGAAAGAAATGTTGAACTGCCGGCCTCTCAATTCCAAACATTTTTTCTACATCTTTGAAGAGGAGTTGAAGAGAGAGAGCAAGTTCATATATCCATATATGTGTGTGTGTGTGAGAGAGAGAGAGAGAGAGAATGTTACCAACAGCACAAAAAGTGTGTGTGTGTGTGTGTGTGTGTATGTGAGAGAGAGAGAGAGAGACAATTTCACACAACAAAAAATGTGTGTGTCATACACACACAATAGGTACCCCCATATTGAATTTGGGGGCATTAATTAATTTGTGTATCGCAGGGGGATTGAGTGGTACAAAATTAATGTAAGGTTTCAAGGTAATTGGCTACGCCATACGTAAGTTTAATACGCCACGATGGAGAAGATTCGAGAAAGCTTCTGCATCAAGAAGCTTCTACCTTCCAAAAGCTTCTGTAACCTGCTATAAAGTCCAAGGCAGGTTGAAGAGAGGAGGGTAGGAGGACCTGTGAAAGGTTCTGGAGGAGGATGGCCTATGAAAGCCTCTCTATTTCTGAGAGGGGGAGGCAGAGGGGAGGGAGGGAGAGGGAGAGGGGAGGGCTGAGGGTGGGACAAGAGCGGAGGGAGCAAAAAGAGCCATAGCGAGGAAGAAGACAAGAGAGAGCGTAGATCAATGCGAATTAATCACGCAAATTTTTAGGTTGATTGCGAGTTGGGGAACAGGCGTGAGTGAGTGAAAACTTCATTAATAGGAAAGGACGGAGAAGCGAATAGGAGACCATAAACACAAAGACACACACACACATATATATACACATGTATACGCACACACACACACACACACACACACACACACACACATATATGTATATGTATATATGGTGTAGATAAAGTAATATGGTATAGATAACTAGTATGTATGGTATGTATAGTATAGATAAGACCTTCCTCGGCATATCTCTCTCTCTACTTTTGTCTCTGTACTGGCCCCACTCTTGACTGGCAACGACCACCACCTCAAGTTGCCATCGCACATGTACACCACATGTGATGTCTCTGTTTTCGAGCCATGCTCTATCTAGTGTCTACTACGAAACTGCTTGCTCTAACTGCTCGACACGTCGACGTGGGTGTCCTAGGCAAGCCCACAGAGGCCTACGACTCTATGTTAAGGACTGTGTTCTCGTGTCCCGTGCTGCCACATGCAATTTTCCCTCTGTCCCTGTGTCTGAGCCTCTCGTTGAACCTCCCACCTAGCCTCGAAATTGCCATGACGATCGATCTCCTCGCTTCCCAAAGTCTCCTCCAATCCCGAAGCTCCTCAAGCTTGGCCTAAGCCTCTGTGAGCCTCCCCTGAGCCACCCTTGCCTTTTAGATAGTATATGTAGAAGACCGTCACACTTTGCCTCCAACTTGGGGTTTGAGATTTTTGCAAAGGCTCAATGCTAAGGCCTTTTAGATAGTATGTAGAAGACCGTCACACTTTGACTCCAACTTGGGGTTTGAGATTTTTGCAAAGGCTCAATGTCTTAGCATTCGTATTAAGTCAGCAACACTGCTCGTGGCTTTTTCAATGCCCCAATCATGCAACTTCATTTCTCCATAGTCCATGCTTTCTAAGTACTACATCCATGAATCTATGGGCTCCTAACCTCCTTTCTCCTATCATTGGTTTGTTCCCCTCCTTAACTCGTTTCAGTGTGATCCACCCCCCATACCCATGATGCTTGTGCCTTAGGGCCAATGCACATGCTCCCAAAGGAGCGTGACTATTTACACAAAGATTTTGGGCACACAATTAATTGAAGTGAACAGAGAATGCACATTAGTGAGCCATAATGCAACCTCCATTTTGGAGGTGTTGAAACTCGCATTGATGCATAGACCCGTTTCTACCGACAACAACCAATGGAGGAGAAAAGACAACTTCCATCTGGAGGTTTGGGATGGTGTAGAGAGTGACAGAAGTAGTGCAAAGGATGCAGACTCGTACAATGGAAGCAACAACCCGATGAACAAACACACTTGAATTTTTATGCATGAACTTGGAGGTGGCGAGAGGTTGCAACCAATGCACAATTGGATTGCACACCAACTGCTCCCTAATGGGAGCGTGTGCATTAGCTCTTAAGAGTACTTCCTTGCATCATGATTGACACTGGAGAGGTCGCTCAATCAACTACATGCCTCAATCTGCACGTGAACGTCCCCTTGTGTCATCTTGATGAAAGGCTACCAACTGCATCTCCTCGAACCATTTTCGCAAATTTTGCACGTGCTCATTGTTACTCATCCTCCCGTGAAAATCCACATTCCCCGTGAGACAACCACCTGCACCTGTAGCATACAATAGTATGCCCTTTCCATGCAAAATTTTAAGAGCCACTTTAATTTATTTTTGAAACCCCCCCCCCCCCCTCCCGTTCTCCCCCCCTTCATCCTTTCCCTCCTCCCCTTTCTCCTTCTTTTCCTTTAGAATACATGCCTTCTCATAAATTAGAAAACCACGTGGTCATTTATAATCGACAAAGTAAAATGTAAGATTTTATGATCATTTAAATGTTTAGAATTCAAAATTCAAGCCCTTTGTTAAAAGACAATAAGAGAAATCAACAATTTGGATCCAATGTCCAAGTACTGCACCATTGTGTCTTAGTTTTATTACCTCTGGCATGTCCTCTGTTGCCTCTGGCATGTCCTCCCCACCATACCCAACCACAAATTCTCAATCAAGCCATCATTCATATTAATGCCCTCTTCATCATCACTGTCATCATCATAGTTAAGGACCATGTTGTGTAAGATGCAACATGCGTGGATGAGTCGTGAAAGATGGTGCAAATTTGAATTCTTTATGGATTGAGAAAGGATACCCCATGCACCCTTCAATTGTCCAAATGTTCTCTTGACAACAATGCGAGTGGATGACAAATTATAGTTATAATCTCATAGCTCTAGGGTTCTTCCAAGCTAAACACATTTTAAGGGAATCATCAACCAAGTAATGAATAACCTCCATCCCCAACTATGTACTCTCGAAAGCAATGAATCCCTCTCTACACCAAGACCTACCAATCACTCCCTACCTTGACACTTGTGATAGAAACATGTATTTCTTAACACCCGTTTGTCATTACAAAAGCTTAGCCATCCTATGTCTACATCCATGAATTTCATATTTGAATCCATAACTCCCTGTCCAATCATGCTATAATTTTTATCTTTGTCACACCAATGGATACTATCTTCCTTTGTTGGCAACTCAAGAACGTGTGTACAATCAATAAAACCACATTGAAAAAACCCCAAAGTGCCTCAAATCCACTCTTCACCTCCTCCATTTTTAATTCTGTTGTCAACCAACGAATGACAAGAACAATTATTTCAAATGGCTTTCACAAATTACATCACAAACCTAGATGCTGTAGAGCGCCCACACCCAAATTGCTCTAACAAGCATACAAAACTTATCCCAAATGCAAACCTCAATAAGCAAATGGCCACTTTCTTGTCCATGGAGAAGATACGACCAACATTTCATAGGCCACTAGGTAGTTCTTGTTGTAAGTCATCTGTCAAAATGGTGCTTAGTATTAAGAACAATCCCACTAACAAGTGGGAAACATCTCGAAACCTCTTATCATCAACATGGACATAGAAAACATAATGATTCCACCATTGGATGGACCTAGGCTTAATGTACCACATACCTACAACAAGATGGATAATGCTTCTCAACTCCACCAAAGCTTGAAGATGTGTTGCTTGTGGATGCATGTGAGGAGGATATGAAGTAGGCACAATGCCAATCACCTGCACTTCATTGTGTTTTATATTAGGGACATGCAAAGGAGATAAACTTGCAAAAGAATGAGAAGCGGGGTGTTGGAAACAAGGAGGTTCTGACGGTGGGGAGTTTTAAGTAGCCAAATGGAAGATGGTATGCCATCTTTCAACTGCAAACACAAAGATAAAGGATACAAATAATTGAATTAATAACAAATGAATTAATTATTAACCTCTCCCTCTTTCATGCAAGAATATAAAGAAAGCCTAAAGCATAAAGAAATCACAAGGAGGAACAAGCAATTCATAATAATGTAAAACATAAATGCAAACTGTAAACATTACCCCTATATGCAAATTCACAAAATCTTTACAAAAATACACAATGGAATAAAGAGATTAATATACACGAAACTATATCGAAGAAATACGTTCTCACATACAAAGGAATACCCGGTTAAACATCACCGACTAAACAAATACACCCAAACACAGCAGAGTCGATTATCTCGCGACGTCCATGCAAGGATTCAGGCTATTTGGTAAATCCCTGAAACCTGCTCCCTGCTCAGCTTCCACCACCCGTTATTCACAACCGATTTCGTAGCGGTACAGCTATGCGTAGAAACGAGCACAGAGCACCCAATAAAACACGAGCTTCCATGGTTGAGGTAAGCATGCGGCCTGCTTAGCAGGCTTCGCTGTGAGCAGCGCAGAAAGGGACGATTCCGATTAACGACAGACGGAAGCTAGGGGCCACACTTCACAAAAAATGAGTGACGGACAGGCAGTGAGCAACAAAAGGAGGGAGGAATATCTCGGATGGAAGGCGACGGAGCCAATCTACAGTGGAAAGGTGACAATATATAAGCATGTGCGCACGACGTGCCGAGCTCTGTGAATGAAGCATGTTACGATTGAAGTGAGTGGAGTAACCGCGCCCCGAGCCTGAGTAAGGGAAAGCAGAAGGATCGAGAGCACGACGCTGCTCATTCAGACTTTCCTGCGAGCTTTGATCCAAAACTATAATGAAACTATGCATAACGAAACTATGCCAGAAAACGTTGGATTAGCGAACTGATAATGTAGGATAACGCGATGCGAACGATCGAAGCTTCACCCAAAATAAATCCGTGCAAGGATGCATCGAAGCTTCATGCAGAAAAAATGCAGCAGCTTCGATGCAGAAAAAATGCAGCGCAGGGAGCGATCACAGCTGTGGTTTATGGATAGCCTTGTCTCGACTTGCCCATGCCACCAACACAACGCAAAAAACGTCACCATGCTGCAATAGAGGGCAATAGACAGCATGCCAAATAAAAGACGCGATACAAGACATACAACAGGCAACTACGTTGGCTGCAAAGGAAGACTCACATCAAGCCAGAAGCAGCTCCTCCAAACGTTTGGAATGGCGGATGGTTGAGACAACGCTGCAGGCTGGAGGGTAGAGAGAACGGTGGACGAAGTGGGGCTTTCTATAGCAGGAGAGATCGTGGAAGCGGGAAATCGTGTACTCATAGAGCCGAGTGCGCTATTTCGACAGTTTCATCCGGTGCAGTCAGTCCAGCATAGGTTGGAATTCGTGAAATCCTCCTCTGCCAGTCCAGGAGTGCACCGTCCGGGAAGGGGGAGAGTTGAAGCACGGGGCTGCGCATTCATAGTGCCAGTAGGGCTGAGCCAGCCCTACTGGCCTGCGCGGGGAAGCGCTCTTATGCCTATCGTGCAAATCTTGGTATCGCCTTTGCACACCAAGTGGAGTGGTGGACAACCCTCATCAATGCTCCTTTACTCTGATTTGTGGCCATTTCTTCACGATGACTAGGGCTGGCTTGGAGGGCTGGCTCTCCAAGCCAGGGCTTCGTATGTGTATTTTTCAGTCACCAATCCCAAATTGGCTAGATGCCTTATTTCCAATTATTGCAAAAATTATCATACCTCCAAGGGGCATGTACTCGTATAGAGTACCATAACCTTCATAACATACCTCCAAGAGCCATATAAAAACACTAAGGTGAGCCGAGGTTATGTATCCCTCTACGTCATGGAATATTATGCCTCAATTCATCCACATAACCCAATTCCATCTAAGCTTCAAAACCAATGGGCCATATATTTGCCTTCATGTTCAAATCTCATTCCGATTAGCCCTAGTTTAATGGGTCATACATGTCATGCACGACCTCTATCAAATGGTCCTTATGGGCTCTTTTCTCCAATCTTTCAAATATATCTAATCCAATTCTTGACATATACAATTTCAGCCTGGTCATTGCAATCCCCTCTCCTTACATTCTACTGTATAAATTCCTACTACCAGGATCCTTAATTGGTGGAAGGATACATGGTTACTCGACCCATTGTCCTTGGTCCGATATTGTCCAATAAACCTTTATATAAGGGTCTCATACAAGGGCATTCACATGGGGCACCTTCAAAGCATAAAGGTGATCCCTATATGTTTCCTTAACCCATACTGCTATATTAAGCATGCCATGGTCCCTGTTATTGAAAATATCTGCATGTAAAGTTCACGAGACCCCTAAGGAACGGGTGTAGCCATAGAATGTCCTATTGACAAATATCATCTATGTGGCAAATTAATGGGAGAGTGTGATAAGTATATAGGGGTACATAGCAGGGTAGTCCATGACTCAAGCAATAGTGTATCTTATATTCAAGGGGTATGTCATCTTAATAGCACTAGTATCTTAGAAGGGGGTCCATAGCTAAGATGGTCCATTTTTAAAGATGGTATTCTATTGCTTATAGTGCCAAGATAGTCCTCTTACAAAAAACTCTTCTAGTAGTGCCAAGGAATTCTAACTCTCTAACCACTTATGATGTTCACCACATTACCATATGGGTCTATATAAATTATTCCCATCAATGCTTATTCATCCAATGAAAGATGCCCCTATGTAAGGGGACGTGCGTGTGTGTGTGTGTGCGAGCATGCATGCACGTGTGCATGCATGGGCGCGCATGTGTGCATGCACACATGCATGCGTGTGTAGTCATAGGATTTTTGTGTGTAAAGTATCACTTCTTTTGGCCATCTTTACGCATTTGGATGCTTGAGATATTGACTATCTTGCTTTTTTGTCACATAATGATATCTTTTGATCTTGTAGATCCATGTCCCCTACTTGGGGGATTCTTTTTGTAATATTTAAACAAAAAGATTTTACTTGAAAAAAAAGGTGGGTGGGTGTATTTGGGTTTGTGTGGGTGTGGGTAAGTGTGTGTGGTAGACAACCCCTTTTGCATAGTTTAAAAGACAAAAGAGTCTAGGAAAAGGGTAGAAAGAGAACATTCTAAAATTAAGGAAGTGTTTGAGTATGTAGGTAAAGCACCTATGAAATTGTATAAAAAGTATGTAAGAGTTTCTTATAAGAAGTGCCAATAATGTTTTTGCAAAAAATTAAAGTTGGTGAAGTCCTGACAAGCATCTCTTTTATTGAAGAGGAGAGTCTGCATACTTGCCACCATCCAACAAGCAAACATGATAAGAACCAGCTTAACTTTGGCTGGGAAGACAGGTGTCATAGACATGCCTCCCTTGTTATTGGGGTCACAATAAAATAGAAGCTTTGCCATATAATTAACTTGCTTGATGTAAAAATTGTAGTGTGAAAAAAGGGTTAATTTAGGAGGGTGATCTACTATAAGGGACTTATAGACAAGTGAGGGAGGAAAAAAGAAAGGGTCTTGGGTGGAGAAAAAAACTAAAATGAAATAAGGTAATAAATAAAAAGGATGGGTAGGAAAAGTATATAAGCAAGGTTCAAACAATACTTTGGGAAATAACAATTAAATAAACAAAGTGGGGAAGGGTAATACATTTGAATAGGGTAGGGGAAGGTAATAAGTAAAAAGACAAACTAAGCAAAGGGGATTTGCTTGAGTGAGATGATGTAAAGAGGGAGAAATGAAGGGGTATAGGAAGAGTGAGGAATTGGGTCTTTATTAATGACTCGAATAATTTGAAATTTAGACAAGGAAAAGATTGACAAAATAAAGGGGAAAATAATAGAAGAGGACTGAGAGGGGGGAGAGAGAGAGAGAGAGAGAGAGAGAGAGAGAGGTTTAATAGAGAAAAGGGTTAGGGAATTGATGAATTAGAGGGGGGAAGGAGAATAAAGGGGAAGTGGATGGGATAAAATAGAGAGGAGTTTGAAGTAACAAATTAAAGTTTGTGAAGAAATGAAAGAGTCTGTGTGGGTGGAGGGCAGGGGGGAGGAATGAAGAAATGAAAGAGTGTGTGTGGGTGGGGGGCGGGGGGGGTAGGAAATAATTTAAAAATGAAGGTAACTAACAATAAAGGTAAAGGTCTAGGGGACCTGTGAGTCCATGCTGTAGGTGGAAGGAGGCATTGAAGTAGAAGGGGAGCTACAAAGGGTACGTGTCACAAGAGCAGCAGTTTCTATAAGGTTTTTAAACAGCACACGATTAGGTAGAAGTGAATACAGTTGTACCGAGAGCCGCATAGCATATTGATGCCAGCACGGGAAGAAAAATTACAGAGAGAAGGAGTGTAGCAACAACAAGATTGTAGTAAGTGCAACCGAAAGGGGAGAGGATCCATTTGTCTATGGAGTTCGAGATAGGGAATGTCCACTTGAGACAGGCTTAATATATAGGCAAGAGAGGGGTAGTCAAGGAAGGGAGAAACGGGGAGGTGAGGAGCTTTGGAGAGGTGAGGAGCCCGAGGAATTTGGAGTTGTGAGTAGGGCAAAAAGAGGCGTTGAACTATGCGGAAATGCACTAGCAGCATGCCTCGCAGAGAAGGACCATAAGGGCACATGTGTGGGTTTTTTTTTTTGGGGGGGGGGAGGGGGTTTTATTAATGAAGGGCTTAATAAAAAATAGAAGAACATTCAGAGAAAATAAGGGGAAAAAACTTTGGAGTTTTATTCAACTTTAAATATTTGAATAAAAGGAAGGAATTAAGTGGAACTAATAAAAAAAGAAAAAATTAAAGGAAAGTAAATATAAATAATTAAAAGAATTAAAAGTAAAAGATTAAACAATAAAATAAAAGGGCAAAATACGGGAGGTGGAATAATATTAATTAAAAAACCCAAATTTAAGAAAGCAAATAGGGATTGAAAGGAAAAATGAGAGAGGAAAAAAATTGAATTAATGACAAGGAAGTGAAACTAAATTTAAGTTAGGAGAGCTAAGTACGGAATGAGGGGTAAGGGGTGTGGGGTGTGTGGGGGGGGGGACTTGTTGTAAAGAGAGAGAGGAAAAAAAGGATGGGGGTGTAGAGGGAGAAATGGATTTTAAATAAATTGGGAAGCACAAAATGAAGTTGGAAAAAGGTAACTTGGGAGAAATGCGTGGTGGCAGCGGCGGGGGGTTGGGGGGGTAATAGAAAAAAGGTGTTCAAAAGGAGGAAGGGGTAGAATGTGTGTGTGTGTGTGCCCACCTTTGCTTGACAAGGGTACATCACACTAGGTGAGATAGTAGGTCATCTCCTAGTGTGATGACCTACTGTCTACCTAAAAGAGATAGAAGTGTAAATAAATCAACTTTAAGTTGAGGAAAGGTATTGGAAGAGATGTAAACGTGGATAATTTTTCTGATTCTGTCAAGTTGGAAGCCATTGTGCTTGCAAATGTCAATGAGAATGGAGAGGTGAAGGAAAACTTCGAAGCTGTCCGAATAAGAATAGAGGATGGGGAGGATAAAGCTAAGGCAGAATTTGTATGAGGAGGAGAGAGGTTGGTTACTATGCCAACTGATAAGGGAGACAGTGGGAAATTTGAGAAGTTTTTTCTTCCAAACAAATGTGGTAGAGAATTCTCCTAAGAAAGGAGGAGAAAGGGCGATGTACATGTTAAGAAAGCTTGTAGAGAGGCCAATGAGATTTTGATTAGAGTTGACAAAGGAAGAGCTAATACTACATTTAAGGGAAATAATGTGTAGAGGATAAATTGTAAAGGGGCCGTCTTCATTGAGTGGTTTGGAAGGGTCAAGAAACTTGGTAATGGAAGGATTATTTATGAAGAGGATGTCGTCAACAAATCTGAAGGTATGGAGGAAGACAGAGAGGAGGTGGGAAAGACCAAGTCGTGCAAGTTTTTTAATGAATTTAAATTCAAAAGAGGTAAGATACAGGTGGCACTAGAGAGGGGAGCATGCAAAACCCATGGGTATGCCTTTAGATTGCATCTAGTAGCGTGGGCCAACTTGAATGATGCAAAAGTCAAGTAGGAAGTGGTTGTAGCTGAGAAATGTATCAAAGCTATGAAGGGTTTTGACCTTGGATGATTTTGGAAGGGAAAAAATACCATTATTTTGGAAGAATCCTTTAAACCCTTATTTGGTAGCAAGTTTACAAAAATATGAAAGGGAATCCATGAGACTGGAGTTGCCATGGTGAGGAATGGCTTCATAATAGAGTTTGTGATATTAGTAGAGTAAAGAGAGTGGATTTCTTGCGGTAAATTAACAAGGAATTGTAAGTTTGAATCTATGCCCCATAGTAAATTGGTGTTTACATTAAGGAATATTTATAGGTAGCATGGAGTCTATCTCCATGGATGGAGATGACATTTTAAAGCTCCTTAAGTCCTAAAGAAATAAGGCCGGTGAGAGGAGAGAAGATGCAGTCTCGAGCATTAGTGAGCCAACGAAAGCTGTGTTTGTGTGCTTGATAAGTGCACATGAGACAAGGAAGTTTGTTAGAGTTGTAGGGAATCTTAAGGGAGTCAAGCATGTTTGCAATGGATACTAGTGTATCAAAAGGTGAAGCAATTTGGGGTACAAATTTGGAAGAGATTATTCTAACAAGGGTGATTATTCTGACATGATTTTTTGAACTAAATATTTGCAAAGAAAAATGGGAGTTTGGGATGCTTTGTCCAAGCTAGTGATAAACACACATGGTTAGAAAGCCTATTTATTTCATCAAGAAGAGTTTTGTTTGTTTTGAAGTTGGGGAAGTGAAAGAGGAATCTTTTCCAAGAAAGATGGGAAAGAAATGCTTTGTAAGTGGTGTGATCCAAATTAAGACAAACTTCTTGGAATACAATAGTGAGTGCTTGAAGTGCTGCATGAGGATCTAAGGGGGTAATGGGAATTCGATTGAGGTCAAAAAGGATATGAGATCGAAGAAAGGGATGATGAAAGAAGTTGGAGTCCAAAGTGCAAACATGCACTTGATCATCATCAAAAGGTTTTAGAAAGGGTTTAAACCTCTTAAGTGAATTACATTGACAAGTGGAGCTAAAGGATTTTGCTAGGAAGGTAAGTTTTGGTTTGTAAAGTAAATACCTAAGGGGTGGAGTATACTTCCAATTGAAAGACGAAGACTCAAAAGTGTGGACCATGTCAGAATCAGTGTTAAAGTGCAGGGTCAATTTATCTCTAAAAAGAGAAATAGGAGGCATTTTAGTTAAAATTTTGTTAGAATAAAGAACATGAAAGTGATTTGAACTTTTCTTCTTTGGAATAGACTAAAAACAAAATAAACCATTATTGAGTAATTCTATGCAACGTACCTCGAGATCATCAAATGGAGTGCTCTGCAAAAGCAAACAAGTTGGAGACGATCAATGTTTATCCCAGTCGATGGAGTAGTGTGAGGCATCATCATTATCAGGTGTTTTTGTTTAAAGAGCATAGGTGGTGGAAGATTTCGGTTGGGTATCTTTAACATGAGAGGCAAGAGAAGGGTTGGTAAGTGGGGTTACCGATGGGGTAAATTTTTGAGATTTGGGGGTGTATTTTTGGGGGGGACTATGTCTTCTTTGGGTAAAGGAGAAGTCAGTTTGGCGGTAGAGGAAAGGGAAATAATGTTAAGGGCAACAAAGGGACCTAGGAGGTTGAGAAACCCTAGAACCTCCTTCTAAACCCTCGAACCTCCTTCTGAACCTTGGATCCTCCTTCTAACCCTGGACTCCTTCTGAACCTTGGAGCCTCCTTCTAAACCCTGGAACTCCTTCTAAACCTTGGAACCTCCTTCTAACCCTGGAACCTCCTTCTGAACCTTGGATCCTCCTTCTAACCCTGGACTCCTTCTAAACCCTGGAACCTCCTTCTGAACCTTGGAACCTCCTTCTAACCTTGGAACCTCCTTCTAACCCTTAAACTCCTCCTAAACCCCATAACCCCCAATGAAGGTGAAAGCCTTTCATTACCTCAATCATGATGATACGCGTTCCTTTTACACATGCATGCACTTCAAATGTTTGCTTACCACACTTAAACCAACGTCTCTCATCGGAACATGACTCGAGGTCCTAAGCTACACATATACTACAACGACAACCCCAATATATCTGTAGGTGACAAAAAGCCTCGGAACCCTGCATACTAAGAGAACCCTGCTCTTCCTACAAAAGCAGTAGGAAAGAACCAACACAACTTTTTCAAGTCTAGCGAGGGCACCATCACTTTCACTTTGTGAGAATTTGAGAAGCTTGATCAAAGCATTAAGGGAAAGCATCTTAATGAGTAAAGGAGTGTTTTTTGAAAGAGCCTTGAGATCATGCATTCTAATGAATGAAAAGAACTCAGGTTTTTGGAAACATGAGAGTACAACTTGAGTCAAGGAGAAGGAGTTGGGAGAGGAGTGTTGACTGACTTGGAATGGAGAGCAGTATTCCAAGAGTATTTCTGCAAAGATAAGAAAAGGAATTAGTAACAAGAATTTTGTGTAAAATGTAGGAAAAAACAATTAAATGAAAGGAGTTAAGAGGCTAAAGGGCCTTGATGACTAAAGTGGATTATGTGCAACCGTCCAAAGTTGCAGGGGAAAGGACATGTGTGTGGTAGACAAGACAACAACCCCTTTTGCATAGTTTAAAAGACAAAAGAGTGTGGGAAAATTTGTAGAAAGAGAACATTCTAGAATTAAGGAAGTGTTTGAGTATGTAGGTAAAGCACCTATGAAATTGTATTAAAAGTACGTAAGAACCCTTGAGAAGAAGTGCCAATAATGTTTTTGCAAAAAATATATTTTTTTGTAAAAAATTAAAGCTGGTGAAGTCATGACAAGCATCTCTTTGATTGAAGAGGAGAGTCTGCATACCTGCCATCATACAACAAGTAAACATGATAAGAACTAGCTTAACTTTGGTTGGGAAGATAGGTGTCATATACACCCCTCCCTTATTATTAGGGTCACAATAAAATAGAATCTTTGCCATATACTTAACTTGCTTAATGTAAAAATTGGGAGTGTGAGAAAAGGGTTAATTTAGGAGGGTGATCTAGTGTAAGGTACTTATAGACAAGTGGGGGAGGAAAAAGGAAGAATAAGGAAGCAATTAAGGAAAAAAGAAAGGGTCTTGGGTGGAGGCAAGAACTAGAATGAAATAAGGTAATAAATAGAAAGGATGGGTAGGGAATGTTAGATATCAATGCTCCACTCTCATGTAACTACGTAGAATTAGCTAACTTTACTTGTAAGCCCCCCATATGAGGAGAAGGCATTTGAGTAGCTCCGTTATCCGGTAGGTCTTGGTTTGGACACCAGATGGGGGCCATGTGTGGCCTGATGGCTGGACGGAGCTGGCACACTGCCAACTACGCTACATTCAAGTGCGGGAAGGCATCCCATGACTGACCTCATTGAGGGTAGACGCAGCATTTCTTAGGACAGCCCACTCTCGGGTTGCGGGGCCCATTTGGAGTCCTAGATAATCCCATATGCTCCCCAGATGGTTGTGGGCCGAACGGTGACCATAGGTCAATTGCTCTATTTTGCGCACCGATTCTATCATGTGGTCAGTGACCTATTTCGAGACCAACCCCCAGTCGACCGTTTTGGGCGGATTCGGTCGGTCACCCAATTGAGCCCAACTGACTACGACTGGTGGCTATATAAGAGCAAGCCCGTGAAGCCCATTTCATCCCTGGCTATAGCAACCCTGATTTCTTAGCATCCAACGTCGGTCCCCTACTATTTCCTGCTCACCATCGAAGCTTCTTTCACAGGAGCACACGGTTGGGAGGCAGCGCCATTTATTGTATCAGTTCTATAGTAATTAAATTTTTAATTCTCCATACTATCTATTTTCTCTCTTGTGTACGAGATCCTGTTATCTATTGAGCATAGACATTGTATTATTTTCTTATATGGTATCAGAGCCTGGACTCCAGCAAGAAGATATGGTAGTGTGTTTATGTTTGCAAGCAGATTGTGAGAGATGGCCCAGCCCGCAAGACTGCGAATCCCACCGTTCGGCGAAAGTGAAAAGTTGGATGGCTGTAACTATCCACTCTAGAAGTTCAAGATGAAGACCATCCTAAGCACATATGAGCTTTGGGACACTACTACTGGGGTGGACGTGAGGCCGGTTGCAAGACCCGGATCCAGCCAATGCAAGACAACAGATAGTACCAACTACGGATGAGATTCTTGTGTGGACAAGAAGAAATGCAGATGCGTTGTGTTCTATTGTCTGCAGTATAAGTGATTCCATCATGGCGTTAATTCAACATGTCACCATAGTGGAGGAGGCATGGACGGTTACTGCGATTGGCATCACCATCACCAGCGAGAATCTAGCACGAAGGTGTATACGGATTCTCCCACCAAAGTACGACGATCTTGTTACGACGCTGAATACGCAGAACAGAAATCTGCCCCTCAACTTTGAGGATTTCAGCGCAATGCTTTTGGAGGAGGAGATGCGTCAAAAGATGAGGATCAGCTTTCTATGCTGGATCAAAGAAAGGTAAGGGTAAGGACTCTGGTAACCCATCTTCTTCTGATGATAAAAAGAGAAAGAAGAAGATCAAGTGCTTCTATTGCAACAAGGCAGGGCACAAGCAGAATGAGTGCCAGAAGAAGATTGCAGATGAGAAGAACAGAGTAAAGAAAGAGTCCAGCAACAGCACGCAGGCAGTACCAGTAGAGTTGTTCATCGTAATTGAGGAGATTTGCACGGAGGCAGTTCATGTACCTGCAGATGAACCTTGGATCATTGACAGTGGTACATCGTGCCACATGACCAGTCAGAAGGATTGATATACCTCTCTACAGCCGGTAGGAAATGACATCCTGGTAGTAGTCAGCAATGATGCAAAATGTCTAGCAAAACAAAAAGGTACGATTGCTCTCAAGTCAAATGGAGTTCTAAAACAGTTGTCCGATGTTCTTTATGTGCCATATATCAAGATGAACTTGTTGTCCATTTCTGCGATCACGGATCGGGACCTCAAAGTTCAATTCGATAAGAATGGTGCACAAATCCTAGATCTTCAAGGAAAAGTTGTTGGTAAAGGTACACGGCGCAACATCTACAAACTCTCAGCTTTCAATGCTTGAGCCGATGTGAAGAACACTAAGCTGTAGCATGAGAGGTTTGGTCATCTAAACCTTAGTTCTTTGAAGGAGATGCATAAAAGTGGAATGATTGCAGACCTACTAGAAATTTCAGATCTGCCCGATGTATGTGAAGCTTGCATGATGGGCAAGCAGCATCGGTAGCCCTTTCCTAAAGAGGCTAGCAGGGTAAAGGCTTCTCTAGAGCTCGTTCACACAGACCTCTACGGAAAGATGGAGACAGAAGCTTTGGGTGGTTCCTACTACTTCATGACGCTGATCGGCGACTATAGTAGAAGGATATGGATATACTTGAAGACTAAGGATGAGGCTTTTAGTAAGTTCAAGGAATGGCATGTAATGGTCGAGAAAGAAACGGGGAAGAAGGTGAAGAAATTGAGATCAGACAGAGGTGGATAGTTCACATCAACTGAATTCGAGAGTTACTGCAAAAGTCACAGGATCAAGAGGCAGAAACCCCCACCACATACATCACAGCAAAATGGAGTAGCAGAATGCAAGATGCGCGTCATCTGTGAAATGGGCAAGAGTATGATGAAAGGGAAAGATTTGCCATAGACTTTCTGGTGTGAAGCATGTAATACTGCAGTTTACATTCTGAATCGTAGCTACACGAAAGCTGTGAACGGGATGACTCCACGACAGGCTTTTTCTAGTAAGAAACCTTTAGCTACACATTTCAAAGTTTTTGGATGTGACTGTTTTGTGCATGTCCCTGATGCTAACAAGACCAAATGGGAACCGAAGAGCCGGAAGTGTGTTTTCTTGGGCTACAGTAAAGAGGCAAAGGGTTACCGTCTCTATAATCTTGTTACCAAGAAGGTAATAGTAAGTCGCGATGTGGTCTTCTCAGAATAGCCGCATCAATTGGAGGAGGATGCTTCCTTCCCAGACAACCAGGACCAGGATATCCATCCAGTAACACCACCAACAGCAGACCGAACTCCCCCAACGGTGCTTGGGAGGATTCAAGATAAAGAAGATGAAGAAGAGCCTGCAGAACCACAATGGCAATGGCCATTCCCAAAGTGGGCAAAGCAGCTTTTGGATAGCAGAGAACCTCCAGCCATTGAGGAGGAACCATCCAAACACCGCCGGTCCAAGAGATTAGAGGAGCAAAGAAGAGCGCAGGAACACTTGTTCAACTATGCTTTGATGACAGAAGTGATTCGTGCTGATGAACCCAAGTGTCTTGAAGAGGCATAGGGTGATGATAGGTGGATGGAGGCTATGCAGTCAGAGTATGGCTCCATAATGAAGAACAACACTTGGGACCTTGTGGATCATCCACCAAAACGCAAGGTAATCAGCACCAAGTGGGTGTACAAGACCAAGTACAAGTCCGACGGCACGTTGGATAAGTACAAGGATCGGCTCGTGGCAAAAGGATTTGCACAAGTACATGGTTTTGATTATTAGGATACTTTTGCTCCCACAGCTCGACTAACTACAATTCGCAGTGTTTTGGCTTTAGCTGCCTAGGGAAGTTGGCCCGTGTTTCAAATGGATGTAAAATCTGCCTTTCTGAATAGGGATCTCAAGGAGGAGGTATACGTGGAACAACCACCAAGTTTTGTGATCCTCGATTCAGAAGGTAAAGTTTGTAAACTAAAGAAAGCACTTTACGGGCTGAAACAGGCCCCACAAGTGTGGTACCAGCGAATTGATGCCTACTTTCTACAAAACGAGTTCAGGGGGAGCCCATCAGATGCAAATTTGTATATCTTCAGAGAAGGAGGTAGGTGTATGATCGTGGTCCTTTCTCGAGGGGGTCACTTATCATATGTAACCCTATCACATGAGTTCAACAGATGGGTTTTTATTAATTCAATTACTTACAGATTTATATATACATAAGGAAGTAATTTAATACCCAAAGGGTAATATATAGAAGGGCGTTTTATATTAAAAATTGTCTAGAAGCTTGCATCATGTGACATGGATATTTGCGTAGAGTGGCTTATGTCATGGGACATTTTGAAATGCTATTACTTGAATTTTCCTTTTGAAATGAGTAAGCACTTCTCTTGCATTTTCTTGAATTCTAGAGAATTCTAAAATCCTTTTCTCTCTTTATTGCTCTTTTTGTCCTTTGCATTAGGATGACATTAGGATACCATGCTTTCTTGAATTCTAGAGAACTCTAAAAACCTTTTCTCTCTTTATTGCTCTTTTTGGCCTTTGCATTAGGATGAGATTATGATGCTATGATTTTCTCTCTTTATTGCTCTTTTTTGGCCTTTTCATTAGGATGAGATCAGGATGCGATGAGGATGCTATGCTTTCTTGCATACATTGATCTCTAATCTTGATGAACACCATTAATTTTGAATTTATTTTTTGAAGTTTTTTTATCTCATCACTCTCTTTTTTTTTCTTTCTATCCATAGAGGGATTGCATTGAATTAATGGTGGAGGAGTATTTTTGAAGTTGATGCCTCTTATACTTGATTTTCTTTAGTTCTACTCAGTCTATTTAGCACTGCCTTTGTAAAGATCCTTCAGGCTCTTAAACAATTGATCTATTATTTAAAAAAGGATAGATAGTGGAGAGCCACTTCTATAATTAAATAAAACACTATGTTCCGACATAAGATATTCCGATTAAAACAATGTACAATAATAATGAAACTAGCATAATTTAACAAGAAGTAACTAACCTAATGTACACAGGGCTGAGGGGGGCACAAGGAAACTTTTTTGAGCCACCTCCCTTTCACCATAGCTAGGAATCTTGGTGGATAGTAGGGCAACCACATGGCTAGGCGAGTTGAAGCAATGGATGAGGAGAGCTCGGTGTAGGGCAGAGAGCAAATGCTCACCAAGAGGGATACTATTTCCACAAGGCAAGGGGAGGCACAAGGCGTTGCTAGGAGTACTTGAAGTGAGTGGAGCAAAGGAGGCCAAGGGGCATCCACCATGGTTATATGCCTATGAAAGGGAAAAATAATTTTCACAAATATTTGGTGTGCGTGGAAACTATGGAAAATATGCATTGGTCCACTGTACTTTTGGCCATCAATCTGACATTGCCTTGTCAATATTTTTAATTCTTGACATTGATTCCACCCATTACAAGCTATGGATCTTATGGGGTGGAATCTACATTTGCTAAATGCCTACATCTCCATCCTCTTCCCTCTATTGTCTCTACACCAATGACAATGCGACTCTTGTGTTCAGAATCTATCTGCCATCATCGGTCACGAAGTTTCATTTCTTTGGCTAGGCCCTAGCACCCATTGCTCTACAAGAGACCTTTGTCTCACCCTGTCCTACTCCTCCCCCTCCTCCTCTTTTGTAGTGTGCCTTGTCCCCGACCTGGCGTAGAGCAATGAGAGGGAGCTTGATCTGCTCTTGGCTAGAGAGGTAGCCACTGTTGCAAGGCTCAATGTTGCCTCATTTGGAGCCTTGATGCCTCCCTGATGGGCATCACAACTCTGTCTACTAACTCAAATCATTAGTCATGCTTTCTAATAGAACACCATTGTAACACATAAAATTAAGCATACTAACCAAAACATCCTAAATGACATGCCAAAATCCCTTATAAAATTCAACAATGATGCCATTTTGTTTTAGAACGTTCTCACAACCATTCACTATCAACCATAGGGGAAGAATTGTCAAGGATGCAATCGCAAAATCAATCCAACCATGATGTCTAGGTTGTGCAATATTGTGAGAATATTCTTAAAATATGGAATAAAATGATATATGAATAACCCAATTGCAAGCTCTCTATAAGTTGTGAAGGTGATAGCTCATGCAATCTTATCTTAATCTTGCTAAATCTTGCTACCAAAATTTAATGGCCCTTTAATGGGCTACCGCTTTTGAAACCCCCTCCTAATCCTCTTCCATCTTCCTCGCCATCTCCTTCTCCCCCATCCTCCACGATCCTCTCTTGCTAAATCAACACCCTCTCCACTTCTTCATCTTCCTCGCCATCTCCTTCCCCTCTTGTAGCCCCCATCGGCAGCCAAGAAGCGGAAGAGCTTCAAGATTGGCATGGCAGATGTGAAGGACCCCGGGATCCCAGTCCAGATCTGCTGAGGGAGAAATAAAGGATTAGCCTTGATGAGCTGTGGCAATCTTCTTGCCCACATTTCTCCTCCTCCTTATCTGATCGTCCACAGAAGTCCAGATCTAAGTCACATAGATATCCGAGCTCTACGGTGAGTTGTGGCCAAGTTTCTCAATCGGTCTCCTGTCCCTTTCTTGTCACTTGTTCAAGAAGATCGTTCAAGAATATGTACAGACTAGCTGGGTTATCTCCCAACCGTTATGTTTTCTGGACTAGTTCTAATTCCTTATTCTCGAGAGCAGAAAACTAGGTCTGTAAATTCTGGCAAAGAGTTTTGACGGTTCGCTCATCGAGTTATTTGTCCACCTGGTAAATCATGAACGGTCTTCACCTCACCTTAATCCTGCACTTAGGTATTAAAATAACAGGCGGTCTTACTTTCTTACTTTCTCATCCATTTGAAGGACCTGTGCAGATTATTTGACTACTTGACATGCTCGGAAGCGGCGTGCAATGGTCACGGTATACAACACGTCTTACTCAATTTGCCATAAAACACAAGGCTTGTAACTCTGTTATGCGTACTCCTTTCTACGACTAACTATTTGTTGTTCACACATGCTAGGTGTTAGTCTGTATCGTTGGGCATTCAATCGAAGGGAGTTAGGATCCGAAGAAGCCCTGACGAACTATTTACTACCAAGTCGGCAACAGCTTCAGATCCATCCAGGTTGGTAAATTACCACCTCGATGGTTTCCTTTTCCATAGGCAACAATGAAATCAGCTTAAGGATAGATGTAGGGGTGTATTCTATCTATCTAATACACCCCTACATCTATATCCATGATACTGAAAATCTACCAAATCTTAGCTTTCAGCTTCTTATTGTAATTACCGTCTGTAATATTTAACAGGCACGAGCTACAATGCTCATGTTTATGGCATTGTTCCTGACTTTCATGACCATTGGTGGTTTCCCTATGTTCGTAGAAGACATGAGGGTAATTAGCTCCTTGAACTGCTCGTGTTGAATCCTATTGTGAGCAAGACTAAAACTAAAAGGACACAAGAGGCGCAGCCGTGCTTAAGACGTCTCCCATCTTAGGTTTTGAAAGAGAGAGATTAAATGGTCATTACGGTGTCGCATCCTTCGTTGTGGTGAACACTGTTTCATCTAGTCCTTACTTACTACTGGTATCGATGCTGCCTGGAGCCATAGCCTACTTCTTGGTTGGTCTCCACCATGGAGTGGAACCTTTCATCTACTTTGTACTCACACTGTACGCTTGCATGCTTGTGGTGGAGAGTCTCATGATGACGGTTGCGAGTGTAGTTCCAGATTTTCTCTTTGGTATAATTATAGGAGCCGATATTCAGGTGGGCTGGGAATATATGTAGAAGTCGTACTACGTCAGAATTGATATACAAGTATAAAGAAATGCTCTTGATATCCCAAACTAACGAACATAAGTGATGACACCGCGGCCCATAAGCTCGTTTGAAATGTGCTTACAAGGCATATTCATTCTCGATAATGGATTCTTCCGTCTACCTCATGATACTCCGAAACCCTTTTAGAGATACCCACTTTCATTCATGGCTTTTCACATGTATGCAAATCAGTTTCATGGGATCCTCATCACTTCGTGAATGTTGGTTCAATTTTGTTCGGTCGCTGGCTGACTGTAAGATTTTGGAGTCTAATATGTGTAATTCGAAGTTGGGTTGCTCATCCATAGCTTAGGATTCCTCATTTACCTTACTCCTTCCCCTTTACCTTACATAAGCTCTCTAATAAGTTTGTTCATAAGGCACTGCATCTCGAAAAGGCAGTTTTGGGAATGACTCAACTGGAGTTTATAGCTTGCCTTCTACTGAGAGGATTTCTATTAATTGTCCCTTGGATTTGTGCAGGTCACCAAGGAGACTCTCTGTTCACTTTGTGCCTGGTTAGCAATCCAAAATCAAAACTATAATTGAAATAAAGGTATGATAGCTTTTCTTTCTCTGCTCAATAACCCATTTGTTGGCAAATTTTCGATAAGTTGATAAGCTTTTTTTGGAAGGGGGGTTTCTTCTTCACGTATGTTCAATGTAGTGTCGTCTTTTAATATAGTATGTCAATGTCATAACTTTTTTATTCTTGGTATTACATGACTATTAGATATCAACGTAGTGCCATATTTAGCCTTTCGACATAATACGTCGATCATCTGATTTGTAATGTAATATTTGAGTCAATTACTTGGGCCATGCATTCGCATGGTGCAAGCTTATCTTTCCGCATTGGATCGTATTACTTGATTATATGTGCGGTTAAGTAAGTAAGTCTGCATTTCGACATTTGGTTGTAATATTCAACCTTTGATGTCGTTACAAGGACTCCTTCTCATTGTTTTGAAACTAGCTCGACACTTGGTCGTATCATTCGACTATATGTGTCGTTTCTCAACCTTAGAAGAGTAATAGAATTCAATACTTTGTCGTTTATTCGACTTTTGGTGTTTTTCCTTAGATATATAATTTATAAAATAAGTAGGCTTCGACACTAGGTTGTTTATTCGGCTTTCAGTGTTGTCATAGCTTATTTCATAAAACAAATGTTTAAACTTTGACACATGGTCATTTATTTGGCTTTCAGTGTTGTTGTAGGTAATTAGTGTTGTATGATAGTTTTGGCTTCAACACTTGGTCGTTTATTCGACTTTTGATGTTGTTGTACTTAACATTATTAAATGTAATTGTCCAAGCTTTGATACTTAGTCATTTGATTTGATGTTCAAGTCATTGTAGTTTGCATATGAAATGGTTGTTTGTGTTGTTTAGTTTAAAATACTTGTGATCTAGTATAATTAATAGACTAATGGGAAACCCATGCGTTGTTGCAATTGGTAAAATAATAGCTTAGTTAGACTCCTTCAGCTATCACCGCCTTGGTTATAAGTAGCATTGAGATTCGGATTTGCATGTTGGTATTCTTCTACCAAGTTTCCATCGTCAATAAAGACCTGACATTAATTGTGAAAGCCCAAATTGTGAGCAAATTGTAAGGATTCTTATCGCTAGCAAGCAATCATAACTCAAAGGTATACAATTTCTTCCACATGAAAAAGAACACCTTGCTTTGCACTCTTTAGGGGCATTGTCAACTTCAACTTTATACCCCTATCATGCTGGTGCCACCATGCATTACTTCTTTCTAGAGGAATTCATCTCCCTTGATTCATTACTTGCCTTACTTCCATTTCACTCTTCGCTATTCCTCTTTTCCCTGTACCCGCATCATTGTCCTCTTTGGAAATATTTTGTGTAGAATGTAGGGGACTACACTTCTAGTGTAGAATCTAATGTCTAACACACACTTCTCCACACACTCAAATGGTAGGCCCATGTAAGTAGTAATTAACTTTGTGTTCATTGATTATTTAAAAGATGAATATATTTTAGATTCTCTCTCAATACTTGGTTTTTTCATGCATGTTTTTCCAGAAATCCTTTTGTGAAAAGATGCAAGCAGAGCAAAGGAAAAATTGGCTTAAATTCATTAGGCGGCATCTTTGTATAGGGATAAGTAAGATGACCAAGGAGCAAATAACAGACATAACTAGCAATGCAATATGGATAGAGTGTTTCTACAATGAGGTCATAGCCAACACAATGGGAGAGATGCTGCCCAAGAGTGAAATGAATGGAGGTGGAGTACGTCACATGATCAATAGCATCATAGGAAATATGAAGAAATGTGCAGAAGACTTGCGAGATGACTTGCCTCCCTCCTAATATTGACATGGAGTAATTAGGTTTTTGGGATTTGAAGTGGAAAGAGGAGAAGGGTAGAAGCAAGAGGGAAAAAGACATAGATTCACATTTCACTATTTTGAAGAGAGTGCGATAGAGGTGCGATATGAGCAATCAAAACATTCATGTGATCCATCTTCTGAGGCATGGTTAGCTATTTTGAGGGTAGTTGTGGGGATGCTTCTCACAAAGCACATTCATTTAGGAATGGTGATTGTTCAATTGTGTTAGGTATCCCCCGTGAGGCTATAGAGGAGGGTGAAAATCTTGGTGCTGGCTCATTTGGAGTATGCTTTAAAGTCACTTTTAATGGGATCTCTTTCTTTCCTTGAAGTATTACTTATGCAGTGAAGCGCTACAAAGGAAACATATCTCACACCTTAAAGTCATTTGACAAAGAGTATGGAATGCAAATATTACATCCACGGATTATCAAATGCATAGGATTTACTAGAAGCTTACCTTGGATCAACATTTTTCCATACTTCAATGGAGGGAGTATTGGAGACATGATGATGCAGCTACCCTTTGAGGAAGGGACTTTCAGAAAGCAAGTGTTATGCTTGAAAGGCAATGGAGTCACTAGGAGAGAACCAAATCCAATACTAAGTGATGTACAGCTTACGAGATTAAAGGCATTTGTGGAAGCTACCCCAGACATCATACATGCATTGGTTGATGCATTAGCAGTTGTACACCAAGAAGGCATTATACATTGTGATCTACACCAAGAAGGCATTATACCAAGCGTCAATTTCTATTGGCAATGTTTGGATCACCTTAAATCATGTCATTATTGTGTATGATGCTTTTTCTATCGACGAGCATATGCTAAGGGAGGGAGACATTGGGCGAGATGACTGCCAAAATTGGGCTGGAGCTCAAAGAATATGCAGTAGACAAGTGCAATGGTGATTGGGAGAGTTGGCAAACAATGGAATTCATAGAAAAGAGAGGAGCATGCTAGGAACACAAGCTTATCTTGAAATTGTTGGAGACTACATCGACATCTTCTTATCTCCACATTTGAATCTTGTGGATCGAGTCTATCTTGCGGGCAAAGTCTCTTTTTTCTTTCAAATTTGGAGGTCTTGGATTGTTCATCATGCCAACTATACATTGAATAGAAACTTCATAACTAAGGAAAATTTCTTAGATGTGCAACTCTCATGCCATTTTGTGGTCCTACTGATCAAGTACTTTAGAGAATTTTGTCCAGGCCTAAGATGTCCTTTACATCTTACAAGTACAGATGTAGTTGAAATCTTCTTTAGCAAGATTGGAAGCATGGTGGGACAAGAACATGCTTATGACTTGATGGATATGCTACGTAGTGCAGGTAGTATGAATAGGCTTGCACACTTTGAATGCAAAGAGGATAGTCCTCTATTTACAAGGGCACATAAGAAGCAAGAACATGTCTGGAGAGAATTGAATCTCAAAGAGAACATGCGAGAAGCTAATCTAGGGGACTACGAGTGTGTGTCAACTGATGATAAAATCATCGAAGCATTGAAGAAGGGACTAAAAAGTGCTCAAGAAAGGTGTGAAAGTTTGCATATGAAGCCAAAGGGTGAGAATATGAAGTGGTGGATGGAACCTTGGTCAAATGGATTTACAGATGCATATTCACAAGAATCTAATTCTGAAGAAGAAGACCAATGTCAAGCAGATCATGTGTCAGAAATAGATGATAATGACAATGATGCCTCCATAAGTGAAATCAGACATGTGGTGGATTCTCTCCTAGATGAACAAGAAGCAGTGAGCCTAGTTGTTACCATTGATGGTAAAACTCTCTTCAAGTCCACATTGGTAAGCCAACTTAATGGAAATCCCACACTCTCTAAAGATAGACTCACAAGGGTTCGCCAAGGAGTATACTACTCTAAGGAAGATATACCTCTTGCTACATCAAGTGAGAACCTATTTGGAATAGGTTCCGATTGTGCTGTATTCTTTCATGAAGAACACAAAACAAGGAAATGCAATCCAAGATCTTTGCAAAAAAAGAAAACACAAGCTATATGGTACCTTGGACAAGTTCAAAAAATGAGGAGAAAGGTTGGTGGGGGGTATGTGGAATATAAAAGAGGGTTCAACCTTTCAGATAGACCTTTTGGAGTAGAAGTCCAGCTTGGGTGGTATCAAAAGGCAAAAGGTTCAAGATGCTTCACATATGGCCTTACAAACCTTGACATGATAAATATTGAGAGTGTAATTGCATTGGCAAACCTCACCTATGAGTGTAATAGCAATAAGTATACTTTAGATGAGAATGATTAGAATGTATTAAATGACTTTGTAAAGGGGCATTAAATGCACTTGGTAGGGGCTTCTTTGTAATCTTTCTAATATGATAAAAGCTTTATTACGATTATTACTATGCACTAAGTTTAGTTTGATTTGTCTTGATGGATTTTTTAAATTATTATTTTGCAGGACCTTGAATCATAGAAGTGGATGATTTGCAACTACCTGGGTACTTTTGTTTATATATATGCCATAAAGCAAGTTTGAAAATGCTATTTTGGCATCGGGTACAACAAGATGCTGTATGAATGTAGCCTCTATGGTTTTAATACCATGGTTTGATATGACTTAGTAAGGGTTTTCATGGAAGAAAAAAAGTGGAAAGGTCTTCTATAAATGTGACAAAGAAGAATTATATTTCCATCTTTTGCTTCTCTAACAATCAAGACATGGAAAAAGTGGCAAGGCCCCAATCGTGAATGTGGCCGAAAGCATGGTGTTTTAGTTTTCTCTTCTCTACTCCTTCTCTCTACTCCTTCTCTAACAATAAAGACATGGAAGAAATTACTAAGTCTCAGATATACATTGTTTAAACAAGTTTCCAATCTTTCACATAAGAAAGCTCTAGATGTTTGTATTTGGCAAGAAATAAATATTATATATCGTCATTGAATGCTTTGTAAAATTGGCTAATCTATCATCCCTTCTCCTAGCTGAAACACCCATACATATTGAAAGATATAAAGCATTTATAAAAGCTCCCAATCTTTCATGTAGTATTTTTATAAAGGTTGTATGTGTTTCAAGTGACTTTGCACAATTCTTTGCTCTTGGTGTACGGCACACATGATTTGTCTTGTTTGATATTTGTTCCTCTTAATTTTTGCACATATGTCTTTATTCTTTGTTTCTCTTGCCTTATGGCATCATCAAGACACAAACCCATCTTAAACTTATGCATTGCCCATTATTGCAGTCGGTACCTCAAATTTTTGTGTGTAGATTCAAATAATGCAGGTGATGTAGAGATCTTGCATTCTAAATATCTCATCCTACCTAAAGGGACTCCAAAAGTAGTAGTGTATGAGTCACATAAGGACTTTTAAATTTCCTCTAGGAAAATAAATATACTTATAGAAGTGGATTTATAAATTTTCCCAAAATTTATAGAGGGGATACTAGGAAATACTACAAATAGGTTACATAGGGATTTAGAAAAGAACCCTTGAATGCACGTGATATAGACATATTACACTAAGTGACCCCCTCGAGGGTCCTTTATGTGGACGACCTTGTCATAACAGGGAACCATGAAGAGAAGATCTCACAGACAAAGCATTTGCTAGGAAGAGAGTTTGAAATGACAGACCTCGGACTGATGCATTTCTATTTGGGGATTGAAGTTTGGCAAGAGCCATTTCACAGCTGAAGTATGCTGGAGAGATACTGAAGGCATTTGGCCTTCACATCCTGGAAAGTGATTCTCCTCATTTCCACATCCCTCATGGGTGCCTTATGCATCTTCTTCTCATTGAAGACCACATCATGGCTGCGTATGATCTTCTTTGCTTCTGGATCCCAGAGACGATAGCCCATCTCTCCACTTTCACCATAACCCAGAAAGATGCATTTCCTAGACTTAGGATCTAGCTTCTTTCGAAGCTCTTTTGGCACATGTGCATATGCCTCACACCCAAATATATGCAAATGAGAGTAAGAGGGCTTCTTGCCACTCCATGCCTCTTCAGGAATACCACCATCCAAACTCTTACTAGGTGATCTATTGATCACATGCACTGCAGTCTTCATTGCTTCAGCCCAAAAACCACCAGAAAGACTTGCATTGGATAGCATGCATTGCAACCTTTCTTGAATAGTACGGTTCATCTTTTCTGCAACTGGATTTTGCTCTGGAGTATGAGGGGATGTGAGCTCCCTCTTAATCCCACGTGTATCACAGAAATGCTGAAAGTCATGAGAGAGATACTCTCCACCATTGTCAGTCCGTAGGCATTTAAGCGTTCTACCTGACTGATTCTCAACCAAGGCCAGCCATTTTTGAAATACCTGGAACACATCACTCTTCCGAGCTATAGCATAAGCCCACACTTTCCTAGTTGCATCATCAATGAATGTCACAGAGTATTCAGCCCCGCCTAATGACCGTGTAGGCATGGGACCACATACGTCTGAATGCACCAAATCAAGCATTTCAAACTCTTTCTTTCCCCTTCTTTTATGGGCTGATTTAGTCTACTTCCCATAGAGACAGTGCTCACAAAATTCAAAATCAGAGAAACTCAAATGCGGTACATAACCCAAACGGCATAAGAGTTTCATTCCATTCTGGCTCATGTGCCCCAACCTGCAATGCCATAAAGAAGTGCTTGGCTGCTTGGTTATTGCAACAACATGATCAAATACCCCTGATACATGTAAGGGATACAAAGTCCCACACTTGGCACCCCTGGCCAAAAGCATAGAGCCCTTCTGAATTTTCCAACTCTGAAAGCCAAAAGTGGTGTGAAAACCAGCATCATCTAGCTGACCCACTGAAATAAGACTCTTGGTCAGCTTAGGCACGTGTCTCACATGTTTCAAAACAAATGCAGACCCATTTGCAAAAGAAAACTTTATGTCACCTGCTCCCACTATGTCACATGCATAGTCATTTCCAAGATGCACACAACGATGCACACAACCTGTCTTTCAACTGTCATAAGTGGAGAACCATTCCCTATGGGGAATAACATGGAATGAAGCACCAGAATCCAAAATCCAATCCTGGGAATATGCATCATCTGAAGTAGCAAGCAACTCTGTAGATAAACTAGACATGAAGAGAACGTCATTGTCACTATCATGTGTGACTGCATTGATCTCCTCGATCTTCACTTTTCCTTTGTCCTCCCTTGGACTCTCTTCCTTTTGATTTGCACCCCGATTTGCATTCTTTTTCTTATCCTTTTGCTCTCTTTTTAGCTTGTAGCAATCCTTTTTCATATGGCCCTTCTTGCCACAGTGGTAACACTCAATGTTCCGTGCCCTAGATTTGCTACGAGACTTCCCTCTTTCTTGGGACTTCCCCCTGAACTGTGATCTGCCCCTTTGCACATTTAAGGCTGCATCCTGCTTGTTGCCATCCATAGACTTCCGTCTAATCTCCTCGGCCAACAAGCTACCTACAACATCATCAAATTTCAGTACTCCACCAGGTGCAGAGTTACTGACAGCTGTACGGAAGGTATCCCATGAGGATGGCAATGAACATAAGAGAAATATTGCCTTAGTCTCCACATCAAAATTCATCTTCTGAGCCTGAAGCTAGCTGAAAATAATATTGAATTCATTCAAGTGAGAAGCAATGGAGACCCCTTCCTTCATCTGCAGCTCAAACAACCTCTTCATGAGGTAAACTTTATTGGAGGCAGTTTCCTTCTCATAAGTGGCAGACAGTTTCTTCCACAAATCTTCTGTAGTCTGCTCATTCACTACTGTGAAATAAACTGACTCTGCAAGATGAAGTCTAATAGTAGACTTTGCTAATGCATCCAACTCATTCCAATCATCCTCAGACATATTTGCAGGCTTAGCTTCAATCCCTGCCAAGGGTTTAATCTGCTTCTTTTGAATAAGCACATCCCTTATTTGTTCTTTCCACAAAGAGAAGTTTGTCCCATCAAACTTTTTAATGTTGAAAAACTCCTTTTCAGACATGGAAGAGGATGCCATGATGCAAATGAAACAAAATCCCAAATGCTAGTACCTGCAAGAGAGAATCACACCAAATACCAGGTGCACCCAAATGTGTATGCCACAATAGACTGAAATATCACAAAAAACTCAAAGCTCAAAGCATCAAAAGATGCATCTGACTCATGTGCATATACTATGCATCCATATGAGCAAATCTGGCCCAAAAGAAAATGCCAATAAGTGCCAAATGACTCAAGCATAAACACCGTCCACTGGCATATGCATCAATAATATCTCATCCAAGAGAGCATAGCACTATCAGTGCATCACCAGCAATGTGTCAAAGCTGTCCCTCAGCATAAAATAGCATCCATGTGCAAAGCGTCCATAAAAATAGCATCCCACAAGGCAATTTGGGCCTATCAGCACATCCAACAAGGACCGTAATGCATCCAAATGGCCTATAAATCATCCACTGCAACCCAATGCATACCACAAATGAGCGCACACTGCTCAAACTGCAACCAGAGTGATCTGCATAAGGTATGCTCAAGAAATTATAGTCCCACGGTAATGAGCGCTACTGAAAATAGAACCTGAGATGCCTTAAACATGGGTGCCATTGCATAATCGGACTCAGCAAGAAAATCTGCAAATATCTCTCTTCTGCCAGAACTCCAAAATCCCAACCGATGAGTGAGAAATGGGAGTCAATACTTATCCACTGCCATGTGGCATAAATCTAAGGTTTCAAAACCTTAGAATGAAAAATGCATAATAGAGAGACGAAATCGAATACACAGAGATCTATAACTCTGAAAATCCTCCACCGAATCACGCAAGAACTGACAGCTAGGGGTTTTTGGGCGTCCGGAACGCAATGGGACAGACGGTTTTGGAAACCGTGGTCTCAATCACTGGGTCCAACACACGGACTGAAAAACGTTTTTGGAAACAGAGCTGTTTGTAAACTCCACCGGAGTGCGAATGATGAGCAACATAGAGGTTTTAGGACCTCCTGAGTCCACCGGAACTGACAGATCTGCAAATGGTTGCTCCAAACTTGAGTTCCAACACCCGGGCAAAAAACGCAGAAATTGACACAGTGAGCCAGAAATCCAATGAAATGATCCCAGATTCAAGAATGAAGGTGTTTCCAAGCTCCTGAAGTGAAGTGGACACCAAAAGCAAGCAATAGTTGCCTCTACAAGTCAATATGGAGTCTCTGTCGTCGAACGGAACAGGGAAAAGCTCAAAAAACGACTTTTTCTTTGAAACCACTTAACAGGCTCTCAAAACCACTTCGCAAAGCCAAAGTGACTTTTCCAAAGGTTCCTCCAAGGTCTCTGCACACTCGGATGCAAGTAAAGTCACTCACAAAGCTTCCCACAAAGCTTCTCCTTCCTCCCACAGAGCTGCTGAGCTTCAAGCATTCACGCACGCTCAGCTAGATCACCCAGGCTCTGATACCAGTTGAGAGTGCTCTCAACGGAAGCAAGAACGGAAGAAGGAGAGAGAGAGAGACAGAGAGCCACACAAGTTTGGTGGGTGCAGAACCACCCTAATCTTCTTTATCATTCATTTATATATGTGTTTGAGTATTGTACATAACCGGGGTAAAGGCACAATGACCTTTAACCCCCACAATTCGATAGAGCTTTTTGCTTGTAAAGTTGCCATTACCTGTGGAGAGACAGGTAGCTATGGAGCTCATAGATCATCGAGAGTTTTGGAGACGTAGCTGGGTGGCTGGCTTGTTTGTTTTGGCACTGGCTAGGAGCTCACGGGAACTCGCATGTAGCCGATCTTGGAAAGAGGAGTCATCTCTATGACTGGTTGTTGGAGCAGTCAAATGCTTTGGAGGTGAGTGTGTTGGTCGTCGTGTAGGTTGCTTGAGGAAAAGAGAAAGTAGATCAGCCCATGGTTGATGTGAATGCAGGTCACTCTTATTTGGATGCAAGCACTGTGGCAAGAACAACCATAATGAGAAGTTTTGCAGAGCCAAAGCAAAGACAAAAAATGCAAATCTGCTTACAGTTAATGAGCCTCCACAAGATGAGGCATCCTTTGAAGATTATGCATTTTAAATCATCTCTATGTATGCTCCAGATCTCTCTTTTTATGTCAAGGTACTCAGCCTGGATAGTCCTCCAAAATGAATGAAAAAAACTATTGTGTTTTTGTGTGTTTTGTAAACACCTCTGGTCACCTTATGATGTAGGCCATGTGTATGTTTTGTTCCATCGTACCTCCTGCAGACATTGTGTGCATGTACATGCAGGGGAGATAACCATTGGAAGGTCTTTTTGTATCCCTTTTGTTTACCTTACACCCAAGGGAACCCTTGCTAGCATGAGAACCTAGCCATAGATTAATCCTTGACCACCATGAGATGGCATGAGAAACTATGAGACTAGATGTATCCTTGACATAGCCTGAGGCATTTCCTTGAGGGGGGGTTTGTTGGGATATCTCAAGGTGTATGCCTCAGGCACACCTTATGTTTCTATGTGTGAGTGCTAGAGGCACAGTTAGGTGCCCACAAGCACAGTTAGGTGGTGGAAGAGCCACATAGGATGATTGAGAGAATCTAGGAGCAGATTGAGGAGATGATTGTGGAGCTCTGAGGTCATCAGATGTCAATGAGCATGTATGAGGTGCCTACTTAAGGACCTCACTCTTCTTCATTCTACAACCAAGTAATGCAAGTATTCTGAGTTTGTGTCCACTCTTTGCTTCCTTTCAGTTTCTCCAACAAAAACACCGTGTCACCGACTCATTTTTGTGGATTTTTTGCAAGATTTGAGTTTTCGTCTTGGATTTGTTATGCTAGGGGGTGCTACACTACCTAGTTTACCTACACAATGAAAAAAACTTGAAGAAAAAACACTTTCTGCAAGCAAAAATGTCAAATTTCATGAGAGGTGAGTTCTAGAACACAAAACAACTTCAAGATTTGGCAAGAATCAACATTTTGGTTGTTTTTTGATGGGATTGGACCTCACACACTCCTTAGCAATCACACACACTACGTTCCTATCAACTTAAAACACTAAAAAGCATCAAAAGCAAGCTTTAAACGCTCCCAAATGACTTTCCAACAAGAAAAAATAGTTTTCCTACTTTTTCATCCTCCCTCTCTTTTCTCCCACAACTCCACTAACAAGCTCCAAGTTAGGCTTGAAGACTTGTGCAATGGGTAAATATTGAAGGGAAATGAGTGCAAATGCAAAAGCATACCTTTTATCCACGATAGCGGAGCCAAAAATGTAGTGGGTCTCGGCGGTGACTCACGTGTCAGGGGGATGTTGAAGATATGCCGATAGAGCCTCCACTCCAAGCTACGCCTTGTGAGAGCAATGCAAGGCATGAGTCATCTGCAAGTGTCCTCAAGCAGCCTCCGGATTGTTGCAATGTGTCTCCACGCGAGAAAGGGGGAAGAGGGGAGAGGAGAGGGAAGAAGTAAGAGAGAAGGACAAGGGACAAGGAGAGTGAAGGGGGATGGAGTGGAAGACACAAGGGCACTACAATGGAAACAAGAGAACACCCAAAACACTCTCTTGGAAGAGAAGAGGGAGCTTGTATTCAAACTTGTGCAAACAACAATGAAGACCAAAGTCAACACTTTGGCCTTTTATACAAGTCACCTTTTGAAGGGAGGGCCAACCCTTTTTCTTTTTAGCACTCTCCTTCCCTTTTACAACCAAAGGATCTTGGGCCCATAAGGTGCCAAGGCATATTGCTATTCTTTCCATCTCTCCCTACTAGCGGAAATAGCATTTGTGTTAACCATAATAAAGTGCTTGGGACAAACCTGGTATTAGGAGAGGCGGTCCTAACCGGTTCCCAAATAGTGCTTGTGTTAGCCTCGTGCCTCCTAAGCTTAGGTGATTTGGGGCTCAAACTCCCTGAGCACCCTCACGCCTTAAGCCATTTGAGGCTCGAACCCCATGAATGCGGCTCAAAACCTGGAGTGGCGAGGCTTAACTCCCGCGAGACACTCAATGGCAACCCTACATGTTACCTGGATGCTTTTGCCTCAAGATATATGGAGATCAAACTCTGTGAGTTTGAGCTATACTCCTTTCATGGCTATTTTCATTGGCATGGCTATTTTCATGGACGTAGGCCTGAAATGTGCACGTTGCTTGCAATCTTTGGTCTTGGGGTGTTAGCTGGAACATACAACCTGTGCCTGGAATCCTTGGACTTTGGGTATTTGGGGATCAAACTATCTGAGTTTGAGCTATACTCCTTCCATGTGCACATTACTTGCAATCACTGGCCTTGGGGTATTTGGGGGTCAAACTCCCTGAGCTTATCCGTTGAAGTAGATCATGCAGCCTGATCACCTCTAATCAGTGATTACCCTACATTCGGTGACTATACTCTGTGGATGTTAACATGTCCCCTTTACTATTGGTGATCCACATCCTCGGGTCAGGCACACTGGAGGAGGTTGGTTGTGAGGACTCTGTCTATAGGACTGCTTAGCAGTCCAATTGTCGTGGATTCAGGTGAGCGAGGTATGAGCGATACTTCCAAAAATGGGTGGCATGCATATCCTCGTATGCGTGGGTGTGATGTCTGTGGAGATTGTGGATGCGGAGGTAGAGGCAGAGGTCTTGCGTCAGACCGATGTTGGGATTGAAGACAATCTGGTTGTTCAAATTGTGGAGGCGGTCATCAATGGGGCGACTATGGGCGGGGAGATCATGGAGGAGGAAGAGGAGGAGACAGTTGAAATGTATCGCTAACAATGGCAGGATCTAGAACTACTGAGCCGTACGTGTCATTGAATGACTAGAGGCAGAAGAAAAATCTCTCTTGAGTCATCTCTTTGGGGAAGTTGTACTTTAGAAAGTTGTACAACACATTTGGGTTCTTTTGCTAGAGTTCTCTGAATGTGGCCCAAGTCCATCGTCATTCCATGGGCATATAGAGTGGGTGGACTCGATGATCGATGGGTGCATTATGGTAGTAGCACCAAAATTTCTCCAGGTTCAAGAAGGGGAGTTGCCATCGTGGCTGTAGACCCCGACATCTTCATCGGTTGTGGGGACTGGGGTGTCGAGGGCAAGGCTATATCCTCCTCTCATGCAGTTTGGACGCACTCATCGCCAGTCGTCAAAGGACTACATGATGAATTGTGTGAGGGGGCACACCTCAAGAATTTCATAGAGATGGAGGTGAGAGCCCTCAAGCTAGCGCTTCCAATGATGCATTAGTGCATTACGTGATAGCTCCTAAAAGGAGTATAAGTCCGAGCACCATTGGACATCTTTAGGGGGGGATGGCGGGGAGGGCGGAGCATCATCATCTGGAATTAGCATGGGCTCCGGCTCTGCTGTGCCTGTTGGCATTGATGCATTGGCTTCTTGTACAAAATTGGTTGCTTTGAGCAGCGTGTTGAAGGCTGCATCAGGAAGGTCGATCGGAGCATTAGAGGAGATGGACGGGGAGGTCCCGTGCTGTGTGGTGGTGGTGTTAGAGGCATTAGACAAGTATTTGAGCAATGTTGTCTGACGGAGGGGAGGGTGGGCGGCTTGTTGGGTGGGATCTAGAGGAGGTGGTAGTGCGATTTCGGCAAGGGGGTGGTAGTATTAAAGAGGGTGATTGCTTCGTTTCCCTCTTCCTCGGTGACTTCCCTAGGGTAGGCTATGTGAATTGTTTCAAAATTGCTCACCAAGGAATCAAGTGAGTCTTCGAGAGCCTATAGCACCCTATTGAAGAGGATTATTATGCCAAGGGGGTGGTAGGTTGTGGACTGGTACGCCGCAAGGGGCCGTTGAGATTGGATGACAGAGGCTCGGCTGTAGGTTTGCATCCAATTGATGTCTGCATGCAGCCTATTGGGTGTGCAGACCCACGGCGTGAGTTCCTTGGGCTTTGCGATTTGCATCACTTCATCATCCGTTGGATAACTAAGGGACTCAGTGAGATGATGCGGCACCAGGCTTGAAAATTGAGAAGGATGGGATGGGCGAATAATGTCTGGAGATCAGAGGGGTGGAGAAGAGATAGCGAAGCGGGTTGGAGATCTAAAGAGAAGTATGACATGGCTAAGGTGGGGCGGTAATGGTCAAGGTTACAGCAAAGGATAGTCTGGAGGGTGTTAGGAGAAAGTGGAGTAGTGAGGTCTAAGTGGAAGATGAGGTTTTGTGCACGGAGTGCATCAAAGTGCATTTGGAGGGTCTAGGGGATGGTGCATGGTGCAAGTGTGTATGTGGTGAACTACCTCCTTATACATCTGAAACTCCTATTGCTCTTGATCTTCCAATCTTGACTCCTCGGATTGGCCAGTGGTGTGCTGGCATTCATTTTCTGCTTGGAGGGAAACTGTAAGTTCCCTCTACCAGCATTTTTTGTTCTTGGGGCTCCTGTGATCAGGTGTGCTGCACCTCTGCCTGCATTTTTTATTCTAGCATTGTTCGCAGTTTTGACTCTGCCTTGTCAGCCTAGTCCATGAGTGTCTAGACCAAGGATTCGCTTGTGGCGAAGTCGTCTTTTGGCTTTGTAAGAGCTAGCTCGAGCTCCTTAGCTTTGGCTCGGTACTCCTTCGCTCTTTGTACTACTACATGGCCTATGGCTTGGGCTGCAACAATTATGGATTGGCTATCATGCGTAGAGAGTTGGGCCTAAAGGAGGCTGGTTGAGAGCTGTGAGACTTGTTCCTGCCTCCTCTGCAAAATTGTGCTGGTGACCTGTGGGAGCTGTGCCATGGCTTTAAAGAGGTTTTGTTCCATTAGGTCTACACGTGATAACTGATCGATCGACATGTGGCTATAGCCACCTGATGCCCTATATTGGGGTGCGTTGCAAAACTGTAAGGCATCTGCTAGGCTTGCCCATGGAGAGGAGGAGGTGTCAGTGGCAAAGGATGTGGTCTCCTAAGGGGTTGTGGAGACTGAGGCATAGGGCATAGCAGGGGTGGTCAGCGTGGATCTGTGGCTCCTGGATGGTGGATGCCAATGTCGAGTGTTTCATCGCCTTGTAAGTCATCGATGAGAATGGGCTCCTCCTGAACCCTTTTGCCCTTGTTTTGAGAATCCGCCTGCTGGAGTCGCAGTTGTTGGAGCATGAATTCTTGCATCTGGCAGTCCTCATACTGTCCGAGCAGTTGACTTGTGTCCGATTGCCCATGAACGACCAGAGTGATACTGGGCGTTGTCACTTGCTCTCTTGGGCTTCACCTCTGTTTCTTCGAGCTCAGTTTGTACTGGCCTAGTCACATTTTTTTGCTAGGCCAAAGCTGACTGGCAGATGTTGATGCTGCAAGTAGTAGAGAACCAGCATGTATAGATTGCCGATTACTTCCATGTGGGTGCCGAGGTCGTCCCTCATTCGGCTGTAGAAATAGTCAACCCAATTGGTCTCCTGGGGCTCCACCATGTGCAAGAGGATATTTGGCATGACAGATTGAAGATGGTCCGTGTGCTTGACTTGTGTGAGCCATTACAAGGCTCTTGCTGATCTTTCCACCTCGAGCTTGTGGATGGCTATGAACTGGAGGCGGCCCTTGCTCTTGTGGCAATCATAGTGATAGACCATTTAGGGCACCCAGCTTTTTCTTTTTGGAATACTTTTTGTCGACGATCGGCAAGTTGAAGGCCACTCGTACCACGTCCTGATTGATTTGATAGAGGTGGGGATTGCCTGTTGCATCTCATAGGATGCCAACATTGTGTTGATATTATACACCTGGAGGAATTATGCTAGTAGATTCATATCTAGGTGACATGGGAGGCGTTCTGCCACTCTGCTCAAGACGGCAATTCTGAGTGCATCCTCTACTGTTGGCTCCTTCAGTGTGGCATATGCTGCTACTATATGGTAGTGGAGGGTGTAGTCGTGACCCTCTTATGCAAAGTGCGAGTGTACAATGCAAGCGTCTAGTTCTTGGAGCCATGCTTCTCCAAGTGGTGAGTGTGCTTGGGAGCGCACGACTTTGTACCTGCTGATGGTGCCGGGGTGCGCTTTCTTGATCTTGAGGGAGGGGTACCTACTACAGTCATACCCTCCTGAGTGGCCTACCTAGTGGATGTCTATTCTTCTCCTTGCAAGTCTTCCAAGGGGATCTCGGAAGGCATGCAGATCATGGTAGGTAGATTGCTTTGGGAGTCCGAGGGGCTAGTGGCCTCTGGGATAGGGCGAGGGTGGAGTCCCAAGTCTGATTGAACTCAAAGAACTCATGTTTGGAATCCATCAAAAAGAGGTATGGTAGTTGTGTAATAAGGAAGAGCTGGAGGACATAAACATGCTATTCATATGGTAGTGGAAGAAGGCAGGAATCTGTCAGAATTTTGGGTGAATTTTGCAAGAGTTTGGGGGCAACTGCTATGGTGACAACTTGACGGGATAGGCCTGTTTATATAGATTTTACATCCCCACAACCGACAGGATACATGTATAGCGATGGTCGGCAGGGTAAATAGATCGCAATGGTCGGTGCGGTATGTCAATGGCAATAGTCGACGGGGTCTTTCTTTGATGACGTCGACGGGATACTTCTTGGGAGATGACCGATGGGATGTTGGGATCGCGATGGTCAATGGGCTGCCCTTATGGTGACGACCGGCAAGATATTGACTATGTAAAGGAGTAAAAGAAGGAGAGAGTGGTGGTTGGGGGGGGGGGAAAGAGTGAGTGAGTAGAGTGCACTTGTGCGGTGCGGGCGTGATTGTGAGGTCAGCATGCAAGATGAACAAATGCAAAAATGGGCGACTGATCCTAATCACCTAGTGCTAATTGTGCGTGTGCGTGTGGTGTGTTCAACAGGGACTAGTGGGCTGCGGGTGCATCGGGTGAGATGCCTACCATACTGACTCACCTTGACTTGGACTCCATGATTATGAGGAATGCGGTGTAGGCGGATGTCATACTGCTGTATAGCATGTATGGAGCCATGTAGAGTAAGTGTCCAGCTTGTTTTTTTTCATGGACACTAGGGGCACATTTGAGTTGGGCTTAGTTGTTGTGGCGTGGTCCGCTGTCATCTTGGGAGAAGTGAGTTTTTGTGAGTCCGCCCTTGGTGCAAACCCTTGCTTTCGTGGAGTAGGATGGTACCATCAGAGGGGTTACTTCTACCATTACTTTCAAGTGTTTTCCTGAGAGGGAGGTTCTTGTGTAACTCTTCGTAGTGGAGAGGTCGGTTCCTGCGAGACTCCCTGGCTATTTTTGCTAACACTTGTGTTGAGTTGGACCATCCATGGTACTAGTGCGTACTCGATACCTTGGGGCTGGCCTGCTTCATTTGGTTCATTGGCAGGTTCTTGTGGTGCTATATCTCAGGGAGACATAGGTTCTTGTGTTGCTGCCTTCAACACCTTCAAGGCTTGCACCGTGGACTTCAGGACCCAGGCGACCTTCTTGCCTTGGCTGTCCAAGTGGTTGGTGTTTATCGAGCTGGTGTGGCGGTGGATGAGGTGGAGGCATGGGCTAGCGGTGTGGATTTCTTTTGGTAATGGATGGCCTCGGACAAGGCGTCTATGGGCTACTTTGATGTCCTCTTAGAGTTAAGTCCGATCGAAGTGACGTTGGGCACCGAGGATAGCATCTTGTACTTGCTGCTCACGATTTTCTTGAGCGGAGGATGGTGGCATTGGTGTAGTGGGAAATGGCACCGATTTACCACTGCAGCTAGCTTTCTTTGCCCTTAGAGTCGGGACCTCTGGTGGGGTGTTGGAATTGGTTGGGGCTTCCAGTCCACCCTTCGGTGTAGCTTCGTTATCGTGCATCAGTGTGGGCGGAACTGAAGAAGAAAGGCTTGGTCCACACAATGGAACTACCACTGTTTGGCCACCATTGGTGAGTGAAGCTGTTCGAGCATGCTAGTCGATTTGACAGTTCATGGTGTAGCACGAGGTTCTTCCCAGTATAATCTGTTCTTCGGTTGCTTCTGTGGGGAGAACATAAAATCATATATCCACTGCTTGGTGAACAACCGTTAGACTTAAATTCACAAAACCCAAAGTTTGTAGGAGTTGGCCATTTATAGCTCTTATTGAAGCGATGTTGAGGGTTAGGGGTACCTGTAGCTTTTCCCATACCTCACGGGAGAGGAAGTTGTGGCTCGCTCTTGGATCCACAAGTGCTTTGATGCGCATGCGTGGGACCTACAGTTGAACAAGTAGCCTGGCTGGCTCTACCGTTATCTCACCTGTTAGTTGCATCTGTTCAATTGTTGCCTTAAGTAGTGTCATTTGCCTATGCTATCAGAGCTTAGCATTATGGATTCTAGTTTCCTCGATGGCCTGGCGTTTCATCTTGGCTACCTCGGCCTTGAGTTCTTTTTCTCTATGTATGGCTTGAAGGGTGGAGAGAGTGAGTGGTCGTAGTATCTTTTTAATTTTCTCCCATTAAGATAGCCATCCATTTCTGTCCCATCAAGGGTGGCTATTTAGCACAACCCTTGGGGAGTGATCTCAACTACGTGGTAGGGACCCACACCTTGGTACTTGAGCTTGCATTTAGTATTACGGATGTTGTATAGGAGTGCCAAATCTCCCTCTGCTAGGTTCTTGTTCTTGAGATTGCATGAATAATTGTACCACACACTTTCATTCCACACTCTCAAAGCATGTATAAAAATAAGATCTCTCTCTCTCACACACAGAGAAAGGTCATACTGGCATGCCAATCAATCTAATGATCAATGATACACTACATGCACATGGATGCAGGTTTAGAAAAGATGCTGCCACTAAAGAGGATGCATAGAAAGAGCCCACCACCTCAACCACGAGACCCCCTCCAGAGTTCGCAGCCATCTACATCCTCTCAACCACGGAGACCATAGGCATTCGTGGTCCAAAGCGATAGCTCCGAAGAAGATTCAATGCATGACCAAGTAGAACAAATGCCACCCCAGTCACAACCAGCCTACACAGCTATTGACAAGACCCAGTCACTGAAACTTGTTTGGCCACCCACATCGACTTATGCTCTTTCCTAGGAAGCAACATCTTACTTAGAGCAATGGGGTCTAGGCAGTTTGCATGAGAGCCTCAAATCCTTGGAGGACAGTCCTACCCTGACCACATACATCAAGGACTTTCTCCATTCTTAGTACTCCAGCAATGCACAATCTCTCCTCACCAAGGGCACACTAATACATAGAGATAGCATTTTGCTTCGCACAATCCTTGACCATCGCCTCAAGGAAGCAGCACAATTCCTATCCACAATCCTGGGGGTGAAGTGCGTCAAAAATCACTCCCTTCCACTCCACACATTTGTGAAGTACTATTCTTGAGGTCGAGATTGCGGAATTGCCCCACAAGATGCTACAGCTCGGTGCACAACTGCAACCAATAAGTCTCCACCAACAGCAACAACCAGAGCTCGAGACAAGATCGGGACTTGAACCTGAGGAAAGATCGGCACCAGAGACTGAGATTACATTAGCACTCGAACCGCCCATCGACGCCATGCCAGTCGATGAGCCATAAGGGGAGCTAGTGCCAGATCAACAGTATGACTATTGTACACAAGGGACTGAAATGCCATTGGAACAACCTCCCCCAAGTACTATAGAATCATCGGGATGGCTACATGGGCACCACTTGTATCAGCAATATTGCCAGACCTCATCACTGTCTGTCATTATCCAACATCAAGCTAGCCAAATGATCCAAATGTCAGAACTATTGAGGAACTATTCACTAGCTTGGCCAAGGAAGAATATGCAAGAGAATTGGAAAGACAGACTGCATTAGAAATCGAAGACCAATTCTAAGCAATTGCCATAGAGGTCAAGGCACTTCGGGCACAAATAGATGAGAAGGAGGTAGAAGAAGTGTGCATGAACCAAGCTCTCCAAGCTCAAGAGAAGGCAATAAGGGATGTGACCTCCAACCTCCACCAAAGTCAAACGTAGCTGACTGCAATAGTAGAAGCAACGGCAATCCTACAAACCTACTATAATTCCTTAACATCTGCACATGCACAACAAATGGAGGTAGTGGCACAAGCTCGACTCACTCTAATTCACAAAGAAGAAGAGCCCCAAGATATCAAAGACAAGCTTGAAGACATGAAACAATCTTTGGCAGTACGTGCCTTTAGCATTGACGAGCTTACAAGGGGATGCAGAATCTTAAAAGACCAACTTGCTATAGTTCAAGAGGCTAGCACTTCACAAGCACAAGCCTTGGACCAATGGTCCAATACCACTAAAGACATTTCTCAACAGGCAAAGGTCACCTTGCAAATGAGAAAGCTTAAGGAGGCATACACAACCATCTACCATCAATACAAAGAAAAACTGAATGAGATGCACTCCCAAAAAATAATCATCTCCAAGCTTGAACTCCAATTGCTAGTGCACAACAATGAGACATTGGAAGACAACACCAATGACGCCCCACTACAATGCACAACAGTGGTGTACCAAGAGCTTGTGGCTGCTCTACAAGTGGAAGATCACCTCAACACACGCGTGCTTATCCAATGGAAGCAACTACAAATCAGGATCATATCTGCTCATCCAACAATCAACTGGGAACATTCCATCGGAACTAAAACCCTGCGCATAATTTGCCAAGACTTGTCTAAAGATGAGAAAAATATCTTCTACCTGTCTACACATGCTGGGTTTATAACACTCAGGACGGATGCTTTCAGTGCATATGTCTGCCTCATGGGTAGTCCTCCCCTCAGGGTTATTGCAGGTTTGTTGCCATTGCTACAAAGGCCATTCCTATTATTTGCAAGGCACGACATAACCAACATCCCTCCCATGTAGCTGATCATCCCATCGCACTAGCAAAAAGAAGTGTTGGAAGATGACAAGGCCTATCTCACGTCCAACTTCCCATATCTAACCACTCTTTCTGCCAACATCATAACCTCACTTACCCTTGCTGCTACCACCCTCTTAACCTTCCTCGAGCTCCATCGTAACATCTATTCCCTCCATCATCTCTTTGCTCATGCCTCTCACCATTTTCAACTAAACCAACAGTCACAAACTTACGAGCCCCTCACACCTAGCTTTTTCCCCTCCCTTGCTAATCCTACCCTTGAGGATTACCAAGCTGCTCAAACCATTTGCCTAGTTCTTCCCCCCCTGCCCTCTGCCCCCCCTTCTACCACTATCACTCTACCATATTTCTCCCCAATGTCCCCGGATTCTCTCCCTACCCCATCATCACCTCCGACACTTCTGGTGCTTCCATCAACAAAAAATGACACAGTATTTGATTTTTAATATAAGGATCTGAAAATCTGATTCGTATGCCCATGCCAAGTTCCAATGATGGGTATGATTTTGATGAGATACCACTTCCCAATAATTCCATCAAGGAATTTTGGAGCAAATATCCTGATATGAAAACTCAAGGTGGATGGACCCTGGACAACTTTCCTACCAACCTTTGTCGGCATCAAATTAGTGAAGGTTGGATTAGCAAGTTGGATCCACAACCTGATTCTCGCCGTCCCAAGCTCTTTGGTGTAATCTTCTTAAAGGAGTGCTTACGGGCACCTCCATGTCTCAGAACCCATCCCAATTCTATGCAACTCCACGGCATAAAAAATGGGAAGCCAACATACACACTTTGGTTGAAGATCGAACCATTAATTGGCCAATGATCGAACCATACTCTAGTGTAGAATGGAATATCCATGGCACAATGGTCCCAGCACTTTAGCAGCATGAGCAAATAATGCGCGACAACATTGATCGCTTCCTTCGCCAAAGTGCTATATTCTATAAAACATTGGAATTCATTCTGGAGGTCTCATGTTATCTTGATTCCCATTTGCCTCCACTCAGCTTTAATCCCAATGAAAGGGTTGATGCTCAGATTACAAGCCGGCTCTTCAAAGAGTGATCTTCTTAGAAGCATGCCACATATCTTTGTTCGAGCAAATGGTGGATATAGGCTACTTGGAAACCGCACAAAAATTGTATGGTGCTAAGGCTTTACAGCAGGATCAACTAGCACAACACAAGTTCCACAACCACTAGACTAAGAGCATTGCAACCCAGATACGTGCTTGCAATCAGCCATAACCCGAGGACGGGTAATAAAATGGATCGGGCCTGAGTATGTTGACTCTGTGCCAACATGGACTTATGTAGAAAGAATATGTGTTACAAATTCTACATATGACTTCTACATGTAGAAAGAGAACGTGTTACAACTTCTACATGTAGAAAGAGAATGTGTTACAACTTCTACATACGACTTCTACATGTGTTACAACTTTGTGTTAAAATCAGATCAGATCTTCTAGCTAGTAGCTCTTCACCTAGTATCTGTCTAGATCGCCATCTAAGCTCCATTGTGGGAGTGCACGAGTGGACGGAGCCATCATCTATACTACATCAGTATTGAAGAAAAATTTTGTTCCTCTCTAGTTTGCTGTGTACTCTCTATTCTTTGTTCAGTTTCTGTTCCGCTACACCATGTAATTTAACAAAAAGCCCTACTTGAAAATCTTGGAGATTTCAAGAATCTTGGTAGAGACCCTGTGATCTAGCAAATAGCTAGAAGTCCACCTTTCTTCTAGTTGTTCAATCATGCTATGAAAGCATGATGATATGCTACCCTTGCAAATAGTGGCATATTAATAGCTTCTTGCAGCTCCACGGCCTCTAGTAGCTCTAGAGCAGAAGAAGAAGAAGAGAGAGAAGTTGACACCAAGAAAGAAAACATCTATGGTACAACATTGAACAATAAGTGGTGGATCTAAACAGTAAAAGTAGAGGTTATTATATGAAGCTGAGGAAGAAAACAGTAAGGCAAAAGGAGGAGGAAATTAAAGGCAAACAAGCAGTTGTGGAGCCATTTGTGGGTACCGGTGTAGGGTCCAAAGGTAAAGAGGCATAGGAAACTAGGCATAAAGGCACTTTAAGAAATCAAAAAAATTACAGACAATTATCGGCAATGAAATCCCTCATGCTCCTTTCTAATGCATCATTCATGAGATTGGATAGAATTACAAGGATGATGTGTGATTTAATACAAGTGCTATGGGAGCACTCCGGTAGTCTACAAAGCAAATGGAAATTAGTCCTTTTGAAGATGCAAACTTGTGTGCCACTTGCACAAAGTGCATTACTAGAATGGACAAAGACTTGTCCCTTGCAAAGTGTTTCCACTTTGACCCCTCCCATATGCCATAGATTTGTGTTTATCTTGCCTTGGAGGCTCTTGCCCTTTGGAGGCACCTTGTAAACATTTTAGTTTTTTCCTTGGAGGCACCTTCATTTAATACATTTTTTTTAAATTTTTTATGATGTATCCTTGTACATATTTCATTTTCTATGTTTATCTATGTTGAATTTCATGTATTTCATCATTTCCCATGAAGAAACATAGATTTTGTAGGGGTGCATTGAGAAATTCAATTATGGCATAGAAGGCAAATTTCATCAAGATGGCATGTATTGTCCAAAAATACCAAAACCCACCACAGTGCAAATTTGTCCATTTTAACACCCTCAAAATGGATAAATTTGTACCGTCGTGGGTTTGGTGTTTGTAGATAGTACTCACCATCTCGATGAACTTTGCCTTCTACACTAGTCAAAGTCCTTCTAGATTTGTTAGAAATGGTGACCAAAGTTGGCAGACAACATTTTATTAACTTGTAATTTACATCAAAAGGCCATAAGTTGAATTTAAACCAATAGATACAATATCGACAACAATAATTGATTGCATGGAATATGAGATAGATTTTGTATGGAACAAGAGATAACCGTAGGTGCAATATCAAAAACAATGTTTAAAGTCGAATTGCTATAACTTTTGTGCTACTACTGCAATTTTAGATACAAAAGAACAAAAAGAAACAATGTTGCATATAAATGGTTCACAATTTATTTATTTTTTTGGGGGCAAAAAAGAGTAATTATATTAATATAAAAAAACTTTGTACATCATAACAGTTATCCTTGACATGATTTCCTTGGAGTCTTGATATAAAAAAATTTAGAGCATAGAAACAATAGCTCATCAGCATATGGAAAACCAAAATGACATTTCAGGTCCTCCTATATGAAGGGACCTAAAATGAGAAACTTTGTGCAACATCATCAGAAACATCTGGAACCTGAGCATTGGTAGCAACAACAACATGAGTAGGGACACCTTGAGCAGGGTCAATAGATATGTCTTGACCAAAATGGCTCTAAGAAGTAACACCAGAAATCTGGTCTACAGCATCTAAGGAAGGGGTCTGAGCAACATTACCTTGAGCAGAGGTCTGAACAAGTTTTACTTGAGAGGGGGATTCCCTATGGAAGTAGTGAGGGGGCTTATCATGATCATCCTCCAAAATGCATTTGCTGATGTGGTCAACAAGATCCTTACTTAACCTGGTGTGTTCTAGATTGTATGCACTTATTTGGAAGTCCAGTCTCCTTTTCTCCTGTCCCACCATGAAATAAACAAAGTGTCAGTTAGCATCACCACATCATTAAATTGGAAGTTGTTTCTAGATATCCACATGAACCATAGAGCATTGTCCTTTATTTGGAACCAAAGCTCCTGCTTGGTCTTAAATGCATCTCCCAATAAACTGGCTTTCTAGTTAACTGGCTCTATTTGGATGTATGTCCACACCTTTCTAGCATGAGTGCAAGCAACAAACAAATGGAAAATGTCTTCAATAATACTAGAGCATCGTCTGCATTTTCCATCTCCTCTCCCTATTCTAAGACCCTTGCATTGGTCCACATAGCCTTATGTAATATAAGCCAAGCTAGGCATGACATCTTTCCAGGGACCTTCTTGTTCCACATCTTTCCAAACCTTTCACACCACTTTTCTTTGTTGTCCTATAGTAGCCATCTTGCATTCAAAGTTCTAAAAAGATCCTTAATATCAGAGGAAGTAGTGGGGATTGGAAGCAATGAAGTACTTTCTATCCGGCTAAATTCTCTAGGATAGATTAGGAAGGTGTCACCTTTCCAACATATGTTCCCTTTCCAATGTTCAAGTTTGCTCAAAATCAGTAGTAGATGACACTAATTGGTTAAAGCAAATTTCCTTCTGATTTCTTGCCAAGTCTTCCATCTTAGCTGCTCTTTATTCCAAAGATGTCCCTAAGTTTGTAGTTTTTTTTTTAATATATGGCTAGCTAGAAGAAACTGTTCATCATTGATTTGGTCATTCCTAAAGATAGAGAAGACCCACATAGAGTCAATAGCCATAAAGAATGCTTTACTATAGAAAATTGCAAGAAGGCTTTTATTTCCTCAAATGCTTTCCAAATATATTACCAAAGGGGACTCCCCTTACCTTTGCAAGGTTCAAGATTGCAAATAGTTGAAAGAATGGGATAATTTTTCCTTTTAGAGGCCCTAATTGGTCTGACCAAATTCATGTTCCTCCAAAGAAGTTGTGCCCATTCACATTCTAGACTCAAAATAGCTTTAATCACACATGTGGAAGAACAGAGTTTCCTAGAAGCTAAAGCTATAAATTAATCCTAAGCCACCTTCTTCCTTTGGATTGATAGAGTAGGTCCACCATACTTTAGACCAAAACTCAATACCAAGACAATAGTGCATAAGTCCAAGATCTTTCATGTCGAACTTTGCAAATAAGTCTTGTTTCAATTTCTTAATGAAGCTATCATTATTTCCTATCACAATCAGACCATCTAATGATGCAAAAGTGCAATAGTAGTGTTTTCCCCTTGAACTTTGTAGTAGAGAGTGTGATCTGCATTGGACTTCATGTTTCCCAGATTAGCAAAATATTTGTTGATTCTATTGTACCTACTTTTGGGTGCTTACTTTAAGCCTTAGAGACTTTTCTTGAGATGGAAAACCTGATTCTCTTTTCCTGGTTCAACATAACCTATTGGTTGTCACATCTATCTTCCACACCTGGCAGCCTATCTATCACGCATGAGTGTATCTTCCACATCACTACGTATGAAGCTCCAGCCCAGTAAATAGCAGGCCTTTAATACAAGGTCATGGAGAGGTGCTTGTGGTGGGTTATTGATGGGAGCACCTTGCAGAGCCGATTGCATGTGCGCTTAGCTTAGTTGTAGTAGGAGGCGCAGTTGGTTGATGAAGCTATCCGATCATTGTAGGTCAAGCTAGCTGTAGATAGAGTCATAGCAATGTTTGAGGCTTGCTTGTTGTGCATCAAAGATAGGAGTCGGACCATGTAGCTATGCTGATAGAGGACTCGCACTGTGCAGCTTAGTTGAGGGTTGAACCTAAAGTCAAGCCTTCTTCAAAACTCTTTCTCTCACACAAGAGTTTGAGATAGATGGGATAGGCTCTCTCAAAGCAATCGAAGCTCTACTAATGACAGAAATGAAGTCTCTCAATGAACAAAATACTCATGACTCTCTTCCTCACAAAAATTCTCTGAAGTGGAATGAATAGAAAACTATGGATGAAAATCTCTCAACACAATGAACGGAATTCCTCTCGATGGAAGAGAAAGGCTCTCAACCACAACTTCACTCTATCTCTCTCACAACTACAAATCTCTCAATGATGGAACGAGTAGAATTCGATGGAAATTCTCTCAAGGAAGTGAACTCTCAATCACTCTCTCACGCTCTCGCAAGGATCTCGATGTCCAGCGGAAGACAAGGGTGCTCTGATACCATGAACAAATCTAGAGAGAGGAGAGGAGAAGTGTCACAATCTTGAGAATGATGAAGAATTTGAGAGAGATTGGCCCCCCAAATGGGGTGGAACGAGTGCCCACATGAGTGTATTTTTGCTATACTCTCCTACATGCTCATCTCAAGCCACAAGCCATATGCATGCAAATGCCCATACTCACACACCATGAATGACACGAGAGGGTACAACCCACATGCCTCTTGGGATCACATCCCTTGGGCATACCCCATTATTCTACCCTTAGCCTATGACTCTTTATGCCTACCATTGATTAATGCAATACCCATGCACAATACTACCCTTTCCTAGCCATCCTAGGATTTAATGCATACGTGCATATTTTATCATATTCAATTGGCCAATTTACAATGTTACAACCATAGGGTAATTACCAGATTCCCTAGAATGATCCACTAGGATCTAATACAAAGAATCATGTCATGACATGCCCTCTTACTTAAAAAAGCAGATGTCCTCATCTTCATGCCTTCAAATAATCTTCAACCAGTGCGGGGTAGTCCTTCAAGTGATCTTCATCGAACCATTGACCATCTTCCATAGGAGATCCTTTAAACTTTACCGAATATCAAGATCTCTCTCTATTCCTGGTACTCCTGACCTCATGGAATAGTATTCATTCTAGAACAAGTAATTCTACCCCGTCTTCAAGTTCTAGTTCTTCTTCTTCAATAGGGCTCACTAGTGGTTCACCTTTAAATGGCTTCAAGATGCTAACATGGAAACCATTCTTCATCCTCGAGCTGGTAGGCAATGTCAACCTATATGATGTTGGAATTCCCTCTGGATGTATAACCTCTGAAACCTGGAAAGATCCACAGTATTTTATTGCTAGATTTACAAGCTTGGTATTTCCTTGGATTGTCTTTATACGCCTTTTATCAATCTTTAAAAGAACCCAATCTCCCTTCTCATAATGTACATCCTTATGATTCTTATTCGCAGCCTTCTTGTACACTTCTTAAGCTCATTGAATATGCGATTTAACCTATGTAAGTCCTTCCTGCACATCTTCAGCAAATTGATCAGCTGCCAAAATCCTCTCTCCTAAATGTGCAATGGGTGTGCGAAGGACTTGGCCGTAGATGATCTCAAATGGTGCTTTGTCGGCAGAATGGGTAGAGTTGTTATACGCAAACTCTAATAGAGGTAAATATAATTCCCATAGGGTAGGACTGTCATGGACATAACTACGTAATAGCTAGATGGTTAGCTATTTCACTTTGTCCATCAGTCAATGGGTAATATGTAGTGGAGAATTGCAATTTAGTTCCTAAGTTCTCAAAAAGAGCTTGCCAGAATTGACTTTGGAATTTGGAATTGTTATCTGATGTAATGGATTTAGGTAATCCATGTAATCTAAAGATTTCTTTAACAAATAACTTAGCGGTTTCTATGGCAGTGATGTTCTTCTTACATGGAATAAAATGGGCCTGTTTACTAAGTCTATCTGTAACAGTAAGGATTTGCTCATTTTGTGTCCTTATCTTTGGAAATCCTAACACAAAGTCCATGATAATATGCTCCCATATCTCACTAGGTATGGGTAATGGTGGCTGAAGTAATCCTGGTGTCTTACCATGATCACTCTTAACTTTTTGACAAGTTAAGCACTGTTGGACTAAAGTAGTTACGTCCTTTCTCAATCCTAACCAATAGAAAGATCTTTCAATTCTATCAATGGTTCCTCTAATACCTCTATGTCCAAAATAGGGACTACTATGCATCTCCTAAAAAACTGGGATCTAAATGTGGAGGGTACACAAATGAAACATTCTCTAAGAAGATACCCATCAAGAATTGCATATTCCTCTAAAGAATCACCTTGTCCTTGAAGTAACACATCATAGATACTCCCAAATTCTTTATCACCTTTGTAGGCATCCTTCATCACACTAACAGATTCTTCTCTCACTATGGAGACATAGTTTACACTCGGTCTAATGACTTAGTGCATCTGCAACTATGTTCTCCTTACCAGGTTGATATTCTAACTCAGGTTGTCCAAACCCTTAAAGATATTATGCCCACTTGATTTGCCGGGGTGAAACTATTGGTTGAGAAAACAAATGCTTAGTACTCTGATGATCTGTCTTGACCTTGAAGTCAGATCCATAAAGATAATGTCTCCGTAACTACAAAGCATGAACTATGGCTAATAGTTCCTTCTCATACGTGCTATACTTTAATTCAGTACTTTGAAGTTTTTGACTTTCAAAGGCTATGGGATGTCCCTCTTGCATTAGTAAGGCTCCAATGGATGTACCACTAGCATCTATACATATGACAAAGAAAGGCTTATCAAAGTCCCGGCAAAACTAACACAGGGCTAGTCATTAAAGCAATCTTCAAATTCTCAAAGGTGTTTGAATTTCTATCACCCCAGTGATACATTGATTGCTTCTTAAGTAGATCAGTAAGTGGTGACGCAATCTTAGAGAAACTCAAGATGAATCTCCTATAATAGCTACATAAACCAAGGAAAGATCTTAGTTCATGTACATTCATAGGGACAGAGGCCATTCCTTTATAACTTTCACCTTGGTTGGATCAACCTGAATTCCATGTTCATTGATGGCATGGCCTAATATTCTATTTCCTTCTTAAAGAACTCACTCTTTTTTATATTCAGGAAGAGTTGGTTCTCGCGAAGCAAATCCATTACTTGTGCAAGATGTTGCTTGTGTTCTTCTTCATTTTGGCTAAAAACTAAAATATCATCAAAGAACACAACTACAAACTTGCCTATGTATGGTCGAAGAACTCTTCTCATTAGCCTACAAACGGTAACAGATGCATTAGTCAACCCAAAGGACATAACTACAAATTCATAATGTCCTGTTGTGTTTTAAAGGCAGTCTTATGCACGTCTTCTTCCCTCAACTTGATGATATCCCGACTTTGTATCCAATTCGCTAAATACCCTAGCACCTTTCAAGGAGTCTAAAAGTCATCAACTCTAGGTATAGGAAACCTATTCTTAAATATCAACTTGTTAAGGGCTCTATAATCAATACACATCCTAAAGGTTCCATCCTTCTTTTTCACTAAACTCTGGACAATCATAGAACCTATGATCTGTCGCCTTTTTGCATCCAAAACATTTTCTTTCCTTAAACAATCTATCTCTTTCTTGAGGAGACATGAATGGAGGTTTCACATGTCCACCTAGAGTAGGTTTCCCTGTTGGTTTACTACTAATTGTTTGTGCTCCCGCTTGCCTAGGAAAGTGTCGTCCATTTCGTTTAGAATTAGCTGATCGAACAAAGGGTCTACTTTGTGAAGTTGATGCCTCATGTGTTACTTCTCTCCTTCTAGGATTGACTTTCCTTTCCGGTGCCTCGGACAATCTAATGGCGTCTTTTAATTTAGTCAGGTTTAGGAATTCCAACTCATGTCGGACGTTTGGTCTAAGACCCGAGAGATACTTATATAATTTCTCCTCTTTCGTCTTCATTGTGAACTCTAGAGATAAACGCCAAAATTTTGTTGTGTATTTGATCACTATCTCCCTATCAAATTGCCGTAGTTTCTCCCATTTAAACATTTGATCCTCCTGATACTTAAGTGGGAGAAATGTAATCTTTAATTCTTCCAAGAATTTAGACCACTCCTTGATTGGACTACTTTCCTATTAGCATACGGACCACCAAAGTAACGCATCCTTCTCTAAATGTAGAATAGCTAGTGCTAACTTCTCATCTTTTGTATGATCAAATTGTACAAAGTAAAATTCGAAATATCTAATCCAATTGAGGAGTTTCTCTGGATGCCTAGCCCCGTCGTACTTCGGAAATCAAGCCGCTCCTTAGGATCAAACCTTCTCTTCTTAGTCTTTTCTAAAGGGTCTTTCTGATCCTCAAATAATTTCCTTTTTAAGGGCACTTCCCTTTGAATTGTGTCACTTATGACTGCCGACAATCCTTGAAGGAATTCTTGGATTGCGTTGTCCGGGTAGTGTGGTGGTAATGTTGTTTTTGGTGGAGGTTCAGTGGTAGGTGGCTGAGGCTTATTGGATAATGGATCAAATACATTTTGGTAGATAGGGGTGTAAGGTGTTGTTTCCATGAGGTTTAATGTGAGTTGTGGAACATTTTCAGGTGTAAATTCTTGATTATCTTCCATGTTTGGAGGAGCAATTGAAACTAATCAAGTTTTCAATTTAAGCTCATGATGAGCTACGAGTGTGTGAAATGAACTTAAATGTGATAGAAAAAAAGAGTTCAAAAATAGTGGTACTTCCCCACGCCCATTGGATGAAGCGCCCACTCCACATTCTTGCCTGACTCAACGGTGCTTCTACGACTCTTGGAATGTATAATGGCACTTTTTGTTTTCTTTTTTTTTCTTTTTAAAATTACAACCGAGGGCGGGGGGGAAAGAGAGAAGGGGAATTTAAGGGACATAAGGGGGTGGGGGCGGGATTTGAATCATAATGAAAGAGGGGAGGGGTGGGAGTTGACTTTATTATGGCAACGGCGGCTGGCAACCACTGCAGCCTGGCAGAGGGCGACTGCAGAGGTGGTAGGGGATGACGGCGGCGGGGTTGCAAGCACCAAGGCAGAGAGGCTGGCGGGTGGCAGGATTGTAGGCAAAGGCAGGGCGTAGGGGCTGACAGTGGTTGGCAAGTCTGCGGGCTGGCAGAGTCAACAACGGTAGAGGGGCCAAAAGTAGTGGTTGTAGAGGCGTCTACAATCCATGTGGCCACATCCACACATGGTGGGGCTGTAAGGGCCAATGTAGCTCACTGTGCTATTTGCGGCACGCCTGCAGCTCACAGCCTACGTGCTGTGCATGATCATAGGCCGCTACATTAGGCCTTTTAAGGAGGCGACGCTAGCTGCTGCTGAGCTGCTCACTACGCATGGTGGTATGGCTAGCATGGAGCACAATGCCTTAAATAAGCATCCCTAAATAGGCAGCGACGGCTACTGCTATAGCCGGGGCCCAAAAAGCTCGTGACTCACACCACCCTACGCACGTCAGCGAGCCCCACGTGGATGTTTGGGGGTGACGGATCCTTTATTGGAAGGGGGTAGGATAGCGTGCTAGCGCCACATCACTACGAGGGCGAGAAGAAAATCATTAATGCAGCAAGAGGGGGTATTGGCCCTGCCGCTGCCACCCAAAGGAACTCACAGACTGTGCGACATATAGCAGAAGAGAAACAATATTGTAATCGTTAACGAGGAAAATGGGAGGGACCCCCTGGTTCTGCTCTTGATGGTCATGCTGATGTCGACCCGTGCAATAGCATCCACATGGTAGTTTACATAGGCAGAGGATCAAGGCTCTGATACCACTTGTCACGATCTTGGATGCAGGATGCTCATGGGTGAGAATGATGTAGAACTTGAGAGAGATTGGCCCTCCAAATGGGGTGGAAGGAGTGCCCATGTGAGTGTATTTTTGCTAGACTCTCCTACATGCTCATCTCAAGCCACAAGCCATATGCATGCAAATGCCCATACTCACACACCGTGAATGACACGAGAGGGTACAACCCTCATGCCTCTTGGGATCACATCCCTTGGGCATACCCCATTATTCTATCCTTAGCCTATGACTCTTTATGCCTACCATTGATTAATGCAATACCCATGCACAATACTACCCTTTCCTAACCATCCTAGGACCTAATGCATACGTGCATATTTTATTATATTCAATTGGCCAATTTACAATGTTACAACCATAGGGTAATCGCCAGATTCCCTAGAATGATCCACTAGGACCTAATACAAATAATCATGTCATGACAAGAAGAGTGGAGATGAGGAGAGAGGGCACAGCTAGAGAGCACACCACAAAATGACTAATTGTACACTTAATTAGTTGAAAATGTAGAATATATACAAACCCATTGAGGGTTAGGGTTAGGGTTAGGGTTAGGGTTTCTAACCCTTTTGTTCATAGCACTCTATTGGGTTAGTGTGATGCACATATGGAACATATGATGTTGAGATGGTTCCTCAACAAAGCCCATATAGTGTTATGAACAAAAACCCTTTTGTTCATAGCACTCTATTGGGTTAGTGCTATGCACATATGGAACATATGATGTTGAGATGGTTCCTCAACAAAGCCCATATCCTACAAGAATTGAATGAGGAAACCCACTCTAATTTGTCATAGGCTTTATCAAAATCCACCATGAGAAAACATATGTCTTGCTTACTTTTCTTAGCATATTCACATCCCTCCCAAATGTTAATGATGGCCTCAAGAAGATGACATCCTTAAATGAACCCTTTTTGTTCCTGCAAAATCCATTTCTTCATCTTCTTTTGGATTCCAGGAGCCAAATCCTTAGCAAAGATTTTGTAACTACAGTTAAGCACAGTTAGGGGTCTCTAGTTTTTCTAAGTTCATCTTTGGAGCCCTCCTTAGGGATGAGCTTGATAACTCCCCCATTAATGTGTGAAGGCAAAGCTTCGTTGTTTAAGCTTTCTTGCCATAATAAGAGTAAATAAGGGCCAACCACAGGATCCTCTCTGAATAAACCATATCAAATTTATCAATAGAATTTTCTTGCACTGCTTGGCATAGTTCTCTATCCCTCTATACTTTCTCATTTGGTATCATAGAAGAAGAAAGCAAAGTTTGGAAGTGGCTTTGAATTAGGTTTATGTTCTCCTCTTTGGAAGAGACTAAAGTGTTATCAGAGTTCTTCCACAAAGGAATTTCCTCATTATCCATCTTTCTTCTGATGAGTTTGAAAGTCTCTTTAGTAGGTCTGTCTAATTTATGTCTACCAATCCCTGAAATATATATTAGTGTCATTAAGCTTGATTTGTTCATGTCTTTTGAGCTCTTTTCTGGCTAACAACAGCTCAATTTGTGCATCTATATTCCCCAATCTGGCCTGAACTTCTAATCCCTTAATCCTTTCCTGAACGTTATCCATCCTCTATACTCTAATTTTAGCCCTATTCTTCCTTGCTGTCTTAAGGAATTTTTGTGTATTCTCTACTGCTACTGCCCAAGAATCTGCAATCAAAAAATGCGTCCTCCCAAACTGACTTTACCATGACTTGAACACTCTTTAAAGTGAGAAGCTTTGGATAATCTTTAAACCAAGAGGGACCTCTTTGACTAGACTCAAAATCACAGAATGGGAAGACTGGTTTGTGATCTGATAGAGAGAAAGAGGACAAGGTTTGAGTTCTCATAGAACTTATGCTACGCAAGAGACCCTGAGATAAATAAAACTTGTCAAGTCTAGCCTCTCTCCTATAATTTCCAACTTGACTATTGCACCAAGTGAAATCCCCCTCTAGACAAGCATCTACTAGCTACCATTGATCCTTCATTTCTTCCCAAGCCTCAAGTTCAGAACGTCTTATCATTGTACCATTTTCCATCCGTATGTCCCTTTTTCTTTCCACCATATCAAATCACCTAAGGCAAAACAATTGCCTTCTACAATAGCAAGTGATTCTCACATTGTCTCTATGTCTGCTATAGCATTTGGAGTATATTTTGAGATAACTGTGAAATTATGTCCCTTGATAAGGCATTTAAGCATTACCCGTCTGTTTTCGTCATCTATAACTACTTAAAGCACCCCTATTGTAATGAGAGTATACCAATAGCAATTCCTCGCTTCCCCTTAGAATGAGAAGTATGGTACCAATTTCTTCTTTTATCGATTACTTTTAGTCTACTCTCTAGGGAGGGGGGCGGGTGGTGAGGGTGACCATAGCAGGAGGGGCAAGGGAGGCGGGGGAGGGAGGGGGGGAATGGAGAGGGAGAGGGATTAGAGGGGGGGGCGAGGGGAGTAGGGGCGACCATAGGCCCCCTGCTGCTGATCAAGCTCACCGAGGCTCTGGATCCGCTCCTCCTCAATCGCTTTCGGGCTAAGGTCCACAGCTTCCACCATCACAGCATCAAGAGCTCCTGGGGCTCGTTGCTGCTGATGCAAGGGTGAATGTGGATGCTGAACCTCCATCATGAGATGATCATCTGGCTGGGCAGTGGCCCCTTCCGCTGGGGGAGGTGGGTCTCCACGTAAGGGCTCCTACTACTGCTCCTCAAGTGCCTCTCGAAAAACCCTCTCTCTCTCTCTCTCTACATCTAGCCCTCTGCCTACGGCGCTTTCAGGCCTGTTTGCTTGGTTTCTTTTTCTTTCTAACCTGGGTCCAGTCCCCTTCTGAGGTGGTCACCCAAGGGGTCTGAGACTCCTACTGCTCCTATCGGGGGGGGTGTTGGGCTCTGGCCTATTGACCCTACCTACTCTGCAAGGGTGGGAGGGGAGGAGCTTTGGCCTTGGCCATGGGGAATCTCTGGTTAGGTGACCCATTTTTCTGCAATGAAGACACTGGCTTGGTAACCCAGCCTCTATATTTAGAATGGTGGACTAAGGAGTTCTCTCTTGATGTTCCCACATCAACAAGAATCCCTGTATGGGTAGAACTTCTTGACGTGCCTCTGTATATCTATGTAACCAATTGCCCTTCTTGTGTTGTGGTAGGGCTGTGGTCTAGGAGAGGTACTAGGTGTAGAGCAGGAAAACTTCATAAATCCTAGAGGAAACCCCTAGATGATATTATGATAGAAGTTGGCTGGTCCAAGGAGTTTGAAGAGGATGTCAACAAAGATGATGCCATGGAAGGGGAGGAAATAAGTGATGAAGACTCAGAAGAGGAACATGCTAAAGCTAGTCCAAGCAACAAGGAGGACATTGGTCAAGGGAAAGTCTTTACTATGGTGCACAATAAAAGGAGACTGTCCCAAGCTAAAGCAACTTCCCCACAAGTGGATAGCCCTAAACCCAAGGCTAAAAAGGGGCAAAAAAAGAATGCCAGATAAATACGTTCCTTTCTTAACTTTGAATGTTAGAGGATTGATTGATCCTGGCAGAGGTGAGGAGATTGCTCATTGGCTGAAAGCTAATTCCCCCTCCCCCACCTTTTTAGCATTGCGAGAAGTCAAGGCAATGGGCTCTAGCAACCATTTCAGGCTTTTCAAACAAGAACACAAAAAAAACTTTTTTAAAGAATCGGACATTTAAAACATTCATACCCTTCCTGACCCAATTAGTTCTAATTCAGTGAGATGGCTAAGTACTCATACTTTAGTAGGACACTTACCTGGTGTGAGACCCCCTATGGCCTTCCTTGAAGTGGAAGGACCTTAATGTGATTAGTTAGTAAGTGCTTAAGCATCCAACAAGCAAGGTGCTAGGTCAACATTTAAAGAAAATGATCAATCCTTGCGTGTTGAGGAAGTCGATTAGCAACATGACATCTCCAACATCATTGAAGATAGTAAAACTTGACAATATGGAAGATTAAGCGAATAAACTACAGATAATACAAATATCAAAGGAAATTTTCAGAGCATATAGAAATGTGAAGTTCTATTCTTTATTTGTGTTGAATTTTCTCAAATTGGACACATGCAGCAAACTTAAAACCTTGTGGCCTGGTTATGCAATGATGAAATTGGATGGAGTCCCATTTCAATGCCAAAACCACGATTTGGATCTAGATGAGCTAATGCACTATAAAAATGCAGTGAATTACACAAGGCTTAAAGCAAATATGACTGCCAACCAAGTATCATCATCGACTATCATCACCATCAAAGCTAGCCATCATAATCCTTAATAACCATTTAAAAACAAAAAGAGTACAAATGCCACAACGACTCTACCACCAAGTCAACTATCTTCGATGACGCATGAGAGTGCTCTCAACGGAAGCAAGAACGGAAGAAGGAGAGAGAGAAACAGAGAGCCACACAAGTTTTGGTGGGTGCAGAACCACCCTAATCTTCTTTTTCATTCATTTATATATGTGTTTGAGTATTGTACATAACCGGGGTAAAGGCATAGTGACCTTTAACCCCCACAACCTCCCACTTAAAGGGCAATGTGCCTTTAAGGGAGAACAACCAGTGAGCATACTATCCCCAATGCCCATCAATACACGATAATACTCAAACCGCTGACTAGGTAGACTCTTCGTCAGCATATCTGCAGGGTTATCATCTATATGAACCTTGACAAGCTCTATGCGCTTGTCCTCAAGTACCTCCCTGATGAAATGGTACCTGACCTCAATGTGTTTGGTCTTTGCATGAAAGACCGGGTTTCGTGCTAGCTGAATAGCACTCATGGAATCACTATGCAATGTCGGTACACATGTATGAATCCCCAAATCTCTCACTAGCCGATCAAGCCATATAGCCTCCTTGCAATCCTATGTGGCTGCAACATACTCAGCCTCTGTGGTAGACAAAGCAACACACTTCTGTGCGCAAGACATCCACGACACTACACCACCTGCAAAGGTGAACACATAACTAGAAGTGGATCTCCTACTATCCACACGCCCTGCATAATCTGAATCTGTGTACCCAAGTACACGCATGTCTCCTCTACCAAAGCAGATGCACATCTCCTTGGTATCCTTCATGTACCTCATGATGCACTTAACTGCCTCCCAATGCCTCTTTCCTGGATTAGCCATATACCGGCTAACAACTCCCACTGCAAATGCAATGTCTGGTCTAGTAGCTATCATAGCATACATAAGACTCCCAACTGCTGATGCATAAGGAACCTTGGCCATCATGGCCCTTTCCTCATCTGATTTGGGACTATCTGTATGACTCAATTTCACATATGGAGGCAATGGAGTACTCACTGCCTTCCCCCCCTCCATATTGAAACGCTGCAATACTTTTGTAACATACTCTTTTTATGAAAGCCAAAGGAGTTTCCTACTCCAATCACGCGTGATGCGCATACCAAGAATATAACCTGTAAGTCCCAAATCCTTCATATCAAAGGCCTCATGCAACTTGGCCTTTAATGCATCTAGCTCATAAGTATTCTTACTAGCCAATAGCATATCATCCACATATAGTGCCAAGATTATCAGGCTATTATCCTTAGCCCTTTTAGTGTAGAGGCAGTGATCAATTTCACTCCTTCTAAAACCCTGGGACCGAATGAAAGCATCAAACTTCTGATACCATTCTCTAGGCGCTTGCTTAAGACCATAGAGACTCTTCTTCAGCTTGCAAACTAAATGCTCTTTGCCCTTTTCTTCAAAGCCTTTCGGCTGCACCATGTAAATTTCCTCATGCAAATCCCCATGCAAGAAAGCTGTCTTGACATCCATCTGCATAAGCTCCATATCCTCTTACTCTTGGTCAACTTAGGCACATATCTCACATGTTTCAAAATAAATGCAGACCCATTTGCAAAAGAAAACTTTATGTCACCTACTCCCACTGTGTCACATGCATAGTCATTTCCAAGATGCACACAACCTATCTTTCCACTGTCATAAGTGGAGAACCATTTCCTATGGGGAGTAACATGGAATGAAGCACCACAATCCAAAATCCAATCATGCATCATCTGAAGTGGTAAGCAACTCTGCAGATCAAACTAGAGATGAAGAGAACGTCATTGTCACTATCATGTGTGACTGCATTGATCTCCTCGATCTTCACTTTTTCTTTGTCCTCCCTTGGACTCTCTTCCTTTTGATTTGCACCCCAATTTGCATTCTTTTTCTTATCCTTTTGCTCTCTTTTCAACTTGTAGTAATCCTTTTTCATATGGCCCTTCTTGCCACAGTGGTAACACTCAATGTTCCGTGCCTTGGATTTGCTACGAGACTTTCCTCTTTCTTGGGACTTCCCCCTGAACTGTGATCTGCCCCTTTGCACATTTAAGGCTGCATTCTACTTGTTGCCATCCATAGACTTCCGTCTAATCTCCTTGGCCAACAAGCTACCCACAACATCATCAAATTTCAATACTTCACCAGGTGCAAAGTTACTGACAGCTGTACGGAAGGTATCCCATGAGGATGGCAATGAACATAAGAGAAATATTGCCTTAGTATCCGCATCAAAATTCATCTTCGCATCAAAATTCATCTTCTGAGCCTGAAGCTGGCTGAAAATAATATTTAATTCATTCAAGTGAGAAGCAATGGAGACCCCTTCCTTCATCTGCAGCTCAAACAACCTCTTCATGAGGTAAACTTTATTAGAGGCAGTTTTCTTTTCATAAGTGGCACACAGTTTCTCCCACAAATCTTCCATAGTCTACTTATTTACTACTGTGAAATAAACTGACTCTGCAAGATGAAGTCTAATAGTAGATTTTGCTAATGCATCCAACTCATTCCAATCATCCTCAGACGTATTTGCAGGCTTAGCTTCAATCCCTGCCAAGGGTTTAATCTGCTTCTTTAGAATAAGCACATCCCTTATCTATTCTTTCCACAAAGAAAAGTCCTTTTCAAACATGGAAGAGGATGCCATGATGCAAATAAAGCAAAATCCCAAATGCTAGTGCCTGCAAGAGAGAATCACACCAAATACCAGGTGCACCCAAATGTGTATGCCACAATAGAGTGAAATATCACCAAAACTCATGTCTCAAAGCATCTGACTCATGTGCATATACTATGCATCCATATGAGCAAATCTAGCCCAAAAGAAAATGCCAACTGCAATGGCAATCCAAAATGCCAATAAGTGCCAAATGACTCAAGCATAAACACCGTGCGTCCACTAGCATATGCATTAATAATATCTCATCCAAGAGAGCATAGCACTATCAGTGCATCACCTACAATGTGTCAAAGATGTCCCTCAGCATAAAATAGCATCCATGTGCAAAGCGTCCATAAAAATAGCATCTCACAAGGTAATTTGGGTCTATCAGCGCATCCAATAAGGACTGCAATGCATCCAAATGGACTATAAATCATCCACTACAACCCAATGCACACCACGAATGAGCGCACATTGCTCAAACTACATTGCTCAAACTGCAACCAGAGTGATCTGCATAAGGTATGCTCAAGAAATCATAGTCCCACGGTAATGATCGCTACTGAAAATAGAATCTGAGATGTCTCAAAACATGGGTGCCATTACATAATCGGACTCTGCAAGAAAATTTGCAAATATCTCTCTTCTGCCGGAACTCCAAAATCCCAACCGATGAGTGAGAAATGGGAGTCAACACTTATCCACTGCCATGTGGCATAAATCTAAGGTTTCAAAACCTTAGAATGAAAAATGCATAACAGAGAGATGAAATCGAATACACAGAGATCTATAACTCTGAAAATCCTCCACTGAATCGCGTAAGAACTGACAGGTAGGGGTTTTTGGGCGTCCGAAACGCAATGGGACAGACGGTTTTGGAAACCGTGGTCTCAATCACTGGGTCCAACACACGGACTAAAAAACATTTTTGAAAACAGAGCTGTTTGTAAACTCCACCGGAGTGCGAATGATGAGCAACATAGAAGTTTTAGGACCTTCTGAGTCCACCGGAACTGACAGATCTGCAAATGGTTGCTCCAAACTTGAGTTCCAACACCCGGGCAGAAAAACGCAGAAACTGACATAGTGAGTCAGAAATCCAATGAAATGATCCCAGATTTCCAAGCTCCTGAAGTGAAGTGGACACCAAAAGCAAGCAATAGTTGCCTCTACAAGTCAATACGGAGTCTCTGTCATCGAACGGAACAGGGAAAAGCTCGAAAAGTGACTTTTTCTTTGAAAACACTTAACAAGCTCTCAAAACCACTTCGCAAAACCAAAGTGACTTTTCCAAAGGTTCCTCCAAGGTCTCTACACACTCGGATGCAAGTAAAGTCACCCACAAAGCTTCCCACAGAGCTTCTCCTTCCTCCCACAGAGCTGCTGAGCTTCCAAGCATTCACGCACGCTCATCTAGATCACCCGGGCTCTGATACCAGTTGAGAGTGCTCTCAATAGAAGCAAGAACGGAAGAAGGAGAGAGAGAAACAGAGAGCCACACAAGTTTTCATTCATTTATATATGTGTTTGATTATTGTACATAACCGGGGTAAAGGCAGAGTGACCTTTAACCCCCACAATGCATATCCAAGAGAGCCATGGTAGCTTCATAAATTTCTTCAACGGGATCTTCCCATTTACCAAGTTCCCTAGTTGGTTGCAATTTCCTTCACATTCCACACTCATATGTGCTGAGCTAGCTCAGAGAGCCCTCTCTTCAATCTTTTGGAGCCTGATCTCTTGAACCAAATATCTTCAAATTTGTAACAATTTCTGTTGGAGGTCAACATCTCTTGATGTCACTAGAGAGAGAGAGGTCCAGTTCTTGTGGGTGTGCCCGCCCAGAGAGAGGGTAGGATAAGCTATAGAGAGAGGGCCTGTGTTTGTGGGTGTGCCCGTCCCCGTGAGGATAGATAGGTATTTCCAAGCCCACGTGTTAGGCCCATGTGCAGGCGCATTGTTTCCAGGCACAGGACAGGCTCCCTAGGTAAGCCTATGTGCTACATGGCAGCTCTTGGAGGCGCCTAGGGTTGTGGGTCTTGTGCTGCACACTACGAAGGGCAGTGTGGGGCTCTGTTGAGTCGTCCTATGGGCAGGAGGGGGCAGCCCTTTTAGGGCTATATGGAGCAGCATGTGGTCGGTCACCTGAGCTGCTGGCCCTCATGTTTGGAGCAGGGGCTCAGCCCTCTCAGAGGGCCTTGTGGAGCCCTACATATAGGGTAGGGGGTCGGTCCCTAGGGGCCTGTAGTCGGCCCTAGAGGTGCTGCAATCAACCCACCTACCAGCTAGGGGTCGGCCCTAGCATACCAACTAACTAGGAAGGCATTGGGGGCTATTTATAGGGGCCCTTCAGCCCTCATTTGTCATCTCATTTTGGTGGTTGTTGAGCAATTGTCTCGAGCTCTTAAGCAGCCCTGTTGTGCAGATCTTTTTCCCAGCAATAGAAGGGCTTTTGCTAGAGATCACTTGCAGTTCTCTCTTGTTTCTCTCTCTCCCTCTCAGTGTGGTGTGTGTGACTAGGGGCTACTCTCGGTTGGGATCTCTCCCAACACGCCATGCTCCCTCTATGCCATGGTCGGGGACCCCCATGGAGGAGGCCCGCCCCTAGTCATTCGCTTCAAAGATTCACATGCTCGACTAGTGACACTCCGACGCCTCTCTACGAGAGCATCCCACCTTGTCCATGAACGAGGATTTGACACCACTACAAATTGAGGAGCGACGAGTTCTTATGCAGCAGCGGGATGTTGCCCGCAAGGAGATGGTAGGTTGTTGCCGGCACCCGTCAGGCTCCCACCCGTACCCCCTAGGGGGATGGGGCCTATGAGACTCAGGTTTCCGAGACCCTAGACTGCACCATTTGGAACTGTAATGGTACCAACCTTATGGTCTGTGACCCAAGGAACTTCTCGGAGTCTTATACAAGACGAGACATAGTCTTTTACATGGAGACACACCAGAGCCCAGAGCATCCACTACTGATAGTCAGTGGCTACACATGGGAGTCAGCCTTCAAGGATGAGATGAGGGATGCAGGAGGAGCCAGGCGGGGTCGCAGTATTGTACAGGTCTTCCCTCGCTGGAGCCATCTCCATTGAGAGGAAGGACGCGCACTCCCGATTCATGTGGATCCGAATGCGACGCACAGACACCCGTGACCTTTTCATAGCAATGTGCTACTTCCCGCCAGACACATCCCACTTTGCCACAATGGCACGAGAAGAGGGTGAGACATCGCCATATGCACCCTTACATCAGGATATCCCAAACCTTTTAGCCCGCGGGAAAATTCTCCTTGTTGGGGACTTCAACGCCAGGATGAGTACGCGACAGGCACCACTCCTGGACTTCCGAGACGACTCTATCATGGTACCAGACATGGACCTAGACGGAGCAGGTATGACCAGGACCTCATCGGACCGACACGGGCCTATTACACCATATGGACACGCGCTCCTTGATTTGGGCAGGATGCATGATCTCATCATCTACAACAGGCTCGACCTATGGCCCTCCTCAAGTGGTTTTACTTGCTTCCCACAGGGGGGGGCACTAGTGTAGTAGATCACATCATGGGATCCCCTACCTTCACTTCATGTATCACCGACTTCACCGTAGCACCACTCCCTCCAGGAGCTGATCACACATACCTATTCTTCACTATCGCCACCCCACGCTTAGCCACACCACACCCCACATAGGAAGCACGACACCTACCATGACATACACTTTGATCACAGCCTCTCACCGGCCTACTCTGGACGCCTAAACAGACTCCTAACCTACATCGATCACATACCACTCATAGAGGACCGTGCTGCCCTGATTAGTCGCACACTCCACGAGGGTGCCCTCCAAATCTTTTCCCACACCACACAGTCCACTAGACCACCACCTCTTGGTTCTGTACCCTGCAACAATTGGTACGATGCAGAGTGCAGGGCTTATGGCCGACATCTCTGACTTGAAACCAGATGTCACCTCCCGAACACACCAGACACGGTACGCAAGTACCGTCGTCTCGTACGCCGGAAGAAGCAGGCATTTCTTCCTCAAAATGAGGAGCTGCTGCACATCTTGTACAGCAGCAATTCTAAGGATTTTTGGCGGAGATTCCTTGAGCGTAGGTCCCCATCACCCCTCACCGACACGAGAGTCTGGCACACGTATGCACACCATCTATATGATGTCCCACACTAGCCCACTCCAGACCTCATACACACACCTCGTCCTACCACTTGCACGTTGTTCACCAGAGGGGGAGTCAAGGACATGACATTGAAGCTTCACAATGGCCGAGCTAACGATCACGAGGGGCTATGCACTGAGTTTATCGCATATGGGATCGACACGTTAGCCTCAATCCTAGCAAAGCTATTCAATGACGCCGTTTGCCTTAGCTTCCCCTGCACTTGGACACTCAACACCATCACCCCCATCCACAACGTAGGGGATCCCATGGACCCGAGTAACTACAGGGCTATCATGATTGGACATGTGATGTCCAAGATCTATGCAGCTGTATTGGATGCATCGGTCAGCCTGTTTGTAGAGATGAGAGGGCTCAGAGCAGAGGGTCAGGCCGGCTTCAAGCGAGACCATGGGACTATGGATCACATACACTCACGAGTGTCATTGAGGAGGCCAGATCATGAAAGGAGAGGGTATACTGTTGCTTTGTGGATTTCCGCAAAGCCTTTGACACAGTACCTCGAGCTCATCTTGTCACACGCCTACAGACACTGGGATTTGATCAGGAGATCATCTGGGCAGTCATGGCACTGTATGAGAGAGCCTCAGGCCGAGTTCGTACAGGCGCTGGTTGGACAAATGAGATCCTGAGTACCATAAGGGTCAAACAGGGTTGTCCCTTATCACCAACCCTGTTTGGCCTCTACATCGATGAACTTGAGACTTTCATGGGGACGTTCAGAGGGACCGGTTGCTCACTTGTCGGGATCATCATCAAGATTCTTCTTTATGCAGATGACGTGGCACTCTTGTTGTCCACACCCGAGGGGCTCCAGCAACACTTGGATGCACTGCAAGCTTTTTGTTTATCCCATGATTTGGAGGTCAACCTTGGCAAGACCAAGGTCATGATCTTTAACCCCTCTCGAGCGAACATGCAACGAAAGTAGTTTACTTTTACTTTGCAGTTTACTTTTACTTTGGGTGGGTCACCAGTTGAGATCGTATCCTCATACACTTACTTGGGGATCATCTTCTCCGGCCCAATCTTCACGATGAGACCAGCGATGCAGGCCAGACTGAGCAGCGGATACGTCTCACTGGCTCAGCTAGAGAGACAATGCTTTCACTCCCACTTCCAGGACCCTCGAAGCAAGGCTCTTCTCTTCGACTCCTTGGTCCGACTAGCCGGTATGTATGGCAGCCCTTGTTGGGAGATTGACATGTCAGAGATAGAGTGGACACGGGTGGAGCGCTTACAAATCCTCATACTCTCACGGATGATCCGGGGGAAACCGTCTATACCACATCACATCATTCAAGCTGAGCCACTCCAGCTAGATGCAGCCTTTTAGACCATCACATATCTACACCGCGTTAGATCATATGGGGACTGCACATCAGGGACACAGAGGTTGCCATGGTTGGCTCTCGATTCCTCCATGAGGTTGGCAACAGAGGGAGACGAGCGATGCTGGTATGCACGGACTCACAGATGGTTTGTGAGACTAGGGTTCCACATCGATAGGATACCTCCTTTTCAGTACAGTTTAGATGCCCCTCCAGGACTCCCACCCACCATCCCGATTGGGCCACATACCAACCAGGTCATTCGAGAGGATATCCTGCAACTACACACCTTTAGGACCTAGTTGGAGCCGAGTGAGCTTCCAGTGAAGCTGAGTTTCTACAGAGATTACTGTCTTTGCATTTCGAAGGAGGGATTCATCACACCACCAGGGTACACTGAGCTTCATATGCCTCACTCACTACGGATCTCCATCAGACAATTTCGAGTATCATCACACCACCTCCGCATAGAGAGCGGCAAAGCAGAGGGGATTCCTAGGGAGCATCGCTTATGCATATTGTGCGACTGTCAGGAGGTTGAGTCGGAGGAGCATTTTATTTTCAGGTGCCCAGTGTACTACGAGATCCGAGGTCACTACCACTGCCTCCTCAGAGACGGCTCCGAGCTCCTTTCCAGATTCCTCGCCTACCCAGATCAGAGATGCCTCGCGGCCTTCATTCACAAGGGAGTCTGACATAGAGAGTACTTACTCAGGCGACAGGGCTTAGCCACATCATCAGACACCTCTCAGAGCAGGATCACAAAGTTCTTCCCATCGAGTGACATTGATCGTCTAGTCTCTAGTCGCAGACGTGACAGAGACCTCGACCCGACGATCGCAGCACCACACATGAGACATCGAGGAGACACAGATCACTCTAGGGGACCTCCCGTCATTGTTTAGACCTGGGATACGTCCCACGGGAGTCACGGTGGCTCTAGTCTTGCGTCGAGCCTCGTCCAAGAGAACGAGACGCACAACATCCCTTAACGGGCACCAACATCCCATCACCGACTATGCACCATCCAGGGCGACATGACATACGAAGGATTCCACTCCGCTCCAATCCTTTTATTTTGATTATTACATCCAGATGTATTTGATTATGTATGATCAGACTTAGGATTCAGCACGGGTGATGATGCTCGTTTCAGTAGCTCGACCCTTACTGTGATTTGTATCAGGTTTTCTTTCAGTCTCATAGACCCATCAGTCTTCCGAAGACTCTAATAAAATTTCTTTCTTTCTTTCTTTCTTTCTTTCTCTCTCTCCATTTTTGTTCATTTCTGCTGCACTTCTCACATGGTATGAGAACCAAGGTTGGCTAGACACCCGAGGAGCGGAGGGGGTGTTGAGCCAGCATACAGAGAGGAGCTTTAGGGAGCTGTTTGTAGGTGTCTTTGAGGAGTGTGTGTTGAGGAGTGGACTGTTCGGGTGCCCAAGAAGGGGTGACTTTGAAGGGTGTTTTCAAATCAGAGAGGAGACGTTCCCAAGGGACGGATAGCGAGGAGTGAAGGCACATTGGGTTGTTAGCCACTGTTGGAATGGTCACCTCCCCATCTGTAAGCCCCCAAATGAGGAGAGCATGAGGCATGATTAGGCTGCTACATGGGCAGCACAAAGAAGACCTTGTGCAGGAAAGATGGCGGGGGCATGTAGCCCTGGATCTGGCATGGCAAGACAGAGCTTCATGGCAGGCGTACGGCCTGCAACAGGGCCCTGTGAAGGGCACAATGACATCAGCAAGGTACGGCCCCACTGTAAGGGGCTGTACGAAGGCCTACCGGAGAAAGGACAGGGCTGTTGGTGTCCTGGCTGATGGCGGGATCTGGAGAGGCCAAAGGCGCATGGCGCAACAGGTCAGGAACAGGGCCAGCAGGTGGGCAGAGTGCCTGGGCCCATGGCAGGCTGCCACGTGGCCAGGTGGGTCTGAAGAACAGCCCCCAACCAGGTCGGTTTACAGACTGGGTGGGGGCAGACTGGTCGGCCCAAACAGACCAGCCAGTCGGCCCATTTAGGGCTGGCTGGTCGGTTGGTTCAAGGGGGCCTTGAGCCCTATAAAAGGAGAGGCCCTGGGCCTCATTTCATATCCAACTATCCAGCAAGAAAAGGAGCAGACGAGAGCAGCCAGAAGACACCCCCTTGGGCCTCACACTGGAGGTGAAGGAGAGTGGAAGGTGAGCTGCAGACTGAGTTCCCTAGAGGCTGGACCTTGGCTGTCTTCTAAGGCAGCAAGGTGTTGTGATCATCATATTCTCAGGAGCAGCCCTCTAAAAGTAGACAGGAGCAGCAAGAAGGCAAGCCTTGGGCCTATCCACAGGAGGTGAAGGTGACCCTGAAGGAGTTGCAGACTGAGCTTGAGTGGTAGCCCACCTAGGCTGGTTTCCAGACAGCAAGGTGGAGAGGATTGTGGATGGACGGAAATATAAAGAGTTGCTTCTATATTTGTTTCTGAGCATTGTCTATTTACTGGCTTGCACATCTATGCACATAAGTTTAAGAAGTTTGTGATTCCACACCCCACACCACACTGTGTGAGCTCCTGGGCTATTCTATCAGTCTTCTGCTGTGCGTACCCTCTATTGGGTCATTTCTAACAGCCACTTCATCCTCTTCTCTAGCCCTCTCCTTTCTTCAACATTTTGTCCCCTTCTATCCCATCCACCTTGTCTTTCAATTCAGCTCTCTCTTCACTCCAACATGGCGACTTCGTCCGAGATGGCAAAGAATAAGACAAAAATTCCAGTTTTGCCCACATTCCCAATCGACTGCCAATTGGATGGCGTCAACTACAAAGTCTGGCAGGTCATAATGGAGTCTATGTTACAATCGTATGATCTAGCAGATTTCATATTGGTGGGAGTTGCCAGACCGCATTTAATCTTGGCATCCTAGAGCAGGATGCCGAGTCCATGTCTTAGCTCTGTGACCATGTCAATACAAGGGTAAGGTTGTTTATTTTCCTTAACTATACTCCTGCGGTGATTAATCATGTGAAGTACATCACGGTGGCCAGGAGTATATGGGAGCACTTGGTGTCCCTGTATAATCGAACCTCTCCCATGAAGAGGATTTCCCTCGAAGTCCATATGAGATTGTTGGATCCCAAAAAGTCTTCATCGCTGTAGAAGCACACCAACAAGTTACAGGAACTTTAGCAGGAGATCCTCCACGCAAGGAAGCAGATATCGTCCGAGGACATGGCCATAAATGTATTGTCCCAGTTATCCTCTCAGTATAGTGCCTTTCATTCGTCCTTAATAACAATTGGAAGGACGAATGTGTTGACCTAGAAGGAATTGGTCCCGATGGTGCTTGATCAGGAGGAGATTTGTAGATCCTACCTATGAGAGTCAAGCCTGAGGCTTTGGCAACTGAGCAGAAAGGAAGTAGTTGACAGCTAAGGAACGAGAAGCACTCAAGGCATCCCATACGTGTAACCGATGTGGCCAGAAAGGTCATTATTGGCGATAGTGTCCTCAAAGGAATAGTGAGGGGACCAGTAACCAACTAACAATGTTACCGCCGCTACTATGACGTTTACTCCAGCCTTTTAGTAGCACGAGGCAAGATGCGCTGCCAGCATGCTTTTCAGATCCAAATAGAGGATCACTTGCTTGTTTGTGGCAACGGGACCTACCAATCAGGTGCAGTAGGAACAGTCTTACACCGACGCAGGCTTTCAGGTAGGACCTCGCGCCACGAGGAGTTGTTCCCACTGGCTCAGGTGGCAGTATGGTATCAATATGTATCTTGTTTGGACATTATGACCTGGCAGATCCAAAGGGGGTCTCCTAGTGTTCTGCTGCAGCTATTGTTTGATGAGCTGTTGTAGATCCGGATGGGTCAGCAAATTGCTAGTGTGGGAATCCATAAACAGTTGATTGATCCTTGTGAGCTGTTATATGCCCGTTGTCATTGGAGCACTGAAGTTCATCGATCTGGTGACATAGCAATTTGGACTTGAGAGGGGGCTATCTAGCTCTGAGATACAAGTGCCCATGCAAGGAAGCAGTTACCAGCAGTTGGATTGTTGTACCAGATGACCTATTGTACCAATACCAGACCAAAGGAGTGTACCTAGCACCTATGGCCTTGGAGCAACAGTACCAAGTTTCTAGTGATTGTGCTGAGGCGGTTCATGCCAAGAGCGGGCTTCTTCGACAAGACATGTGGCAGTCTTCAACGATGGAGCATCACACGACAGATTCCTCCAATTGTTCCAGCGGCACACCCAGCTCCCTGACATCTGTGTTCCATCCAGGAGCTGAGAGGGGGTGTTGGAGGTCAACATCTCCTGATGTCACTGTAGAGAGAGAGGGCCAGTGCTTGTGGGTGTGCCTGCCCAGATAAGCTACAGAGAGAGGGCATGTGTTTGTGGGTGTGCCTGCCCCCGTGAGGATAGAGAGGTCCTTCCACGCCCACGTGTCAGCCCCATGTGCAGGCGCATTGTTTCCAGGCAGGGGACAGGCTCCCTAGGTCAGCCTATGTGCTGCATGGCAGCTCTTGGAGGCGCCTAGGGTTGTGGGTCCTCTGCTGCACTCTACGGAGGGCAGTGTGGGGGTCTGTTGAGTGGGCCTATAGGCAAGAACGGCCAACCCCTTGGCTATATGGAGCAGCATGTGGTCAGCCACCTAGGGCCGCTGCTGGCCCTCAGGTCGGCCTGTTTGAAGCAGGGGCACACCCCTCTCAGATTGCCTTGTGGAACCCTACATATAGGACATGGGATTGGTCCACTAGGGGCTTGTAGTCGGTCCTAGAGGTGCTGCAGTGGAGCCCTACATATAGGGCAGGGGGTTGGTCCCCTAGGGGCCTGTAGTCAGCACTAGAGGTGCTGCAAGTCGGCCCACCTACCAGCAGGGATCATCCCTAGCATACCAGGGAGGGGCTGGGGGCTATCTATAGGCCCCCCCTCAGCCCTCATTTGTCATCTCGTTTTGGTGGTTGTTGAGCAGTTGTCTCCAGCTCTTGAGCAGCCTGTTGTGCAGAGGTTTTTCCCCAGCAGTAGAGGGGCTTTTGCCAGAGATCACTTGCAGTTCTCCCTTGTTTCTCTCTCTCCCACTCAGTGTGGTGTGTGTGAGGTTTGCTCTCTCTCTCTCTCTCTCTCTCTCTCTCTCTCTCTCTCTCTCTCCATTTCTGTTCATTTCTGTGCACTTCTCACAATTTCACTTACACATCTACTTCCATCTTCTAGCCTCTATGACCTCTGTGACAATTCTGGCATTTTTCCTTGCTGAATTGCAAGCCATTCCTCCAACCAAGCATTGACCGAAAACTTCCTTCGTGGAATCCTCGTATAGCCAAGGCTGTAATCTGCCACTAGTCTTGTTTTTCAAATCCTTATACACACATTTAAAGCAATACGCACCTGAACAGACACTGATACAAAAACAACAGAAATCAAAATGCATGTGAATGTACATGTACAAAAAACAGAGTCTTTAGACAATGGATGAGTACAAGGTAGATCAAAGTCATCAAAATCCATAATGCCTGCAGTCACTATAGAAGCCCCAGAAGACAAGACAGGACACAACAAGCCTGGCATCATCTGGCCTAGAAACATATTGCCATTGTACAGCTATAAGACCACCTCATATAGGAAACTCAAGCTGCTTGCCTTGCAAGTTCAATAATGTTTTCCCTATTTACATCATCAAGAACCATGACTCCTTATAAGACATGAAATGGCAACATGCATGACAAATTGCATGGCATGAAGCAGATTAAACATGACCATCCCACATACAAACTCAGTCTGCTCAAGGTGGATCGAACACTGGTTGAAATCAAACGATCTCAAAGTAAGCCTTTGTTGATAATTGAAAAGAAAATATTGATTACAAAGGGGACATGATAATTCATTCACAAGTATACCCACATCCATGGTGCTACGATTACACTTTTACCCCTCGCAACTAGCTTCTTGGGTCTAAATGATCAGGAGTGCAACTATGAGTTGAGAAAAGAAGTGCCAAATTGAATGAAATCCCAAATCATGCTGTTACCACTTCAGGAGTCGATTGTTTATATCTCAGGTAAGATTTGATGAAGGGTTCCAATTCTCCATCCATTACAGAGGAAACATCTGAAGTTTCCACATCTGTCCGCAAATCCTTAACCAGCTTATAAGGATGAAACACATAGTTTCGAATCTGCTGCCCCCATTCTGCCTTCACAACATCACCTCTAATTTGCTTGATCTCTGAAGCTCTCTGTTCTTCAGCTATGGCTAGCAATTTCGCCTTTAGCCAGGCAAGGGCCCTATTCTTGTTAGCCAGCTGACTTCGTTCCTCTGCATATAAAGCACCGCACATCCAGGGTATCCCACGATTGAGCTTCGAATTTACAGGCCAGTCCTATTTTCAAAAAGTTTATCCTATCCAACCTAAATTTTTATACATTCGGCATCATTCTTCATTGTACTAACCTAGCAGACAGCTAATTCATAGTAGGGATGGAGAAAGAGGAAAGAGTTGGAAGTGAAAACAGAAGAACTTAAATAGCATAAAATAATGTTCTCATTTGTGCAGCAATGTGCCAAATCGTAGTAGTTAAGAAGATATATACCTGTGCAACGCACAGCAATGCCAGTTGGGATGTGCACAATACGAACTGCAGTCTCAACTTTGTTCACATTCTGCCCTCCTTTACCACCAGCTCGTGTAGTTGTTATCTCAATATCTTCGTCTGGTAAGTCAATGTTCAATGCATTTTCTTGAAGAAGAGGCATGACCTCAACTCCTGCAAAACTTGTCTGCTCCGCAATCGTTGTAAATTATCAACTTTGTGTTCCTAATTTTCAAGTCCACCAAACCTCATCCATGAAGTATGCTACTGATATTCAAAAATGCTTCAGCCCACTATCATACCTGTCGCAAACCCTTGGAATTAAATGGGGACTGTCTGACGAGCCGATGTGTCCCCTTTTCGCCTAATAAGTAACCATATGCAAATGGTCCTTCCAATTCCACCGTGACGGACTTAATTCCTGCCTCTTCTCCCAGAGACTTCTCCATCACTCGTGTCTTGTAGCCTTGCCGATCTCCCCATCGCAGATACATGCGTAGAAGCATTTCAGCCCAGTCCTGTGCTGCACACAGAACCACTGTATCATCAATCATCAATCTCCAAAAGCATGCATGCACTGAGTATAGACAAGAGTCCAGGATCTGGTAAAGACAAAACTTGACAAACGGTTTTTTTAAAGAAAAGGGCTAATTCCTGAATATCCATTGCTATGTAAGCCCTAATCGAGCCACATATAAAAGCCCATGAATGGCTTATGTAAAAGGGTAATAAGGAAAAGATACCTGGGCATCCGTGCCTCCTGCTCCTGCAGATATTGTGAGGCAAGCACCTTCTCTGTCATAAGGTCCGGAAAGAAGTTTTGTCATTTCAAACTGATCAAGCCCTTTCTTTAGAGATGATATGATATCAGAAGCTTCATTAAGCAGTCCTGTATCGATGGTATCCATCTCTTGAAGTAGCTGCACTATCAATTGTGCATCATCAACCTGCAACACAGCACAATAAACTTGAATACATGACACCTCTATGTGTCCGTGTTGAATATAAGTGCTTAGACACTGTTGTTAAAACTAGAAATAAGCCAATTAGAAAACAGTAAATTGTTGGAATACTATCCCATATGCATCAGTATCGGACAGAAATGTACAGCAAGTTAGACACATGCCACTGGCAGAAATTAATCCCATACACTCTATACCCACCATCAAATATAAAAGTTGTAATTGTCCTATCACTGTGCATATCATCGAATAAGCCTAATACAGGGTGGGGATGTGAACCTAAACTGTGTATCTGCAGCTTGTCACATACCCTGTTTACGAATCCAGGCCTACTTCATGGAGTCGATAGTATTTGTACCAAGTTTGTGCATTCATTTGACATTGTTTTCCATTTCAGTATTCTATGAGGACATTCATTCCAAGTATAATCACTAATGGGCATATGACAGGGTGGCGTGGGCTTTTTTGGAGGATACCATGTGGAGGATGGGTTTCTCAGACTAGTGGAGTTCCAATCAAATGCTTATAGAAGGTCGTATAGGGGAGGCCTTTTATCTTCTTGCTCAGTGCACCAGGGCTGCCCTCTAGCTCCGTTCTTATTCCTCTTCATGGCAGATGCTATTTCTCCATTCTCAGACGCCAAACGTCACAAGGATGTGCCTCTCGATACAGCAGAGAAGAAGTTATTTGACTCTAAGATTGCAGATGATACAACCATTTTTGTGGAGGGCACTGCTGAGAGTTGGTGTGCCCTTGGGATGTTTTGCGTGCCGTCTGGGGCCACAATCAACTGGAATAAATCAATCAGTTTCTCCGCATTGACTGAAGAGATCCAAGAGATCTTGTTAGATTTCTCTAGGCCAGACAACACAGTACCTCAGTTGTCAAGTTGGGCATCAACATTTCAACAAAACAGCAAATTGCCTTTGTGCTAGAAAGCATGTGGTGCAAGCTTCTTTATTGGAGCTCGGCCAAACTCTTTTTGGCAAGGTGGGCCCTTGTAGCCAACCAGGTCCTCCAAGCCACACGCTGGTACATAGCCTCTTGTTGGTGTTTTCACATGGGATGCATGGGACAACTCAAGGCTTGGTGCCCAACTTCTTGTAGGCAGTTTTCTAACGAGAGAGGGTGGGGGAGGTGGGGGAACTTCTTGTAGGCAGGATCGGATGGCACTCAGAACACTAGAACTAGGGTCGCTTGGTAGACGGCGAAGGTGGAGGAAGGATTTGGCATCATTGACCCAAAGATGCGGAGTAGAGCCTTGTTAGGCAAGATTATAGTGTGTGGCCTCACCCAAGATTCATAGCCCTTGAAGCTCTTGCTTTGGCGAGGGCTTCTCAAGAACACTCCCCGCACGGAGGAAAGGCCCCCTCATAGGGAAGGGGTCACCATTGATGAGGAGCTTACATAGGATGTGGCGGTGTTTGGTCGGTCGACCCATCCAAGCCAAGAGGAGTTTGAAGACCAACCCCTAGTCTAGCATCCAGAGGTTTGACATCAAGAAGGATGTATGCTAGGGCAGCGTACACACATCTGGCAAGCATAGTAGGACAATGGCCCCACTAGATCCTATGGAGCATGGAGCCAGCTTCCATAAGAGAATGAGGCATGGGTGAGAGTCCTCTGACACCTAAGAGGCAAGTACGAGGATGTTGAAGATAAGCGCAACCATCCACAATCCTAGAGGGATGGTTTGCGCAAAACCTCAGAACCCTGGAGCTGGACAATATTCCAGGACAAGGGTGCCTCTGAGGATCATGTTCATGCATCAAAGCACTCAGCAATCCCTGCCCCATGCAACTACAAAATAGGGGTAGGGGGCCTACTTCATCCAAAGGCAGAGGGAGACCCAAGGCTGGACAGGGCTATGGATTTGCTCAAGTGGCAACAGATCAAGGTTGTGTGTCGTCTTGGCAGAGGATGGACCATGAGAGAGAGAGAGAGAGAGAGAGAGAGAGATGATACAATATGATTGTATTAAAGTCCGCACAAGGCCCTTCAGGATCTATGGGACTGGCAATCACTATCAACTAATAGTTACTTGGCTGCTTCCATTCTTGTTCTTTTGCTTGCTAAAACATGGAAATAAAAGGCTGGAACACTTTCTGTCCAAACACAGCAAACTGAAAATACCTTATCTGCTGAAATGGCTGACTGGATCTAGGGCTTGCTGCCCTTGTTTGCTGCAGCTTCTTCCATTGAGCTGCTGACAGATCTGAAGGGCCCTGCTGTCCTGTCTAGTGCAGATCCGCTTCCTTCAGGCATGGAGAGGCATGGACTGCCTTCAAGTCATCTCTCTCAGTTGAACCCACTTGAATCTGATATCAAGAAGAGAGAGAGAGAGAGTAGATCTGTATAAAAACAGCCCAAACAAGCTGAAAATAAACAGAGGTGATGGAGAAGAAGAAAGAAGAAGATATAGGGCCGATGGGACAAACACACACCAAAAAGGTGAACACCAAAACATCAGTTATAGACTGAGAGTCTCTTTGGAGTGTATATAGCACTCACAAAATTATTATAGGTTAACTACAGTCTACTACTGTCATGTGCACGGATCGGTATCTGACGTGTACTAGGTACACAGAACTAGCTCAGGTTAGCCTGGGGAGGCTTAGAGCTAGGCAGGCTTGATTCTCGGGTTGAGTGGCAAGGGTACGAACTATTTATAGGTCTTCGCTATTTTTGGCGCCGGGGCCCGAGTCTATAAAAGAGGCCCAGGGGGTTCAGTTCTCAGTGTGCAGTTGGGAGCAAGTCTCGTTCCCAGGTGCTAGGTCTGATCCTGGATTGTGTCGCGGACGCGCGCCTGCATTTTAGCGTAGCCCAAGGCCCAGTGGCAGATCCAGGGCTTCACAGCGCCACCTGGTGGTATGGGACACCAGGCTGGTTGGGATCTGATTGGGAGTTCGTGCCAGTAGCTCAGCTCGTGGCTCGGGGGGACATCTTCTGATTCGGGATCACATCCCGTAGATGTCACGGTTGGGTGGTGAGCAGCCTGCTCAGTTCTGATGTTGTGTGTGGTTATTTTGCAGGTCAGGGGTTTCAGGAGTGCTGGGACGTGTCAGTTGGTATCAGAGCCAACTCCTGAGGTAGGAACTTCTGATGCGAGAAATTTGACGGATTTCTCTTCCAGGTATGCCCTAAAATTCGAGATTTCCTGCTGCGTATTTGCTGTCTACCTGGGGTAGAAGGGGTGAGGAAATATCTGGAAAAGGAGGAAGAAGAGGAGTGAAATTGAATCGAAAAATCTGAAGGCTACAGAGAGAAGTCTGAGGGAGGAGAAGGAGAGCAGAAAGGAAGGAGCGTAGGGCAGGAAATTGACAGCCTAGGAGTAGAGTATGCGGGGAGTAGAAGAGGCGAGGCTGTAGGGGCAGGACAGCCTGCGCAACAGGCTGACCACAGCCTGCGCAACAGGCTGACCACAGCCTGCGCAACAGGCTGCGAACAGCCTGCCTAGGGCTGCGTGCAGCCTGCGCAGGAAGAAGGGCAGGGGGAAGGTGCTTTTTTGCGAAAAAGCACCCCTCCAAAGTTGGAGGGGCTCAGGTGCTTTTTTCGTAAAAGCACCCCTCCAAAGCTGGAGGGGCTCAGCCTTCTTTGGAAGCCTAGCTTCCAAATTAGGCCGCCCTGCACCCTATATAGGTGGGGGCTGGGAGCTAGGCAACCCACAGGCAGCCCCAGTTTCGAGATCTTACCTTGAGATCTGAGCCAGCCCGCCTCGCCCTTCAGCTTCGACCAGCTCCTCTGCTGCAGCCCCTGCCTGCGTCAGCCCAGCGCTGCTCCCAAGGCTCCCGTACCAGCCCGTACAGCTGCAGCTACAGCCGTACAGCCTGTACGGACTGTACTGTCACCTTCGGTACCTGCTGCTGCTCCGTACAGCAGCTGCGCCTGCACCTACAGCCACCGTACGGACTGCGTCAGCAGCCGTACATGCCACGTCAGCAGTCCGTACAGCCTCCACCATTGACTGCGCATCCGGTTGCAGATTCGGGGAGGCACCAGGGTTCGTGGTCTTCCAGATTTCAGCATCCTTTCTGTCAGATTTATCTGGGACGGTTTTCTTCTACTCCATCTCCCTCCGTGCTCCGTTTCAGTTATTTATTTCTCTCAGCCTGTAATCGAGTTAGTATTCAGCCATGTCTGATGCTCCGAATCCCGAGTTCACTATGGGAGAGCAGGAATTAGATTACACTCCAGTGGGGGAGGATGATCAGGGTCTCTATGACGACCTGATCACTAAGAAAGCCTTCAGTGAGTTCACGACTGCTCTAGATGGTAAATTTGAGCAGGTCAACGCTAATCAATCGGGGTTGACACAGCAACTCCAAGGGATACAAGCTACCTTGACTCTTCTGGCTAGCACGGTTCAGGCACTCACGCATGTGGATGCCATGGCCTCCGTGCTAGGCCCGAATATCACTCCGGATCCCTTTCCAGGTGACCAGAAATCAAGAACAAAGGAGGTGGTTGACACTTGGTTGCACAAGTGGCAAGTTCACTTCCAATTTCACCCCTATCCAGACGAGAAAAAGATTCAGCTAGCAGCAGGGTTTATGTCAGGTAAAGCCTTGCTTTGGTGGAAAGAACTTCAGCCTAAGCCTGACACTTGGACAGAATTTGAGGGTATCTTCAGGAAAGAGTTCCTGAAGAAGGAAGATGATTATGATATCGTCGGCAAGCTCAAAGCCCTCGATATGTCAAAATTGAACTTAACTTTTGAAGTCTATCTTCAGAGATTTAGGGATCTGCAAACCAGGGCCACTAAAATGGATCCTGTAACCTTGTTAGGTTTTTTCGTGGATGGTTTGCCAGACTCCTATAAGTTACAAATTAAGAATAACAAGTGCACAACATTGCAGGAGGCCATGACATATGCGCGCATATATGATGATACCATGGCCGGTATTAAAACAACCACAGTTACCGAGACCAGCGGAAAGAACAAACGCAAGTTCTTTCAGCATGCGACTGGTATTGGGGAGACGAAGTCTACGGACAACGCCTCCAAGAAAAGCTTAACTCCTGCGAAGAATGGTAAGGCCCGTTTCCTTCGCACTCTCAGGCTCAAGAAAGAAGGCCGATGTTTTTATTGCGAGGAGCGGGGCCACACGAAGAATGAGTGTCCTAAGCGGAAGAACCAGAGATTGGTGCTAGGACCGAAGCTCCAGGCAGGTCCGCGTACCGCAGCCAAGGGAGCCAACCAGGTTACGATGACAGGTATTTTAGTAAATGTCATTACCTGCCCCCTTTCTTGCAATTGTACCTTTAATACTTCGTTGTTTGGTTCCCATGATCTTTTCCGAGTTTATGGAGAAGTTAGGGACCAACGGGTTCACATTCTCTTTGATCCGGGCAGCTCTCACAATTTTGTTAATTACAAATTTGTGCAGAAGATGGGGCTGTCCACAGTACCTAGCGACCACACCTACGAGGTGCAGCTTCCAGCAGGGAAGCAGTTTTGGGATCGCAAGGTTGAAGCGCTTCCCATCCGGATTCAAGCCTACACGGGAGCTCTCACATGTTATGTTATGCATTTAGAGCATGTAGACTTGCTGATCGGGATAGAGTGGTTTAAAACCCACAATATCCAGATCGGATGGACGGAGCATACCCTTTCTTTTGAAGACAAAGGCACCCAATTTTGTATTCAGTGTGATAAGATTATCCCTTCTCAGGGGCCTATTGTATCTGCGATGCAGCTTCGGAATATATTGAACACTTCTCATTATGATGTCTATCAGTGTGTTTTGATTCCACTCTCTTCATTTATTGTTTCGGTAATTAACAAAAATGAATTAAGTGTGTTTGAACACCGAGAATTGAGAACGTTGTTAGATAATTTTAAGGACGTATTCCCAGATCAACTGCCGGAAGGTTTACCTCCAGAAAGGGCAGTAGATCATCGCATAGACTTAGTCCCAGGGGCTCAACCTATCAGTGTACCACCGTATAGGATGAGCCAGGTAGAGGAGGATGAGTTAGCTATCCAGCTTCAGGATTACCTGAATATGGGCTATATCCGCCCAAGTAAATCTCCTTGGGGTGCACCTGTCCTCTTAAGAAAGAAGAAGGATTCTTCCTGGAGGATGTGTATAGATTATAAACGACTTAATAAAGTTACAATTAAGAACCGCTATCCTTTACCTCGTTCTGATGATTTGATAGACCGTTTGGCCGGAGCGAAGTATTTCACTAAGATTGATTTGCGTACGGGTTATCACCAAATCCGTATCTATGCTAAACACATAGATAGGACCGCCCGGACTAGGTATGGTCATTACGAGTTCCTCGTATTACCTTTTGGTTTGACCAATGCTCCTGCTACTTTTCAGCAGATGATGAACGATTTGTTCAGAGATTATCTGGGCAAATTTGTTGTTGTGTTCTTAGATGATATCTTGGTATATAGTAAAACGCTTGAGGATCATATAGGACACCTCCGGGTTGTCTTATTTGTTCTAAGACAGCATAAGCTTTATGCCAAGATGAGTAAATGTGACTTCTTTATGAAGGAGATCATTTACTTAGGACACAAGATTTCTTCTGAAGGTATTAGCATTGATCTGGATCGTATCCAGAAGGTTTTAGAATGGCCTATCCCTCAGACTGTGAAACAACTTCGTTCTTTCCTAGGATTTACGGTATTTCTTCGGAAGTCAGTCCGTGATTATTCACAAATCACGGTACCCTTGACCAACATATTGAAAGGTCGTGGACGCAGGTCTACTCAACCGATCCCTTGGAATGATGCAATGAACAAGGCTTTTGAAACCTTGAAGTTATCTATCAAGGAAGCACCCGTTCTTGCATTACCCGATCCTACCCGGCCTTATGTTTTAGAGGCTGATGCGAGCGATTATGCGATTGGCGCAGCTCTATTCCAAGAGAGCAGACCTGTAGCTTTTGAGAGTAAGAAGCTAGACGACACCCAGTATCGTTGGCCCACACTGGAGAAGGAACTTTATGCGGTAGTGTATGCTCTCAAGGTTTGGAGACACTACTTGTATGGTTCAAAGTTCCTTGTATTGACTGATCACCAGTCAATCAAGTATGTGTGTGATGGATCAGAATTGAGAGGAAGGAAAGCTAGATGGGCAGAGTTAATGCAGGATTTTGATTTCGAAATACGTTATCGTAAGGGTTCGTTAAATAGTGTGGCGGATGCCTTAAGTAGGGTTAAGTTTGTAAATGCTTTGTCATTTATGGAAATATCCTCAGACCTATTTCAATCCTTGAGAGGGCTATACGCAACTGATAGTCATTTCAGTTCTTATTGGCAGAGAGTCCAGGATGGGAGCTCCATGGTTGACCAGGACTCAGGGATTGTGCCACCTAGGATACAGGCGGCGGGAGGTCAGTGGATGATTAGGAACGGCTTGCTGTTCCGGAATGAAAAGATTTGTGTACCTGATGTTCTGGACCTTAAATCCAAGATTCTCTGGGAGTGTCATGATGCTCCTAGTGCGGGACATCCAGGTATACATAGGACTCTGTCTCTTGTGAAGCATACCTTTTATTGGCCTAAGATGCGTGCATTTGTAGAGAACTATGTGGTAGGTTGCCGAGTTTGTCAGGTTACTAAGGCTGAACGCCTTAGGAGCGCGGGCTTATTACAGCCATTACAGATTCCAAGTAATAAGTGGGAAAGTATTTCCATGGATTTTATTACTGGTTTGCCTCGAACGCGCAAGGGTCATGACTCTATTTGGGTCATAGTCGACCGTTTGACAAAAATGGCTAGATTCTTACCTACAAGAACAACTATTTCAGCTGTTCAGCTGGCTCACGAGTTTGTGGACCACTTGTTCAAGCTGTATGGTTTGCCATCTGACATAGTCAGTGACAGGGACTCAAAGTTTACAAGTAACTTTTGGACACTTGTATTTGAGAAGTTAGAAACTACTCTAAGTATGAGTTCCTCGGATCATGCACAATCCGATGGCAGTACAGAGAAGGTCAACCAGTTGGTTGAAGACATGCTTCGGGCATATGTATCTAAGAGACAGTCTTCGTGGGAAGATTATCTACCCATGATTGAATTTGCTTACAACAGTGCAAAGCATTCTAGTACAGGTTATAGTCCTTTTATGCTTATGTACGGGTTTCAACCTAAGTCACCAGTTATGGTTGGATTAAAAGGGATTCAAAATGATGCTGCTAAGAACTTCTTGCTAGACATGCAGGAAATGTTGCAGTTTGCCAAGGAGTCTATTAGAAGTGCCCAAGATCGGGACAGATTTTATGCTAATAGACATCGTTCACCTAGAGAGTTCTCTGAAGGAACGATGGTATATTTGCGAATTCCTAAGGAATCCAAGAGCCTAAGTACTGGTTTGGTTCCGAAATTATCCCCCAGATACTGTGGCCCATTCAAGGTCATTAAAAGAATTGGACCAGTTGCATATCGACTAGAATTGCCTCCTGATGTTAAAGTACATCCAGTCTTTCATGTCAGTAGACTGAAAGAAGTATTGGGTGCAGATGATCAAATTGTTTCTCCTCATGAGATTATAGAAGTTACATATTTAACTTTTATTCCTCACGAACCTGAATCTATTCTTGAATTCCGTGAAAGACAGATTCGAAATCGTACTATCACAGAATACAAGATTAAGTGGAAGGATCGTGTTGAGGAGGATGCAACATGGGAGACATTACAAAACCTCCAAAGAACATTTCCCGATTTCTTAGCGAACTCAGGAGTGAGTTCTTAGAGGAGGGGGAGTATGTCATGTGCACGGATCGGTATCTGACGTGTACTAGGTACACAGAACTAGCTCAGGTTAGCCTGGGGAGGCTTAGAGCTAGGCAGGCTTGATTCTCGGGTTGAGTGGCAAGGGTACGAACTATTTATAGGTCTTCGCTATTTTTGGCGCCGGGGCCCGAGTCTATAAAAGAGGCCCAGGGGGTTCAGTTCTCAGTGTGCAGTTGGGAGCAAGTCTCGTTCCCAGGTGCTAGGTCTGATCCTGGATTGTGTCGCGGACGCGCGCCTGCATTTTAGCGTAGCCCAAGGCCCAGTGGCAGATCCAGGGCTTCACAGCGCCACCTGGTGGTATGGGACACCAGGCTGGTTGGGATCTGATTGGGAGTTCGTGCCAGTAGCTCAGCTCGTGGCTCGGGGGGACATCTTCTGATTCGGGATCACATCCCGTAGATGTCACGGTTGGGTGGTGAGCAGCCTGCTCAGTTCTGATGTTGTGTGTGGTTATTTTGCAGATCAGGGGTTTCCGGAGTGCTGGGACGTGTCAACTACCAACGATAATCGGCCTGCATTACATCAGTTTAAGACTGAGAGTCTTTAGGTTTGGATTTGAAGTCTCTTATAAGTGCTTTTCCATCTCTGTAAACAGCCCATTTTCCTTCCTTTCGATCATCCTTCACTTTAGCCAATTCAATGGCCTTCATTTTGAGCTGAGTTGGGGTGAGCTCCTCTGCTATCCATATTTTAGTGCCTTTCAGCTTATTGGTTTGCTTAAGAATCTTGCTTCTTTTCATCTTGTTCTGGAAGCATACTTTGGCTTGTCCCCCCTCCTGTAAGACACCTATTACATCTTCAACATCCCATTCTAGTTGTGGGGTTCTTTCCATGATATTTTCCAGTTTTTCCTTTTGAGTTCCTTCAAACCAGCCCTTTGGTAGCCCCCCTATGCATACGAGTCGTGTATTAGCCACCCTCTTTTCCTGTTCTTGTACTTCTTCATACACATCCAATGTGTTAACTTTGGTGTCCAGCGTTGCTGTAATTTCCTGTTTTACTGATTGGAGCTGATTTGTGACCAGGTCCTGGACTTTAGTCACCATCTGTGGTGTGGGTGTTGCTGTATTGTGTATCTGCAGTACCTCGTGAATAATTTCCTGTTTTCCTTGTGCTTCCCATGCATCTGTTTTCCTCTCTAAAGCTGCAAGTTTGAGCTTGAGCTCACGGAATTTCCTGCTGTAAGTAATAAATATGCTCTTGTGGGTCTATCATGCTTACCATTCTCTTCTGCTATAGATAGTTCTTTGCATATGGGGAAGGCGTCTTTGAAAACACATAGGGGGGAGGCGAGGGGAGAGCTGCAACGGAGGAATATAGTGCTTTTGTCGGGCTCGAGACAAGTGTCTTGATCTTGGGGAAGGCCACAGATGTCTTGGCATCCCCATCCATAGTGGTGTGCATATATTCAGGTGCCCCTTGCTGTAACTAACCCCTAGGGTAAGGTTTTGGGGTTCAGCCCAAACCCTGGGGTTACGTGTCCCTTGCTGAGGTGGGCGGTGGCTTCTGGTGGCGGCAACTGCTGGCTGATGTTGTGGCGGCGCTTCTGTTGGCGGCGGCTGCTGGCTTCTTTTGTGGCGGCACTACTGCTTGTGGTGGCTACGGGGTACGGGGTATGGGCTACATGCTACAGGCTATGGGCTACGAAGGGCTACAAGCCACCGACTATAGACAAGCGACAGCAAATGAATGGGCTATGGGCAGCGACGATGACAGGAGCAGCAACGAAGGTAGTGACGGGGGTAGCAACGGAGGTAGCAAGAGTGGGAGTGGAACCCCCACTTTATAGCCCAGAAAGTGGGTAGGGGAAATTATAATCTCACCAACCAAATTTGCAGCCAACCTGCCACATGGCAGCTGACTGTCATGTCATCAGCTGGGATCAAGGGGCTCAGGCTGATCTCTTGAAAATAATTATGTGGTGGCGGGGGCCATGTCCAACTACATGCCTCATGAGCTCAGATCGTAGTCTAGAGAAAGCATGTACAGAGCACATCGCTGCTCAGGGTAGTCAATGTCAGTTCAAAAGAGGCAATGGTATCGGACTCAAATAGCGTAATATCTCAGGCATCAAATCAACATGTGCTCCGTTGTGTTCACCTCATGCATGTCACACAGAGTACATAATCGCATATCTCCGCTGTGTTGTGTGGCTATAATCACACATCGAAACTTGTCTGCAGCCAACCCCCATTGTTAGAAAAGTCGAGCTAGTTACGGCAAACACTACTCCGCAACAGGAGATTCACCCCGAGATCACAAGATACTTAATGCAGTACAAAACTGAAATACATGTATTTTTACTTAATGTAAAGAGGGCTACTCAGATCTGAATAGAACTCAGATGTATAGCCAAAAGGATATATAGGTAAATCTCAAGTACAGGAGCTTGCCAACATATGTATAGACACCTCTAGAAACAATCCCTGAGGTAAGGTATCAAAACAAGGCTCTGTTTTGCTAAGGAAACTCCTCCTCTCTGCCACATGCCTCTATGATAGGCTTCAGTAGCTGCTCAAGGCTGAGCACTCCTGCAGAAATATGGTCTGTTACTGCACTGCAAACAAAGCTCCCTCTGCTGCACCTCTTATGCTCTCCTACAGTGTGTAGATATGCAACTAGGTGTGCTGCAGACATGAGGACTCCCACCCTGCAAGAACACACCCTGTATGTGGTACTGCTAATGTAGATCTCAAGATTCACTGTTGCATTCCCGCCCTCCACAATGCTCTCTAGCAGGGTGCGGTGCTGGTCTGCAGGCTGGAGTGTCCAGAGGATGCTCACCACTAGCACCTGATCAAATGCCACCAGGGGAGGCCTTTATATAGGCCTAGAACTGGCCAACCAGTCTGTCAGCAAACTGGGTCGGTACCTTCTGCCACCGCAGGAGCTGAATCTGCTGCCAACCTGCCACGTGGTATGCTGACAGCCAGCCGCCTGTTTGCTGCCCCGCCGACCTGCACCTGCAGTCTTCCACCGCCTGTCCTCAGCTGCCCATTAAAGCCGACTGCGCAGTGATCCCTTTCTGACAAAGCACCTGTCCAGACTCCATACCAGGGCCTGTGCACACCTTTGCACATCCTTCTCTCCAGGGTTTCTACAAGCCTTTGACGATGGCCAGGGTGGCCCTTGAGGCTGCCCCAAAATAACACAGAGAAGGACTATGATGTGCTGCCCATGTGGCAGCCATGTTGCTGCCCACATGGCAGCCTGAACCCTTCCCCCTATCGGTCCATCTACCCTCATGCATGCTAAGGTGTCAACCCCTAAGCTCTCCTCATTTGGGGGCTTACAGGTGGGGCATTGACCCTATACATCCAATACCCACGTGGTCCGCAACATGTAGGAGAGATGGATCAAAAGGCACCCCATCACTTGGGGGAAGGAAATGCTCCCCATAAAAGGCTCTTGTGGAGGCATCTGGCTATGGTGGGAATACCCATGTCTGCTGAATGTATCTCTATCATGTGTCATCTCTGCCAAGTTATGTTTGGTCCCATGGGTCATTTTGACCACCCACGGACATTAATATGATCTATCTATCTATCTTCTAATGACCTAATCGATCTCTTGATGTGCGAGGCATGACAAAGAAGTGTCAAGGTAGTATGAGTATGAGAGATATTGAGAGAGAGAGAGAGAGAGAGTTTATTAAAAGTCTTTGGAAGACCAAAGGGTCTATGAGATTTGAAAACGACCTAATACAATGAGCTGAGGCGTGGACCCTCTAAACATGCATCAACACCCATGAAAAATCCATGATCATAATGATACCGATAGTAGAGAAAGAGAACTCTCTGAGCTCATGGAGAGAGAGAGAAAGAAAGAAAGAAAGAAATTTTATTAAAGTCTTTGAGAGACCGTGAAGGTCTATGAGACTAAAGATAACTAGTACAATGAGCATAACGGTGGCGGTCTCAAAACGGTCCGGCCAACCGTTTCTTCAAAAAATTTATGAAGGACGGTGTGTCTAGTCCTCGTGCAAAAAATGTGTATCTATCTCCAGATGATACAAAAAATGACACAAAAAAATGGAGCAGAAGGGGGGAGATACAAATATATATATATATGCATGTGGTGATCGTTAGAGGCCAATCATAGAGGACCCGTCAAATGGGAGGTCGAAAAAACCCTGCGATGGATGATTGGCCGCTGACGTCACGCTGCCTAGTCGAGCTCGATCGTCGGGGGCGGCGGGAGGCCCTATGTTGAAGAACGAGAGCGATGGTGACCCCGGTAGGGCGTGCTGAGGAGCATAGAAGGGATGTCATGGACCCGGATGTGTGAGTCTGTCCGTTGGCGTAGCTGTCGTGGCTCTGACTCTCGCTCATGTCCGCGTCATCGGCTAGACTGAGGAGAGGTATCCTGTGACTGGAAGAAATCAGTGATGGGTCGCTGAGTGTCCTCACGCTATGTGGGCTGCACATGCTGTCGTGCCCGGAGAGATGCATCTCGGTGGCGGGTAATCTCATGTAAGAAAGCAGCTAGGCACCGCTGGTCCGGGAACTGCAGCATGCGTGTGAGGGGGCCGAATCCGTCGCGGAATAGGCAGTGGTACCGGCCTCGGATGGCATAATAGATAGGGCATCTGAAAGCAAAGTGCTCCTCCGACTCGATCTCCTGCAGGTCGCAAAGTGGGCAGATGCAGCCCTCTCGTGGGATACCCTCTGTGCGTCCACTCTCAATCCGTAATCGGTGTGACGAAACCCTAAACTGGCCGAGTGAAATCCGAAGCGCAAGCAGTAGATGAATCTGTGTATAGCCCGGGGGCGTGATGAAACCCTCCTGTGAGATTTGGAGGCAGTGTCGGCGATAGCAATCGAGCTCGGGATGAAGAAACCAAGTCCTCCAGGTGTGAAGCTGAAGCAGGTCCTCTCGGATGATCTGGTTGATCTCCTGGTCAGTGGGGGAGAAAGGGGATGGTGGAGCGTCGAGGCTATACTGAAAAGGAGACAACCGGTCCATGTCGAGGCCCAGTCGGGTGAACCAACTGGAAAGGCGTCTATACCAACATCGCTAGTCCCCATCAGCAGATAAGGCCATAGAGGAGGATAGGGCTAGCCAAGGTAGGCGGAAGCGACCGTCATGGAGAGAGAGAGAGAGAGAGAGAGAGAGAGAGAGAGAGAGAGAGAGATTAACATCCATGGGAGACTTCGCGGGCCTATGGGACAAAGTGCACAGAAAAGTGAACTCATACAAGCCTCAGTGGGCTGAAGCAAAGGGTACGCTAGGACCCTTGTTGAGTACTAATCTATGCTAACAGAATCATAATCATAATCATATCATATTAATCAATCTATCTAGGCGCTGGGACGAAGCCGAAGCCTAGTACAATGATGGCTCTCTGGTGGGCTGCGAAAATATATCGTATCTACGTCTGTCGAGCTATCTCACGCTGCAGTGGGAGACACGGTCTCCTCGCTCTCTGGACTCTCTCGGCTCTGTCTAGAGTGATCCCTTGTCTCTGTCGGTCTCCTCTGAGGAAAGCTGTGATAGGTCGGACCTCAATAGAGTGTACTCTGGGGGCTCTCTGTCGCACATGTGGCCTCTACGCCCCTCTCTCGACGATACCATGTTAGCTGCTCATCCAGACTGCCCTCATATCGGCTAGCTCCTCTACCTCCACTCCACTGTGTCCGAGGGCTGACTCAAATGTATAGAAGTCTGTGACGTGTCGCTGTGCCCGGTCACCCTCTGTCCTGTAGTGGTCTGACCAACCCCTGCTGCTCTTTGATCTGTTGTAGAAGCGCCTCCCTGTGTCGCCGCATCTCCATCAGATAGAGTCCGATACAGACCTGGTCATGGAAATGGATCAGTCGTGACAAAGGACCGAAGCCATTCCCCTCTAGGTAGAGACAGTGGTAGCGTCCTCAAATCTCGTAGTAGGCTGGGCAAACACAAAGAAAATGCTCCTCTGTCTCAACTGCCCCCAGCGTACATAGCGTGCAGATCCGCTGCTCTAGGTATACCCGCTGCTCTCCCTGCCTCAATCCTCAGCTGATGGTATGAAACCCGCATCTGACCAATGGCAATCCTTAGTGCATGAGATACTCCTCTATCCTCGAGATATTGGGGTCTGATAATGAATCCCTCCTTTGATACTCTCAGGAAGTGTGGGTCTTGGTGGGGAGTTCCTGGTCCTCCCCCCAAGTCCGAGATGTGTGAAGCTGGAGGAGAGAGAGAGAGAGAGAAAGTTTAGTAACATCTTTGAAAGACCAAAGGGTCTGTGAAACTGAAGAAAAACCAGATACTATAGAAGGTAAAGGGTGGGCCCACTAAAACGGACAGCCACACCAAAAGTCTGACGTTTGAGATCAATAGAGAGAAATTCACCACGCTGCCTCTGCGGGAGAGCACACAAATGACTATCCGTGTGAGAACCAAAACCAGAACACCAAAGGACGGGGAGGAAGATCCCCATTCGAGGGCCAACCAGTCATCTGACAATCTAAGTGATGGAACCTGTATATGCCGTCTAGGGGGAGAACTCTGCCAATCTGAGAGAGAGATATGTATTACAAGAAAAGAAAGATCAACAGAGACACAATGGAGAACTCGACATCATGCAGTATTTGACCTAAGACTAAATCGATTGACTTGAATGTATAAATAGGAGATTCACTTTAAAAATATAGCTCATCCATATGCATTTTGAGTCTTTATCATAAGGTTCCTACTTGAAATAACATTAAAATTGTGAGAGAGACAGCACAATAAGAAACAACTTACAACCTTGGCTTGAAAATCCTTGAGCTTGCTGATTTTGTCCTTAACATTTGTTAGATCGGATAGTATTTTCTGTGCCTTTGAAGGGTCATCCCACAATGAACTTTCAGCAGCTTGATTCTCAAGGTCTGCCATGTATGCTTCTTCTTGAGCTAGCTCAATTGAATCTAATACCTCGCGTACCTGCTCTGCTACATTTTCTACATCTCTTCTCACAGAATAAAACTCTGTCCAAAGAACAACAGACATTATCATATTCAAACAAATTTCTGAACTCAATCATAACAATCAAGATCGGATTTAACTTGGACTACCGATAAAACACACATCAAATCCATTTAATCTTTTGAAAAGACAACTAACCAGCAAGCTTATGAATTGGCATGCATAAAGGGTCACTTAGATATTGTTTTGCAAAATGAAGGCCAAATTACTAACATGGGCAGGACCTCATGGACAGCGCTGGATGGTTCATGTCTCTTTGTATTGATGTAATAATGAAACATGTGCTCTAATAAAAACAAAAAATCCCAAACATGAAAAAACGAAGCTTCAATCCTCAGATCCAAGAAAAGATGCCATGTTTTGATGAGCCCGTAGAGGAACTTGTTGCATGTAAAGGACATACACCACTCCATAAAAGCAACCCTCCCTAGAGAAGTTTTCTTTCAAGTTTAACTCCACAGAACGAATACACTCTCTAGCCCTCAACTGTATCTCTGTGCTTGCTCGACTGCTCACAAAACCCTTTTTCTCCTTGTACACTGTACCACTTTTAGGTCATACCCCCAAGGTGATTAATCGCCTTGAATTAGAATCCTTTGACTAATCAAACCAATGATGGATGCAAGTTACATAAAGGAAATCAACCCATAAGGGTTGAGCTAGGGACATAGGTCCATTATTTCAGAAGTACCTCAGAGCCTAAGGTATGGACCACCGTGGAAGCTAGTCCACAGCCCGCTTGCCATACCACGTGCCCCTACCACCAAGATACTACTCATAGGCCAACAACTCCATCACCCTAGAAGACATGCTTCCTCCATGCCTCAAATACTGATCGCCTAGCTTGTAGATGGAGGCTGTCCTTGAGGGCGGAACTGGCAGAGAAATGCCACGTGTCTGTCCACAATGGGATAGGGGAAACCTGCACAGGTAATCCAACAATGAAAGGCTGCAATCAGGTGGATCAGGTGGCAGATGACGTCAGCACAGGTATGGACTGCCTGCAGTGGCTGTACAGATCTATGGCATGGATCCAGCAGGCCTCAAGGAGCTGGAACTATGCCTAGCAGATAGCAGGGGTGTTGGAGCAGGTAGGAGCCTGCTTGGAGATCATCCCGGGCAAAGACAAGGGCTGGAACACAGGGCTGAAGGGTTGGCTGATAAGGAGCCTGGTTGGGCTGGTCCAAGCCAGCCAACCAGATCGGCTCCCAATCCGCTGGTAGGTTCCAGTCGAGCTGGCTAGTCAGTTTTGTTGGAGAGGGATTTCCCCCATATAAAGGGGCCATTTGGGCCTCACTTGGCATCATCTGGAGCAGCAATCAATAGGCAGACAGGAGCAACAGATCAGCCTCTTTTGGGCCTACATCCAGGAGGAGAAAAGAGTGCCGGGGAGCTGCAAACTAAGCTTGGAAGGGCTGCCCACCTAGGCTGACTACCCGGGCAGTAAGGTGGAAAGATCACGGACAGAGAGTCTACATAAGCTCAGAGAGGAGCACGTGGGCTTAGGGATCTAGAGGTGCAAAGGAGATAATAGGAGAACTTTTGGTAAGGTCATAGGGCCACAGTTTGGTCGGACTCTGAACCTCTCATGTGTATTGTGTCCTGTTGTTGGACGAAATATACCTTTTGTGGATTTTCTCTCTCTTGTGATTCACAGTCTATTTACTGGCTTGCGTACATTCAGGTTGTGAAGTACACATAAGTAAAGAAGTATTGGATTCTGACTTCTGCGTGCAATCCTGGGACACTCTATAAGTCTTGATTGCGGGATACCCTCTGTAGGGATTCATTTCAAACAATTTCTGCCACCCTTGTGCTACAAACTGAGTATTTTTTAAAGTACCTGTGTTGTTCTATCTATCTGTTCATTTATGATTTGTGGGTTTCAGATTCTATGTGCACTTTAGTGTGTATGTATGTATGTATATGGTATACACACACACACACACACACACACACACACACACACACATACACGCATGCATGCATGCATTCGCGCACACACACACACACGCACGCATGCATGCATTTGCGCGCACACACACACACACATGTATACCTTTTTAAGACTAGAACATATCCAATCATACAAATTCAAAGGCACAAAGAATATAATATGCCTGTCATGCACTACAACAATGGTATCATAGACGTTGAATGCCAATTCTACACGCTACAAAAGGAAGTGGGCATTGTTTTCTCCATGTGTGGGTGTTAAGTGCACCTTGCATTTTATGCCTTATGAGGCAATTTGGGCTACAGAAAGAAGGTTTCAAAAGTCTAGTTTGAGATGCTTTTCTTCTAAGAGGGTACTACAGGGTGGGGAAGGATGGGGCAAGGGAATGCACCTTTATTGTCAAGGGGAGGGGCTTGGGGGTACTAGAGGAGAAAAGGGTGTTGCAAGCCATGAGGCTCCCTCCCAATAGTTTTCCCCTCTCTATACCCTAAGCCCCGTCTGTGCCCCAACTCCCAACCCCACTTGTCCCACCATTCCCCTTCTGTCCTTTGCTAGAATCCAACCATTGGACACAATTTCTGAGGAATTTCAGACACCTAGGAAATAGAGTTGCTGCAAACTTCTTGTCATGCCAGTTGGGCTTCTTATCAACCTCCACTATGTTCCCATATGTGCTGCCTCCAATTTCTTCATTTGTGCTACTTTAGCTCAAAAATCTCAGCATGCTAGGCAGCTCATTTGATGATTGGAGGTTCATGTGCCCTCACATCGTGGCACGGGTGCAATCCTTGAATGAATCAGAACATCATGTCATGCACAAAGAGGGAAAGTCTCCAAAATTGTTGTATATACTTTCAGACTGTGCCAGTCTTGGATAACGCATAGACATTGGCCAAGTATTGCTCCAAGACAGCGCAGAAACAAAAGTGTAGCCATCAAGCCCATAAACTCATCCCATGTGGTGGGTCTGTTTGGGTGGTGGGTCTGTTTGCACAATCCCACATGTAGTGCCACCAAGTGTGGGCATAATCTATGAATGAATACCAACAAAGATGATTCGCTCCTTATTATGCTTGGCAAAAAAATAAATAATCTTCCAGCTTTGTGATCCACTCATCAAGCTCAGTAGGTGTCCAAGTGTCCACCTTAAAACGTATGCACAATGAGCTTTATCCTTGACATCTATGGCAGCATTATTCCTAGATTGGCCGAATCCAACACTACATACATCACCCCTCTTAAGTCTCACATCATGATGAAATGGTATCTCATCTCTAACCTCCTCAGAAAGAGAACAATATGACCGTAAGTATGCAATAGCATGACTTCAAAGTCTAGTTTGCAAACTTTGCCACTTTACTCTGAAACGTGGTGCCTCCATCTAGTGCATGGGCTGAGGTAACTATGGGCACTCACATGATGTGAAATGGGGGCATGAGTCCCTGGCTGCATGGTCCTGCCCAAGGCATCATGTCGTGGAATTGCAAGCCAAAAGTTTTTAGGCAAGGTCTTGCAGCTTCTTGCTCATATCTATAAACCACTCTCAGTGCTATATTAAACCCCAACCCTCATTCCCAAGGATCATGCCATGAATAGCTACCGTTACTGCAATAACCATTTCCATATTCATTCAGACTAGCCAAGACAACTGAACTACAGCCCAAAATAGCACCCAAAAAATGAGTTTCAGTAGCATAAACTCTTCGTCTCGGCATTAAACTATTGTGGTTTCACAAGATCAAGCGTCAAAAAGAACCTAAGAGGTCTCCAATGATGACATCAGCATCACATATCAACTTTGTACGTATAATAAAATTATTCACATGAGTATTTCCAGCATTCGCCCTCTTGTTTCAAAAAAGCATTTTCATTCCACTTGCTTTGTATGTATTGATGCTGCCATGTGTCCAATCTCTACATTCATACAACCACTGCACGATTTTCTTTCCTCGAAAATAGGATATGTCCTTGGCAGCCTTGATAAAGATAACAAAACCAACAAGCTCAATTTAACCGTAAACTTTCAAGAATTTTTTATTTTGAAGAGCATAAGTCCTCAAAACTGAAACACAATTTCTTTTGCTGGGGCACTCCCCTTCCCATTCACTAACTGAACCCTTAGCTGTCTTTTCAGTACAGCTGTGTGAGCACTTTTGCCATCAGAGAATCGTCATGTAAGTATTGAGTATTCCCCTAGAGATTCATGATTAAATCGATAGTCCAATAGACACATTAACTTCACTACAAAGGGTGCTGAATATGAGTTGTCAGAGCCCTGGTAGACGCGCAACAGATTCCGAACTATGAGAGACACAAGTGTAACCAATGCGAACTGCCAAGCAACTGTAGGTGGTTAGCATCCTACAGGTGTAATTTAAATTTCCGGGTCCAATATCAACTTTTGAAGTTCCATTCGATAATGCACGGCTACAAGAGCCACAATTCAGCATAATCGATCATGAGCAAAAAAAACAGCCACAATTGAGCTCACTGAATGAAGTGTTACGAACGAGCAAAAAAAACGAACCTTGGTCCGTGCTGCTCGCGTCATCGGTGGTCAAGCTTCGACAGACCCAGAACTTGCGAGTCGGGGAGCGCAAGACGGGAGGATCGGAGCTTGGGCACAATCTGAGGCTAGGTGAGCAAGCGGCAAGATGGGTAGCTTTACAAGAGGAGTGGAAGGGTGGGAGACCTGTGAGCTGAGGCGGGGACGCAGAGAGTAGAAAGCTTGAACAGAGAGCAGAAGCCATAGTCGGATCCACTCTCATGGGCTGGTGAGAATCTACGTATAGTATAGGGACGAGAATGGACTGCGGAATGGACTCCTCCCACCCGAGCACTTTCCGACCAAAAAGTCTTTTCCGACCAAAAGTCTGAAATTTTTGCCTAGGTCTTAGTAACGAGTTTTAATCTTGAAAACGAAAAATGATTTTCCCTTTGTAATTATTTGGCGTCTTGATTTTGTGGTGAGCTCATTGGCTGTTTGCCACATTTATTTGGCATCTTGATTTTGTGGTGAGCTCATTGGTTGTTTGCCACATCTCCTGGTTCCTTCAAGGGAGCGGTAGTGTTGGCATTGGCACATGTGCACATGGTGTTCAAGTAAGGTCGTGCATTGCAAAACAACAGCCCCATCCACGAGCAGGCCATTTGGACAATGTCCACCTTGTTAATTCTCAAAGTAGTCCGAGTTTGCGTTACTTTAATGGGTGTTATAACCTAAGCATTTACATTGGGCGGCTCAACTCCGCTTGTAAAGGCACTGTGTTTGATAGTGTTAAGTACTGCTTAGATTATATCTGAGCCGCGACCTTGGCCCTTTCCACTCAAAGTTTCTAGGGAATAACCCACCCTACTCCACCATTCCAATCGCGAATGCCCCTCCCCTGAAAGAGATGTATGACCTATATTAGCTAGCAGCCATGTTTTGTGAGTGTAAACTCCCAAAACACACAAGGACAAAGAGCATACCTCAAGGTTTGCTAGGTTATGTGGTCAGGCAAGACATGTTTTGGCCCTAATAAGAGACTACGAGGAGATGGATGGTTTTGGTCCAAAGGCCCTTCCATGGTTTTTTTGGGGAATGGTTAAACAAGCTGAATTTATTGATATGGGTGGTCAACCCAAAAAACAAAAGTGTGGCCAGTAATAAGGGGCTACCTGCCCATGGCCTACGAGATAAACTAAAAACAACTTGGCCAATAAACCTCGTAGCACTCAAGTCCCTCATATATAAGATCTCCTCTTTTCCAATGATACCTCCCATTTCTAGCAGCATCTCCTTCAAGACTGCAACTGCAACATCCTGCCGTAATCCACCCCTGCCCCTTTGTGAACACGTAAAGGAGTTTCTAACACTCCATATAGCAAGCATTCTGGGCAGCCCTGATATGCTACCACCGAAGCCACAAATGTGGTAGGCAACCCTTCGATATCCCCCATAATAACAAGCTTCTAGTTTGTAGTCAAAGAGAATTGACTCATCAACCCAACTGTGTGAATTGCCGCTCCAATCCTAAACCACAACCATCTCAACAATAGGCACACCCAAATGCATCACATCTTCCACCCCTCTGCCACACACCAGGTAGAGGGGGTTGCCTTGGGACCATTTCATCCTACCCCGAAGAGGTAACCACTTATGCAAGATTTTCCACAGTAAAAGGCAATGAGCCCGATGCTTCCGAATATCTATAAGCCTATCCTTCCACCATTGCGGGGATCTATGCAAATTCCATTTCTCGTTAAGGAGATCAAACAGAGGTATATGAGCCATAAGGTGCCCATAGACAGCTCTCGCTGTCATCTTCCTCAAGCCAGTGGAGCCTACTGCCCCTTGATTGACTTGCCATGACAATGACGGAACAGTATTCATCAGCCATCCTTTTGGTATGTTTTCCAACAGTGTATCCAAGAGAGCCCTCTCCCTCAAAGACAAATAGTACTGATCCCACACAGCATTCAACTACTGTTAACATACATGTCTCTCATCCCACAGCTGTGTCATCTTCCTCAAGCCAGTGGAGCCTATTGCCCCTTGATTGACCTACCATGACAATGATGGAACACTATTCATCGGCCATCCTTTTGGTATGTTTTCCAACACTGTACCCAAGAGAGCCCTCTCCCTCAAAGACAAATAGTATTGATCCCACACGGTATTCAGCTACTATCAACATACATGTCTTTCATCCCACAGCTGTAACCAAGATCAAATGCCTTTTCAATACATCATCCGAGCAGCTTACACATCAGTCCCTAGAAAAGCTTGGTCCTGCAAAGTTACTGCCCAACTCCACCATATGCATTCGTGGAGGCCGCATCCCTACCAAACCACTACCATTCTCTCTACCTGTTTGACAGAAAGAACATCCAACCATCCAGGACTAGGTCCCAAGTTAATCTCAATCAGCAAGCCAAACATTTTAGGCCAGCTACACTCTTGAGCTAGAAGCCGTATAGAACTTTTGGATTACATAGCCCACTAACACTTTCAGCCAACAGGGCCACCATATCATCAACAAACAGTTGAGGGCACATCTAACATCCCGACGGGAACATACCCCCTAATCCGCCCCACTTGCATACTCAGATTAATCAGTTGGATTAAAGGCACTCTCCATATGGCAAATAGTAGTAGGGCCACCGAGCATCCCTAACAGATAGAACACTTGAGGTCATACCTGCCTACAGCCTAACAATTAAGGCATAGCACCACCGATCCATTCCCAAATAATGTGTTAATGACCCTACAAAACCCAAAGGCAAACCCCAATCTCTCCAAGACAGCAATAATGTAGTTCTTCCCCCTTCCTAACTCCATCAGATTTATGCCCCTAATTTCTCCCTCCTCTCTCCCCATTGGAACCCCCGCCCTCACCCCCCACCTCCCACCACTTACCCCACACCCGATCATATGCTTGAGCCCGCTGCCCTAGCATCATAATTTTCTATTCGGAGGTAGCGGCTTTAGAGAACATCATCTATATACTACTTATTAATCATTTATGGAAACCTACAATTATTTCTTAATTTCTTAAATGGAACCATATACTTACTTATTTATCATTATAACCCTCCTTTTAGAGAACATCATCTATATATGAGCAAATAGTGAACACTTTAGAAACTCTTATAAATCCCTCCCTTCCAGACTTTCTTTTGAGGATTATGGTAATTCAATGGATTTAGAAGAGTTTCCCTTAGCTTTAGCAATCCCATATCTGAAGTATTGAGAAGTTCTCATATAACAATGTATAACATATTCCTTGGATGAGTAGGAAAGAGATATTGAAAATCCTCATACTTGAAGCCATTATAATCGATCGTAAATTCATCTCTACTATATTATCAAATATGGGAAGGCCAGGGAAGGATTTTCAAAATATTCCAAACCTCCAAACCTAAGTACTTTCAAGGAAATGTGGTCCCTACTGAACTCCTTCCTGCCATTATATGAATTAGGGAGAAGTTGTAACTCTCATATACATCATGAAATTCCCAAATTATCTCTTCTATACCTCTATAAATGATTAAAAAGAAAATGTATTAAAAAATTAAAGACAGAGACATATGGAAAAAAGTGAAATTTGGATCCAAATTCACACAAACCATTCAAAAAGGAGTGGTGAACCAAATGAACATTTTGGGAATTTCACATCGATGACAAATAGGAATGTGCTTGCCGGACAAACTGGCTAAATTGAAAGTGAATTTGTCCATGTAGTAACTTGTGATCTAGAAATAATCAAAGACAAAAGTACTCATAATTAAATCAAAAAATGGATTGAACCATATCCATGCTGCACCTCTTGCTCCACCCTTATCTCCAACCTTTGGATCCCTTTTTCTTTTGTGCACACGACGTTTGTTGTCAAATATTGACATTTCTCTTGGTGAGTTTGGTCTCTTAGTAATACCAATAGGTGCAAGTACAATTCTTCTCATCTTGTATATTTTGTTCGAAGTACCTTGCATTGTATATTTACTTTACAAACAATGGCTATGAAATAGGCATGCAACATCTTTTCCAGCCAAGCTTGGGTTTTGTAGCACAAGTTGTTCTAGTTGTACTTCATCTTGCTTATACCATACTTTGTAGGCACGTTTCCCATGTAAATGAATCAATGGAGTGATTGTGCAAACATGGCTTGATTCATTCAACAATAAGGTGTTTGTAACACTTTGTTTACTTTGTCCTATTGTAGTTTTTTTGGAAATCTTTATACCATTGTAGCATAACAAAGTAAACGATGTTCCAAAGATGGCATGAAAACGTTGAAGGATGTCTACAATTAATGCACATGAGCTTGATTTATAGGCCCTCCAAGGGATTCTGTTGGGGAAAGCTCTTCAAACCATATTCCTCTAACAAAATACACTTGGAGGCTCTATCAAAAAGGGGTTAAATTTTTCTTAGCTCAACCTAAGGAACTGTAAAGACAAGATTTGCTCAAAATTTCATGATCTATCCAATGATGAAAGAAGAAAAACAATATTTGAAAGTCATAAAATAAGCACCACTTGGACATTATATAAAGGTATATTTATATCTATCTCTATTCTTCAACATTTCATATGTAATTACATATTTCTTGAAAAAATTTGGAATTTTGTGCTCCCCAAAAATGACTTGAGACTATATATTTTGACCCCTCCCACCTTTTTTCCACTAGTTGCTTAGGGCTTTTTTGCTTGGAAAATGGAAACCCCCCGTCATAATCTAAGGTGGAGGCTACATTTAGAATATTTTCATAGATATCTCTACCTTTTATGAAACCGTTTTGCTCTCTATCCACAAAAGACATGCAAATATCCCTTATACGAATAGCAATTGCCTTGGCTACAATCTTATAGGACGTATTAAGCATCGCACTAAGGTCTTCAATCCCAGACTTTACTCCACATCTACCTCTTTAGAAACAATTTAACCAAGCCCACATTGACATTGGGGATGAAAACCCCCTCTCCACACCTACATTCACCATCTCAGCATAGTCTCTCAAATGCCGAAAAGCCACGAGAAACTCTACTATCAGGCCATCAGGGCCTAGAACTTTATCGAATTCAAGAACATCCAAGGCATCCACAATTCCTGCTTAGTGAAGTTTCTTTCAAGGCCTACTCTTTTGATTGGAGAGACCCAATGGGAGACCCCGGACAAGACCTCATCCAAGTAGCTTTCTCACTCCTGATCCATCTCACTAGGTTGGCCAACAATGCACGACAACTCCTACCTAAAAATCTGTGATATGTGCCAAAACTAAGAAACCAAGGATGACAACTTGGTGCTCTCTTTTATCCACTTCCTCCATCAAGTGCTTCCTTTTAACAACCTACACAAGAAAATTTTAAAAGGATAATCACCAAGGTACATTGGTAAGATTCGACTCTGCAGATGGGCCTTCTCCGCCCTTTCATATTCATCCGCTTGCATGGCGTCCTCAGTCTCAACCAGTAATGTACTGACAATCGAGTCCCTAGGACACTAATCAACTACCATCCTTAAGCTAAGCCTACACTTTGTCAAGTGAAGACTGTGAACCATCTTTCCACTATAAACTTATTTCTCCCAGCATTTACAAACTTGCATTATAGCACGAATAACAACATCCCACCTATTACAAGGATCCGAGATATCCTTCGTAGCTTCCATCCATACTGAGAAGATGACATCACTGAAACCATTTTGACCCAGCAAGTTCTTGTTGAATTTATAAAGCAAAAACTCACCCCCCATAAGGGCCAGCAACCACCAGCCTTCTTTTGAGAAATAGAATCTATCACTCCTACTTGCTCGAAAGTCAAGTCCTTTTCTTCTCTTGCTCCATTAAAACCCTCTAAACCCATCCCCATCTAGCTCTATAGCATCAACCAACCCTTTTTCGAGACATAACTCCTCCAATGCATCTGCCTCATCACATGACAGACATCTATTCAAATGAGAGTGATCAAAAGACACCTCGATCATATTCCAGCCACCACCTAGGATCCATCTATCACCTTCCATCTTAAACTTCAACTCCCTCCAACTACTCTGAGCCTCATTTGGCACATAAAGACACGCAACAATAATTCGAAACCCAAAAATTTCAACAGACACAGCTAAATATCTATCCAATACGTCTGCAAACAACTCAAATCTCCCCAACACCTTTTTGGAAAGAACAACAACCTTCCCTCACCCTCTAATTGGAGAATTCACAAAAGAATCATAACCAATCAAGCCAACCCCTCCTTAGAACCACACTTGATTCCCTATAAAAGCACCACATCATGATTCCAGCTCTGTAGAGTAGCTTTGCAACTTTTCTACTTCACTTTGTTGCAACAACCTCATATATTCCAGGGCACTAGGGAAATCATTCTAACCCCACTCGTAGAATCCTTATTGTACCAAATCTTTGTATGCATCTTGGAGGAAATCGAATCTTATTTCCTTGCCATTACTGATGTTCTATGCCATATTTTTAATCCTCTTTGAAACCTCAATGACCGGCCTATTTTGAACACCAGCTTCCAATGGTTGATGAGCTATTAGTTTCTCTTCCAGTAGTCTCTTTTTGCTATATACCTCTAGGATCTCTTCTTCAACATCAGGAGGGAGAACCAACACATCTTGATGCAACACCCATTCTAGGTTTCCTTGGACCACTTCCTTAGCTTCTTTCAAAACTTCCAACAAAGGGGGAGGTTGAACTAAGGCCACCACATGACCTTTCCTTCCCACCACTTTCTAGGCATGCTACATCCTCCCATCACTATTCTTACCCTGATGATCTATGACAACATCGCCCACACACAAGGATCTCTACTAGATGGAACTGTCTCCCCTTCAAATTGACCTTCAAGTTAAGCCAAACATGCATGTCACCATTTGGGGTTGATGATGTCCTCCGGTGCTATTCTTCTAGCCAAAAAATTGGATTTGAGACATGATGTATGAGCTCCTTCCATTATTGGAGTGTCTATAAAAGATTCAGCAACAAGGGATAGAGACAAACCTTTAGCCTTTCACTCCACTTGAGCATTAACCTTATCACCTATTCTTTGTTGATCTCGTCTCCAATCTTGAGCCACCATCTACATAAACCTTCACCTATATATCGAGCCTCATAACCTTCTATTAGGACTTCACATTTGAAGGCCATGAATGCCCAGAACTCCCTAATAGTTGGAAACCAATCTGTAAAAAATAGGTACACACCTCCATTAGCTAGTTTTTCAACTTTGGGTTTGATGGCATAAACTGAAGATGACATACCATCTTGTACCTGACACCGACCTTTCGCAACTCACATTTCAATGGTTTTGACTCCCTATGAGCAACATCAATGCAGAACAGATCCCAAGCTTCCTCATCTAATAGTTTAGAGAAGCCACTCGTCAAATTCCTCATCAAAGGTTCTACATACGATGTTGAAGTCCTTGAACTGGTCCCGAGACAAATATTTCATAATAATTTGCTGCTCCAAGCAATTGTTGTAGCTCCGATCAGGTAAACATAAGCTAATGTTTTGAGAATTCATGCACTCAGTTCTACAGTATCCTATTCTCAATTTTCTTAATTCCTTCAAGACTTCTAGCATGTCAATCCCCACAGGATCGCCAAATGTTGACAGTGTTTTTCTCTCACCCCGAGTTTGACTAGACCTTGTGTCTAACTCCGTGTATGTGTGTGCACTATTGAGTAAAAGATTCTCTCTCTTGTGATCCCATGGCTTCTTTGTAAGGTTTCCTACTCGTGTGGGGTGTTGAAATCAATGCCAACATTGAAATCCTAACAGATAGGGTCTGTGCTGTGCAAGCAAACCGTATGATGATATGTGATTACTCACCTAAGCAAAATTAAGCAGAATTAGAAATAGAACATGAATACAGTGCAAGGCAACAATGAATAATTGTATTAAATCCACTTTTTGAACTGGATACAAGTACATCGTAGTTGCACACCACACACACTCTCTCTCTCTCTCTCTCTCTCTCTCTCTCTCTCTACTCACTTCTACTTGCCTCAACTTGGACTCAAAAGTACATGAGCCAACAGCTTGTATTCTAGCCTCTAGTCTCTACACACATGACTAGTTGGAATCTGACTTTGAATATTTGAATCCATTTCCTTCCTAATCCATTTTTCCTTATTGGCTAGACGGCATCCATTGATTGGCCGAGTGTGTCTTTGCAGCCTTGTGTCCCTTTGTGGTCTGTAGAGGTACACCGCTTTGCTCCTTGGTGTCGACCAAATCCTATTCCTTCTTCCTACATGGTCTCCACCCAAGTTGGTTTGTGACATGAGGTAGAACCTGAATCGAGTCACCTGATAGCCCAGGGGTTAATAGAGAGTGAGTGCTCATTGTGCTTGCATAAGAGTTGTAAAAGTGGTCAAATGCTCCAATATCTTGCATGTTGACGTAAACATGGAGTGATGGATGAGGCTCAAAAAAATAATGGCTGTAGAGCTTGTCCTAACCATATTTTTCTAGCAAAGTATTTTTGCAAGGGTCATAAATTTTGCACCTTGGAGGATCTCAACTATATTTCACTTGGTAAAATACCCTTGGAGGGCCTACCAACAAGAAGGGGTCATAAAATTTTCACTTTAGCTCGGATTGAGGAGCTGTACAAGGGAAAGTTGCTCAAAATTTTATGTTCTATTTGATGGTAGCCTTTAAAAAAATTATTCAAAGAAGTATAAAAGCATAAAATTTGGAACAATAGGTGAGGTTTCCAACATGTATTTTCTTGAAAAGTTAGATTGGTTTATTTTGGTAAGATTATAGTCCATAGCTCCTATACCTAGAGTGATTCATGGATGAAAAGGAGTGCATCAATCTTATTTTATTTCTTTGAATGATGCATAGCTTTTGCATGTAATTATTCATCATAGAGAAATCAATTGAGTAAAGGCAATGTCTATATACCATATGATTTACTGAGTAAAGTCAACGAGATCTTGTGTCAACCCAAGGTATATGTATAGAGAAATCAACTGAGTAAATTGTGTTAGCCCAAGGTGAGAGGTGTAGATCTCATTTTTTGTGTTAGCTCTCAAAATCACTGACTATGTGTCAAAACCCTAAACCCTTTTTCTACAGCTCCCCTATATGGGTATCTCAGATTCCTTGGACTCCATGTTTAGAGTAGTGTGTTAGATTTTTAAAATCTAAGAGTCACAATGTGCTAGGAGTGAATTATGTAGCCTAGGAATGTGTTTCCTTTCTGTTACTATTTCAGTTTCAGAACTTTTGTGTGAGCTTCCTTCAATTAGTGGGCTTGCAAGGCTTGCTGAGTGTTTTGTGAGGGTTGTTTAGTGATCTTTTAGTTTCAATTCTATGGATTGGGTGGAGAAGGATCTATTCATTTTTAAGTTTCAAAGGTGCTTTAAAGAGAAAGTGCTTGAAAAAGAAGGCTTCATTGTAGCTCAAACACTGCGCTTGCAGAAGATCTAAAAGAAAATTGAAGGAGCCAAATAAAATTGGCAGGAGGAGCCTCCGAGGAGGGGCCGCGATATCGCGGCCTCCTGGGAGGCTGCGTCGTTGGTCCTTGATCTTGGGTTCTTTGAGAATTTTTCTGATCGAGTCTTGGCCACAAGAAAAAGAGGTTGAAATTAGAAACTCACGCAACAAATACATAAGGTGTAATATCCGTTTCAGAATGTAAAATACTTATAATAGTAGATCAAAAATCTCTCTCCACACTCTATCTTGGAACATCACATTTTGGCATATCTAAGCTTGGAAGTGAAGAGGTACACCCGACATGTGGCAACTCTTCATATCTGTAATCATTAAACTATGCTAAAATATATCTAAAGTACTATTCGGTTAATATCAAAAAGTCACTGCACACCCAGTGGATAGGAATTTGGAACAAATTCTTGACCTAAACCCATCAAGATGTTTTCATCATAATATCTTAATGCTTTCCATGTATGCTCTCATCATGATGTAATCATCACATCAATCTAAGACTTTGCTGGACATAGAGTAAAGAGCTTGGTGCAGTACCAAGATTTACACTATTCCTACACATAGCTGCTTACATATTGTACAAGAAAATATTTTGAACCCAGCCTTATTGTATTTGATAACAAATTTGAAACTATTTACAAAATATAAACATCACTGTATATCTATTTCTATGTTGAAAAAGTATGCATTGTTAGCTCAATCTACCCCTTCTTCATCTTTTTCAATTACAAAATTTGCCCCACTTTAGAAGTTGGTGCACTGATTTTCTCCCATAGTTTAGATGTCCTAAACTCTTCTCCTATGAATTGGGACTCTCCCAAATCAAACATAAAAGCTACTAATATAATCTACTTTGATTTCTACTCTTCATATAACTCTCTCTACAGGACCTCCAACTGCTCCTGTAATATAGTTACCCTCACAAATGTAACTAGCAGAGTCTCTTTTATGTTGGACCACATTTTAGTCATATAATCATATAATCTTCTCTTCAATTCCTCCACACTCTTGCTGCTCATGAACATACCCTCTATCTCAAGTATATCCTCATCATTCATGACCTTGATCTGAGTCTCTACCTCTGTTAGTGCATCCACCCTTGTAAAATTGTACTCTCGATGGATAGTTTTGAATTTCCCTCCATCAATACATTCAATTGTTTAGTTTTATTGCTTTTAACATCTATTAACCACTTTTGTACGTCCTCAACCATACTAGTTTTTGCAATCAACAAACTTTTGTGTCTTTTCTCTGATTTCTGAATTCTCTTGTTGCAATTCACCCACAATTCTCATACTAGTTGCTTCCCCACAATTTACCCACAATCCTCATACTAGTTGGTTCCCTTTCCTAGGCTTCCTTCTATTGTTGCAGCAGTTGATTCTTCTCTTGAGTCCACCTTGCTTTTTCCTCTGTGAGTTGCCTCACCTCAGTTTGTAGTCTGGTTATTTTATCATGCACATGCTTTTTAAAATTTTCATGTCCATCCCTGAAAGATATGTGCACTTGTCTTTCTTTTTTCAATTGTTCCATAGTCAATTGCTCTTGTTGAGACTTCATCCTTTGTTGATGATGAAATGTGATCAAAACATTAAAAGAAGATACAATTTGACTCACTGCCCAATCCACCTATTGTTCAAAAATTTCCTCAGTTACCCTTGATGCTGCATGCATACTCTAAAAATTCTTAGGAATATTCAAAATTGGAATTTGCTAATGCTACACTTCTTCTCTTCCTGGTGGTGAAGGGATTAAGATAAAATTTTGGCATTCATTACTTGCTCTTGTCCCCCTATCCCACAAGTTTCTCTTCACATTCCCTTTCTCATTCTCCTGCTCTAATAATAATGCATCCTTCCCTTTGGTAGGTGACTCTGAAATTTCCATCCCCTTCTCCTCCTTGGTTTCTAATTTGGGATTCCCTTGTTTGAATTCCAACTTGATTAATCATCTTGTAGGGTTAGTACTCTAGGGTGGAGATGGCGAAACATCTTCCAACAATTTTAACCCTCTTGTAGGACTACTCAATGTCCTTGTCTATGTATCCAAATTCTTTCAAAGCGGCCCTTTCCTCTTCTGTGAGTGGTATTCTATTTGGGCTAGCTACATCATTTCCTCCTTTCAAGCATCATTCTGGCCATGTAACTATATTTACATACTCAAAAAGTCAAGCCAGCCTCTGTCTGAGCTTTGTGTAATAGTTCTATGTTTCTCCTTACCTAAAACTTTTCCCATTATTCTAGAATGTCCTATTCTTGCCCAATTACATTTGCATCCGATTTCTAATGACATAACTAGTGAGTAATTGGATTCTAACATGTAGTCATATTTTATTGAGAAACATTATGCACTCTAGAAACCATAAAAGCTGCTTTTGCCTCACTATACTTCTGTAATTTTTAATCATGTAATAGAGCCTAGTTGTCTAAGGCATCCCAAATTCAACAACCATATGTTGTGAAGTTTATTTCATTTATGATCTCTTAGGGGCATCCGGATACCATGGGCAGCTAAATACCTGGGACACCACCTGCTCTGTCACTTGAACTCTTGGTACTACATAACACCCCGATTCTTGTAAACGAGTGAATTGCTAGTTAGTCTGCATGTTAATTTGCCACTTCCACCAATGGCAGTTGTGGTAGCCTTCTAGCTCCATCTTCTTTAACCAGACTGAATTTTCTAATACATCATCAATCAAGATAAAATTTAAAGTCCACAAATGGAGAAGATTCGATGATAGCATACTAACTTACTCGCTTCCCCCACTTTCGACTCGACCACTTGTTCCTCGAGCTCTTCCAGCTTTTGTGTTTATGAACGCAATGTTTTGGACGGTCCAAAAGCCACCTTTCTTTTTTCCATACTTTTAGATTGTGCCTTAGAATTAGAATAAAGTCATGCTTGCATTGTCTGTGATAGGTAGTGGTCTATTTGTGTGCACTTGTTGAGTTTTGAATCAGTGAAATCAATTCTACATGTGCTCCCACAGATTGATTGAGATGGTGGTGAACTGATATAGGGAATCAATTGTGTGATACTTAAACCATCTCTTAAAATTGACCCGCATGTCCAAACTGTCGCTCCACTAAATACGGACTACTACCTTCTCCATATTATACCAAGATACTGCCCCGACTAGAATTTTTAATTACGGATCCTATGACAATTGAGCCGTTGGTTCACATACTCCTATAAATGGCTTCATGCGAAATCTGTTAATAGGTGTTTGGAACCTACTACCATGTAGATCCGTGATCCAAAAAGTCCCCTGTTTATACCAGATCTCCCACTCGAAACAACTTAAACTTAATGTTCTAGTTCACCCACACTTTACACCGTTCTTGGATGACTTCTGACTCTGAATTCGATCTTCCTCGAATCACAGTAGTTGCTCTTGCCAAAGCTATGTGAAGATAGTGGGAGAGAAGGAAGGAGTCTCACTTGCGGCTTTCTCACATACACAATGGGGGAATACACACAAAGGTGGAGGCTGAAAACAGTTTTCCTCTTCTTAGTTGTGAAAGCCAAAAGAACTCTAGTACAAAGAGATAGAAGAACCCTATATGTGGGTCTCAAACCAAAATTAGCTAACTAAGGTGGCATGCTAACTGAGGCATGAACTAGAGTACATAAGGATAGCTGTCATCCAGCTATTATTCATGTTCGGTGTACCAACCGCATATGCAGCTAACAAGTCGGTGACATAAATGCACAACGGTCACCCTGGCATATCACGAGTGGAGCTCGATATCTCAACAAGCTATACAGATTCTTTTGGGCTCATCTTTTCCATCGCAATAAAAAAACTTGATGCTATGAACTCCATTGGGACAACTGCCTCCAAGGTGTATACCAATCGGAATGGTGTCATGCCCATAGTTACCTTAAAGGCCACTCTGTATGCCCATAACATTGAGTCAAGCTTCATACCCTAGTCCTTTTGATTCTCTGATGCAATGATCTTTAAGATCTGCTTCATGGTTTTGTTGTTGCTCTCCACCTCTTCGTTTCCTTGCAAATGATACATCGTGGCCATTTTATGCACTACCATGTGTACCTCCCTCAGTTGTTTTACTGTGGCAGTCAAAAAATGAGTTCCTTGTTCCGATACTAATTCAATTGGGCACCCAAACCCTGTGATGATGTTATTGTATATAAACTTTACTGTACTGGCTAATATATTGTCCTTGAGTGCCTATGCCTCTACCCATTTGGTTGAGTAGTATGTGGCCATCACCACATGTTTGTTTCCCATATACTACACTGTTGGTCTAAATGGTCCCATAAAATCTAGACCCCACTTTTGGAAAGGTTATAATGGAAGAATTTAGTTCAAAGGCATCCTATCTGCATTCACTAGATGACCTCTGGAAATACCAACATTGCTTTGTGAATTCGTGTGCATCCTTGATAACTGTGGGCCACCACAATCTCGCTTGGAAGACATTTTTTGCCTTAATTTCTCCTGCAAAGTGGCCACCTTTGATACCCCCTAATGTGCCTTCGTTAGGAATGCATTCTATTCATGTTTTGGTACACATCACTGTAGCAATTGATTCGCCTGTCAGCAATATAACATACCAACAATTACCACAAATGGTCGACTCTTTAGTGCCATCCTCTTCCTCTGATCCAGGGACATGTCTTTTGTGAAAACCCCATCCATCAAAAAACTGTATCATGTTATCATACCAGTACATGCCTCGAATGGGTTCTACTATAAACAAATCTGCATTCAGTAAATCATCTAGAATGCCTTCCAGATGTACTTCTCTCAATTCCAACCTACTCAGTTAGTTTGCCACCAAATGCTGGCTTCCTAGTGTATGCACCACTGTGTAGTCAAATTCTTGCAAGAGAAGGATCCACCATGCCAATCTTCATGTTGGTTGCACTTGTTTACTAGGTACAACAATACTTGATGATCTACATGAAATACGATCTTGTTTCCCAATAAGTAATGATGGAATTTCCCAAGGGAATAAACCATTCTGAGGCCTTCTCTCTCTGTGATTGAATAGTTCCTTTCCGCACTGGTGAGTGTTTGCCTTGCATAGTAAACTGGCCGATACCATCCTTTGCATCATTTTTGCATCAATACTACACTGATGGCAATGTCCAATGCATCCAAACTCCAATCCTGTGGCTATAGTACCAAGGCAACTACCATGATCTTTTTCAACAACCAAAATGCTTCCTCCATTCTGGCCCCCAAATAAATGGAGCTTCCTTCTTGGTCAACTTGGTGAGAGGCTAGCAAGCATACGACAAATACCTGTAGAAAATGATTGTGTGACTTCACTTGACCCACAAATCTTTGTAACTCCTTAACATTCCAAGGGACCTTGGCATTCTGGATGGCTTCCACTTTTTGGGGATCAATTGCCATTCCCTCTTCTGAAATAATGTTACCTAATAACACTCCTTTCTTCACTGCAAATGCTCCCTTTGCTGGGTTCAAGCTCAACTTGGTGCTTTTGCACTTCTCAAAGCACAGCCACAACTAATCTAGGTGCTTAACTTTCCTTTTGAACACATTGAAGTCATCCACGAACACCCACATGAATGTGCTCAGATACGGTTTAAAGACCTTCTGGATCCATGACTCGAACATTGGTCGTGCATTCTCCAATCCAAATGTCATGATATTGCAAGCGTACACTCCTCGTCTGTGACAAACGTTATTTTATATTTATCTTCCTCAACCATCTATATCTGATTGTACCCTCTAAAGCCATCTAGAAAACTATATAGTTCATGCACTACCACTGCATCTAGCAACATGTCACAGAAAAGAAAAGGAAATGGACCTGTGATCATCGCTACATTTAGCTTCCTGTAATCCATGCATATCCAGAGCTTCTCATTTTTCTTTGGCACAATTACAATTGGTGATAGACATGTTACTTTATCTGTCATCTTATTTTTCACTTGTTTGCAAAACTTGAGGTCATCCGATACTGCTACTAAATTATGGGCTTGACATCTTTCTTCAAGTTAATACAGTGAAGATAGGCTTGTCATCCTCTGGTTCAAATCTCTTCTCAGCTGCTAGATCTTTTGACGTCATTATGTGCACTTTCATAACAAGTTGTTTCTCCCTACTTTTCTGCTGAAAGATTGCTTCCACGTCTATCTCAAACAGAGTGATCATGGATGGATTCACATCCTAGAAATTCTTCTCTTCCTCACCGTCGAGTTTCGTTCCCACATTCACCCCTTGGGCCATAACAGATCATTGTTTTTTCTACAGAGTTGTACTCAAAATCATCTGCATCTTCAGCTTGTTTCTTCCATTTCATATGTAGATCATCAAAGATCCCTAATCTTGTTTCACCCAAGTTACCTTAAACCAAGGCCTTCCCACCAACATAGTGTAATGCACATCTTCTTCCTCCATCTATAGGATAACAAAATTAATAATGGAACACCATGCCCTGCATGCATATCAAATGATTCCATATTATTCCTATTGTTGAATCCTCCTTCAATCCACCATGTGAACCTGAAATGGGGCAAGGCTCTAGCTCGAAAAGTCCCAACTACCTGAACATATACTGGCAGAATGTTGACTTCAAATCCCCTATCTAGCAACATACCTATCAGATTCTGGCCCTTGGTATTGAACTAAAATCCTGAGGTTGGAACTCTAGGTGAGGGCACATCAAATCCGCCGGTACCATCTAATCCAAGTACTCAGGTTCCGCCCGACATATGATTGGTGCTTCCTTCCCTAAGTGACTTGGTGGTTAAAATTCTTGAGGTTGGAACTCTAGGTGAGGGCACATCAAATCCGCCACCAGCCTCTTTCTCACTTTTAGGACCATCGGTAATAGGCGCTCCACTGGAATCTTTACTTCTACCTTCTTTAGGGCCGTCAACAATCCTTTGAGAACTTATCCAGTCTAGGGGTCTTGTCCTAACTCTACACTATAGGATTCACTTTTGGATCCTTCTCTAGCTTCGCACTTGCTCTAGGTAGAGAGAATCTTGCTTCCCATTCTGACATGATTGAATGTTGCCGCCCTTGTAGTTGATCATCCACTTGCATTTTCTTGAGTTGCTTCAACATTGTCATCCGAATCTCCTCTTGGTCCTTCCACTTCAGATGCTTCTCCTTCTATGGTTGCACTTCCTCTGTAGGTTCTCAAACTGGAACCTTGTGAGAGATCTCAACAACGAAAGTGAAACAGAAGAGGGAGAGAGAGAGAGAGAGAGAAAGCCAAAAGAGAGCCACATAAGTTTTGGTGGGTGCAGAACACCCTAATCTATCATCCATATATATATGTGTTTGAGTATTGTACATAATTAAAGTTAAGACATAGTGGCCTTTAACCCCCACAACCTCCCACTTAAGGCCAATGTGCCTTCAAGGGAGAACAACCAATGAGCATACTATCCAATGCCCATCAATACATGACAATACTCAAACCGCTGACTAGGTAGACTCTTCGTCAGCATATCTACAGGGTTATCATATGTATGAACCTTGACAGCTATATAGAAGGTATCCCATGAGGATGGCAATGGACATAATGGAAATATTGCCTTAGTTTACACATCAAAATTCATCTTCTGAGCCTGAAGTTGGCTGAAAATAATATTGAATTCATTCAAGTGAGAAGCAATGGAGACTCCTTCCTTCATTTGCAGCTCAAACAACCTCTTCATGAGGTAAACTTTATTAGAGGCAATTTCCTTGTCATAAGTGGCTCATAATTTCTTCCACAAATCTTCCGTAGTATGCTCATTTACCAATTTAAAATAAACTGACTCTGCAAGATGAGGTCTAATATAGTACACTTTGCTAATGCATCTAACTCATTCCAAACATCCTTGAACATACCTGCAGGCTTAGCTTCAATCCTTGCCAAGGGTTTAATCTACTTCTTTTGAATAAGCACATTCCTTATCTATTCTTTCCACAAGGAAAAGTTTGTCCCATCAAACTTTTAAATGTTGAAAAACTCCTTCTCAAACATAGAAGAGGATGCCATGATGCAAATAAAGCAAAATCCCAAATGCTACTACCTGGAAGAGAGAAATGACACCAAATACCAGGTGCACCCAAATATGTTTGCCACAATGGAGGGAAATATCACAAAAAATGAAGAGCTCAAAGCATGAAAATGCATATGACTCATGTACATATACTATGCATCCATATGAGCAAATCTAGCCCAAAAGAAAATGTCAACCTACAATGACAAAACAATGGTAAACCCAATGCCAATAAGAGCTAAGTGCCTCAAGCATAAACACCATCCATGGGCATAAGCATCAATGATGTCTCATCCAAGAGAGCATAGCACTATCAATGCATCAACTACAATGAGTCAAAGCTGTCCCTCAGCATAAAAGAGCATTTGTGTGCTAAACGTCCATGAATAACCACAAGGAAACTTGGGCCTATCAGCACATCCAACAAGGATCGCAATGCATCCAAATGGCCTATAAAGCATCCATTGAACCTTTGAATGGATTTTTGGCAGAGGAATAGACGATTCGACGTCTTAGAGAGATGAAATTTCTCCAAATCTCCACGAAATGGTGCAAGAGCTGGCAGATAGGGGTTTTTGGGCCTCTGAAACGCAATGGAATAGACGGTTTTGGAAACCGTGGTCCTAATCACCAGGTCCAACACACGGGCCAAAAGACGTTTTTGCAAATAGACCTATTTGTAAACACCACCGAAGTGTGAATTATGAGCAAGATAGAAGTTTTAGGACCTCTTGAGTCCACCGGAACTAATAGACCTGTGAATGGTTGCTTCAAAATTGAGTTCCAACACACTGAGAAAAATCCAGCTCAAAGGTGACCCAAGAAACTCCCTTGTACGCTTAAGTAATTAGGCTACATGGATTAGCAACACGAGCTGCCATAGTGGCTCCACAAGAACCTGTCCCTAAAAAGGTGACAGACCCACAAGAACCTGCCATTATTTCTACACCACAAACATCTTAGGAAAGCACCAATCCCATTGCAAGAACCGCAGAAAGTTATTGGATTTCCTCTAGATTCAAGTATACGGTGAGCTTCAAGCTGTTCTACAATTAGTTGAAGAAGGCACTCAACTAAAGCAATTTGATACTAACGAACTTGCAACATTGCATCTACAGGCTTCAAGAACGCTCTTTACAGATGCACTGAGCAAGTACACGGCCTAGAGGGATGCCAGATACTCTGAGTATTAAAGTTTCCAGTCCATCGCCTGTGTAATTGGTCTAGGTGAAAATAGAAAGTTAACCTCGTAGATGAAAATAGGGTATGGTCAAGTTCACATCGTCATTCAATGAAAGGGAGTCCTCGCCATCTGTTGAAAATTCCTCCACTTCACAAGGGTTCAGTACATCCCAACTAGGTGACTAGAATCCATGAGGAGCACTAATAGTCAGGCAAGCACCTCATAGTGCTACGAAAGCCTTAGGAAAGTTCTTGACTATTTCAAAAATTATACAAGGGGGGATGCAACAATAGCAATGCCTAGATTAGTCAAGGGATCATAGCTCAAGGAAATAGATAGACTAACGGGAAACCCCAATATATGAGGGACTAGCCAAGACCAAAAAATTGGATCTTACTTTGTGTAAAAAGAAAGACAAACATGTGTACATCGATGAAAAATTCACAAAAGAGGAAGAAGAGGATTTGAATGCACTATTGATGGAATACAAGCATTGTATGGCTTGGTCCTATAAACAAATGAAAGGAATCTCTCCTGAAGTTGCAGCACATACCATACTAATTAGGAAAAAATCCAAACATAAGTATGTGGACCCTATAGGACAAATCCAAAATATGGCACCCATGTCTTTGAAGAACTTGAAAAACTACTAGATGCCAGTTTCATTTATAGATAGAGCATACCGCCTGGGTGTCACCAATTTTGATTGTGCTGAAGAAGAACAAGAAGCTTAAAATACGTGTAAATCTCAAGAACATTAATGTAGCCAAAATCATAGATCACTACCCCTCGGAACCCAAAAGTGATAGAGAGAGTGAAAACATTTTGAAAAGGTTGTCACTGTCTCGAGCCTCACTTGCAAGTTTCGAGGGTGTTATTCACCTACGGTTGTGTTGTTGCTCATTGTAGCGTAGGTGTTCACAAGCGTAGCACAGGTCCCCGGGTCGCATTCTAGTGAAAGGTGTAGGGTAAAGCATGGAAAGCAGATCTCTTGCATGATTAGAAGGATTGATGGAGGTTCTCACCTCCATGGGAGTTCAATGGTTTCGAAGGGAGTTGCAAGGTTTAGAAGGGGGATAGGGTTGAGAAAGCTAACTAGGACTTCCATGGTTTAGAGAGGAGTTCAAGGTTGAGAAGTGGAGAGTTAGTCTCCTTCATGATTTCACAAGGTAAAGGGTTGAGAAGGAGGGTCAAGGGAGGAAGGGGGAGGATCAGGAGGAGGAAGGAGTAGGAGGAGGAGGAGGGAGGAGGGGGAGGAGGAGGGAGGGGGAGGAGGAGGAGGAGGAGGAGGAGATGGGAGGAGGGAGTGCAAGGGTAGGGGCATGCTAGAACATGATAGTGTATGGGAGCATGGACACAAAGGAGATCAATCATACAAATAGAAAAGTGAATTGAACAATGAATCCCAAACAGTCTAATCTTCTTTCCATTGAGAGATATTTATAGATGTTGATCTCTCTCTCTCTCTCTCTCTCTATATATATATATATATATCTACCCATGCTAGAACATGATAGTGTATGGGAGCATGGACACAAAGGAGATCAATCATACAAATAGAAAAGTGAATTGAACAATGAATCCCAAACAGTCTAATCTTCTTTCCATTGAGAGATATTTATAGATGTTGATCTCTCTCTCTCTCTCTCTCTATATATATATATATATAATCATACAAATAGAAAAGTGAATTGAACAATGAATCCCAAACAGTCTAATCTTCTTTCCATTGAGAGATATTTATAGATGTTGATCTCTCTCTCTCTCTCTCTCTCTCTCTCTCTCTCTATATATATATATATAGAGTCTCTCTCTCTCTCTCTCTCTCTCTTTCTCTCTCTCTCTCTATATATATATATAGAGTCTCTCTCTCTCTCTCTCTTTCTCTCTCTCTCTATATATATATATAGAGAGAGAGAGAGACTCTATATATATATATATATAGAGAGAGAGAGAGAGAGAGAGAGAGAGATCAACATCTATAAATATGTCTCAATGGAAAGAAGATTAGACTGTTTGGGATTCATTATTCAATTCACTTTTCTATTTGTATGATTGATCTCCTTTGTGTCCATGCTCCCATACACTATCATGTTCTAGCATGCCCCTACCCTTGCACTCCCTCCTATATATATATATATATGTATGTATGTATGTATGTATGTATGTATGTATGTATGTGTATGTATGTATGTATGTGTATGTGTGTGTATATACATATATATTGTATATGTATGTATGTAAGTAAGTATGTTTGTATAATATACATATGTATATATACATACATATATATATATATATAAAATACACACACACACACACACATATATATGTATGTGCATGTATATATATACAAATATATACAAATTCATATGAGACTTCTCATTGGAACATCTTTTGTAGGGGACCTCAATGGTGGGACCTCTTTTGTAGGAGAACTCTTGGGTAAGAGTCTCGATACTTTTTGTAGGGAACCTTTGGGGATTCTACACATTTTGTAGGGGACCTCAAAAAGTGTAACCTTTTAGTCTTTCTCTCTCTAGTCTTAGTATTTATATCTCTAGATCCTGATTTTGCAAGTATGATCAGATCTTTTCTAGAGAGGATTTTGGCTATCCTCATCCTTTTAGATTTATCATACCATCTATCAAGATCAAAATATTACAAGCGAAACTTTGCTGCTACTCTATGCACATAATGATCTCATCTTCATTGCTCTAGATTGTGCTTCTGGCCCTTGTTACCACAGGGTCAACAGCCACTAGTGCCCTTCTAACATGATCTTCTCTTACTCCTTTTCTTGAATCCTCCTCTAGGATCAATATGCTTTTTAGTTCATCAAACTTGATAGTTGTGCATCTAGAGGCACAGCCACTCTTAGGCTCTCATAGCATGGCAGTAGACTTTGAAGTATTGGTTAAACAAACTCTGTATCATTGAGGATTTTCATCTTGTTTAGATGATGCAGCAATGCACCTCCATCTCTCATATGGAGATTGCTAGTTGTGTCTTCAAATTAAGATGATTGACCAATGTCTTGCCTTCATACATGGACTTTGTGTAGTCCACATATCTAATGTATCACTTGGGCAAATATAGTATTCTTTAGACATACTATAAAAAAGTTCATTACTTTGGCATCCTTCACTACTTGTGTTGCATTATATGATGGAGATGGCACTTTCCCATCAACAAGTTTCCATAAGTTCCTTCCCACAAATAGATTCTTTATCCAAAATTTCCAAATGTGAAAGTTATTCCCATCAAACACACTAGTGTCCGGCACACAAAATTTTGCCACCCATTGATGTCATTTTGGTGATGACTCAAGCACTTGTGCACACCGATGCTTGATCCCACCGCCCACCTAGCTACCCAAAATTGACAATTGTGCAATGCACCATGAAGAGCTAGATGTGCTCTCTATTTTGGTTTAAAATGCTCTAAATTTGCAATTTTGAAAAAACAAAATCTCCTCTAAAGTTTTATTCCTTGTTATGGCAAAGATTAGGCAAAATTGGGTCTTTTATTACCAAAAAAGTTTTGCCTTAGAAGAGAGAATGAAGATCTTGAAGACTTTGGAGAAGTCCTCCTCTATACCACTTTTAGATCTTGGTGAGGCAAAGATGACCTTTTGGTGATGGAGCCTTGGGAATTTGAAGCCTCCACTTGAGGAATTTGCACCTTGTGAGTTCAAAAGAGCCACTATTCAAAATTTTCACCTAAAGTGCACTTGCACCCATAATGTGAGGACTTGGACTTGAATCCATAACCTCCTCATAACATCAAATACTGACCACGAAGGGTAGACTTCCTCACATGGGGTTCAGAGGGAAAAGGTTAATTATAAAGAAACTTTTGGCTTGGACTTAACAGAGAATTTTTGAAGAGTACTCTAGGTTTGGACTTGGGAAAATTTTTCTCATGAAATGTGTTTTAAGTGCCACCCCCATTTCTCCTCTCCTCTCCTTCCCTTTCATGTCCATTCTGTTGCCTCCCTTGCTTACTCACATTAACATTTCTTGTCCACCTCCCTAGCTTCTCCTTCTCTTCCTCTCCAACCCCTTCTCTTCCACTTCCAACGTCTCCTTCATCTTCACTGCTCTGCGAGCAATTTGGCCACCCAAGCTACTTTCTTCAAGCTCCTCCAAATAGTGTCATTGCCATTCTCTACAAGTCCTTCACTTGTAGTTGCACAACCTCTCACAGCTCTCTCCTTCTCGAGCCTCCTCTGTTTTTGGCCGTTTGCCACATGGTTCTACTACACAACTTCTACTACTACTATTGGGTCACCCTCTTGAGCCTTCTCTATTGCTGGTTGTTTGCCACATGGTTCTACTACACAGCTTCTTCTACTACTATTGGGTCACCATCTCTACTTGCACTTTCTATTTGTTGGCACAATCCTTCTTGGCTATTTGTGGCTATTCACTTTACTCCTTTAGTTTGAATTGTTCTTAGTTCCCTCTACTCAACTTCTCTATAGATCATTTTTAGCTTGTCAGCTATCGCTCAAGTCTTCAAGTCTCTTCCAAGATTCCATTGAGCTTCTCATGGATGGCAATTTGTGGGCTTTCTTTCTTGAAGCTTGTGCCTTTCTCCAACTCTCTTGCAACTAGTTTGTTCGATCTTTAGTTGCTTTCTTTTCCTTGCTTATGTGCCATCCGATTGTTGATTGTTCGTGGCTTCTTTACTGTAGCCTATTATGTCCTTGCTAAAAATTGTTTATGTAGACTTTCTTTTTTAGCTTTCCTTTTCAAGCTACTTGTCTGCCTTGCGAGCTTCTCTAAATCTCTCTATTGGAGCTTGCATAGTTTGAGTGATTTATCGTGTTGTGGCTCTAGTTCTTTAAATTGGAGTTGTTGAATTGGGACTGCTGGAGCAACATTGGGAGCTCGAGGATACCGTGAAGGATTGGGATTTCTCAATAATTAGGGTGCCTCTGTCCTCACAGGGATGGGATTGAGACTTGGCACTTGTGGAGGATTACCAGAATTCAAGCGACTACATTCGAGCAAGGTGACAATTCAAGCGAGGACTTTCATAAAATTGACATTCTAGTGTGATGATTTATTTTCAAAAAGTAGCATGCATTGCTTACTTTTACAGTTGTTGTCCTACCCATGATATTGTGAGGAATCAATTGTCTTACATACAAGCTTAAAATGTTTGGCAATGTTTTTGCAAGAGTCAAGGAAGAAGGAGGGGTAGAAGAAAGGGGTCAGAGTATGTGTTTTTCTTGTGAAATTTTCAAGGCAAAAAATATGTATTTTTTGCATTCTGTATATGAGTTGTGCATTGCGATTTGAGTTTCTATTAGTTTGAATACTTTTGTGGGTTCGAGATGAACCCCAAAACAAGTGGTGTTGAGCCATGTTCCCATGCCTGCACCACTAGGCAGCCACCATCATTGCCACCTCATCCCTTGACCACTCCACCATCATGGCCATTCGACGCGACCATCTACCGCCCCCCACAATTAGCACCATTGCCACCAACTCACGTCTCAGTGCCATCGTTAATGCTCTTCGATCCCCTCACTCCCTTGCTTACATAGCCCCACCACACACCCTAAGGCACTGGGCCATACCTCGTATGCCAAGTCATGTGCATCTCATGTGCCGCGCCCTTTTGGTCTTTGTTTTGCTACTCTGTAATCCTCCACGACATCTTAATTGTCTCGTCGTCTAAGCCCCATCACCTACCATGCATCTGTCGGTTGATAAACCTGCTCCATTTCAACTCGAGAACCCCATCCCTCTTCACCTTGTCCTTGCCTCTAAAGACCTACATCATGGCCATCGGCACACCTCTGCGCATAGGCCCTATAGTTTGCACTACCCTCTGGGCACCCATGTCACCTCACCGCCAAACACCCCATCGTTCCTCCTCTAACCATCTTGGGGCTCGTACCCTTCACAAAGCCACACACACACTGGCAGTCACAGAGAGAGAGAGAGAGAGAGAGAGAGAGAGAGAGAGAGAGAGAGAGAGAGATACAACTAACCATAGGTTAGAGTTACGTTAGTAACCATAGTGAGGTAGCCATTTCAAACTAATCCTTAAGCTAGTCAAAACTAGCTATAGTCAGTGCATTAGGTTAGGTTAGCCCACACAAAAAAAACACAAACACAAGAAAAAAAAGAAGGGCTTTTATTAATATTTGCCACATGTTTGCCTCTATTATATGGGCCCATATCTTCCCCATGTTTGCCCCTACTTTAAGGGCCCATATCTTGGTCATTTGGAGGCCAAATTGCACTCGGATCAAACCCAGATTGCACATTTGCAAAGTTATATTTTTGGGTCTACAAAGCTCAAAATCAATTGCAAACTTCATAGTCATATGTAGCCACTTGAAGACCACAAATAAGCATTGTGTATGCACCATAGATTAGAAAGAAGGCTAGCACCTACCTACTACTGAGAACTTTCTTCTAGTCTTGACTTTTTCTAAGAATTCAACCTCTCCCTGTTGACAAGCAACATGGAGGACCAATGACACAATGTAGAAGTATTAGATGATGATGCAGATGCCAAAAATTTCTTCAATCAACGGTGTGACAACCAAAACAACAACAAAAGGAGAAGACACTTTGGTAAATTGGAAATGCCAAAGTACAATGGATGAGGAGATCCTGGAAGATTCAACATGTTGTGTTTGTGGCAACCAACTGGATGAAACAGAAGCAGCCTGCTTTCCCATGTCATTGACCGATGAGGCCTTGGAATGCTATCTAGACCTCTTGTAGAGGAAAGCGCCATATGGGCACTTCTATCCAAGTAATTCACAAGAAGGTTCCAAATCGAGAGGCTTCCCTCCAAGTTGGGAATATGCATATGTGCAAAAAAAAGAAAGTATGAACATATTTAAGAGAATGAAGAGACTGATAGCCAAGTGTGTTCCATGTCTTGATGATAAGTACTTAATTGCATCATTCATTTTTGAACTGAAGAAGTCCTTTTGTAAAGAAATGAAAAAAGTCTACAACTATGCACATTTTAGTGATGCTCATGAAGCTACAATTGACATCAAGGATGGCACGACCAACTCTGACAATGATAGTGATGACCATAAATCAAGTCATCTTGATAATAAATCTTCCAAGAATGGAAGCACTTCCACCAAGGATTGCACCATTAAGGATCGATAGGAAGCCATGGTCTTAAAAGTGAAGGAAGAAATGATACACGCCATAAAGGAAAACCTGCGAGTCTCTCAGCCACGACATTACCCAAGAAGAGAGAATGTATGGTGTCCACACTGTATGGCCAACCACTTGGCAAATGAGTGCCCTATTATATGATTCTTGGCAACATACAAAAAACTTACTATTGGGGATGACTCATAAGTCCATGCAAGTCAGCAATGATTCAATGAATATCTGGCAAAATATAAAGAGAAAACCTATTATTCAATAAATAGTAAATCCATACAAGTTATAAATGATTTAATAGAGATACAAAACGGGAAATGTTGAAATGTCTACACCTTGAGGTAGTCACTCAAAATTATGTAAGGTAGCATGTGAGTTGAACGGGTTTCTTTATTTGGTAGACTTACATACAAACAACAATAGTCCCGCCCATGGTATAGAAGCTCCTCCTAGACAAATCCTTCACAAAAAACTATTTATAGCTCATCAATTTTTATGCTACCCATATGATTTGATTCATTTTGTACACAAAATGATTACATGAATAAAATGTTTAAACTATGAAACTAATAAATTATTGATCACCGTATGACTATGATGCTAACAAAATATGGATCACCTTCATATATGCATGACCATGTATATACCTGTGGGATGGATGGAGGGAACCAAGGACCCGAACTCTATATGAGAAAAATTTAAGAAAATATAGAGTTTGATAAAGTTTAGCTCTAATAAAACAAAGATAAGTACCAACTTTCTAAAGATCTATAATTTTGACACTCTAATGTGATAAATGGATTCATTCATATCATTTCGATCGTTTTGACTCCAAACATGACCATATTTGGAGTCTGATTGACCAAGTTACATACATACCAGAATATCCCACGTACTACATGGATGGTGTAGAAGGACTCATCCCAAGGTATGCAAATCAAGTAAGATCAACCATATATCAAGCACCCATCGAGTGTTTTGGATGTGGAGAAAACCACCAGATTGGAGTGTCCACACAAAGGTGGCGCAAGTTCGTTTCAACCTATGTATAGAGTTTGTGGAGTTGGCATGCATGCATGGATTGTCCACTTTGAGCATTCATGATGCATATGGACGTGCAAATATTTTCTGAACATGCGGTGCAAGTTACAAGGTTCTCACCCCTTGGAAAGGATTGGCTCGGGCAGCTCTAGGGGATCGTCATCCATTCCTAGTTCAGGTGTAACGCCACAGACTACAAACTATACTACCACAACACCATGTCCTATCAGGCTCTCGAGGACCCTGAAGTAGTCCCATTTCTCCAAGTGATTGGGCTGCACACGATCGCCAGCAGATTTTCATGCCACCTCAATCTTCGCCAGGAAATGGAATTCGTTGACAGATACAATCAGGCCACAGGCACAACCAACTGAATGCATGAAGATGGGGAGTACCATTACTACCAATTCACGGTCTAGATATAGTTTTTGTTTGATGGGCATTCGGTCTCCCTACCATTTCCCAACCATTTGCTAAGCTGCGGACCATGGAGAAAAGATTGGCTACGACACCAAGGTGCATAGGGGCGGCATCCCTATCAACCTCATCCAGAATGCGGCACTGGTCAAAGCAGCTCGGGTTGTCACTCTGCTCGCCCAAATCTAGCTTATGCATCACAGTGCGGTGCTGCCCAACTTCTTGGTGTGCCCTCACAAGCTCAAAGAGACGGACTGGTCAGACTTCTTCTATGAGGAAATCATTGGCACCTGCACACGGTGACAAAATCAACAACCCCATGTTTCTCATGCCCATCATCCATCACGTATTCGACGACAATATTCTGTAGGGGTATGGTGATCTGGCACAAGAAGTTGATTTGCTCACAACCCCCTCCGCAAGATCTATGCCAACTAAGCCCTCACCAAAACGCAGAAGGGAGGAGTAGAGCCAACACACCCAAGAGGAAGCAGCTACGAAGAGGCAGCAAGACGAAGAAGCCACAAGAAAACTACAGAAAGAGGCAGAGGCCCAACGGCTTAGGGAACATGAGGCGGCCCAGAAGTAGCGCCAAGACCTCCTCTGGCAACAAGGAAGTGGAAAGGCTACGCGTCGAAGAAAATCAAAAGAAAGTAGAGGATAATGCACGGAACGGCTCCGCCATGAGCACTGGCTCAAAAGGCCCATTGGCAAGGGGAGGAAATAATCGATATCACTCAAGAGCCACAGGAGCCCAAGTCATCGCCACATCCTCCACAACTGGTATCTTGCACGGGATAGCAGCCTCTCCAACCCTCGTTCCACCCAAATCTATATCAAACAAGTATGGAGTTTTGCACCTCTAGCGTCTACACTTCCGTGGCGGGGTACCAAGATCTATTGACAAAAGACACCCAGGACGGGCAAGAGTAGCTGGCCCTCATGGAGTCCATCACTGCCTTAACAGTTGTCGCAAGGAACATTCTTCAAAGGTGACTAAAAATTTTCATGAGACAGATCATGGTGCTGCTCCAGACAAATAACAGGCTCCAACAAACAAAAGCGGCTCTCTAAAAAGAGAAAGCAGTAGTGTAGGCCAGCGGACTCCAGGCCATTGAAATTGGCAAGAAGGTAGAACAAGAGCTACAACAAACCCAAGAGGCCCTTACATCGGCAAGCAACTCTGGATCAAGACTAAGAGCAACATGCCCGTGTCCAAGAAGAGAAGCAAACTAAGGAAATCCGGGTGCAGCAGCAGCAGGCCACACTCATTGAACAGCTACATGCTACAATCTAGCAACGTCAGCAACAAATTTTCTCACTACAAACAGATCTGCATGCAGCTTGTGCATCAAACCCTCCACAATAAGAAACAGGTTCCCTCCATGAACGGCTACTTAAGGCATCATCTCATGCCTCCACCCTTTGCTTCACCTCACGCAATGTCCATGACACTTTTCACTACTTCTTGCACACAATCTCTGTCGCCGTCCTCCACACGACATTTTTGTTGATAATACACTCACCTTGCACAACCTTGAACAGGTTTCCCGCCACACCAAGCCCATCCATTAATAGCCATGGATTATTTCCATGAAGATATTGGCCTAGATGACAATATGGATATCCTAACACTCTTTTACGGCCCCATTGTATACAATTTTATGGGGTGGACTAGAGTGTTACAGGATTCCTTAATCTTCATGGTGGACACTCCACTATTGGAACTCATTAAGCCATCTGCACTAGATGACCATCCTTACAATCCAGATATCCTATGACGAAGTCTCAAGTGGATGCAAGAGTTTGGTCGGGGTGATGCTGAATATATTTTTCATTGCCGATTTCAAGCTGGTAGTGAATGGTATCCCCCTATGGGCATAATATTTTTTTCCAATAATATCCTCCAAGCTCTTTGGAATATGATTCAAACTGACGTAAGCCAGTATGATGATTATCATGTGGCGTACCCAATAAACATATAGCTTGAAGATATGGATATGACTTGGATCCTATTCAACACTGCTCCACAGCCACCCCCTCCCTCACAGCCTGACACCGCACCTGGCCCCAACCATAGATCCACTATCATGAGTGCACACACAAGACCCCACTACATCGCCCACCTTTTCATAGCATAGCATGGATATACAGTAGTAGCCTCTCGACCAGGAGGGAACCGAAGACGTGGGTATCACTCTCACTAGTACAAAATATTAAAGTCCATGCTCTTCTCTAATGTCGAGGGGTCCGAAGAAGAAGAAGGTCAAGAAGAGGTTGATGAACCACTCCACGAAGAAGACCAGTAGCTGTAGGATGCAACTCTTGACCATGACATGTGGTATGATGCCATAACTTCTGTATGGTTGAGGATGTTGCCAATGTGAATAGGTAGAAAGGCAAGCTACAAAGCTTCCACCTCACTAAAATAGATATAATGGAAGTATGATCGCTCACCGAATTTATCTAGCTTCCGAAAGTGGCGGCATGAGAATCAACACAGAAGGGACGGATACAATAGGCCATATTAAAATCAGGTCCCCCGCACAGACATCGATGTAGGCCTCCAACCACAATGGAGGATCCCTTTTTTGAAGCACACAGCTTTTTGGCGGACATAATGTTGTGCAAGCCTAGAGAAGCGGATTGACCCCACTTATATGCTCCTATGCCACAAATGGAGCTGACCAGATTTTGAACACATTAGAGCAGCAGATCCAAACATAGCCTACAACTTTCCAAGGTTCGATTTTCCAAAAGTTGGCTGGTCCTTGGCCTTGGCAGCTCAAATGGAGCAATTCAATAATACTTTCGCCTTCATCCCAGATGATGTAGTCGTCGCCCCTATGTATTTTCTCTAACTGTTGGTCATTTTAATCTGCGACCTACCAAAGCTCGACCTACCAACAAAAGAACATCATCAACAGCTACAAACGGAGATAATCTTCAACTTGAACGAGGGACCCTTATTCCCTCAAGTAATGCGCCTCTACGTACATGTCCAACATCTTCATGGTCACCACATTCAGACCTTCGAAGATATGTTCGAGACACACTTTTGGAAGCCGCTCCACCCATTTTGTTGCATCTCCCACTGAACATTCGACTAGTACTGCATTAAGAACAATACCCTCAGGTCTAACATCATGCACCGAACATAATCTAGGGATGGATTGTGAACAAGAAGGGGGGCATGTTAACTACCGTAACTGCTAACTATTCATGTACTATAAAAGCAAGCTGAGATATAGGAGAGAGCATGAGGATTAGTATATGACATGTGCCTTGGAGCCGTGTGGGCCCAAGTGGTTGTAACATGAGGTACATGAGAGTACAAGGGTTAGCCCTCCCTTCAAAAGGTGGAATGTATATAAGGCCAAAAGTTTGACTTTGGTCTTCATTGTGTACTTGCAAGTTTTGGGAATAGAAGCTCTCTCTTTCTCCACACTCTCTCGCATTGAGTCTTCTTGCTTCCTCTTGCTGAGTTGTCTTGTGATTGCCACTCCCCCCCCCCCCCTTCTCTCCTTCCTCACATTCTCATCTCCTTCTTCCCTCTCCCTTCCTCTTTCCCCTTCCCTATTCTTCCCCTCGTGGAATCACTTGTGCATGATTCGGTAGACACTTGGGTGACACAAGCGTAAGGTTTGTGGATACAAAGCTCCCACAAGGTGTTGCTCGAGAGTAGAGTCTTTGACGGCATTCTTCCAAGATCCCCATGACACGTGAGTCATTGCTGGACTACACAATACACCTCCTTAATCTTTGTCAACTCTAACTCTTCCTTAGAATTCATGGTTTCTAGTCTTCATTAGGGGAAGCAACTTTTAGGTCCAAGGACTCATGCTCACCTAGGTCCTTTTGGTTTTCATTTATATTGGTAGGTAGATAGTATGTCTTTGTGTGGCTTCCACTCTCTAAGAACAAGGGACCATTAAGAGTGAAACAATCATGGAAGGGGGACCCAAAAGACCATGAGGGACACAAGGTCATATAATTGCAATTAAGTCCAATGAGGATACAATATCAATTTCAACTTCATTTGAAGACCAACCAAAATAGATGCCTATTCAAGAAATCACTTAAACATATGGACTAAGTAATGTTGAGGAGGACTTTAAATGGCTTGCATTTATCACTTAAAAACTCTTAAATTGAAGATCTTAATCATAAACATTACCATTACTCAACAATGATTGACTTGCATTTATCACTTAAAAGCTCTTAAATTGAAGATCTTAATCATAAACATTACCAGTACTCAACAATGATTGACTTGCATTTATCACTTAAAAACTCTTAAATTGAAGATCTTAATCATAAACATTACCATTACTCAACAATGATTGGGACTAGGTTCACAACAACTAATACCACTACTAGTCTGTAAATCTCTATTATAAATGTAGTGGACTAGATTTCATAACCTAACTCTTTATCTTAAATCTCATTTAACTATTGTTGTTCTCTCTTGGGCAGTGGTGCCAACAAAATGATGTGGAGTTTAGGGCTCGTAGATGCTAAAACCAAACCTCCATAAGAATGAGGTTCTCACTTGGGGACATGACAGGAAAAGTATATCTACAATGGGAATAAATTAAACTAGATGTCATTGTCATAGTAAAGTGTCCATACATCACCAAGCATACACATCCTCTACTATAAACATAGAAATACAACCAACTTCATCTTAATCTAGAAACGGCCAGGTACTTGCTGCAGCAAGAACCAGAGATCGAAAGCCAGTGGGAAGAGTATGATCACATCCTGCAGGCCTCCGTCGACCTTCGCACACATGACCTAGAATCCCGCACAGTGGAAGACACCTTCCACTTTCACTTTAACATTTTGAAAATAGCCTCCACCCAGTATCATGTAGACCTTACTATAACCCTATGCTCTCATTCTCTTCCTACCTTTTCTACTCTCTTGTGCCTAGTAGTTTACACTCCTCTTGGGGCACGGCTCCAACGCAACTCCTAACAAAATCCATGAGCACATTGTGCATATTTACAAGAGTATATAGGAAGTCATAAAGTGTGAAAATGTTAGCCAAGGCGGTTGACATGTCCCCCTTCCTACCGTTGATCCACCCTTGGATCAAGAGTGTGTGAGGAATGCTGGAGATTGGGCGGCTTGGATGACAAAATGGCAATCAAGTAGTCATTGCGAGATCTGATAAAATGCGAAATGTGGCTCCCAAAAATGTGTGTCATGCATGTCCTCAAACATCTAAATGTGATACGCATGGAGATTTCGGACTCCGAGGTACATGCAGATGATCTGTTGATAAGAAGGGCCCTTGTCCGGATCAAAGACTAGCTCATGCCATATATTTAAATGCCACTCTTCGATTGTTGGAGCTCTTTTGGGAATATCTCGAAGCAAAATTATTAGCAATCGAAAAAAGTATATAGAGGCTATGATTGCAGGATCCGAAACTTGGGCATATCTGTTGATGATATTCTGCACGTGATGAGTAAGGCCATATGCAATAGCCACCTTCAGAAAGTTGAAATGAGAAAATATAGTAGAGAACATTTGGGTCGCTTGCTTGCATCCTTCGGAAGAGGCTCCATTTCCATCTTTGGCGCAGATGCATATATGTGGAATGAATGCAGCACTCCCTACTGGCATTGCAATACATCTACTAGTACTTTGGCTACTTTAAAAAGGGAATCTTCCAAGCTGGCTGAGCTCTTACATCTGTTTCATTGATGGGCTGGGGTTCATCACATATCCGTCTCGGGCCTCTTTTTTATTGATAGCTTGCCACGGTCCAAAAGTTTTCTTAATGAAGCAGGGCCCGTATTTGCATTATATCCATAGTCTTTAAATCAAAACTCTACATCTTGCCCTTCCACAAGTGAGATTTGTGATATCTTCAAAAGGTCTGCATTTATGAAGCACATGGTACCACTTGGGGTCTTCAATCGGGATACCTTAAACCTTGTCCTCCTCTTCTGTTGGAAAGTGGTCTGGCTTCGTAGGAAGTGGCTGTGGAAGAGGTTCGACTGAGAACAAGGCTGGCCAGAGTATCTTTTGGACTTACTCGATGTTGAACTCAACGGGCTAATCATTATTTGGTCCTATAGGACTCTCCGTCGACCCTAGGTGAGTACTTGTGGGGGACTTTGAGGTGGAATGTTGTGCGATGTGGAAGAAGTTTGTGAAGTGGGATGAGTGGATGGAGTGAAAAATTTAAGATAAGTTTTAAAAGGAGGTGGGCAGTTAATATTAGTGGAGGGGTGGGGCAAGTGAGACGTGTCAAAATGTGCAGTGCAGGTAAAAATGACTATAGCTATATCAAATTCCTCGGTTAATTATGTGGGGTAGGCAACATGCTTGGTCTCAAAATGGCTGAAGCCTTCATCGAGCATGCATTGCATTGCCTCCAACACTTTGTTGTATAATATCAGGATACCCAAGGGGTGATACTGAGTGACATTGTTTTGTAGAAGATAGTTATGAGTCCTTTGAGGTTCCTCTCGGCCTCATTCTCGCAACCACCCAAGGTCTTCGACCACAAAATGTGAACTGCAAGCCCGCTGGGTTTATCAACTCTAGTATTTCTATTTCAGCGAAAAAAAACTAAGAACTCTTGGATACATCAATACCAACTTTTAAAATTAAGGATAACTGGGTGAAGAGGAAGGTATCTAATGTCAATGTCCTCTAAAAGTAAGAGATCGCCGCCTGGTGAATAAGGCCATTGTCAAAATTAGGTATGTGTGCCTAGAGTGGCAGCGGCGGAGAATATCTCGGAGATAGCTAGGCGAAAGCGGGTGGCCCTCCCTTCAAAATGTGACATGTATAGAAGGCCAAAAGTTTGACTTTGGTCTTCAATTGTTGAATGCAACTTTCACGAATAGAACTCTCTTTTTTTAAGAGTTGTCTTGTATTTTTCTTGCTTCTTGCCTTCTGTCCCCTCTTTGTTTTCCAAATCATCCCCTAATTTACTACTGGTGAACAATGAAGGCTTCAAACATGCTTCGGGATGATAAAGTTAACTGTAGCTACTGCGCATAGTGCAATCCTAGAAGAGAAATTGCTACAATCAAAAGAACATCTTCTAAACCAATCAAGTACATGTGCACCACAACACACCCTTTGCAATATGTCCTCTAGGGTGAAAAGGTGTGAATGGGTTACATCACATTGTTTTACCAAGTTTAGAAATTACATAGCAAGCTCAAGGGGGTTTGGATTGCTCATAAAAGAAAACTTTCAAGAAGTGAGGAATTCATATAACCATCACCATTATCCTTGCAGCCTCCATGGCTTTGAATAGCCAAATGTTCAGCTCTCCTTGATTTTCTTGTATCTTAGCCACTAACTCTAATTTAAAATTTTTGGAAAATGTATACAACCAAATGTTCAGCTCTCCTTGATTTTCAAAAATGTATACGACGAAATAGGCTTGTAAAAGAAGAAAATGACTTCCATCCATGTAAAGCTTGAAAATTCTTTTGTCTCAAACTACTAATAGATTAGTTTAGTGATCTATTACTTTTGTATTCTTGCAATAAAATATACTCATCCGACATTGTGAACTCATCTTTTGGGCCTAGTGGGGGAATAAGGCCGTTTTGAAGGCCTCCTTTCTTCACCACATTTACTTCGACAAACAATCTCCAATGTGTATATTCCCACCTGTGTGATTGTACATTTCCATGTGAACGTGCAAACAACACTCGATCGGGACTCTTTTCTTACGTCATTCGAGCCATATATTTTCCATGTTCAAGAAATGATAATTGACAACAACTCTATTATGTACACTTCAATGGGCATTCAATATCTTTTTACCCTCCGGATAGCCATTCCATCCAAGCTCTGCCTCCATAAGGCAGAAAATAATCCTGTAATGTCCTGGATATAGTCCACATGTGGCATTTATCAGGACTGGACACAGCCATGGGTCCTACGTGAGGCAAAACTTCAATAATTGCCTCTGCAAGGTCAGATATGAAAGTTGTCTCACATCCTAATGCAGGTACACGTCCCCAGTTTATGATTCCTGACTCAAATGCGAGATCCCGGTACTCAACATCGATCTCTTCTAGTGTCTCAATGTGTTCACTTACAAAACTGCAAGACATTGGGAGAAGACAAAACTGGCAAGATCAATCGATCAACCATCAATTTATTACTACATCTCTTGCCACCTATTGGTACCATAATGAGAACCGACTGTGAACAGAGCAAAGCACTAACCTTACAGGAACAGCTAGAAGGCTCTTTACCCCTTTTCGACCCAATTCTTTGATTGTGTCATTGGTGTAAGGCTTTAGCCACTCTGCAGGTCCAACTCGACTCTGTCACATTCAAAGAATCTTAACTAAGATACATGCAAGGTTTTGGTCATGTCATGGGAAGGAGACTCTTTAAGTCAGCTCAAGCCAGGAGGAATAGAGGCTTACCTGGTAGGCAAGGTTGTACCTGTTCTGTATCCCTCTCTGCCTCAATTCAGCCATTATGAGTCTTACACAGCATTCCATCTCATCTTTATAAGGATCACCAGCTTCGTCAACGTAACTGCGTGGTACTCCATGTGCACTGAAAAATATAACTACCTAACAAGTTGGGCATCGTGAGTGAGAAACTCGCAATATGTTTTGGACATCAAGAATTCCAAAACATAATTTGATTCCTGATAGTATGTTTAATCAGCAACCTCAATTCAAAAGAAACGGGAGAAAATTAGAAATGAGGAAACCAATGAGCTTCTCCTTGTACCTTACATAGAAATCTTTTTAAGTTAAATGCATTGAAAGAATCTTTATCCTTTTGAATTTACTTGCTCACAATTCTTGCAAAATTACCTTAAAAGTGTTAATCTAAAATATAAAAGAGAAACCAAATGAATGCAATATTGGCAGTACTATTCCAAGGAACATTTTATAGATGTGTATATGTTTGTGTGTATGGACAAAATCCCCACCAAGGACAAGAAATGAGAACTCATTACATATATGACTAGGAAAGTCATTTTTAAGGAGAATCTTGGAAAACCCTGGTACTAAAGAGATCCCTTCATGGCCACATGTATCAAGACAACATTTCTTTAGCATGATATTTTCAGTTTCACTCTACAGGGTTTGAAACATATCAAAATTCCAAGCGCTTGGCCTAACCGGTGCCAACTTTTACCATCATGCTGTAAGGCTCTGTCATAATATCATGTACCATATTTTGTGTAGCAATGTGCCCTCTCCCCCCCCAATCTCTCTCTCTCTCTCTCTCTCTCTCTCTCTCTGTGTCTGTTACCTCCCTATACCATCGATTGCTGCTCCAGCGGCAGTAGCCATCCATTAGCAGATGCCCATTAGCAGGAAGCAGCAGCAGCCTCTCGTCACTTAGCAGTAGCAGTACTCTGTCGCTTAGGAGCATTCCTTTGTCACTCAGCAGAAGCAGCCCTTCGTCATTCAGCAGACTTTCTCTCCGGCACTCAATAGCAGCTCGCCTTTCCTCACTCTCCCCACCCTGTGTTTGAGCTGCACCTCAGCTCAAGAGTTAAAAACAGCCAGGGGGCTCTGCAGTTCAGGCCAATATGGAACAGAAAGAGGTCCCAGCCGTCACCCCTTCCATCTTGACTCCTGTCACCTATGCCTCAACCCACCCACCCCCCCCCCCCCCCCCCCCCCCCCCCCCCCAAGCTATGACATATCAGAGGCAGCAGAGCACACTTGCAGTAGGACTAGTCCCACAAGAACAGATTTATTTCCTACAGCAGGAGCTTAGAGAAGTCAAGCTTCAACTTGCCTCCTTGGAGAGGAAAGTCCTTGACATGGGAAATAATGGAAATCAGGTAATGCAGAAATGTGACGCGGTGCACTTGGTATCCAAGGTTCAAGGTACGGTCACCATCCAAATCAAGTCTCAGCAGTAGTAGACAATAAATCAATAGATGTGGGCTGGTATGCCGGAGATGGGTGCACCGCAGAAAACGTTGACCTCATCAAGGCAAAGATCCCCAAATTGAATGGGGCTCAGAAGACATAATTTGTGTCCTCCGAAAAGGGGCACAAGCACGACTTACCTTCAATGACAAGATGGCAAGGGGCAATATTCTCAAGAATTAGACTATAGCTAGTCTATATTAACTTCCGAGATGCCTTGTGCACTCCCTCAACTCTCGGTACTCAAGATATAGTAGTCACACTCTTTTTGGCTGTACCCTCATAGGCCCACAAGACCTCCTAAATGTTGAAATGCAAGAGGAGAGTGCTCAAGTGGGAGGAAGAGAGCCCAACAAGGTGGGAAGGAGAGAGAGACAAGATGGAAGACCACACTAGATAAGAGCCAATCAAAATAGAATTAGCTATCAAGCTTATCAAAGAAAGGCTACAATGTGATCCACACAAACCACAAAGGTACACCTAATCATAGGATACCAAGTCCTCATCAAATCACCCAATCCAAATCCTATCCAATATCTACATCCACCAATCACGTTGATGTAGATTAACACACTCCAATCATCGTACAAATGTCAAATACTCCCCCTCAATAAGAAATGGGTGGAGTATTGCACTATCATTAGGTGATATAAACTAAGGGAGAAGCCTTTATCAACACCATCATCAGGTGTTATAAACTAAGGGAGAAGTCTTTATCAACTCGCTCTTTACAAGGCTTTGGACTTAATAGGAGACATGGTGTTAATTGACAACACACTACATAAGGAGAGTAGTGTATTGATTCAAAAGACTCTGTAAAGTTACTTAACCTCCTCGAACTCCTTTTTTGTTATACCTTGATCATCCTCACAATGACCATGCGATGTGCACATGGATATAATCGGCATCCATGAACATGCATCGGTTTTCTCTACATACCAAACCTCCTGCAATCCAAGAGGATAGTAACACCTCTAAATGACAACGAGGGCATTTCTCTCAAATGATGATGGAAAGAGGTTCTTACCGCTTGACTTTCATGAAGGTCAAGGTAGAGAAATAATACATAGGCATGCCACATCAAAATGCCCATAAACATGAAGACATAAGCATAAAATGTAGTCAGAAAAAAACATATGTCACTATGATAGTGACCTCTCCAAACATCCATAACTGCTTTGTCATGGAGACCTCGCCAAAACAATGAGCAAGTCTATCATCAAGGTGTAGCAGAATATGAGTGTGAGCTCACTCATCTTCCTCTAAATCAATTACAGTCTCATAATCGACAGTTCTAAAAAAATACGATAAAACCTCTTGATGAACAAGAGATTTTTAATGAAGTTTGGCATATAACAAAGTGCTTGCTAATTAAAGTATCTTGGGCCATTGACGCCCAAAAATATGATGAGTTCTCAATAAATGGATGTGTATAGACACCGAAAAAACTTGAAGAGGAGGCTTATCAAAGTCAACAAAGTGACGAATAAGGCATAGAAGACACTTGGCTTACCAGATTCAACATGTTGGAAATATGTGGTTGAAAGAAGGTCCTCATATAAAACAATAAGATCCCAGTCAAACTAGTGGTTGAGTAGTTCAAAAAGCAACCTTGTAATTTAGAGATAGAGGCCTTAAAATCAAACAGCCACGTGTCAATCAACTAAGAAGCATGTATCCTTAGCCATACTTTGGCAAAAAAGTAGGAATTGAAATCCCTCACCGTCGTCGTTGCCCGGTTTTGTGGTGCAGCCCTTCGTAGTAGGAGAAGGAATACACAACTTGAAAAAGCTTTGAAAATAATGTCTCCTGGCTACATGCTACAAACAAAGCATCGTGAAATGATATGTTGAGAAATAGCTTGAGCAGCCGATGAGATCTAGAGAGTATCTTGCTGGAACGGTCAACCATAGAAAAGAAACAGTACAACCTCCCAAAAATCCGTAAAGAATGGCTGCTGCAAACCAGCCAAGGAATAAAGCACTCCTGGCATTCAACAAAACCAGCAATAGGAAACATGGCCACATGACAGCCAGTTAGGCCTCTCACAATGTTCTTCTTCAGTATAAAGAACTCCAGAGATAGAGCATATGCTTCAGCGCTTTTGAGAAAATGCAACTGAAAAATTGTAGGTGTCTTTCATGAAATGAAAAAGACACTTGAAAAATGGAGTCAAATCAGTTCGAAAGTCCAAAGGTAATATCACAAGCTAAAGTAAGAAAGCTTTCGAGTACTTAAATAAACTCTGCGCGGCCCACTGCTTGTGTGAAGGAGCATTGAAGACTTCTAGGTAGCTCCCACCCAAACAAGCACCCGTGTAGCCTACAAAGAAACTAGTGAAGCAAGAAAGCTACAAAGGATAGAACGATTGAATGGCAAGGTAGGGACAAGGGGAGAAGAGCTCCGTGGCTCTGATACCATGTTGAAATGCAAGAGGGTGGGAGGAAGAAAGCTCAACAAGGTGGGAAGGAGATAGAGAGAAGATGGAAGACCACACAAGATAAGAGCCAATCAAAATAGGATTAGCTATCAACCTTTTCAAAGGAAGGCTAAATGACCACAAAGGTACCAGCTAACTTATAGGCTACAAAGTCCTCATCACCCAATCCAAATCCTATCGAATATCTACATCCTCCAATCATGTTGATGTAGATTAACACCCCCCAATCACCCTGATGTACAAATCTCAACACTGAAGACGTAACTCTCTCTCTCTCTCTCTCTCTCTCTCTCTCTCTCTCTGCACCCCTCCTTCCCTCTCTTCTCCTAGCTGGGGCCCCTCCCACCCGCTTGCTTCCCCCACCCACCCGCCTGCTGCCCCACCCCCCGTTGCTCCCCTGCCCCCTCTCTCTATCTACTAGATAGTTTCTCTCGGGAATGATAGGAAAACAGTGTTCAGCACATCTTTAAAGGGGGGAACAGAAACCAGCTTACAAACTTTAGGACCATAATGGTTGGCGCTGCCACGGTGAAGCTCTTTAGCACCATTGTAGAACAGGAACTTAGCAACGAGGACATGGCATGGCACTACTGATCATCTTGTTTGAGTGCTTAATGAGGAAAGTCATCTCAATGGCAAGGGTCTATTTTCTTGCTTTGTGGATTTCAAAAAGGGTTTTGATACAGTACCACACACAAGTTTATGCGCATGTATGGAGGATATCAAGGTGTCCAAAAGGTATAAACAATAGTAGCTCCCTCTATGAGGAGAAGGTCAGATTTCAACTCATGATGCATGAAGGTTTAATGCAACCTTTCCTTGGTGAGATGGGGGTAAGACAGGCCTGCCCACTCTCACCCACATTATTTGGGCTATGCAATTACATGAGCTGGAAACAATGCTTGTGAATTTTGCATGGGAAGAAGGCATTATTGGCCCTCACCTTGGATAATACACTCTCCTGTTGCTTATGTGCACGGATGACGTAGTGCTCTTTGCGTATAACCAGTTGGACCTCCAGAAGTTCATGCATATTCTAGAACAATTTTGTGATAACAGTGGTCTATCTAGTAATGTGGGGAAGACAGAATATAGGAGATGTCACACATCACATACCTAGGACAAAGCATTGAGGTAGTTAAACACTTCAAATACTTTGGTATTGAAGTCCATCAAATTATCAATGGACAAATGCTCTGAACATGCTGGCTCGACCAACTGCTATGCTTTTAAGAAAAGATGCAGCCAAGGGGGCATATGCAGATGGCACCTTATGTCCTATCTCTTCCACATGGTCACACAGATTCTGCTCTATGGAGTGGAAGTATGGGGAGAAAGCATCTCCAAGAGCACTTAAATGACATTGAGAAATTTGAGAAAGCCTTTTCGCTGAGACATATGGGTATTAAGTCCACAACTCTTTACCCCATCCTTGTGTTGGAGACCATGAATAGGCTGCTGGAATTTGCTGCCTTGGAAAGAGTACACCAATATGTCACGAAGGTGAAGGATATGTTTAGTGACACACTACCTAAGATAGCGTGGGAGACTGGATCTAGATTACAGAAGATGGCCAAAAGCAAGTTCCTTATGACGGGGTGGGTCCTAGACATACGCGCATGGTTCTAAAGATGGGAGTTTGAATGGATGTTGGACGTCATTGGTCACCATCTATGGGATACTTTACATAGGCAATGGAAATACGCTCCCAAACGGTCAAAGTTTGAGTGTTATTGTGCACACATCAACCCACGGTATTGGCAAACTTAAATAGAGGGGAGAGCGCAGCTGCACTTATAGACACCAATCTCACCTCAAGCTTGATGCACCATAACCTTGGTCCGTACATGTCACATTGACTTAAGAGTGAAGGTTGGATCTTGGGGGGACAGCTACCCAATGCTCGTATTTGTACTTTTTGTGTCCGTAATCAGATAGAGAGAGAGAGAAGGAGAAGAAGAAGAAGAATATATTATCATCCTCTGAAGACCAAAAATCGGCCTATGGGACCTGAAACAATACAAAACCTTACATACATAAAGACTCCTCCCTCAAGGGGGAGGGTAATAAGAGAAACTACCTTTATGTCTAGGTGAGTTTCTATGCTTGAAAAGCTTAGATACAAATGTTCCTAAAGCTGAGGGTGATGCCTTATGTAGCAAATCAGCCAGTCTGTTATGTCCCTCAAGAAGAGAGCTGAACTTTTTCCTAATGTGTGCATAGTAAGGGCATATCATTACCATGTGTTCTTCTGTTTCTGGCATACCCTGGTCACATAATTGGCATATTCTGCTCTCTCTTGGCATGTCTTTCCATCCTCCTATTTCAATTTGCAGCTAGTGTGATCGGGTGCGAAGTGAAGCCAAAGCCCTCCACTTATGCATTGCCATAGGTGTGCAAATGTACTTCTGCGTGGCTGACTCCTCTGCCGTATAAGTGGGCCAATATTGGGGGTTGTTAAATGTGCAGTAGTACTCGAACTTATCTCTATTTTTAGCTATTTGCCATTTCCTGTGTAGTGCATTCAGCAGGTCACGATGAAAAGCATCTTCATCTACCTCCTCTGGTGAGTAGTTCAAATACTTCTCTACCTTCCACTTCCTAAACCAATTTCTCAGATCTAGTGCCCATCCACATGCCAAAATCTTGCTCTTGTTTGTCTTTTGCGGCTTTTGACTTTCTCCCCATGCCCTCTTTGGCAACCTTTCAGCATCCATGCCTTTGACCTTTGTAATGTATCTGAGTACCTTCTTTAAAGCATGTAACTCTATGGGTAAGCATCCTGTCTCTAGAAGTAGCAGAGAGTAGGGTGTAGTAGCCTTGATGCCAAGATGTCTCCTAATAAAAGATTTCTGCATTTTTTCCAAATCATTCCATTTCGAGGATGATATACTCCCACCCCACACCTCTGCTCCATAGAGCACTGTCTGTATCACATATGAAAATCATGTTTCATACATGCCATCTTCTTGTATTGCTATTACTGTAGTCATTTTCAAATTGGTAATACTTTCCCCATCCTGCATCAAGTCTCCGTTGCACACAGCTGCTCCATTTATTATTGGCTGGAATTTCAATGCCTAGGTATTTGAATGAGTGCACTGTATCAACTGGTTGACCCATGTATGAGATTGAGGGGGGGTTGCTTGGCTGTATAGTTTTGACTGTCATGAGTTTAGTTTTGGTAACATTAACAGCCAGCCCACTTTCCGAACAGAATATGCCGAGTATATCCATCATTTGTTGCATCTTGCTCTCACTATCAGTGAAAACAACCACATCATCTGCATAAAGAAGCAACCAAATCCCAAAACCTGCTAGGTTAAGACTGGACAATTCTCTTTTACATACTTCTTTGTGCACCAATTCCTCAAGTCTATCAATGCAATCCTTACATTTCAGCTGGCATTTTACTTTCTCATAAAGTCTAAAGACAACGAACCTTATCTCCTCGGGCACTTCTATGCATTGCATTCTCTCCCATAGCGTGTCTCTGGGCACTGTTTCAAATGCCTTTTTAAAGTCAATAAAACAACAAAAGAGTGGCTTCCCCTTGAGGTGGCTTTCCTCCATCAAAACTCGGAGGGTGACTAGGTGATCCACCGTAGAGTGTTTGGGCCTGAAACCCGCTTGTCCCACTGCCCTCTTCTTTTCCTTTTCTGCCCAAATACTCAACTTTGCCTCTACTATTGTACTATATAGCTTGGCTAGAGTGGAACATACCATAATGGTTCTATAGTTTGATAATTGATCGCGGTCACCCCTTGTACTTTTTCTCAATATACAAACGCCTCTTTTTGCGTATGAGAGCATGTAACTGTTTCTCAGCTGCTCTTCTCTCATCTCCCATTGGAATCCCCTTCAGTGCATTCCTAGCTGCCTTGTACTCAGCATCAAACCAGTCATTACAGGGTAGCCCTTTCTTACGCTCTTTACTGTTCTTTTTGTACCCCAAAACTGACTTGGCTGTGGTGAGAATAGCATTCTTCAGTTCTGCCCACCCAAAATTCGGTTTTCCCAGCAGGCATGCCTCTAAACTTTCAGCATACTCATCTTTTTCACCTCATTTATTCTATATCCACACTCAGCTGCTGTATGCTGCTCAGAAATTGCTGTGGCCAACAATATATTAAGCTCTAAATAGAGTGGTTTGTGATCTGAGTCAGGAGACTTCGGGCCAAGTGAGAAATTGTGGACAAGATTACAAGCTTCCACATGAATCAATGCATAGTCAATTACACTAGCCCCCCCGCTGGCAGGGAAACAAGTAGCGGAATTGGATTTTGGGAAAAGGGCTGTCCCATTTACCACCAACATGTGCATCCCATTCATCAAGTGCTCCAATGCTGTGCCATGTGTGTTCACCACTTTATCCTCCGAGCATCTACACCAACCAGGGTCAATGTCTATCTCCTGGTCCTTTATATATTCTTGCTGTGTAGGATATTGAAATTGTGAGTCTCCTATGCATGCATTTAAGTCACCAATAAGCATAACATTTCCTTGTTTGCTGAACATGGCAATATCTAAGCATAGGTCTCCAAATGGTTGGGATGGATCAACCTCATGTCTCTGGTAGAAGGGGGATTCTCTATGAGGGATGTAGCATCCTGCAATATACAATGGCGGATGGCTTGCTTTTACCATGATCCATATGAAGCGTTTGTGGATGTCATCTTTGACTATGGAGATCCTGTCATGTAAATGGTCTTTGTATATGCATGCTGCCTCTCCTTGCCCTCGTATACCTACTTGCTTTTGCCAGATGGAGTGCACCAAATAACCATTGATTTTAGAAATCCTGCGTATATCCCTTTCCCAAGTCTTTGCAAGAAAAATAATGTCTGCATCATGTAGCACTTCGTTCAATCTAGCCCCTTTATACCAAGGAAAGCCTCTACAATTCCAAAACATGATCTTCAGCTTCTTCTGGTGGGTCTCATAGGCCTCGTGTTCCTATAAAGCCTGTTCAGCTCCTTGCTCTTTTTTTTTGACTCGAGTCTCATACATACGTCTCCTTTCTTCTTGCTGCTTGGGGGTGCGGTCTTCTGTCACGTAGAAAGGTGTTCCCTTTAGATAAATCCTGCTGCTGTCCAAGATGATTTCCCTCTTGCGTGTGTCAAGCATTGTGCAAACAATTGCCCGATGGCTTGAATTTTCATCCCTCTTTCTTCCTACTCGGTGTGCCCCAAAGACCACAACCTCTTGCATGGCAAAAGAGAGAGAGAGAGAGAGAGAGAGTTTATTAAAGTCTGCTAAAGACCAATGGGTCTATGAGACTGAAGAAAAACTTGATACAATGAGCAGAAGGGTGGAGCTACTAAGCGAGCATCCTCACCCATGCTAGAAAACTGTGTAGACATAGTCAGTGATATCATCGTACATGTCCACCATCATCATATACAGCATCCTGGCATCATCGTCCTCATGTGGAGACACAGTCTAATGCAATACAATACAATAGGCATACAGAATGTCAAGATAGACCCAATGACGGACTAGGCAGTGTAAGCAAGAAGCCCATAAGGGATCGCTGTCTGCTATCTGGATGAGTAATCCATCGTGCCCTCCTGGTTGCTACCCAACGTCTAATGAGCGTCGTGTAACCTATATCGGCTGCACCCTTGGTCTGAAAATAAACAAGATGTCAGTTAGTGTGATCTGTGCGTCTATCCTCTGTAGGATGTGCCGCACCTCGGTCTCAGAGTCTATGCCTCTCCTGCTAACCGTGGCTAGTGTAGCAACTTGCTCTGCCTAGAAGAACTTTGGGATGGACCAGGGACGATCCCCTGCTCCTGTCTCCTTGATCTGATGAGACAATCTCTATGCCGGACAGCCTCGTGAATAAAAGCTGCCAGGCATCTCTGATCACGGTATAGGAGTCGTCTAGAGAGGCCCTCAAATCCATCTCTAAAAAGGCAATGGTATCGTCCACGAATCTCATAGTAGACAGGGCAATGGAAGAAAAAGTGCTCCTTTGACTCCACCTCATGGCACTCACAATGTGCAGATACAACTCTCCTTGGGTATCCCCTCTGCTCGATAGGGAGTCGGTGCGATGACACACGTAGTTGTCCTAGGGCAATCCTAAGTGAATGTGGTAGGAGGATCTAGGTGTACCCAGGTGGGATGATGAAACCCTCCGCTAAAATGTGCTAGCAGTGGTCCCGATAGTAATTGAGCTTCACAGGGAGCTTTGCCTGTGCTAGCCAGCACCTGAATGTGTGTAGCTATAGGAGATCCTCCTGGATGATTGGGTTGAATTCGTTGCCTTGGAACATGACAAATGGGCATCAATGATGTACTGGAAGAATGGCAGCCTGTCTATATGAAAACCCAATCTCTCAAACCACCCGCATGTGCGTGTGTACCAACATCTCTGATCACCCTGAGATGTTAATGCCATAGAAGATGTTAGTGCCAACCAAGGTAGCCTGGGTCGCCCTGTGGTACACGAGCCATACGCCTGCACGTGGTAGAGATAAGTGATAGTTTGGAATGCCGCATCTAACTACGGTGGAAATGGCCCGAACTCAACCTGAATGAATCTATAACCTCTCACTCGAGTCCACTCTGTGTGGTGGCATAGTTTCATTTACCAATTTGTTAGGCTCTTTTTTACTTTCTTTTTCTGAAGTCTCTTGATTGAGCTTCATCTGCACATGTGGCTTATATTTTCGAAACTTCTTACGTTGGGAACTATGGGGTAACTTTTCCACTGGTAAGGTGTTTCCCCATAAGGGTTCATTTGCTACGCATACTCCTTCTAGTCCCTCAGGGGACCATTCAAGAGGTGGTGGTTCAGATTTTGAGGGAGCTGGCTTTGCAAGATACAATTTGATGATGCTTGTTTGGACTCGTTCGAATTCATTGAAGTCTTCGGCCTTGGCTTTTCTGCCATTTTCTCCTTCAGCTTTCTTGCGGGATCTTCTGCTGTTATTCAACTTTGGAGGTTCAATTTTTGGAAGCTCGATTGCCATTAGGGCATGCAGAATAGCTAAGTCATTATCAAAGATTTAATCTGCAATTTCAGCATTCTCAGCCTCTGTTTCAAGGTCCCAAGGAAAATCTGAGTCATCATTGGTATTGGTATCTTCTTCAGGTTCATTATCCCACTCGAGGTCAGCCATAAAGAATGGCATCTCTAGATCGATTCGTTCTTCATGTGTGAGTGGAGGATCTACCTGTAGCACCTTAGCATCTATCTCTGAGAAGATGGGATCTAATGAATGGTAGTTGTCGATGGTTACTAATGTTTGTATCCAGTTATTGACATTGCTTTGTGAATCGCCCGCTATGGCATGCTCTTGTAAGGGAGCTGATTTGCTTGAGATTGTCGTTGAAGATGTGTCATCCAATGCTCTAGGCACAATTGGTTTTATAGCTCCTGTTTCCACATTCACCTTGACTGCGGTATCGTGATTCTCGATTGTCAGTCTATCACTTCCCCAGTCAGAGGACTGATGCTTCCCGTAACCAAAGACGTCCCAATAAGATTTAATAAAATTTTTTTGGAAGATCCAAGATTGTGAATTGAAGGAAAAAGCGGACTCTTGCGACCTTTGTGGATACGCCATTTACTATTCCCAAAAGTTTAGCTCGTGAATCATCGGCAAGGCGTATGTTGAAATTAGCCTTTTGCATTGGTGGGAGACCCCATTCTTCGTAGAGCTCCTTTAATAGGACATTTACACCTGCTCCACCATCCACTATGGCTTGGACTTCATTATATGCCTTGTGGATCAAAGGCACAATAATGTTGCGTATGTCATCTCTCTCACCCATCCGCACAAGGATATCTTCGATTTCGTTCATACGTGGAGAGGGATTTGCGAGTTCAATCCATCCTTTGAAACTCTCCGCTTCTTCAAGTTGACGTGGCGGTACATTATGTTATAGAGTCTGTTATTGGAACAAAGGCTCGAGTACAATATCAATACTTTGTGGGACGAAGTCATGGATTGGGTCTTGAGCTTGTTTCTGAGTCTCAAATTGAGCTTGTTTCTCAGTCTCAAATTGAGCTTGTTCCTTTTGTACCCATTGTTGAAGTGTCTGAAAACGAGCCTTCTCCACCTCTGCATTTGGGTATGGAGCTTCTTTTATTTGAGGCTCGGGAGTTGATGTAGACGAGCTTGGCTGCTCATTGCTTGGCGGAGGTGAAGGCACTTGTGCTTTCTTTTTAAGAAGTCGCTTTGGTTGGATTGGAATGTTAGGATCCTTGGTGGCCACTTTCTGTTGGCGTGTAAATACAATGGCTAACATGCACGAGTCTTGGATGCAGAGGAGAAAGGCTCGGTAACCAAAGTCAAACCCAATCTATGGATTTGGCTGATAAGGCCTTGTTCTGTAGACCTTTATCATCAAAGTCTTGAAAGAATCACAATTCTCCATACAAAGACAGTTTTACATGCTGCCCTAACATTGATATTCTAGAGCCATTTTTGCCATTGTAAGAAGAAATCCCACGGATCTATCTGATGCTGGACAAGTCAAAAATTGAAGGAGAGGTCACATACCACATAGAACCTGATTAAGAACCTAAGCTTTAATTGCAAAATCTATACTACAAAGACTGAACTGGGGTAAAGTCTTGCAAGAGAGAGACATCTGTTGAGATGACTACCTCTCTGAGTCAGCAAACCAAGAAATCTGTTCATCTTGCTTTTGTCACACTGTTCCCACAGTGTTTCAACTTATCACAAACTTTTGTTTGCTGTGGTTATGACTACACCCAACGCCAAACTACCAGGATCCCAGCGCATGTACCACTTGATCTAGAGCAAGAGCTCTAGAACGCATGATGACTATTACTCTCTTGCTGACTGAGAAATCAGTTAAGGTTTTGCTTATATAAACAATCTCAATTGACAGTAACATAAATCCAAGCTTGTAAAACTTGACTCAATAGATATCTAGGGTGAATTACAAAGTCGAATGGCAAATTTTGGTAGAAGCGAACGGTCACTATTGGTTTGGGTAATGCTGTTTGACTTGCGATTAGTGACAAAGTTGTTCCAGTGATTCAGGGCATAAAGTCCCGCAATCAAGATAAATCTTGTATAGAGCCAAGTAGAAATGTGCGAGTGAAAGAGCTTCAAGTGGTATCTCTTTCTCCACTCCTTGAATAAGATAGTTTTACTTGGGATTTTTTATCTTCATGTTTTATGAAAAGCTTCCTGCTAGCTTTCATTGTCTGTGCACTACCACCTGTACCTGCAAAATCAAGCTTCACCTCAACATACAAAGAAAACTCACCTACCCACAATCTGCTTTTGGAGTTTATTCAAAATTCACCACCAACTAACTGGAAGTTAAAGGGTTCAAAGCTTTCTTCCCTTTTCAAAAAAGAAGAATATCATCAATGACAAAAGAAAAATACAACTGCTCACACCAAGAATTGATTCAGTTCCATTGTAGCTCTCATGACAAGTATCTTCTCTAACATCATTAAGACTACTCCCTCTCCAAGTCAACAAACCAAGATACTGTTCAGCAAACCATAGAAACCGAACCGGAACGTGTGGAACTCACCACCCAACCATAAAGACTTCACCCCCAAGCATTGGACCTCATAGAAAAGATCCAAGTCCTAACCTTACCTCAGTAGACCTTTGCATCGCATACCATCAAACTAGCTTGCTAGCCACTGCCATGCCATTACCAGGATCCATTGCCCATATATGATGATTGTGTCCCAACACAGCCCACAGCCTCAAACTACTAAATATAGCACATGGTCTCCATTTCCTTCTAGACCTGCTTCCAGATGTATACACTCCTGCTAGGAGTGTCTTATACAAAATACAACCACGTTTCACTGACCTAGAAATCTTGAAAAGGTCGCCCATGTTTATACACTCTTGCTAAGATTGTCTTATACAAAATACAACCATGTTTCACTAACCTAGAAATCTTGAAAAGGTCGCCCATGTTTTCACCAACCAAGACCCTATAGTAGAGCTAGAATAGAGGCTGGAAACCTACCCACTTATACTGAAATCAAGGTGAAGCAAAGTGCCCTCCAAGGAGGCGTCCACTACACTCCATCATAGGCCCTACCGAAATTGAGGAGTGACAGCTGTCAGCGTGTCACCTGAGAAAATTGACAAAAAGTACAAATGTTGTCCAAGATGCTATGAACCTAGACAAAACCTGCCTATGCACAATGGATAATGTCAAGGATGCATGTTTCACTTGCAGAGCTACTAGCCCTTTGGCCAGAATATTTGTACCAATCAGTATGGTGAATGGTGAGATAAAAGAGTTTAGAACAAGACCACAAGCAATAGTTTATATAAGGATATGGACTCCCTCTATCATATCTAACAACTAGGCATGTAACATGTTCTCTTTGCAGTCCCACTCCATGGGATCAGGTTCTTGCCTTTGCTTGTCGAGAAGGCACCTTGGACAAGAAAATAGATGTTAAAAGGTTCTAGGGTAGTAGGCCTGATCTATAGGAAGGAGAGGCTACTAGGACAAGCATATTTATCGCATAGAAGTAAATCTAGACAATGTAGAAGCCCAGCCCCTGACTACATTTTCTTGTAGGGCAGTCATTTGGCATGCTACTTCTTGCACAATCTCTTTATTTAACAATTCTCATCGGTTTATGATGCAAAATTGGTTGACATCTAGAACATAACCTCTCAAAGAAACTGCTGTCAACATGCCAATCAGCTCCTTCAAGTTTGAGAGCACAAAGATCAAAAAGAACAATTGGAAAATTGGACCGTTCTCCTCTGCCCATGTTACAAAAATTACCATTTAGTCAAAATAAATGGTCCAACTCTAACTTTGACAAATAAGCTTCTCAAAACATGAAGGCTTGCCTGCAGGCAAGGTTTTTGAGAGAATAAACCCTTTGAAAACGCATCTGCCTGCCGCTTACAGTACATTCACCCGTCAAGGTATTTACACAAGTGTGAAGGATCATTTGCAGCAATTCCATGCTTTATGGAATAAGTCAAACATGAAAGATAGAAAGCAACATACATCATTTGGCTCCTCGAAAACCTTGAGCTCCTTATAAATTAAGCTTGACATGGCTTTCACATAGCCCTCCCTTTGATACCAAGAAGGAATGACAGCATGCGGCATATTCGCAAGGTATTCATCGTCCCTGGGAGATCAGGTAAAACTTGCGCCATCAATGAATGATGTGCTTTTATAAACATCTTCAGGAACTTTTACATTGGAAAGATCTTTTTAACTGTCTATAACATAATAGTAGTGCATAAATCACCTAGAAATTACCTGAAAATTTCTTCTAAAAGTCGCAGACTCGAGCCACTTGTTGAGATTGAAAACTGGGGATAAAGAGGTAGGACCACAAGCCTTGTGATATGATCTTCTTTTATCTGGAAAATAAAAAAAGGCTTCGCATGTAGAAACATATAACTGCACCATCAAATTGGCGTCTAACAATAATAAGGTTCTAATGACTATTAATTAACGAAATAATCATTTCTCTTGTCATGACACTCCCTCCTGCTTGAATGAGCAGAAGTATACGCCAGTGGGCTGGTAATTTCAGCTCTACGCTCTGGATCCTTCTTCCGGATATAAAGCTGCTGAAATCTGAAATGGACCATAAAACTTCGGTGCTAACTTGACATGTTTTGAACTTCCTCTCATTGACTTTTACTAAATTCGCCTTGGCAATCTTAGCCAAGAGAATGGGACACTTATGCCGTACGTGCCCTAGCTTATGTTTCTTAAACCCGAAACATTTTTCTTCCTTAATCAACTTCCTCTTCCCTTCGTCCATCATAGAAGGAAATGGCACCCATCGAAGACGTGATTGGTTGTTCACATTCCTTACAAGAGTTTTATCCTTCCCTTTATTATTCTTAAACCGGTTTGGTTTCCTAAAAGTGGGTATATTGTTGGTCTTAGATGATGACCCACCCTCCTTATTGAAGGGTTTACGAGGATTCAATTTCCTCTCAGTTATTTCAGCCAGCTTAGTGAGGTCCTTAAGCATGGTCAGGTTAAACATTTCAACCTCGTACCTTACTTTTGGGCTTAAGGCTGCTAAATACTTCTTTCTCCTATCTTCCTCACTCTTTTCGGATAACTCTAGAGAGAGTTTCCAAAATCTGGCTGTAAAATATGCATTACTCTCATTATCGAACTGCCTAAATCTCTCCCAATGAAAGGTTAGGTTCTCTTCATGCCTCGGTGGCATGAAAGTGGCTTTCAGTTGCTCCACGAACTTAGCCCATTCATGAATAGGCTCTTTTCCTGTTTGTGACAAAGACCACCACATTAGAGCATCCTTTTGCATATGCAATGTGGCAAGACCAAGCTTCTCTTGCTCGGTCTTGTCTTGATGGGCAAAGTATAGCTCAAAATGGCGAATCCAATTGAGGATTTTGTCAGCCTACTTTACCCCCAAAATATTTGGGGAACTCAATTCTCTCTCGCAGTTGGAATTTGGACCTCTTAGAAGGGGTACTCAACTCTTCATCCCCAAAGTTTAAAGTCCTCTTAGTCCCTAATCTTGTCATAATGGACTGCTTAATCATATTGCTAAGCTAGAAAATCAGCTTATCAACAGGAGTCTCCTCTCTTCCTCTTGCACTTGGATTATAATCCATGTGTGCTGGGTTTTGAGTTGAAGGCGTAAACTCATCACCTTGTTCTTGGCTAGTCTCATTTCTTCTTTCATTACGAAAGGAGAACTCCATATCAAGAGGTTTTTGAAGGAGAGACTGCTGTAAATCTATTTGTGGGTTATCATACTCAAGATGTGTGTAACTTTCACCTAATCCATCCTCTTCAGGAAGGGGTGAAGGTGTTCTTTCTCTCTCTCCTTGGGGTAATGGAGGAAAAGGAATAAGTTCATTGTTACAAGAGGATTACAAGAGAGAAAATGACTTGCTGTAATTTCAAAATAGGGGTTTATTTTACAGCAAAAGTCAAGTGTTATAGAGTTGATGGTAATTATCCGACTCCCGCTTCGTTTGTGTTGAGAAGACACTTAAAATGACCTCTTCTTCCTTCTCTTTTAAGCTTTTCTTCTTGTATTTCTGCTGTAAACTGGTACGCTCGTTTGGGCTACTTGTTTTGAGCAAATTGGAGCTCTAGATACCGTTATAGGGGGTGCTTGATGGGTGGATCACCCCCTTAAAATCTTGTTTCGATCCGACTTTCTGTTGGAGAGAACGGGGGGTCTCTTTTCCTCACGGTTAAAGGATTTTAAGGGTACATTCACACGGGGGGGGGGGGGCCGGGGGCGGAGGGGTCACCCCGTTAGCACACCCCGTTTACCGTTCAAGACCAGAAATTTTCAAAAAAATCCCTTGTTTCAGAACCTCAACAATTCACGGTCGAGCGCAACCCGAAAAGTGCACGGTGTTGTCCACTGAACATACATGTCGTCAAGGTTCCCTCGTCAAATTTCATTGTCTCATGATCCCTGCCCACGCCTCCTCCTACGGCTTCCGTGCCTACTCCCGTCGTCCTTCTCTCCCGTCGTCCACGGTTGTCACGGACCGTGCCTTCCTCCCACTAGAGCTTCCGTCGCGTCCGCCACAATTCTAAGCGTTGCTCTCTCACCCTCTTCTCGTCCCGATCGTGGACCGTCGCTGCTCTAATACCAAATGTGAAAAACCAGACTTTTCAAGAATGCAAATGTGTGCAATGCATGCAGAATTTGAATGCCAATTGGCCCTACAATGGGAAAGAGTGCCCTCGTGAGAGCACTTGTTTCTATTTCGACCTACATGCAAGGTGGGAGAGAGATGGCGGATGAATGCAATGTGGTAGAGAGAATGCTGTGTGAGATTGACAATGAAAGAGTGATACCCTTGCATTAATGTCCTTTAAGATCACTCAAGTTCCATCTTCCCATTTACACCTACCCTTATCCTATGACCCATGCACCTACCATTCAACGCACTCTAATGCACTCTCCCTTTCCTAGTGCCCTTAGGACCTAGACACGTGTGTGCACATCTTTATTATACTCATTGGCCAATGTTACATAGTTTTGGCGGTACTATTTACACCGCTTGATCGATCATAAATACAAACATATAACCGCACCATCAAATTGGCGCCTAACAATAATAAGGTTCTAATGACTATTGATTAACTAAATAATCATTTCTCTTGTCATGACATGGACCACCCCCAAGATAAAGATTAAGACCATCATCTAAACCTAGTCCTCAATCAAGGTGAACAAGCTAAAGAACAAGTAGGTATGATTAACTCTTGTGTTGGCGCTGGGATGGAGAATTTTGTGATGGAGAGGCCAAGGCCCCTAGGGATCCCATGAGGTAGTGAACTACATTCATGTCTCGTCCATGTGGAAAACAAGTGAGCCCACCAAAAGAAGGTCATATTGTAGATAATGAGGTCATGTACCCTGCCCATATCCATGAAAGAGTGTCCATATGAAGCAACTGGGGGCTCTCTTGTTTGCAGAACCTCCGAAAATACCTACCTCATCTAGATCAATGTCAAGTATCGACATGGTCTACAATCCTGGAGTTGAAGTCCCCAAGAAGGAGAACTTTCCTAAGCTTGAGAAGTCCATGATATCCATACAAAGCTGTGGATGGCGACATCTCTTCCTCCTCTTGGAGCTGTCTCTGGGGGAAAGAAGCAAACTGCGATGAAAGTCTAGCTAAGATATGCCCGGAATATAGATCCATACGAATCTATTGTGTAAATCACGTAGCTCCACAGAGACCATCCTAGTGAGAGACAATCGCTATAGAACTACAACTCTACCCGATCCTCGTATCCCACTTGTCTCTCTATCCTCTTCACAATAGGCCGAATCCCACCTATATCACAGATAAATGGTAGTGGACAAGAGAACCTCTTGTCCTATGTATAATCCAAGTTCCCTAGCTTTGAACACAAGATGCATTACAGTTCTAAACGGTGCAAGTTAGAGTCTCGATCCTCTGAGACTCATAGACTCCGCCTCCTAGGGAGGTGTGCTAACTATCATCCTCTTGAGACCAGTCAAGAATCAGTCCTCCTGTATCACTGCTTAATTTCTCTCCTTACAAGCGACAGCCTATTGCTGTAAAAGGGTCCGTTTCTCATATCTATATGGGATTGAGATCCTCATCCTAATGGATTTATGGACGATCCTGGAGAGTTGTGCTTGCATAATGCCACCAGCCAAGCCTAGGTATCTCTAAAGTGGCCGGTCTCTGTTGCATCCTATGCGCTAGACCTCCTCAATGCCATGCTCATGTACCCCTAGAATGGAGGTCACAACACTGGTGGCATCTGTGACAATGGAGAAAGTGCAGGGAATGTCACAAATTCTGATGTTGAGAGCCTTACTAGCTATCAGGTGTTGCTCAAGTAAGGTGTCTGGGGTGTTGCGAGATGGTGATTGTGCACCCAGCTATCACTGCCACCTATGCCTAGCACTGGTGCATGTGACACTCTCTAATGCTGCTCAAGAATGGTGGCCAAAACAATGCCTTCACACACTCCTGTTTCGCAACATCCCACCACTTGGAACTCTCCTCAATGGCCGACTACATGGTAGCTATCTGTGCCTCCACTACTGGCCCATTGCTCGGGGCTGTCGCCACCTGATGGAATACGTCAACAAGCTCCTTACAGTCTGTGAGCTGAGGCTGTAGATATATCTATCCTGCTCACCCTCTCGTGCACAAAGGTGGTGAACCTCTACGAGAATCTGCTCCTAGGAGTGTATGGGGGGTGAAATCTATTGTGGCTAATACGAATACAGTAAGGAAGCTGGTGAGTGAGGGAGATAGGAGATAGGGGCAGAGGAGCATGAGTGATGTTGCTGATGCTGCTGCCGTGACTTTGTGCTTTTGCATGGTGGTACTATCCATCTAAACTCTGCTAGATGTTTTTCGGCTGTCGAGTATCTTCGATTCTCCTGTTGTCTTTTTTCATGTTGTTTAGGCTGCTGGTTTCTCTTTTTGTTTCTCTCTTCCCTTTTGTCATGCTGTCCCATTCTCAACCTCTCTACGTTTTCCATTCTTTTTGCAGGTTCTTCCCGAGTTTCACAATGGGGCCAAGGGCACAATGACCTCCATATCCTTCACACCAGCAAACAAGGAACGAAAGGGCAGTAATGCTGTGGCGTAGCGGGGGATAGGCTGTAGAGAGTGGGGGGAAGTGGAGGGAGGGGGAGGGGCTGCTGGGATCCGGGAGCTAGAGGGGGAGTGAGCTACGAGGGGCTCAGTAAGGAAAAGGGAAATGCAAAGGGGGAGGTGGGGAATGCAGAGGCACAAATGGAGGGGCCGAAGAGGCAGAAATGGATGGGCTAAAGCAGCAGGCTGAAGCGCCGAGGCTGGCTCGCGATGGAGGGAGCAGAGGCACAGATGGAGGGGCTGAGGTGCAGATGGATGAGGCAGAATGGGGGAGAAGCAGAGGCACAGTGGAGTGGCTGAGCAGGCACGACGGAGGGAGGTACAATGGAGGAGAGCAGGGCGGGCAGGGAGAGCAGGGAAATCTGGGAATATAGCAGGGGAGGAAGGTGGCACACGTTGCAAAAGAATGGAGAGAGAGAGAGAGAGAGAAGGGGAACGCCGGAGCGGGGGAGTGTCATGGGTGGAAGGGTGCACAAAATAAGCCAAACTTTAAGATAAATGTTTCAAGACTCTTGATTTATATGAAAGAGGTCAAAGCAATAAAGAAAATACCAAGATTCTTGATGCATCCTAAAAAGATTGCACCATCCAGCATGATCTTTTTTTAAGGAGAAAATTGCAGGTGTATTTTGTATTATATGAAGTAGCCAAAATTACATCTGTTGCTGACCAGAAAAACCCCAACATGGGTATGTATGACTCCCACATGGGCACATCTAACATGCTTCTTTCTTCCAAAAACTTTTTGACCCGAATGCAACCATACTTTCCAATTTCCATACCTGTTGTATTGCCTCTTCTGTGAATGGGTGCCAGTACCGCATGCCAACATAGACTTTTGCTTGTACACTTCTTACTTCTAGAGCCTCTCTTAGAGCATTGGCCTACATAATATACACATAAGACACATAATCTATGAAGACGAAAGCACAACCAAAATTTATTTCATGCACAAATTCTTCTCATGGCAATGCACCACATAGCATATACAATTCAATAGATAACAAGATTTCAGGAAAAATAAATATTTAAGGCATCTTACATAAATACTTCAAATTTAGCTTTAAAGTAATCCTAATAGATAATAAGATGGACTGCTGCTAGCAATCAGTCACTTAAAGATGTTTTTTGTTCCCTAGAGAAAAGAACTTCGTATTAATGCAAATGTTCCAAGCAGTGATGCTGAACGCCATCTCCCAAACATTGCCCTCTAGGGAAGAAACAAGAAGCTTTGTGTACTAAGTGCCTTTTGACTACTCATAGCATTTCTAGTTTATTATCATATCAATTTCCACTACATTACATATCAACATGACCTACGAGACTGTGGATGCGGTGACACCCCATATCCAATTGGCAAAGAGAGCAAAGAAGGCATGGAAGATCTTGAAGGATCTCTATGAAACGAAAAACAAAGGGAGAATCATCTAATTGAGCACCATGATAATGGGAGGGAAAGAGTCAGCTCATGACTTCCTTGAAAAGGTGATTATTCTCAAGAATCAGTTAGCAGCAATTGCTCACAAGGTGGACAGCAACAAGTTGGCAATGTTTCTAGGCAGTAAGCTTCCGAGAATTGGTGACAACTCTCACAGCGGGAGAACGGTCAAAGGCCATTACTTCTGAGAAGCAGGTCCATTCTCCAGAAGGAGGCACAAATGAATTGCAATGGAGCAATGCCGATGAGAAGGCCCGTATGGTCGAGGGGAATCCTCGCAAAGGTAAGCCCCCAAAAAAGGAGGATGCCAAGGATTCAAAACATCAGGGTGTTATGCTCAAGCTGAGATAACCTGACCTCGGAAGGGTCGGCGAACATTTTCCTTTAGAGGACCAATTGTCGTATTTAATTTAAAGCACTTCAAGTATATGGTTAAAGGAATTAATGTCAAGGTCCTCGGTGAGAGCGAATTGGCACTTACTAGGCCAAGCGGAATTAAGTGATACTCCAAAAGAGGGGTAAATGGTACACCTAAGGATGGCCCCTGAAATATGACATTCTGCATGTAGAACCATCTAGGGAGTTGTGGGCTTTGTGTACAGCACGCAGGAGAATTAACGTATGATTTAGAATCGAGCTTGTTGACACAGAGATTGGATGGGGGGTAAATGGTACACCTAAGCGGAATTAAGTGATACTCCAAAAGAGGGGTAAATGGTACACCTAAGGATGGCCCCTGAAATATGACATTCGGCATGTAGAACCATCTAGGGAGTTGTGGGCTTTGTGTACAGCACGCAGGAGAATTAACGTATGATTTAGAATCGAGCTTGTTGACACAGAGATTGGATGGGGGGTTAAATGGTACACCTAAGGATGGCCCCAGAATATGACATTTGGCATGTAGAACCATCTAGGGAGTTGTGGGCTTTGTGTACAGCACGCAAGAGAATTAACGTATGATTTAGAATCGAGCTTGTTGACACAGAGATTGGATGGGAAGATTAACTAAGTAACATCACCCATGATTGTAAGGAGAAATCGTGTTATGCGTATCATTTTGGTAGATGGTTACGTTGTTCGTATCAGTTGGTATCAGAGCAAGAAGTTGAGGGAATTGTGTTGGGCTTGCCTTGGTCTATCGTCCGGGTATATATCCTCAAAAATTTATGCGGTTCTTTACGTGTCACAATCCAGCTGCAGAATTGGGAGTGGAAGGCAGCCTTGTGTTGCTGGGTGTTTGTGAATCGTTTGCTTTGGAGAGCTTGGCTGTCACAAGGTGACGAAATTGGCCTCGGGAAACCTAGGAATCTACGTAGCAGGAGTGTCCACTTGTTGGGTGACAAAGGGATCTTGGAGGTGGAGCTTTGTGGTCACGATTGATTTGTGGTATATACCACGCGGATTTGTGGTATATACCACGGGCGATAGAAGAATAGGGTGTTGTAGCAAGCCTTTGTAATTGTTACTATACACGATTCAAGGGGCAGCTTCACGATGGATTTTTTGCCAAGGGAGATAGTATGCATAGGCGCACGATAACTTACGCAAAGAATTTCACTGGTGGTTGTTGGAATGTGCTGGATGGTATATGCTGGCTACGTGTTGTCCAAGGACCATTTTGCTAACAAGCTTCAAGGAAATCAGCAAGAAGTTTTGATTTGGGAAATTCCGTGGATGATCCGTCGATCATCGACGGAATCCCTTTTTTTCCAGTCCATATATTGATAGAACTAGACAGAAAACCAGATCGGAGGCACTTTCGAGTGGATTTGGTTATCTCGAAGTGGCTTGGTGTCGAATTGAGGCAATTAGGGAACTGAATATAGAAGTTTGAACCAAGGAGCTCTCTATTTCCTTATGCATTTGAGTTGTTTGAGTTCCAAAATTTTATTGTGCATTTAGGGTTTGGTTATTTCCCATTGCTTAAGATTGCAAGAATGTCCCTAGTATAGGGAAAAGAGTATTAGCTTTGGTTGTGAATCCTTTGGATTACGCCTGTATAGCTGTTGTTTTTGAACATTTAGAGTTTACAGTGGTTCGGATTTCCAATTGTAAATACAGTTTTAGGTGGTGTATTTTTTATTTTAAAAACCCCACTTTATGGATAAAGGCAAAGCAATAGCAATGGAGGTTGAAGAAGAAGCTTCTAGGGTGGATCCGGTAGAATTGGGAGTCCGGCCGACCCCGCAGGTGTGGCATCCAACGGCCCATACATTGTCTAGTAGAATTGCTTTATTAGAGGATGCCTTACAACAGATTTTGGCTCAGCAACTACCAACAAACATAGGGAAATCCGAGCTTAGAAAAATGGTTCACAGTTTGTCTATTAGACCATCCCGAGAGGAAAAATGCACAGTTCCAGTGGAGCCTAAAACCAGTGTTCATACAGTCAAGCCTAGGAGAGATAAGGTGCCTACCATTGCCAATTATAGGCAAGAAAAGTATTCTGGTCGGATGTTTGACCATAGTTCTGATGTCATAGAAACTTGGTTGCACAAATGGGAAGAGGATAAAACAGCAGAGGGATGGAGACTGGAGTGGCATCCACTACTTGGAAGGGGTTTAAGAAAGAATTTAGAAAACATTTCTTGCCTCCTAACGAAGCATCCTGAGCTTGGGATCAGTATAGAAACCTTCATCAAAGAAATTTATCAATGGCTGAATACACTAATAAATTCAAAGAATGTGTAATGAAGGTTTATGAAGCTCTTCCTCACTCGGTACAGGTAAAGGATTTTATTTTCGAATTGAATGATAGAATTAAGATGAAAGTTCAGGCTAAGTATGCGAACACGCTAGATGAAGCAATTGCCATAGCCTTAAATATTGAGGATGCCAAAGGAAACAGACCAATGGGTTTATGCAAGTTGGGACTCAGTATGAGTATCCGAAGAAAAGTGGGTTTAAGAAGAAGTGGGTTAGTGAAGGGAGTGTCTCACAACCTAGTGGCCAAGCCAAGCAGGCAAAGCCAGTTGAGACTCCTCCTAAACCAAGTACCACCACTCGGGTGAAAAGAAAAGTAAGTCCAATGGTAGCCTGGGCTTGGTAGAAATCTTCTTTGACCCCAGAGCAAAAAGAGAAAGTGAGGAGAGAAGGCTTGTGTTTTAGATGCCTTCAACCTCATCAGTGGAAAGATTGTCCATGAAACAAGGATCGTCTGATGACTGAGATGGTGATCTCAGAATACAACGTAGAGATGGAGGGAAGTCCCAAGAGAAGAACATATGCAAATGCAGCTAGCGGGATTTTCTCAGAGGTTAGTACCTGTTTTGTTATGTGTATCTATTGCTAAGCTGGTAAACAGTGCACTTAATAATATCCTATCAAAGCCCGTAGCAACGGCGCATACAGCCTTTAGTGATACTTAATTAATTAAGATGAAGGGACAAGTAGCCAATCATGACGTCATTGTGTTGTTTGACTGAGCATCAATGCACAATGTAATTAACTCCAAGCTTGTAAAGAGACTGAAATTAAAGACTAGCCCATGTGACGATGCATATATGGTCAGGATGGCCAATGGATGTTCAATAGAAGTATGGGACCAAAGGGTTACCCAGATAGAACTTTGAATTCCGGACTATGCGGAGAAGCTGGATTTCAAAATGACCACGCTTGCTCACGCAAATATATCCCTGGGTAAGGGCTTGGCATTCTAAGAAGAATCCAGCCATATACCTAAATGAATCCATGAACATTCCCAAACTCATCCTCTAAAAACACAAAATAGTGCAGTTTCAATCTTACGATAGTCACTCATAAGATTGAAAACCATAAACATAAGATTGAAAACCATAAACTCCATCATGCATAGCAAAGACTAGCTACTATGACATCCCCACTGACGTCATCAGCACCCAACAATGGGTGTAGACCATAGCACAAACATATGCTCTCACACATATAACTCCATACACCCACACATACTTGAGCATTCATTTATACGAAGTCTTCATACTGAATTTCTGTCGGCACTCTGGAGGTGAAGGGCAAACTCAGCCATGACGAAGAGTACTAAAGGAGAAGGCTAATTAAAAAGTAGTCCGAATCTCTTCATTCAAGCTACAAGTGCTTTTGAAGTATCAACGATTTCATTTTAGTCTCTCCCAAATGAGCATCTAAATCTAGCTAATAGGGCAACACAATATTTAAGGTAGAAAGAATTATCGCAATACCAGCAAACCGCAACTTGGACGAAAACTTCACAAGGTGAAATAATTTATCAGTTCAAGATGAATGATGTGCTATATGTTTTGCGAGGTGAAAAGGATTTACCTCAGGGACCATTAGTTTCAGTTATGGAAATTCGAAAAACTCAAGAAGAGTTTGTGTTTCTTTGTATAGCATTGGTAGAGCCGATTCATGATCCATAGGCCAGCACTGATGTTACCCAAGATGGGGAGATGGCCAAGTTGGCTGATCAGATAGCAGAGGAGTTCTATTGTTTAGGAGATGAGTTGCCTTATGGGTTACCTCTACAGCGGAACGTTCAGCATAAAATTGAACTTATCCCGAAGGCAGAACCTGTAAATAGGCCTCCCTATAGATTAAGTTTTGCTGAAGAAGCTGATGTGCGAAGGCATCTGGAGAAATACCTCAAGCTGGGGTAGATTCAACCCAGTTTCTCACCTTTTGCTTCACCAGTGATATTGACAAAAAGAAAGATGATACTTTTTGCCTCTATATACATTACAGAGTGTTGAATAATATCACTAATAAGCACAGATATCCGATGGCTCAGATCAATGACTTGCTAGATGCATTGCATGGAGCCATAATGTTCAACAAGATAGATCTTAAGTGTGGCATTCTTGTTTTCAACAAAAGTATTGCTGAGCATCGCGAACACTTAAGAATAGTGTTTAGTACTTTGAGGAAAGCCAGCCTGTATGTAAAAACAAAGAAATCTGTGCTATGCATGGTAAGACTTGAATATTTAGGATTCATAATTACTCCTGAGGGGGTAGAAATGGATCCAAAGAAAATGGCTGCAATACTGACTTGGCCTATCCCTCAAAGTTTGACCGCTTTGTGATCATTCTTGGGATTTGTCCAATTTTATCGAAGGCATATCAAAGATATTCCAAAATAGTATCACCATTGACTGATTTGACCTTAGATAAAGTACCTTTTATATGGGGACAGAATCAACAAGAAAGTTTTAACACCATAAAACAGGTTGTGGTCTTAGGACCAGTGTTAAAAATAGTTAAACCCCAGAAACCGTTTTTCATAGAAATCGATGCAATTGGCATTGCGGTAGGAGCAATTCTCCTCCAAGAGAGAAGGCCAATAGCCTTTGAAAGCAAGAAGCTTTCTCCTTCTCAACGAAATTGGCCAACTCATAAATTAGAGTTGTATGCCGTTGTCCATGCTTTGAAGACATGGAGACATTATTGTATGGTTCAAAGTTTTATGTTGATGTTGATCATGATACTCTGAAACATTTCTGTAAACAATTGACTTGAGAGACCGCTAAGTAGGTGGGCAGTTTGCATGGATTACCCAGATCCATAGCATCAGACATGATGTTAAATTTACCAATCATTTTTGGACTGCAGTGTTTGAGGCACTAAGGACTGAGTTGGAAATGAGTAGTGGGGATCATCCATAAACAGATGGTCGGACGGAAATAGTCAACCAAACTTTAGAGGACATGCTTAGGTTGAAACCCATACATAAGCATAAAAGGACTGTAACCAGTACTCGAATGCTTTGCACTGTTATAAGCAAATTCTATCATGGGGAGATAATCTTCCCATGAAGACTATCTCTTAGAAACATATGCCCGAAGCATATCTTCAACCAATTGGTTGACCTTCTCTGTACTGCCATCAGATTGTGCATAATCTGAGAAACTCATCCTTAGAGTAGTTTCCAACTTCTCAAAAACAAGTGTCTAGAAGTTACTTGTAAACTTCGAGTCCCTGTCGCTAACTATGTCAGACGGCAAACCATACAGCTTATACAAGTGGTCCACAAACTCGTGAGCCAGCTGAATAGCTGAAATAGTTGTTCTAGTAGGTAAAAATCTAGCCATTTTTGTCAGACGGTCCAATATGACCCAAATGGAGTCATGACCCTTGCGCCCTTAGGCAAACGGGTAAATAAAATCCATGGAAATACTTTGCCATTTATTACCCAGGATTTGCAATGGCTGTAATAAACCCGCGCTTCTAAGGCGTTCTGCCTTAGTAACCTGACAAACCCGGCAACCTACCACATAGTTTTCAATAAATACACACATATTAGGTCAATAAAAGGTATGCTTCACAAGAGACAAAGTCCGATGTATACCTGGATGTCCAGCACTAGGAGCATCATGACACTCCTAGAGAATCTTGGATCGAAGATCCGAAACATCAGGCACACATATCTTTCCATTCCGGAATGGCAGGCCGTTCCTAATCATCCACTGACCTCCTGCCACCTGTACCGTAGGTGGCACAATCCCTGAGTCCTAGTCAACCATGGAGCTCCCATCCTGGACTTTCTACCAATAAGAACTTCCATTGTGCAAAGCCCTCTCAAGATTGAAATAGGTCTGAGGATATTTCCGTGAATGACATAGCATTTATAAACTTGACTCGACTTAAGGCATCTGCCACACTATTCATCGAACCCTTTCGATAACGCATTTCAAAATCAAAATCTTGCATTAATTCTGCCCATCTCGCCTTTCTTCCCCTCAATTCAGACCCATCACACACATACTTGATTGACTGGTAATCGGTCAATACAAGAAACTTCGAACCATACAAGTAGTGTCTCCAAACCTTCAGAGCATACACAACTGCATAGAGTTCTTTTTCTAGTGTGGGCCAACGATATTGGGTGTCATCTAGCTTCTTACTCTCAAAAGCTACAAGTCTGCCCTGTTGGAATAAAGCTGCCCCAATCACAAAATCACTCGCATCGGCCTCTAAAACATAAGGTTGGGTAGGATTGAGTAATGCAAGAATGGGTGCTTCCTTGATAGTTAACTTCAAGGTTTCAAAAGCCTTGTTCAATGCATCATTCCAAGAGATCGTCTGGGTAGACCTGTGTCCACAACCTTTCAATATGTTGGTCACAGGTGCCGTGATGTGTGAATAATCACGCACAGACTTCCGTAGAAAAACCGTGAATCCTAAGAAAGAATGAAGTTCTTTCACAGTCTAAGGAAAAGGCCATTCTAAGACCTTTTGGATACGATCCAGATCAATGCTAATACCTTCTGAAGAAATCTTGTGTCTAAATAAATGATCTCCTTCATGAAGAAGTCGCATTTACTCATCTTGGCATAGAGCTTATGCTGTCTTAGAATAACTAAGACAATCTGAAGGTGTCCAATGTGATCCTCTAGCGTTCGGCTATATACCAAGATATCATCTAAAACACGACAACGAATTTGCCCAGAAAATCTCGAAACAAATCGTTCATCATTTATTGGAAGGTAGCGGGAGCATTGGTCAAACCAAAAGGTAATACGAGAAACTCGTAGTGACCATACCTAGTGCGGAATGCGGTTCTATCTATGTGTTTAGCATAGATACAGATTTGGTGATAAACCGTACGCAAATCAATCTTAGTGAAATACTTCGCTCCGACCAAACGGTCTATCAAATCATCAGAACGAGGAAGAGGGTATCGATTCTTAATTGTCACTATATTCAATCGTTTATAATCTATACATATTTTCCACGACTTATCTTTCTTCTTTCTTAGGAGGACAAGTGCTCCCCAAAGTGATTTACTTATGCGAATATAGCCCATATTCAGATAATCTTGTAGCTGTGAAGCTAACTCATCCTCCTCAAGTTGGCTCATCCTATAAGATGGAACCCATCCTATAAGGTGGAACACTAATAGGTTGAGCCCTAGGTACTAAATCTATGCGATGGTCTACTGTCCGTTCTGGAGGTAAACCTTCCGACAGTTGAGCAGGGAATACATCCATGAAATCATCCAACAATGTTCTCGATTCAAAGTGTTCAAACACGCTTAAATCATTTTTGTTATTAACTGAGACAACAAATAAAGAAAGCAGAATCAAAACACACTGATACACATCATAATGAGAAGTGTTTATTATATTCCGAAGCTATATCGCAGATACAATAGGTCCCTGAGAAGAGGGAATATTATCACACTGAATACAAAATTAGGTGTCCTTATCCAAAAAAGAAAAGGTATGCTCTTTCCATCCAAATCTGAATATCGTGGGTTTTAAACCACTCTATTCCGATTAACAAGTCCACATGTTCCAAGTGCATGACATAGCTAGTAAGAGCAACTGTGTAGTCTTGAATCCGGATAGAAAGTGCCTCAATCTTCAATCCCAAAACTGCTTTGCAGCTGGAAGCTGCACCTCGTAGGAGTGATCGCTAGGTATAGTGGACAGCCCCATCCTCTGCATAAGTTTGTAATTAACAAAATTGTGAGAGCTGCCCGGGTTAAAGAGAATGTGAACTCTTTGGTCCCTTACTTCTCCATAAACTCAGAAAAGATCATGGGAACCAAATAACGAATTATTAAAAGTGCAATTACAAGAAAGTGGGCAGGTAATGACATTTACAGAAATACCTGTCATCAAAACTTGATTAGCTCCCTTAGCTTTGGTACCTGGACCCACATGGAGCTTCGATCTCGGCGCTTGCATCTGGTTCTTGCGCTTAGGACAATCATTCCTAGTGTGGCCCCGCTCCTTGCATATGAAACAACGTCGTTCTTTCTTTAACTTCAATGTGTAGAGAAAACGGGCACAACCATTCTTCGTCTGAGTCGAGTTCTTCTTGGAGGCGTTGTCTATAGACTTCGACTTCCCAGTACTAGTGGTAGACTGGAAGAACTTCCTCTTGTTCTTCCACTCGTGTCAGCAATGGTGGTTCCCTTTGCACTGGCCATGAAATCATCATAGATGCACGCATAATTCATGGCCTCTTGCAGAGTGGTACACTTGTTGTTCTTGATCTGTAGCTTGTATGAGTCAAGCAAACCATCCACAAAGAAACCTAACAAGGTCACTGGATCCATCTTTGTAGCTCTGGAGTCTGGTCTTCAAATCCCGAAACCTCTGAAGATAAACCTCAAAAGTCAGATTCAGCTTGGACATATCGAGGGCTTTGAGCTTGTCTACGATATCGTAATCTTCCTCCTTCAAAAACTCTCTCCTGAAAACCTCTTCGAATTCTATCCATGTTGTAGGCTTGGGTCAGAGTTCCTTCCACCACAATAAAGCCTTCCCTGACATATACCCGACTACAAGCTGCATTTTCTTGTCCTCTGGGTAAGGGTGAAACTAGAAGTGTGCTTGCCACTTGTGCAACCAAACAACTCCTTGGTACGAGACTTTTGATCTCCGGGAAAAGGATCTGAGGTGATATTCGAACCTAACACTGAAGCCAAAGCACCCACATGTGTGAGCGCCTGAACAATGCTAGTCAAAAGTGAGAGTGAAGTATGAATCCCTTGGAGTTGCTGTCAAGCCAAGCAGGCGAAACCAGTTGAGACTCCTAAATCAAGTACCACCATTGGAACAAAAAGAAAAGTAACACCAATGGCAGCCCAGGCTTGGTCGAAGTCTTCTTTGAACCCAGAGCAAAGGGAAAAAGCGAGGAGAGAAGGCTTGTTTTTGGATGCCTTCAGCCTCATCAGTGGAAAGATTGTCCACGAAACAAAGATCGTCGGATGGCTGAGATGGTGGTCTCAGAATGCGACGTGGAAATGGAGGGAAGTCCCAGAGCACAACAGATGCAGATTCACCTAGCGGGATCTTCTCAAAGGTTAGTACCTTTTTTGTTATGTGTGTCTGTTGCTAAGTTAGTAACTAGTGCACCTGATAATATCCTGTCTAAGCCCGCAGCAACGGGATATACAGCCTTTAATGATACAGAGTTAATTAAGATGAAAGGGCAAGTAGCTAATCATGATGTCATTGTGTTGTTTGACTCAGCGTCAACGCACAATGTAATTAACTCCAAGCTTGTAAAGAAGCTGAAACTAAAGACTAGCCCATCTGACTATGCATATACAGTTAGGATGGTAGATGGAAGTTCAACTTAAGTATGGGACCAAAGGTTACCCAGTTGGAGCTTCAAATTCAGGACTATACTGAGAAGCATGATTTTGAGATGACTAAGCTTGCTCATGCAGACATAGCCCTAGGTAAGGCTTGGCATTCTAGGAAGAATCCAGCCATAGATTGGAAAAAGCACATTTATCAATTCAAGATGAATGATGTGCTGTATGTCTTACGAGGTGAAAAAGATATACCTCAAGGACCGTTGGTTTCCGTGATGGAAATTCGAAAAGCTAAAGAAGAGTTTTTGTTTCTTTGTACAGCATCGGTAGAGCCGATTGATGATTCTTCGGCTAGCACTGATGTTACTCAAAATGGAGAGATGGCCACGCTGGCTGATCAAATAGCAGAGGAGTTCTCTGATTGTTTTAGGAATGAGCTACCTTATGGGTTACCTCCAGAGCAGAATGTTCAGCATAAGATTGAACTAATCCCGGGGCAGAACCTGTAAGTAGACCTCCCTATAGGTTGAGTTTTACTGAAGAGGCGGAGGTACGAAGACAACTGGAAGAATACCTCAAGTTGGGGCAGATTCAAACAAGTTTCTCACCTTTTGCTTCGCCAGTGATATTAAAGAAGAAGAAAGATGATACTTTTCATCTCTGTATAGATTACAGAGCATTGAATAATATCACTATTAAGCACAGGTATCCGATGGCTCGGATCGAAGATTTGCTAGATGCATTACATGGGGCCGTAATTTTCAGTAAGATAGATCTTAAGTGTGGCTACCATCAGATCCGTATTAGAGCCAAGGATGTGCATAAAACTGCTTTTAGAAGCAGGTTTAGACATTATGAGTTTTTGGTAATGCCCTTTGGACTTACCAATGCTCCGGCTACATTCGTCATGCTTATGAACGATTTACTACGTCCGTATATCGGAAAGTTTGTAGTACATTTTATTGACGATATTCTCGTATTCAAAAAAAGTATTACTGAGCATCATGAATACTTAAAAATAGTGTTCAGTACTTTGAGGAAAGCCAGTCTTTATGTAAATCAAAAGAAAACTATACTGTGTATGGTAAGACTTGAATATTTAGGATTCATAATTACTCCTGAGGGGAAGAAATGGATCCAAAGAAAGTGGCTACGATACTGACTTGGCCAATCCCTCAGAGTTTGACCGCTTTGCGATCATTCTTGGGATTTGTCCAATTTTATCGAAGGCATATCAAAGGATATTCCGAAATAGTATCGCCATTGAATGATTTGACCTCATATAAAGTACCTTTTATATGGGGACAAAATCAACATGAAAGTTTTAACAACAGGAAAGTTTTAACACCATAAAACAAGCTATGGTCTCAGGACCGGTGTTAAAAATAGTTGATCCCCAGAAACCGTTATTCCTTGAAACTGATGCAAGTAGGAGCAGTTCTCCTCCAAGAGGGAAGGCCGGTAGCCTTTGAAAGCAAGAAGCTTTCTCTCTCTCAACGAAATTGGCCAACTCATGAATTAGAGTTGTATGTTGTTATCCATGCTCTGAAAACATGGAGACATTATTTGTATGGATCAAAGTTTTATGTTAATGTTGATCATGATACTCTGAAACATTTTTGTAAACAACCTGACTTGAGAGGCCGCCAAGCTAGGTGGGCAGAACTCATGCAGGAGTTTAACTTGACGATTCGGTACCGAAGAGGGAAGGATAATAAAGTTGCTGATGCGTTGTTATGCATTATGCATAATATGAGTTTCACGGTATTAGAGAGTGCTCTAATGACCGAGATTAGAGAAACTAAAAAGATGGACGAGTTCGTCCAGAGCCTTTGGCCTAAGGCTCATGTGTTCAAACCCGGGGAAAAGGATGACCTGGCATCCTAAAAAGGACAAACTTATGCAAGATATGCCATAAGGGATGGTATGCTGAAAAGAAATAGCAAGGTAGTAGTACCTAATCAGAATGATCTTAGGCAGAGAGTCATTCAACAATGCCATGATAGCCCATGTGCGGGACATCCAGGAGTCGAGAAGACATATGATCTCGTGAAGCGAGGTTTCTTTTGGCCAAAGATGAAAAAGCATATTCATGAATATGTGACACATTGTTTTTCGTGTCAGGTAAGTAAGGCAGAGCGGGTGAAGCCACCCGGACTTTTACAGCCCTTGGAGATACCACTAGGTAGGTGGGAGAGCATTTCCATGGACTTTATTGTAGGTCTGCCTACGACACAAGGTGGATATGATTCTGTCCTTGTAGTGGTTGATCGTCTTACCAAGATGGCTTACTTCATTCCAACTAGAGAGTCTATTAGTGCCCCGCAAGTGGCGGATTTGTTTATTAGACATATATTTCGTTTGCATGGATTACCCAAATCCATAGTGTCAGACAGACATGTCAAATTTACCGGTCATTTTTGGACAGCGGTGTTTGAGACACTAAGGACAGTGTTGGGAATGAGTAGTGGGGATCATCCAAAAACAGATGGTCAGACGGAAAGAATCAACCAAATTTTAGAGGATATGCTTAAAGCATATGTGTCATTGAGGCAACATACATGGGACAAGTGATTGCCATTGTTACAGTTTGCCTACAATGATAGAAAACATTCCTCTACAGGGTTCAGTCCGTTTGAGCTGAACTATGGTTATAGGCCAACGAATCCAACTATAGTTGGAATACCTCACAAAAAGCCTAGTGCCACGAACTTTGTGGTTCAGATGCGGGAGATGCTAGCACTTGCGAGAGCTAACATCCGCCAAGCTATGGATAGAGCTAAGGCGTATGCGGATGAAAACCGATCCGCTAGAGAATTTAAGGAAGGAGAAAAAGTTTTTCTTAAAGTTCCTTCGCACTCTAAGTCTTTGACTGCAGGAGAGCGTGCTAAGTTATCACCTCGATATTGTGAGCCATGGTTAATTCTAAAAAGAATAGGCAAGGTAGCCTATAAATTAGAATTGCCACAAGGTTGTAAGGTGCACCCAATGTTTCATGTTTCTCGTTTAAAGAAATTTTTGCATACAGGTGACTCACTAATCGAGGGTGTTGTTTTGTTTCAGGAGATAGAGGATAATGCAAGACACAAACCAACAGGAATCCTGGACCGAGGAACAATGCAAGTACGCAATCGGAAGATACCCACGGTGTTGGTTGCATGGCATGGTCTACCTCTATCAAAAGCTACCTGGGAATCCGTATACCAATTACGGAGAGTGTTCCCAGACTTTATCATCGAGGATGCTGATGCTTGAAGAGGGAAGGAATGTTACGCTCAAGTTGAGGTAACATGACCTCGGAAGGGTCAATCGACATTTTTCTTTAAAGGATCAATGTTTGTATTATATTTGTTTGGGCTTCATGTAAATGATCAAAAAGGAATAAAGGTCAAGGTCCTTGGTGAGGGTGAGATGGCACTAGACTAGGTGGATCTAAGGCTAAGGGACCTAAATGCATGAAATGTGCCTAGGGGCAAATGGTTTCAAAGATATTCCAAAAGAGGGGTTAATGATGCATTAAGGAAGGATCCTAATTTGAAGACATGTGGCATACTAGATCCATCTAGGGAGTTTTGGGGCTTGTTGGGAATAAGCAAGAAAAAAGCTTTTACATAATCTGATTTTGTTGTTGAGAGCTTGCTACCAGCGAGGTTGGCTGGGAGGTTATTGAATGTGCCTGCACCCGTGATTCCACGTAACATTCTAGGAGCAGACAGATTTTCGCGTGTCAAAGTTACATGTCCTTCTGGTGTTCATTTTAGGGCAGCAACATGGGCCACCCTTGTCAATATTTGAGCTGACAGTATGCCCTGTTTTAGGCTGGCCATGGGGCTGGAAACAATCCATCCATGGGGCCATATATATAGTGTGAAAGGGCTGGGCAAAGGCCAGCACAAGCAGCATCAAAGAGTGGGGGGGTGGACCATTTACAGGCCTGGCCCAAGGAGCAGAAGACAGGCCCCAAACCAGGTCGGCAGTGGGACAGACCAGGTAAGCTGGTCTGTCAGCAGATTGGCTGGTCTGTAGGGCCAGGTCGGCCAGACTGAGGGGTTTCATCCCCAATAAATAGGCCCATTTGTGGGCAGTACAAGCAGTTCATTTCTGCATCAAGAACAGTTCAGTCTGCAGAGGTTTTTTAAGGCCTTCCAGGAGCACACTGAACAGGGTCAAATCTCTACACAGGTAGAAGAGCCATAGAGGGCTCAGAAGGTGAGGGGGACTCACACCTGTAGCTGCTGAAGCCTACAGGAAGGCACGTGTCAGAGAAGTCCATCCTTGGCAAGTAATTCTCTATGGTAAGCTTGCTTGGGCATCTAAAGTAGCATACTTTGGACAATACACTCTTTCTTCTTATCCAATATTACATGCGCCCCCCCAGGAGACTTGCACGGCCTACTAAGACCCATGTGGAGATGTTTTGCAATTGAAATCCCTCTAAATGAAACTCCATGTAAAACACAACCAAAGATCAACTCTTTTGAAGGCATTTCTGGCCCTGATCCCATTTTCATCCTCTGAGTCCAACTCCTACCCCCTCTTGACTTTGTGCTACAATTTCTATCTCATGATTTACATCATTTCTCAGCCAAAGCCCACTGATATGGAGTCCTTCAACAACCAAACAAAATTTATTCCATGTGGGTGATGGGTACTTTAAGGACGCAAGTAATATAAGACTCACAGTCAAAATCAACGTAACTCCCAAAAAGTTGGGACACAAGATCGTGCACCAGGCTTGAATACTGGTATAAAAAAGCAATCTGATGTCCGCATTGGTTCCTTCATTAAATATGTAGTGGTGTCTTAACTTAAGAACGTCAATTTAAATGTCAATCAAATGTTATTCTACATAAAAAATGAACAAAAATGAGTCATTCTCAGAATACAGGTTTACAAGAAGTCCATCGACTGATCCTTTGAAATGCCACTTTCATGACAACGCATGAACTCACCTGCTGCTCTGTTATCTTGCGTAGAGGGGATCCTCCACCGATGGCAGCATAGCCGGCTTTGCTTCTTGGAGCTCTTACCGTTGAAACGCATTGGGCCAAAGGTCGCTGAAGAAATCTCAAAAGCTTTGGTAGCCGGATAATATCCTACATAGAAGTGACAAAAACGAAGGTCAGAGATTATCCCCATGTGAATAATTCCTCGAGGACACGAAACGCCATTTTGTAGTTTCAAGCTCTTGGAATTGAGCTTTATTGAGAATAACCGGAACTAACTGTATCTCCCCATATACAAAGCAAAGACGTCAACTTTAGTATACTTTTGCGTTGTTCAAGCAACCATCAGCCACTTCGTCAATTACAATAAACACACTTCCCACCAACGTTGTTCTTGAACTAACTCAGGACGTTGCAGTTTCAAAGTCAAGCCAGACCAATATCCTAGCATGCCTACGACGAGTAAAGCCATCAAAGAAAATTTCTTACTGGATCTGCAAAAAGGTTGTACAGGAATGGCTGCACATCATCAAGTGTCTCTGGCCCCCCAAGATTGAGCAACAAAACTCCCACCTTCTCCTCCTCGTATGTAGGCGGTTTTAATGTCTCCTTCCCTGCTGAAAGTGCACGAGTAACCAACTGAAAGCTGTCCTTTGATTGAAGTATTGTACCACGTCTTGTACTAAGATTTGGTAAACCTCGAGGAAGAAATGGTGTGCTGATGCTAATTACAACACTGTTTTTACTGCAATTCAAACATTCGTGAATTAATCGAAGCTGCTTTATCTACAGCATTTAACCACGTAGTTAGCAAACACAAATATTCGAGCGAACCGCTTTTTTTAAAAAGTAAGACGGCATAACACAATGTAGCGTAGAATGACTATTAGATAGGCGCAACCTCGACTGCAAAATTAAAAGCATACCGTTGCACTAAGAAACATCTCTGACCGGAAGAAACTACGGCCCCTGATTCTACTTGCGATCTGGAGCAAAGATTCCCATCTGCTCACAAAATCAATCAACAAGCCAACAAATAGATTATGGAACGTAGGCATCGTACTTAATATATACTTTGCGTAAAATGTATGCGCAACACGGCACTCACCTAGAGAAGGAGCGCAAGCCAGCATCATGAAGGTAAGAGGAAGCAGATTGTTTGCTGGACAGAGCTTGCTTGCAGATTGCTTGATCGGATCTAAGTTTTCAGAGAAACTTGCAACTTATTCCGTGACTGGTTTGCCAAGTAGATTCAGTTTATGTCGTATGCGGGGCTTTTACGCAGTCTTAATTGCCTTAATTGGTGGGGCACGTGGCCAACTTCTAACATATCCACGTTGCCTGGTTAAGAGGGCATTCCCACAGCCTAAGAGGGCATTCCCCACAGCCTGCCTATCGCCAGTCCAGTGGACAGAGTCTCTCTGGTGGACAGACGTGGGAACGAACCCAAAGTCCAGCTGAAGGCTCACACAACTGACAAGCCTGGACCTTACCATTGGCAGCAACAAAGGTAGCCCCCAAATGCTCAAGAAAATCCCGTCTCCAACAGGCCGGTGGAATGCTACTTAGTGGCGTAGCTTTTGGACTGGCGTTTCGTGAGAACAAGTCTGGCAAAGGACTTTTCTGCCACTTTTGGGCATTCTCGCTCACGTGGGAATGCCCTCTAAGTGCACAAATTCAGTGCACGTGCGGGGCATTTTGTCCATTCCTTGTTCGTGGGGTTGCGTTGAGTGCATCCAAATGCGCACAAGAGTCCAATGAAGATCGTCAACAAAAATCGTTGGACTCTTGAACAACAGGTGTCCTCCATCTTTGCCCACCCAATCGTTGGAGTTTTCTCTGCTACCTTGCAGTGTGCAACCGGCTTTCACTTCAGCCCCTCCCTTTCGGTGTGGCCTGAAATGTTACTATACGTACCTTTCCACAGGTGCCCCCTTTTGCCATCGCACCCTACTATTGCGGGGAAATAGGCCCACAGTCATGACACCAATAGCAATGTATTCAAGGAAAGGAATCAATAGGCTTGCCTGTCTTGTTCATGGTTTTCTTGGGAAGTCTTTAAGGATTGGAAAACTCTCATCTTTCTTAAGGATTTTCCAATACTAGAAATCTCTCATGGTTTTCTTGCAAAGATGTCCTACTGTATCAATGGAAAATCCTCTTAGCTTAATCATAAAAATACCTTTTTGTAAAAAATAAGAGCCTGAATTTTCCCTTTCAGAAAACAGGCACGTGGTCACTATAGCCTACCCCCCCTAGGCAAAGGGTTCTTAGATTTAAACACCTGCAAGCCAGATACAATCTTGCAAAAAGGTGTATAAATGCATTGTGCACCCAAAACTATGAAGTTACTTTTGACTAATTAACAAGAAGGAAGCACCACAAAACCAATGAAACCAATGGATGGACATGCATATAATACATTGAGCACTTGAAGCCACAAACACACGAGCACTCAAATAAAATAAAACACTCGACACTCACTAATACACTTCGATGAAGAACGAAATTCGACCAGCAAGTGGAGACCCTTTAGAACTGAAGGAGAGCAGTTTAAAGCAAATTGATGCGGAGGGCAAGCTTTGTGAGTCACAGCTCCTCTTCATGGAAACTTCTTGGTCAACTGAATCCTTAGGACAAGAAGGAAGTCATTCCTAAACGCAACCTTACAAGAGCGCTAAAGCTTGAGCAAAATGGTGACATTTGATGGTGAGGAGGGAGGATGAGATCGAGGAGGGAGGAGAATATGATCATCATCTAGAGGAGGAGAAGCGAGGTCGAGAAAGTAAATGTGAGAACCTGCAAAGGCTTGCACATGATCTCATAAATGACCCCCGGGACTCCATGCGAGAGGCATACATGCACTATTCATGCACTATTTAATTGTAACACACTCCATGCAAGAGGCATGCACACACTATTCAATCATAACACAGTGTTCGACGGCACACATTCAACTCAATGAACACGTGGACAAATCACAAATTTCTCAAACTCCCACGCACACCAATAATTCCACGAAAATATTTTTCATTTCTTAAGGAAGAACCATCAATTAGTCCTCCCCCCATGGGGCAAGCCAACAAGCATTCACATCTTTGAGAAGATGGTTTTGAGTAGGTGAGAAGATGAGTTCTCTCATGAATGGCCCTTGAGCAAAGACTTTCCTCATCTAACCTACAGTACGACGGCCCCTTGGTCAAGGTTTCACATTCGTCAGCAACTCCCTCAGCCTTGGATCTCATGGAAGTGTCACAAGTACAGGATACTTACACAAGTAAGACATGTAACGGTGGTTGGAGCGATGACATGGATGTTATCACGTTGGAATGCCTACACTGAGATCTTCAACACATCAATGGTCGACACAAGGCGAAAGGCATTGATGTTGAGTCTATTAAAGTATTCAAGAGAGAGTTTTATATTCACCCCAAACGTCTATTTCAAGAATATAAGTCTTCTCGATTATGATTCTTTTTTCATGGGCAAGGTTCCCTTAGAGGATGAGTTTTTTATGGTTTTTTATTTTTATGGGCAAGGTTCCTTTAGAGGATGAGTTTTCCCATTGGTTCTCTGGTACTTTTCAAGGTCATTGCTCCTTGCACGATTGTTGACTTATGGGGCATGGTTATTTCCAACCTTTAGTGGCGTCTAATGCTAAGAGAGACAGCTGGCTTCTGTCATGCTCGGTTGAATATAAAGGCAATTTGGTTTATTCGATCCCATGGAGTGCATCATTTTCTGTCGAGGAGGTGCTTCAACATGAATGTCCTATATGGATTCATTTCCCAAGGAATTATGACCTATTACTTGAGGAGGTTGAGGTTATCATAGGAACTTTGGGTGGAGTTCTCTAATATGCTCCTGTCCAACCAAAAGAAAGCCTCTCCCAAAGCTTGCATGCTTTGGGATAAAGGGAGAGTCCCCCTTCTCAATAGGAGCTTACTACTCCGAATGGGTGGGAGCTAATCGTCCAATTTTGATTTGATACTTTTCCAGATTGCATGTTATCAATGCCGGCAATCTGGGCATTTTGCCTACTATTGTCCATTACTTTGTGTCTTCTCTTAAGGATAACGGAGGTTTTGGTTATACTACAATATCTCATAAACATAATGAAAATGAAGGGGGGGTATCACAAGGGCCCACGATTATCTCTTGTTCACAATTAGGACACGGTGACTTTGTACAAGAGCTTATAGAATAGGGGCGTTAATGCTTAGGTCTCTAAGAATTCTTTCCTTAAGTAGAACTAGTTCTGAATCCTTGCTCTGCACAAGCATTCAATGGAGAAAGATACACCCCCCTAACCTCGACATCACCATTGTCAAAGCTTGCTACCTTAGCATGCAAGGAAGGGTGGTGCCATTGCTCGCGACATGGCACTTCTCTCTCTCTCTCTCTCTCTCTCTCTCTCTCTCTCTCTCTTTCTTGCATGCAGGGTCAGAGTACCACCTAGTAGTTTGTGCATCACGTGGCAGTCTGCCCCCTCGCACGTAGTCTGATGTGCCATGTGGCAATTTGCCCCCCGCGTGCCACTTGGGCCATGTGGCAATCTACCCCTAGCATAATGTGTCAAATGGACCGCGGAACAATCTGTGCATGCCACATGGCTCAATCTGCTCCCCCTTCCTACAAGACCTCGCTCCTCTCTTCCCGAGTCTTCAAATTAATGCCATGTGGCAGGTTTGGTAAACTTCTCCTTAATATATACGAGTAACTTGACCCGTCTACAACGAGATGGGCTGAATTCATGATTTCTCAAGCTTCCTTGCTCTCTAGAGTCACCTTTCGACAAGAACACATATGCACATAAGTAGCTAGGAAGTGAATCGGTATAAAGTCTCCCCATTGCAATCTCTTGAGCTTTTTCGGTTTCAAAAGCAAAAAAATGTTATGTCGGCCATTTCTTTCGTCCTCGATCTTTACAAACATATTGGGTAAGTATTCTTCACCGTCTCTGTATTTTGTAGTTCCCCGAGGCTTGTTTGCAACAGTCTGCATAACTTGTTAAGGGAAAGTGCCCGAGAAAACTAGACGTTGAATTGGCTAACTTGGTTTGATTGAAAAATGTGGATACTTGTGAATAAGCTGTTCAATAGCCTCGCTTTTCCCCACCGCGAAACAGGTAAGTTATCAAGGTGACTCGAAAGACTATTCTAATACTTTATGCGACCTTGCATGTCTGGCAACACGGCTTATGGGAAATTGATTCTACATTCATGGGGTGTGTTATGACTCTCTTAACAATATTGATGTATGGTGTATCCAGCATGTTCTATCTAACTCGGGCCTCTGCAAATGCAACGATCTTATTTCTATAACTTCACTTCTACAATAGCACTTCCCACATATGCGGATTGTCGCTATTGTTGACGCTCATGAGGAGCGGAGAGCATAGCCAAATCTACAACATCGTAATTTTTCTAGTGTATATAGCGGGCGAGAGGACATAGTTGTTGCCTGGGTAACAATCGCTATTGCAATGTAGCGTGTCTCAGTGCTGGGTTTAGGTCCCCTGCCCGGCATCCTTTCTGCGGCTCTCCTACTAACCAACTCATAGGCTAGAGGGTTTGATCCACAAAAATTCTTACAACTCGATCAACAGGCATTATTCGAGCCACAACTGGCTTCAAATCAACCGAGAATGGATGATTTTCTAGAGCAAATGTTCCCACCATCATGGTCAAAAATGGGTGGTGTCAATAGGGCTCCTTGGGACTTTAATGACGGAAGGTCAAAAATGGGTGGTGTCAATAGGGCTCCTTGGGACTTTAATGCCGGAAGCTCCAGCATGAGTGCATATATACGTGGATATCATTTCCAAGAGACTTAACAATCGGGGGATTTCACCGTCGTCAGATATTTGGAGTTTTCAAAACAGTCGCTTCTAGAGCATACATGAAATCTACTTTAGTTTGTCGCATAGGGAGTCAAATTTTATAGCTGCTACCTTTGCTAGATTACATCGAGACTGGCCTTCCAGTTCTCTAATCAACTGCTTTATGGATATGCAAGGATGAATCATTGAGAAAGGTAAAGGTAGTTCAAAATACATGATATGTACGGCCCAAGTTGACATACACCATGCTACTCAGCTGCATTGGAAGCAGTATGCTTCATTTGATCAACTACACAAATGGGATGTTCGCATTGGCAGAGCTTGGTCTACCACCCCCTCAACTCGTTTAAGCTTCATCTTATGGAGGCCTATAATTGGCAAGTTCCCAACTTTTCAATTAATTAATTACTCACGCCTCCCCCTTTTAACCTTAATACACTCAATTAATCTAAGCTTGCAACTCAACTACTCAATTAACCTAAGCCCTCCGCCTACGCCTCTCTCACCTCTCCCCTTCGCCTCCCTTTGCTCTGCTCTCCACCTTGCCTCTCCATGCCTACACTCACTCAACCTCCCTCTGCTCTGCTTCACTCCCAAGCTTCCTCCTTCTCCTCCTCCTCCTCTGATACTTGGCTACTCCCCCCTTTGCTGACTTCTCCAAATGCTTCCTCACTAGTGATAGCGTTGGATCCACCATCGCCTTCCACCTCACCGTCAAGGTCGCTGCTCGCAGTTTTTACCGGCAGAATATCCATTCGATGTAGTTTTTATCGGCAAAATGTCCACCCAATGCTTTTCTGACCTGCAAAATGTCCACTTGCTCACAGCCAACCTTGACGGAAAGGAAGGTCCATCGGTTGGCATAGCAGGCTCCCGGCTATCGCCGATCGCCTGAATGCCTCCCGATGCACCTTCCCTACCCCTTGATCGCATTCCCCCTCCCTTGTCTACCCCGGTTTCCATTCTGAGGCCAAACATGAATCTTGAGCTCTCCAATCTGCACACCAACTGCTTGTACCAGCTCGCCCTCGTGTCTCCCAGCCTCTCACTCTACTGGCTGTATATACTCGCTGAGTGAACATTCTAGATTCATTCACCGCCCTTGCGCATTTTAGAATTGCCCTCGTTTATGTTAATCGAACGAGTACTTAGACCAGTCTACGACGGGTTTGTTCCCGATTTTATAATGTTTCAAGCTTGAAATCCAAACCTTTGATAAAATCAAAACTTTTGTTTGGCAAGCACGCCTATTGCACATCGTTTCTCCGGTCTCCTCAGCAAATTGGTCCTTCAATCTTTCATCACACATCCATCCACCCATGCCTTGCTTCTGTTCTCTAACCTCATTCGTGGAGCTCTGGTATTGTGCCTCTTCAAGTAGAGATTTTATTGTCATGCAGTGCGTTGAGTGTCTCGCCTCTTTCGACACCATGAAGCGAGAGGAATCGGTCGCTGTCTGCATTCAGGCAGCTTTCTGTGGCTTCCTGGTACTGGCTTGTCTCACTTTATAGCACTCCATGGTACAGTTCAAGATTTTGTATTGCAAACATTCGGGAGGTGTTTGGTTTACTCCTCGTACATTTTTGTTCTCGTCTCCTTCATGCTCTAGCGGGACATCATCACGGGAACAAAATCAGGCAAATGTTGCAAGCATGACATGGCGCTACGCCCCCTTTTTCTTGGTGTCTCGCTAGAGGATCGAGTTTATCTTATAATCACTCTTCCATGCGGGGCTGGCCTAAGTTGCCCAGGACTTCCCAAATTAAACCAAAACAATCTTTTTTGTTGGACTTCCCCTTAGTTTCTTACGGCCAGCTTCAGGGACCTCGGTATCATGACAATTTTCTGCGTCGACTTGAACAGGTTTACCCATTCTTTTCAAACTGGCCTTTCAACCCTGATTCTCTCCGCAAGAACTTCCAGGTTCTTAAAACGAACCATTGGGTGAAAATGGAAACCAAGTTGGAACTGTTTTTCCCTGTATTCCAGGAATGTTTCCTCCAGCATTTTAGCATCCGCAGGTTCAATCTTCCATCACAATAGTTCTTCCCTGAGGCTCTGAGAATGGCTAAGTCTCTGGAAAAGGTGCAAGGGGTGGTTCAAACCTAGCGCATCGGCTCCCCCAGTCACTGCACTACGGTGAAGAGTCCACATGAAAAGCCTGAAATTGTCTTGACATATAGATCATGAAGAATCGTGAGAAGAATTGCTCGAAGAATGCTCTGAAGAAGGGACATTGATCTTGTCGAGCAAAAGCTTCCGAAAATAATCCTCTTCCTCATGGATAGCATCCAAATGCATGTTGGCAAGGGACTTATTGCGGACAAAAACACAACATCAGCCCTGGCAGTCACGGAAGAAAGGCTCTCTGCAGATAACACATTAAGAGGCAGCAGCCTTGATCCACCATCCTGATTACCTTGAGCAGGAGGAAGAGCGGGATTCGAATGTTGAGGCAAAACATCATGAATTGGTGGTGCAGGTTAGGGGTAGGCCAGCAAACTGAGCAACACAGAGGCTTTGACATGCTCCTGCTAGGCCAAGGTAGAGCAGAGCAATGGCTAAGACTTGCCAGTGCCTATGGGGGATTCAAGGATGGCGTGATTCAAGGATGGCGTGGCAGTGCCTATTGTGCTATTTGTGCACCTTCTCAAGGGTATCGACCACCTTGCCCATGTAAGCGAGGCCTTGTAAGGGAACTCGACAAAAGTGCCACTAATTCGATAGATTCGTTGAGGGGTGCAAGGATGGTCTGTCGAGGTGCTGACAGAGGTGCTGGGAGGGGGGATCTTGGCAGCCATGGTACTGCCAATGAAAACAGTTGCGCAATGAGAGAAACATAAATAGATTGGAAGAATGCCTAAGCAGGCATAGAACGAAACACCACAGCTGAGATGGCGGAGGGGTCGAAAGAGGGAAGGCGCGAACATAGTCTTGGGCAAAGCGAAGAAGGCTGGCAACAATCAATAGGCACGCAAAATCGAAAACGTTGTAACTGCAACATGAAAGAGAAAGCAAGGAGAGCTATATGAATGCCATGTGGCAAGCCCCTTGATTGACACCTCAATCTCTAAAATAAGGAACTATATGAATGCCATGTGGCAAGCCCCTTGATCGACACCTCAATCTCTAAAGTAAGGAAGACGAGTAACCTGACCCGTCTATGATGGGCTAGCGACCCGCTCGCTGGGTGTCAAGGATGGGATCCTTAGGTTCCTTGAAGTTCAAGGAGTAAAATTTAAGGTTTTAATTTACAAATCTAATGCGTTTTACAAAATTATCAAATTAGATCTTTAGCATTGCCTTTAGTGGGGGAAAATGTTTTCAGTAAGATTGCATCTCTCTCTCTCTCTCTCAATCTGAAAGTTTACAAATCTCAATGTTTGTAAGCTTGCAAAATTTCAAACCAAATCCCAATGAAGCCCTAACAATGCCTTTATTTGGAAAAAAAATATTTTAAACCAATAGTGTGTGTGTGTGTGGAAATCACCCATTATATGATGACCTCTTATACCAACAACATAACAACAAAACTTTTATAAACACAACAAACATACTAATATCTAAATGCACGTGACATAATTTAACAAAAAATGTGTTCTATGAATAAGTATACTTAGTGTACTTCAAATGATACATTCAAGAACAATGTATGAATATGTGAGAATATAATATGTGCATAAGTTTTCCAGAGACAACCCCAAAGCCCACATAGTCCTTGTATCCTGAAAAGAACATAGAGGTGCTATGTGGTCTAATGATCCTAGCAACTCCTTAGGGAATCACACCACAAAATCCAAAGTGTATCTGTCCCCCAAAAAGTAGGTCGCAGATATGGATAGATAAACATAGAAACAAAGCCATATATGAGGTCCACCCGTAAAGGGGAAACAAAATGAACTGCCCTAATTAAAAGCCGGCATCTATTTACTGCAGTCCCACATGGGAGTCGTTCACGGTTGTACTCTAGAGAGAAGTGCTGGATCACACCTATGCAAGGCAAATAAATCAAGTTAAAGGATTACAATTACCAAAAGACTTTTGCAACTCATTAGTTAGAATACTTACATGTAGGAGAATGGATAAGGTGTAAGAAATGATATTATATTCTCCATTTTCCCCATGAAAGAAAGCATTCCATCCTACACACTCTTCATAACCCAAAAAGCACACAGAGATCCTCTGAGGTCCATAGGCCCCCGCAACTTGTCGAGTAAGGATACGATAGTATTTGAGGTGCATGCACCCCCCAAAGAAATGATCTTCGACTTGGAGCTCCAACAAAAAACTCGAATTAGGAATGAATCTATAAGAAAAAGTAATATCAATCTTAAACACTTATCTATAGCCGAAATCAGTCTCACTTATTGCGAAAAAAATAAAGCCACAAAATGGATAGTTTATTCACCCAAGATAAGATGCAAACTCTAGCAAGTCAATTAGCACTTGTGGTATCACCGAAGCTGACCAATATCTAGGACCTGTATATTTCTAAATGTCAACAAATATATATTATTAAATAGGCTAGGTTAGCATTTAGCTATTAAACAAACATGTACCTCTGATATTAGCCGCTGAGTCAGTGGTTGGTGAATGTGAATGATTCGTCCATCCTACCATATTGCAATAAAGATACACAGTGTCAGAGTATATACAGAGGAGAAAACCATTGGAATATTTCTAAAGACAATATGAATGGAATTTGGTCACCAAAGAAAGTCTGAAGAGGGATTGAAAGACAAAGAGCATACTTTAGCTTGTTGTTGTTGCCAATTGCAAAACTTCCTTGTAGACAACGTTGGTGGTAGAAACCATTTCTCCACCATCAGCATTGGCCTCACACGCATCACCTTGAAGGAATACCTTAATAGAATTTGATGATCGGACACGTGAGAAAGCCACATACAACTGCCCATGACTAAACACTGGCATTGCTAGATATAGGCCAAGAATAGACATCGTTTGGCCTTGCGATTTGTTTATTGTCATGGCAAATGCTAGTCGAATGGGAAATTGCTTCCTTCTCATTTCAAATGGAAGTTTTAAGCTACTGGGAAGGAAAGTAATCCTTGGAATGAACACTCTATCTCTAGCATTGGCACCACTCATAATTTCAGCTTCTAACACCTTCGTGTGGAATTCTTTGCATATCAAGTGGGTCCCATTGCAGAGTCCTTGTCGAGGATTCAGATTCTGTAACAAAATGATTGGAGCATTCATCTTCAGAACCAATCGATAAGGTGGGTATCTACCTCCAAGATCAAGGCTGTTCAGATACTCTATTGCATAATAGAAAGGATCTTCACCAGAGTTGATCATTGAATCTGCATTTCGATACTCTTTTTCATCCCCCGACATTGCCCTCAATGCAGCATTATTGATTGCATCAACCTCAAGGTTTTGAGGTGCTAGAATAGCGCGGTCTCGAAAATATGGTGCATAATCCACAACCCTTGCAAGTCCTTGATACACCCATTGAATAAGGCCTTCCATGGAGTTTGTATTTAAAAGCATTTATTAACAATCTCCTTTCGTCTCGCCTTTGGAACCACTAGCAATAGCTGTCTAAAGTCTCCTCTTAACAATACCACCTTTCCACCAAAAGAGCTTATCATTTGACATGATATCTTGCAATGTTTGATCCAATGCTTCAAATGCAAACCGATGCGTCATTGGTGCCTGATCTCATATTATCAACTTAGCCAACTTCAAAACATCTATAAGTTGACTGTTGACCTTTACATTGCAAGTGCTAGTGGCATGCAAATCCAAAGGTATCTTGAATCATGAGTGTGCTGTGCGTCCATTGGTCAAGAGCAATGCTACAATCCCTGAAGATGCACATGCCAAAGCGATATGTCCCTCACCACGTAATTGAGACAGCAAACAATTATACATAAAGGCCTTTCCTGATCCTCCTGGACCATCAAGAAAGAAAACCTCACCAACATCTACATATATCCTTGCCAAAATCTGATCAAATGCAACCCGCTGATAATGATTCAGGGAACTTTCCATCTGTTGGCCAATCTGTTCCTCTTTCTCAACATTGAACATTCTTTCTTCTTCCAATAAACCATTTGTAGCTGACAAATATAATCTGTCGGGTATAGGCAATCCATCAAACTCTGCCAACCTTCATCCATGCTAATGAAGAATGTGATCCATGTAAACGAGTGCCTTATTTATTGCCACTGCACATCGGTCAATTATATTCCCCAAACTTGCTTCCAATGCGTGGAAGAAATCATTTGAAAGATTGGAGGAGAATCTTTCCCACAAAAGGCCAGGAGACATTGGCTCACAAAAAACCAAAGTGTGACAAAGAGGTGTCTCAATTGTACACTATTTTGATAAAACACAGCCTCTTGCATACACACAAACCACTCATCATCACTTTCCAACAAACCTCTGGCCACGCATGCTGCCTTGAAAGTCCAAAAAACTTGCCCATCAAAAGTGCGTAGCTCATCAAAAGACTTGCAACCCTTGCAAACGTTAAGCAACATACGCATGAAGTAGAGCTCTCCAGTAGACGGGGAAATATTATACATTCGGCCAATGGTATTGCCCTGCTTTCTTCTAGTCCACTTTTTACCACCTTTGTTCCAGACTAACTCGCTTGGAAAGTCACCATAGAGTAAATTATTTGAGTCATTGTGTAATTGATTATAAGTGAACCATCCTGTGAGAGTAGTCTTTATGTTTTGGTCTCTATCCACCACTATGTTTTGCACATCATTATCATCCCGAAATATAACGTTATTCATCATTGGAAGATGAACCTGAACCTTTGGACATCTGGTTTGTCATCGTGCATAGCATACTCATAAATCCGCTAGCATGCTTTTGATGCTGACACATACCATGCATCTAAGTAGCTACTAATCTCATTGATTGGGTTTGTCCTTGTCCTTCCACACGATTTATCTACATCCTAATGGTTGCTCTATCATGGCCCTTGTATATGTATTTATACAAATACTTGACTGTAGTAATTGTTGAGCAAATTTCAACATTAATATGTGCCTTGCATTTCATGGAGCGGAAAGGATTAAAGGCACAATCCAACGAATATCTATTGTAGCCCCTTTCAACTGAATCTTTCTACCATCATCTCGATGCATGTAAATAGGATAACCATCATTGCCTACCACAGTTGATTGAGAGAACACACGTGGGTAATGTGTTGGGATATCTCAAGGTGTATGCCTCAGGCACACCTTATGTTTCTATGTGTGAGTGCTAGAGGCACAGTTAGGTGCCCACAAGCACAGTTAGGTGGTGGAAAAGCCACATAGGATGATTGAGTGAATCTAGGAGCAGATTGAGGAGCTTTGAGGTCATCAGTGATGTCAGTGACCTTGTATGAGGTGCCTACTTAAGGACCTCTTTCTTCTTCATTCTATAAGCAAGTATTCTGAGTTTGTGTCCACTCTACTCTTTCTTTTCAGTATTCCAACATGGTATCAGAGCCCTTTGATCCCCCTTGAGCCCATTTCTGCCACATCATCATCTTCTTCTTCATCTTCTTCTTCTCCATTTTCCTCTTTCTTCCCAAAATCTTTGAGAGCTTGGTTCTCCACCTACAAACGACCATTGCCCAAACCCTCTGAGCTGGAAACTCCTCTAGTATGGGCGAACTTCCACCTGCAAGCAATTGAAGAAAAAACGTCTGTGGTGGCTGCCATTCTCCAAACAGCGAATTTCTTCTGTTGCTCAATACTCCCTGCATACTTCGCCATTGCCTGAGCCCTCTTAGGAGTAGATGGGCGACCTCAAGACGAAGATTTTGAGCCATTTTTCAGGTCATTTGGTTCAGTAACGAGGGAGAAATCGTCAAAACTCAGTTTCAGCCTGTAGCAACTCTCCCGGGCAAAAGTGCGCACCATTTCGTCCAACCTCTGTGCTGGAACTTCTCTGGTATATGAGCTTTCTTTTGCTTCAGAAAGCCCTCTTTTCCTTGCTTTGAAGAGTGAGCTACAAGCCCTCCAAGTTCAGCTTTTCATTTTTGACAGTTTTGGACAAGTTTTGAAGATGATGCTACATAAAATGCTACTCTAGCATTTCTGGTCTTTTGAAGTTTTCAATAACTTCATTACAAGTGTTTCTTCAGTTTTGTTTTGACTTGCTAGACCTGGTTGTGATTGGAAAGTGTTTATTTCATCCACTTCTATGAAGCATGTAAGTGAAAGCATCATTGTTTGAAATTTGGTCACAAGACTTTGCTACATTAAATGCTTATATTTTGAAGCATTTCAGTTGTTATTCTAAGCCCTGTAAGAGAGAAGACACTACCCAATACCTGGGTTAGAGCCTCTCATGGCTTGCTTATGCAAAATATGTGAAAAGCCAAAACATAAAGCAATGTCTTGTTATGCTACAAAGGATGAAAATGCCAACCTGACTTCCTTGTTGAAGATTATGGTTGCCAAAAAGGAAGCAACTACAGAGATCTACCCTCTCATGGCACTTTTATTTGACTCCAAGTACAAGAAAAAGATGAAGGTCAGATACCTAAGATATGCTTCTCTACACAACTATGGAGATGACAAGATAATTGTTCTCTTGAAGGATATGACTTTCAAATCCACTTGTTCTATCATAGTACCATCTTATAAGGCACTAGACACTGCCCATGTGGTAAGACCTTGCCTTGACATGGATATTTTGCCTCCACAAGATGAGGCATCCCATGAAGATTATGCATTTTAAACTCATCTCTATGTATGCTCCAGATCTCTCTTTTTATGTCAAGGTACTCAGCCTGGATAGTCCTCCAAAATGAATGAAAATAAACTATTGTGTGTTGTGTGTTTTGTAAACACCTCTGGTCACCTTATGATGTAGGCCATGTGTATGTTTGTTCCATGGTACCTCCTACAGACATTGTGTGCATGTACATGTAGGAGAGATAACCATTGGAAGGTCTGTTTGTATCCCTTTCTGTTTACCTTACACCCAAGGGAACCCTTGCTAGCATGAGAACCTAGCCATAGATTTATCCTTGACCACCATGAGATGGCATGAGAAACTATGAGACTAGATGTATCCTTGACATAGCCTGAGGCATCTCCTTGAGGGGGGGTTTGTTGGGATATCTCAAGGTGTATGCCTCAGGCACACCTTATGTTTCTATGTGTGAGTGCTAGAGGCACAGTTAGGTGCCCACAAGCACAGTTAGGTGGTGGAAAAGCCACATAGGATGATTGAGTGAATCTAGGAGCAGATTGAGGAGATGATTGAGGAGCTTTGAGGTCATCAGTGATGTCAGTGACCTTGTATGAGGTGCCTACTTAAGGACCTCTTTCTTCTTCATTCTATAAGCAAGTATTCTGAGTTTGTGTCCACTCTACTCTTTCTTTTCAGTATTCCAACATAATGGCGACTACATTTGCCATTAATTATGCAAGCAATAGAGGCATTGAGTACACCATAGGGTCCATGAACATTACACTGCCTAACAATCTCATGCAACTCAGGAAAAAGTGTACTATCGGGTAGCTCTGCGCATACCAATCGATCATAGTGACCAATATCCACAGGTTTGAAGCACCTTCCAAAATCAAGAGTATATGTGAGTGTGGCAAGCCTCTCTTTTGAAATTCAATCACAGATATGTACCCAGCTACTTTTCCAAACAAATCATGCTTCGTAATTGACTGCATCATATCCTTGTGCTTTTGATAAAACACACGGGTTGTCAAATTTGGTAGCAGCAACATTTTGGCTTGAGGAAGGCCCCGCTCTTATGAATCGTCTCATTGTTCGAAGACTTCGACGCCCATCTAAACATTTTGCAATAGCAATAGTGTTTTGTTTTGAAAAACTATGTCTAGTTGCTTGCTTGGTTGCATAAGTGGAAGGCCCATGGGCCCCTTGCAAGTCGTTTAATTGCACGAAGGCCTTTTCGTTTACACATAGATGACATATGATATCCAGAATGGCCTCTTCAGCTGGGACAATGACCGAAGTCATATTTGCAACTATGTCCAAAATAACTTGTGAAAATCTTTGTATGTCGATGCATATGATTGTGTGTGTGTGCATGACTGCACTAATAGGTGTGCATCAACTATTTTCTCTTCGTGAGCATAATATACTAATACTCTGGGTACTATGCATTATGCCAACATATAATTGCTAGGGGAGATAGGCCTAAAAGCATGCTTCAGGTTGCAAAAGAGAGTGCTTGGGCAAGACTTCCTACAATTAAAAAACAAACGTGTATGGTTTTCTAATTGTGTGCATGTCATTGGTACATGTGTGTAGGAAGATTAAAATATGTGTTGTGACCCCTACCTAAAGAAAATATTTCTTTAAAAGTTTGCATAAACAAATTCCTTTAGAAGCTTCAAAAACAATGTTATCTTTCAACACTCAACTTTCAATGTCACATCTAAGGTCCCCTACACATGAAGAATGGTTTTTTAAAATAAATTCAAGAGAGAATTTGAGAAGCCTTTTAAAAAATATACTCTAGTAACTTTCATTGCTCAACTTTTGAATGTCACATCAAAGATCCCCTACCCATGAAGAATGGATTCTTTAAATACATTCAAGAAATAATTTGAGAAGCCTTTTAAAAAATTTACTCTAGAAGCTTTAAAATTCTATTTCGGAAAAAAATCAACATCACCAACCTGAAGTATAAGTGGTGGAGGGGATGTCCCTGTAATGCAAATAGTTGGTGAGATGCCACTGATTGGACTGGACTACCTACAATAAAAAATGAGCATTTGTTTATGGTGCAGCACATGACCAATTATGTGACAAGTGTAGAAGAAAGCAATGATGTGTGGTATGTTGACTCAGGTGCATCAAACCACATGACAAGTCATGCAGAATGGATGCAGGATGCAAGGAAAATGGAAAGATGAGGATTTGTGGAGACTGGTGATGATACTGCACATCCTATTATGCAGATTGGTAATATTCCTTTGTCTATGCAGGATGGGAAAAAGAAATACCTGTGTAATGTATTTCATGTCCCGAATATCACTAAGAACCTGGTTTCTTTTGGTCAAATGGTTGAGCAGGGCTTGTAGGTCAGATTTAATCCTCATGGATGCTTTGTTAAGGATATGAAAAATAAAGGTCGCTTGATAGCAAAAGGGAAGAAGAAGGGCAGGATGTTTACATTGGATGCGGACAAAGGTGAATTGAGTGCAGCAATGTTTGCACATGGGACCGGTGTAATTGCATATATTGATATCTGGCATAAACGCATTGGTCATATTAATGTACAACGACTTAAATTAATGCAGGCCTAAAATATTATTGCAGGATTGCCTAAGTTCAAGGTTGCAAAAGTGCATAAGGTATGTGAAGCCTGTCAATTTGGAAAACAGGCAAGGAAACCATTGCCTAAACATGTTCAAGAGAGTAAGAAGCCATTGGAATTAATCCACTCTGATGTGTGGACTACTAAAGCTGCATCTATTGGAGGTTATCATTATTTTGTCACTTTTATTGATGACTACAACATAAAAGTTTGGGTGTATTTTATGAAAAAGAAAAGTGAAGTGTTTGGGAATTTCAAAGGTTTTAAAGCTATGGTTTAAAAAGGAACAGGCTCGCAAATAAAATGCCTAAGGTCAGATGGAGGGGGAGAGTACCTCTCAAATGAGTTTGCAAGGTTCCTGCAGGAGCATGGCATAAAGCAACAATATTCATGCAGTCATACCCCACAAGAAAATGGACTTGGAGAAAGGAAAAACAGGCATATTGGAGAGGTATCTCATGCCATGCTGAACAAAAAAGACCGGCCAGATTATTATTGGGCTGAAGCAGTTGCTACAGGAGTCTACATAATAAACAGGACTCCCACTGCAGCAATACATGGCATGACGCCAGAGGAGATGTATACTGGTAGGAAACCATATATTTCTCATTTGAGAGTTTCTGGTTGCATTGCCTATGTTCATGTGCCAGATGAGTTGAGATCCAAATTGGATCCAAAAGCTGAGAAGTGCATCTTTATTGGTTATTCTCTGCAGCAGAAAGGGTATAGATGCTATAACCCTTGTACTCGTAAGTTTACAGTACGTAGAGATGTTGTTTTTGATGAGATGAGCAGCTCGTATAAACCAATAAATGTGATTGATGATGTAGATGCACAAAATGGTAAGGTTACACAGAATTCACAGTAGCAATCACAAAATATTAGTGGACCTGTAGTGTCCTCTAGTAGTGGTTCACATACTTCACCATAGATAGGCAGATTGAGATCAGGAGAATCTCCTCAAAGCAATGTAGATAGTGGTATGCAAGTATCACAAAAAGGAAAAGAGAAAGTAGATCAGCCCATGGTTGATGTGAATGCAGGTCACTCTTATGTGGATGGTGAATCCAGTGGCTCAGAACAAAGCCTTGATGATGAGTTGGGTATTCCTTCTATTGTTACACCTGGAGTAAGGAAGACAAGGGATGTTTTGAGAGCACCTGGTAGTGAGCCTATTTTGCGCAGGTCTACCAGAGCTAGGTATCCTATGGATAGGCTAAAATATGATGGATTTACAGCCATTCACTATGTCTATGTGGTCAAAGTGATACATGAACCAGAACCCACTTCTTTTGAGCAAGCCATGGGAAAAGAAAAATGGGAGAAAGCCATGGATGAAGAAATGGATGCCTTGGAAGCAAATGCTACATGGGAATTGGTGGCTTTGCCTAAAGACAAGAATGCAATTGGCTGCAAGTGGGTTTATAAGGTGAAGCACAATGCAGATGGTTTTGTGAATAGATACAAGGCAAGATTAGTTGTCAAGGGGTATGCACAGACATATGCCATTGATTATGAAGAAACATTCAGTCCGGTTGCAAGGATGGCAACCGTAAGAGTAGTCATTGCTATGGCTGCATCAAAGGGATGGTCTTTACATTAGATGGATGTAAAGAATGCTTTCTTGCATGGTGATTTGCAAGAAGAGGTCTATATGGAGTAGCCACCAGGTTATGTTCATGCTGTTCATCCTGAGTTTGTTTGCAGGTTGAAGAAAGTCTTGTATGGCTTGAAGTAAGCACCCAGAGCATGGTCTGACAAGATAGGATAGTATCTTGTCACTATTGGCTTTTAGATTTCCAAGGCAAATTTCTCACTTTATGTGAGAAAAATAGAGAAAGGCATTGTATTGCTTGTCATTTATGTTGATGATTTGATTATCACAGGTGATAGTGATGAAGATATCCTTCACATGAAAATGCTATTGAAGCAGAAGTTTGAGATGAAGGATTTAGGAGAGCTGCTTTACTTCTTGGGCATTGAGGTGATTAGATCCACAAGTGGGATATGGCTCTTGTAGAGGCAGTATGGATTGGACATGCTGTCCAAATATGGGATGACAGGCTGTAAGCCTATTTTAGTTCCTTTGGAGCAGAATGTGAAGTTGAGTGCAGATGCAGGTGAGCTTTTGGAAGACCCTACTATGTACAGATGCATAGTAGGAAGTTTGATTTATATGACTATTACCAGGCCAGATTTGAGCTGTGCTATTAGGTTGGTAAGTCAGTTTATGTAGGCTCCTAGGAACCGCATTTGGATGCGGCTAGACGCATACTGAGGTATGTGAAGTCCACATTGCAGTATGGACTATTTTATGAGCTTGGGGTTCAGATATAGTTGCATGGATACATTGATGCTAATTGGGCTGATAGTATTTCTGATAGACGATCTACTAGTGGATATGTGTTCTCTTTTGGGAGTGCTGCAATCACTTGGAGCAGCAAGAAACAACCTACAATTGCCTTGTCGAGTACAGGGGTGTAGTAATGGCTGCAAGTGAGGTAGCTTGGTTGCATAAGCTACTTTATGATATGCATCAGTCTACAGATGGGCCAGTTGTCATTTATTGTGACAACATGAGTAGTATACACTTGGCAAATAACCCAGTCTATCATTCTAGAACAAAGCACATTGAGGTGCATTATCACTATGTGCAGGCGAAGGCTGTAGTAGGTTTTATTGATCTAGTTTATAACAGCACATAGGATTAGGTAGCTGACATATTCACGAAGGCATTGGCTGTAGAGAAGCTGCGTAAGTTCAAAGACCTGCTTGATGTGCAAGAATTGGGATTGAAGCTCAAGGGGGAGTGTTGAGATATCGAGCTCCACTTGTGATACGCGAGGGTGACCGTTGTGCATTTATGTCACCCACTTGTTAGCTGCAGATGCGGTTGGTACTCCGCCCATGAACAATAGCTAGATGATAGCTATCTTTATGTACTCTAGTTAGTGGCTCAGCTAGTATGCCACCTAGGTTAGCTGAGTTTGGTTTGAGACCCACATATAGGGTTCACCTATTCCTTTTGTACTTAGAGAGTTCTTTTGGCTTTCACAACTAAGAACAGGAAAACTATTTTTAGCCTACACCTTTGTGTGTATTCCCCCATTGTGTATGTGAGAAAGCCACAAGTGAGACTCCTTCCTTCTCTCCCACTCTCTTCACACTGATACCATGACAAAATATGAAGAGGGGAGAGGAGACGAGTGGAGATGAGGAGTGAGGGCACAGCTAGAGAGCACACCACAAATGATTAAATGTACACTAGATTTAGTTGAAAATGTAGAATATATACAAACCCATTTAGGGTTAGGGTTAGGGCATCTAACCCTTTCCTTTATAGCACTCTATTGGGTTAGTGCTATGCATATATGATCACATGATGGTGCTATGCACACATGATCACATGATGTTGAGCGTGAACTCTCAATAATGCATGTGGCTACTCTTTCAAGAAGATTACATCAAAGAGCTTGGGACGGTGCCAATCAGGTTGTGAATCCAAGTTGCTTATCCAATCTTCACTAATTTGATGCTCACGAAGGTTGGTAGGGAAGTTGTCCAGGGTCCATCCACCTCGAGTTTTCATATCAGGATATTTGCTCCAAAATTCCTTGATGGGGTTACTGGGAAGTGGTATCTCATTAGAATCATACCCATCATTGGAACTTGGCATGGGAGTATAACTTGGATTATTTGGATCCTGATATTCAAAATCAAATACTGTGTCATTTTGTGCTGATGGCAGCACAAGTAGTGTCAGAGGTGATGACGGGGCAGGGAGAGAATCTGGGGACATGGGGGAGAAATATGGAAGAGTATTAGATGTGGAAGGGGGAGCAGAGGGGAGGGGGGAAGAACTAGGCAAATGGTTTGAGCAGCTTGGTAATCCTCGAGGGTAGGATTAGCAAGGGAAGGGAAGAAGCTAGGTGTGAGAGGCTCATAAGTTTGTGACTATAGGGTTAGTTGAAAATGGTGAGAGGCATGAGCAAAGAGATGTGGAGGGAATAGAGGCTAGGATGGAGCTCAAGGAAGGTTAAGAGGGTGGTAGTAGCAAGGGTAAGTGAGGTTATGAGGTTCGCAAAGAGAGTGGTTAGATATGGGAAGTTGGATGTGAGATATGCCCTGTCATCTTCCAACACTTCTTTTTGCTGGTGCGATGGGATCATCAGCTGCATGGGTGGGATGTCGGTTATGTCATGCCTTGCAAAGAATAGTGATGGCCTTTGCAGCAATGGCAACAAACCAGCAATAACCCTAAGGGGAGGACTACCAATGAGGCATACATATGTAATGAAAGCATCCGTTCTGAGTGCTATAAACCCATCATGTGTAGACAGGCAGAAGATATTTTTCTCATCTTCAAACAAGTCTTGGCAAATTATGCGCAGAGTTTTGGTCCCTATTGTGGATGAGCGGATATGATCTTGGAGTTGCTTCCATTGAATAAGCACTCATGCGTTGAGGTGATCTTCCGCTTGTAGAGCAGCCACAAGCTCTTGGTACCATCGTTGTGCATCGTAGTGGGGCTTCATTGGTGTTGTCTTCCATTACCTCATTGTTGTGCAAAAGCAATCAGAGTTCAAGCTTGGAGATGATTATCTTTTGGGATTGCATCTCATCCATTTTTTCTTTGTATTTATGGTAGATGGATGTATATGCCTCCTTAAGCTTTCTCATTTGCAAGGTGACCTTCGCCGGTTGAGGAATGTCTTCAGTGGTATTGGACCATTGTTCCTAGACTTGTGCTTGTGAAGTGCTGGCCTCTTTAGCAGTAGCAAGTTGGTCCTTTAAAATTCTGCATTCCCATGTAAGCTCATCAATGTTGAAGGCACGTACTACCAAAGACTATTTCATGTCTTCAAGCTTGTCTTTGCAATCTTGGAGCTCTTCTTCTTTGTGAATTAGAGTGAGTCGTGCCAGTGCCTCTATCTACTGAGCATGTGCGGAGGTCAAGGAGTTATAGTAGGTCTGTAGGATTGCCGTTGCTTGTACTATTGCTATCACTTGTGTTTGGCTTTGGTGGAGGTTAGAGGTCACATCCTTCACTACCTTCTCTTGAGCTTTGAGAGCTTGGTTCATGCCCACTCCTTCTACCTCCTTCTCATCTATTTGCACCCAAAGTACCTTGAACTCTATGGCGATTGCTTGGAATTGGTCTTTGATTTTTGTTGCAGTCTGTCTGTCCAATTCTCTTGCATATTCTTCCTTAGCCAAGCTAGTGAATAGTTCAGACATTTGGATCATTTGGCTAGCTTTATTTTGGAGAATGACAGACGGTGATGAGGACAGGTGATATTGCTGATACAAGTGGTGCCCATGTAGCCATCCTGATGATTCTATAGTACTTGTGGGGGATTGTTCCAATGGAATTTTAGTCACTTGGGTACAATAGTCATCCTATTGATTTGGCACTAGCTCCCCTTGTGGCTCATGGACTGGCATGGCGTCGATGGGCAGTGCTGGTGCTGATGTAGCCTCAGGCCCTGGTGTCGATCTTGCCTCAGGCTCTAGTTGCTATTATTGTTGGAGATATATTGGTTGCAGTTGTGAACCGAGTTGTACCATCTCGTGGGGCAATTCCTCAATTCCGACCTCCAGAATGGGCATTTCTTCTGAGGTATTTGCATTTGCCAATGTGATAGTAGGAGAAGTTGGTGACGGCTCCCATATTGGTGAGGAGTGAATGTCCAACTCCTCAATTGGTTTTGGTGACTGGGGTAGAGTCATTTCTCATTCCTATAGCTCTTTTTTGATGATTATAGCCAATAAGTGTGGAATTTTACATTTTTGTCCTGATGAATCATCTAGTTTTTTTGTGAAGAAGATGACTAAGTGCTGGATCCAATCTTGCTTTAGTTTCCTACTCAGCAAAACAAATGTGCGGAGTGGAAGGGACCGATTCTTGCTGCACTTAACCCCTAGGATTGTGGATAGGAATTGTGTTGCTTCCTTGAGGTGAGGGTTAAGGATGGTGTGAAGTAATATGCCATCCCTATGGATAAGTGTGCCCTTGGAGAGGAGAGGCTGTACTTCGAGAAATTTAGCATCGGCAGGCCGTGTAGGCACCTTATGTTGGGAGTGAGAAGGCCCTTTGAATGATTGTACTATTGAGGATAATGTTGAGTGGGCTCTAATGTACAGGATGGTACCGTACTTGCCAACCTGTGCATTGCTGGAGTGGTAAGAATGGAGAAAGTCCCTGATGTATGTGGTCATTGTAGGACTGTCCTCCAAGAACTTTAGGCTTTCATACAAACTACCCAGACCCCTTGGCTCTAAGTAAGATGATGTTTATCTGGAAATAGTATAAGTTGATGTAGGTGGCCACACAAGTTCCAATGATTGGGCCTCGTCGATGGTTGTGTAGGCCGGTGGTGACTGGGGTGGCATTTGTTCTTCTCGATCATGCAATGAATCCTCCTCAAAGCTATTTCTCTGGACCATAAATGCCTATGGTCGCTGTGGTTAAGAGGATGTAGATGGCTACAAACTTTGGAGGGGGCCTCGTAGTTGAGGCGGTGGGCTCTTTCTACGCATCCTCTTTAGTGGTGGCATTTTTTCTGAACCTGCATCCATGTGCATGTGGTGTACCATTGATCATTAGATTAGTTGGCATGCATGTATGACCTTTGTGTGTGTTTGTGAGTGATCTTATTTTTATACATGCTTTGAGAGTGTGGAATGAAAGTGTGTGGCACAATTATTCATGCAATCATCTATGTGTCTAAGCGAAAGCGTGTGAGAGCACGTGACCTAGTAACTAGATGGAAAGTTTCTCGAGAGTACTTTAAATGAAGATAAAATATTTTGCAAGTACTTAATAGATAATCACAATACTATACAAGCTCTTTATAGGCAATAGAAGCTTATAAAGTACTTATAGGCACACACTTTAAGTACTTTCCCAATAGTTTACAATACAATGCACAAGGCATGGATGGAGTACTAAAATTTCTTTTTGGGTACTTAACGGTACTTAACTGTAATCATTGATAACATCAAACTATGCATGAGAGAACATGATGATCAAGTAGTTTACACAAAGAACATTAATCTAGGTAACTTCTTGCCTTTATACCAGCAAAATTTTGCATAAACTTCCCAATATTTTCATTATCAAGGCAACATATCCAAAAATGTATAAGGAGGGGTACATAAATTTTCCCATGTTTACATTGTCAAGGCAACCTATACAAAAATATATAAGGAGGGCTATATAAACTTCCCCATGTTTACATTGTAAAGGAAACCTAAAACAAAATGCATAAGGAGAGGTACATAGTTTCTCCTCACCTCTTATTTTTCCTTTTCCTAGACTTTTCCATATTATTTTCCATGTTCAACCATTCAAAGTTTTTTCCTCATTGGAAAAGAGACTCCTATACAAAATGATTTTCAGCCTGTGTGGGCACATTAAATGGGCTCACTGGCCCATTCCACCTGATCAATTGATAGCAGCCACTTATGCAACCATGGTCCGAGGTCACTCATCATGAAACCCCATAGCTCTACAAGAGACTAGTCCTCCATCATTGGGACTATCACATACATGCAAGGGGTGCAAAGCATTTTTCCAGCTTATGTTCTATATTGGCAAGCTTTCTAGTGCTAAAAATAAACACACTCAAATATGTACTTGCTACAGCCAATAACTGCTATGCATCTTTCCCTAGATAGTGCTTCATTGAACCATCACCAATACACTCTATAGCATCTAAGCCAAAATCAGGGGGACAATTGCCCCTTCTAGGGTCACATGTGTTCATTAATACATTGTCAAGATCAAGGATAAGGGATGGACTTCCCTTCCAGTAATCTTCTTGAAAATTTGGAGGTGTCACAACACACGCGACACCCTGTCAATCTCTATGACGTCTGCTATAATTTCTAGCACCTTGAACTTTTTTGGGTGTCGTGGCCCTATATAAGTGAACCATATTAGTAAATAAACATGCTTAATAGTATACTTTATCACAATAAGAACTATACTCATTACAAAAAGAGAGAGTAGATCTGAAAGCCAATAGTGACAAGATACTATCCTATCTTGTCAGACCATGCTCTAGGTGCTTGCTTCAAGCCATACAAGGCTTTCTTCAACCTGCAAACAAACTCAGGATGAATAGCATTGACATAACCTGGTGGCTGCTCCATAAACACCTCTTCTTGCAAATCACCATGCAAGAAGGCATTCTTTACATCCATCTAATGTAAAGACCTTCCCTTTGATGCAGCCATAGCAATGACTGCTCTTACGGTTGCCATCCTTGCAACTGGACTGAATGTTTCTTCATAATCAATGCCATATGTTTGTGCATACCCTTGACAACTAATCTTGCCTTATATCTGTTCACAGAACCATCTGCATTGTGCTTCACCTTATAAACCCAGCCAATTGCATTCTTGTCTTTAGGCAAAGGCACCAATTCCCATGTAGCACTTGCTTCCAAGGCATCCATTCCTTCATCCATGGCTTTCTCCCATTTTTCTTTTCCCATGGCTTGCTCAAAAGAAGTGGGTTCTGGTTCCTGTATCACTTTGACCATATAGGCATAGTGAATGGCTATAAATCCATCATATTTCAGCCTATCCATAGGATACCTAGCTCTGGTAGACCTATGCAAAATAGGCTCACTTCCACGTGCTCTCAAAACATCATTAGTCTTCCTTACTCTAGGTGTAACAACAGAAGGAATACCCAACTTATCATCAATGCTATGTTCTGAGCCACTGGATTCACCATCCACATAAGAGTGACCTGCATTCACATCAAACATGGGCTGATCTACCTTCTCTTTCCTTTTTGTGATACCTGCATACCACTATCGACATTGCTTTGAGGAGATTCTCCTGATCTCAATCTACCTATCCATGGTGAAGTACGTGAACCACTGTTTGAGGACACTGCGGGTCCACTAATATTTTGTGATTACTGTTGTGAATTCTGTGCAGCATTACCATTTTGTGCATCTATATCATCAATCACATTTACCGATTTATACCAGCTACTCATGTCATAAAAAACAACATCTCTACTCACTATAAACTTACGAGTAGAAGGGTTATAGCATCTATACCCTTTCTGCTACAGAGAATAACCAATAAAGATGCACTTCTCAGCTTTTGGATCCAACTTGGTTTCCTACCAGTATACATCTCCTCTGGCGTCATGCCATGTATTACTGCAGTGGGAGTCCTGTTCATTATGTAAACTGCTATAGCAACTACTTCAACCCAATAATAATCTGGTAGGTCTTTTTCATTTAGCATGGCCCGAGATACCTCTCCAATATGCCTGTTTTTCCTTTCTGCAAGTCCATTTTGTTGTGGGGTATGACTGCATGAATATTGCTGCTTTATGCCATGCTCTTGCAGGAACCTTGCAAACTCATTTGAGAGGTACTCTCCCCCTCCATCTGACCTTAGGCATTTTATTTGTAGGCCTGTTTCTTTTTCAACCATAGCTTTGAAAGATTTGAAATGCCCAAACACTTCACTTTTCTTTTTTATAAAATACACCCAAACTTTTCTGTTGTAGTCATCAATAAAAGTAACAAACTAATGACAGCCTCCAATAGATGCAGCTTTAGTAGTCCACACATCAAAGTGGATTAATTCCAATGGCTTCTTACTCTCTTGAACATGTCTAGGAAATGGTTTCCTTGCCTGTTTTCCAAATTGGTAGGCTTCACATACCTTATGCATTTCTGCAACCTTGAATTTAGGCAATCCTGCAATAATATTTTGGGCCTACATTCATCTAAGTCGATGTACATTAACATGACCAATGCGTTTATGCCAGATATCAATATCTGCAACTGCACCGGTCCCATGTACAAACATTGCTGCACTCAATTCAGGCATGGCCGCATCCAATGTAAACATCTTGCCCTTCTTCTTTCCTTTTGCTATCAAGCGACCGTTATTTTTCATATCCTCAACAAAGCATCCATGAGGATTAAATCTGACTTGCAAGCCCTGCTCAACCATTTGACCAACAGAAACTAGGTTCTTGGTGATATTCAGCACATGAAATACATTAGACAGGTATTTCTTTTTCCCATCTTGCATAGACAAAGGAATTTTACCAATCTACACAATAGGATGTGCAGTATCATCACCAGTCTCCACAAATCCTGGTCTTTCTATTTTCCTTGCATCCTCCATCCACCATTTTGCATGACCTGTCATGTGGTTTGATGCACCTAAGTCAACATACCACACATCATTGCTTTCTTCTGCACTTGTCATAGAATTGGTCATGTGCTGCACCATAAATAGATGCTCATTTCTTTCATCACCCTGTCTACTAGAAGATGCATAATTCCCTTGCTACAATTTTCCATTCATGATGTCATTCTGCTTTTTATAGCAGTCTTTAGCCATATGATCCATTTTACCACAATAGTATCATTTGACATTGCTATTTGCATTTTGGCCTCTCTGCCATCCACCATGACCTCTTTGGCTCCCCCTGCCTCTAGAGTTACCACGTCCTCCTCCAAAGGACTGGTTTTCTTGAGTTTGCTGCATATTTTGATTTCTACCACGGCCTCCAGATCTCGGCCTCCTCTACCTCGGCCTCTACCTCTTCCAGCATTTGAGTAGAAGACAGTTTCTTTTGAAGTTCCTCCTGAAGAAGATGCACTACCATTTCTCTGCTCTCTTCAGAAATCAGAAGAGCAAACAACTCCTCAAAATCAAGAAATTTTTCACGGACGGCAATGGATGTCCGGAGCTGTGCATAATCCTTTCCTAGATCATTCAAGGTCACAGAATCTAGATCATCATCTTCCACTGGCGACCCAATGGAGGCAAGTGCATCTGCAATTTTCTTCACCTTCATGTGGTAGTCATTGATGCTCATATTTTCTCTCTGCACATTGTGCAACTCCTGCTTGAGCTACATTTTCTTGGCTTGTGTATTTGTGCTGTATGTTTTTGCCAAAGTATCCCATGCCTCCTTTGGCGTACTTGCATCCTGAATATGCACAATCATAGAATTTGAAATACGGATAGACAGCTAGTACATAACTTTTTTGGCTCTCTCATGCCATCCTTTAAATGCCTGCATTTCCTGTTGATTGGGAACATTAGGAAGAACTGGTTCTTCTTCATTTCCTGTAATGAACTCCCAATAGCCTTTTCCCATAAGGAAATTCGTCATTCTAAACTTCCATCCTTGGAAGTTGTTCTTGTCAAGCTTTTCAGTGACAATCTGTGAAAGAGAATCAGACGCCATTACAGAACACTGCAAAATATTCTGTCACTGCAAAAAACACAGCTTCTGCCTGACACGGGCAAATCTGCAAGACTGATGAAAGTGGTATTTGACCACACAGTCACTTCCTAGTGATGATTTTGCATCAACAGGCAATAAGGATGATTTTGTAACTCCCAGTCTCTCTGCGCACAGGCATACGATGTAATTTTTGTGGCAACTTTTCACCGACCTGTAGAGCAGTGGTTGCACAGCAAAAATAGGGCCTTTTTCTGAGTGCCTACGAAAAACTTTTGCCTTCAAAACGGGCCCCGAAATGGCCTCGAATCAAAAAAATAAAGTCACCAAGGGCTTCGCCAATTGCCTGTAGCATATACTACCCTCTCGCCTCAACGCGAAGGTGTCTCAATCTGAGACAGTGCACTCTTGCACTTCTAGCTATGCTACCTGTAGAGATTTTCTCCTAAACTCGAAAAAGGAAAGCAACACTGGTCCTCTTACTAGGACACCGTGAACTTGGTTTGCTTTCTTGAGCTCCTTACCACGAACCAGGCTTTGATACCATGTGAAGATAGTGGGAGAGAAGGAAGGAAGCTCACTTGCGACTTTCTCATATACACAATGGGGGAATATACACAAAGGTGGAGGTTGAAAATAGTTTTCCTCTTCTTAGTTGTGAAAGCCAAAAGAACTCTAGTACAAAGAAATAAAAGAACCCTATATGTGGGTCTCAAACCAAAGTCAGCTAACTAAGGTGGCATACTAATTGAGCCATGAACTAGAGTACATAAGGATAGCTGTCATCCAACTATTATTCATGGGCGGTGTACCAACCGCATCTGCAGCTAACAAGTCGGTGACATAAATGCACAATGGTCACCCTGGCATATCACGAGTGGAGCTCGATATCTCAAGAGAAACATGCAATGGATGAAGAGTACAATGCTCTTCTCAAGAATTAGACTTGGACCTTGACAAATCTTCCTACAGAGAAGAAGCCCATAGGATGCAAATGGGTTTACAAAGTCAAACTCAACTCAGCTCGTGAGGTTGGCAGATACAAGGCCAGATTGGTAGCCAAGGGATATGCCCAAGAGTATGGCACAAAATATGAGGAGACCTTTGCACCAATTGCAAAGATGACTACTATCAGGACAGCCATAGATCTTGCAGCTCACTTTGATTGGCCCATCCACCAGATGGATGTGAAGAATGCCTTCCTCAATGGTTTTTTAGATGAAGAAATCTACATGATATAACCTCCAGGTTATGCTATTATTGGGAGGAAAAGAAGGTCTGCAGGTTGCAGAAATCACTTTATGGTTTGAAACAAGCTCCTCGTGCATGGAATGCAAGGATTCATCATCACTTTCTGACATCTGGTTTTCAGCCATCAAATTTAGATCCATTTCTTTACATCAAAAAAACTATAGAGGACATCCTTCTTGTAGTACTCTATGTTGATGACTTGATAATCATTGGCTCCAATGGACATCTCATCTCAGAAACAAAGAGTCAGCTTACCTTAGAGTTTGACATGAAGGATATGGGAGAACTCCATGATTTTCTTGGTATAGAAATATGGAGAGATGACACAGGGATTACACTTTCTCAGGGAAAGTACACTCAAAAGGTACTTAAGCAGTTTCATCTACATGAATGCAAGCCACTCCCTACTCCTATGGAATGCAATATCAAGTTGTCAGCACTTGACACTTCTCTAGCTTCACATCCTCTATAGTACAGACAACTCATTGGCAGCTTGATCTATTTGACAATCACTAGGCCGGACATATCTTATGCAGTTGGTGTGCTTAGCTAGTTCATGCAGAATCCCAAGAAGACTCATCTCCTTGTAGCGAAGAGAGTACTCAGATACCTTCATGGTACATGGGATCATGGACTACATTATGCCAGGTCATCCGACTTACACTTCCATGGTTACACAGATGCTGACTGGGCAGGAAGTGTAAATGATAGAAGATCCACCAGTGGATATTGCTTTAGTCTTGGCTCTGCAGCGTTGTCATGGCAAAGCAAGAAGCAACCAACAATGGCATTGTCTTCCACCGAAGCAGAGTATAAAGAATCCACTAATGCAACATGTGAAGCAATTTGGTTCAAAAGGCTTCTTTCATAGATTGAGATACTTTCTGGAGACCCTGCTGTGCTCTATTCAGACAATATGAGCATCATTCAACTAGCAAAGAACCCAGTGTTTCATGCCAGAACAAAACGCATTGAAGTGCATTATCACTTTGTTCGTGAGAAAGTTCTTAGTGAAGAAATCGACTTGATACATTGTCCCACACAAGAACAAGTCGCTGATATCTTCACCAAGCCACTTTCCCTTGATAAGTTTGCACACTTTCGACATCATCTTGGCCTTCACCAATTACAATTTAAGAGGGGGAAGTGAACTCTAAGTTGTACACCTTTGTACATACTTTTTTCCATTGTGCTCTTTTTTGCACTCTTGTGCATCTTGTCTGATCTTTATTTTTGTTGCCATTATGCAACAGTCAGAAAATCCAAAAATTGTATCTTGTAACTCACCCTCTTCTTATGCAGTGCAATTTAAGAGGGGGTGTTGAGAATGGTGTGTGTAAATTGCACCATAAGGGTTATGGGACAAACCCTAACCCTAACCCTAAGGGGTCCATGTATATATTCCTATTTTCCTTGGAATACAATTAGTGTACATTTAGTATCTTGTGTGCACTCGTCTCTCTCTCTCTCTCATTTTCGTTATAACAAGGAAGTCATCCACGGTTGCATGGATACTGTGACAGTGACTATGCCAGAGATCATGAGACTAGGAGATCAACACAGGGATATGCATTTTTCCTTGGTCAAGGTGCTATATCATGGTTGTCAAACAAACAGCCAACTGTTTCTTTGTCTTCGACTAAAGTAGAATATAGAGCACTCACTATAGGTGCATGTGAGGCTATATGGCTCAGAAGACTATTGTCAGAAACAGATTACTTTGATGAGTCAAAGCCAACAACAATATACTGTGAAAATCAATCCGGCTCAAGCATTGGCCAAGAATCCAATGTTAGATATCAATGCTTCACTCTCGCGTAACTACGTGGGAACCAGCTAACTCTACTTCTAAGCCCCCCATATGAGGAGAAGGCATTTGAGTAGCTCGGTTATCCAGTAGGTCCTAGTTTGGACACTAGATGGGGGCCATGTGTGGCCTGATGGCTGGACGACTTCAGATATAGTTGGCACACTGCCAACTAGGCTACATGCAAGTGTGGGAAGACATCCCATGACTGATCGCACTGAGGGTAGATGGAGCATTTCTCGAGGCAGCCCACTCTCGGGTTGCGGGGCTCATTACGAGCCCCAGATGATCTCGGATGGCTCTATTTTGTGCCACGGTTCTATTGTGTGGTCGGTGGCCTATTTCGCCCCTAGTCGGCCATTTTGGGTAGACTGGGTCGATCACCCAATTGGGTCTAACCCAATTGGGTGGCTATATAAGAGCAAGCTTGTGAAGCCCATAATCATCACTGGTGGCTATATAAGAGCAAGCTTGTGAAGCCCATAATCATCACTGGCTACAACAACCGTGATTCCTTAGCATCCAACCTCCGTCCTCTACTATTTCCAGCATGCCATCAAAGCTTCTCACATAGGAGCGCACGGCTGGGAGGCACCGCCATCTATTGTATCAGTTTTACAGTAATCAAAATTTTGATTCTCCATACTATCTGCTTTTCTCTCTTGTATACGAGATCCTGTTATCTGTTGAGCATAGACGTTGTATTATTTTCTTACATGGTATCAGAGCTTGGGCTCTAGTAAGAAGATTTGGTAGTGTGTTTCTGTTTGTGAGCAGATTGTGAGAGATGGCCCAGCCCGCAAGACTGCAAATCCCACCATTCGACGAAAGCGAAAAGTTGGACGGCACTAACTATCCACTCTGGAAGTTCAAGATGAAGACCATACTAAGTGCATATGAGCTTTGGGATACTGCTATGGGGGTGGACGTGAAGCCGGTTCCGAGACCGAATCCGACCAATGCAGCACAACAGATAGTGCCAACTACGGATGAGATTCTTGCATGGACAAGAAGAAATGCAGATGCGCTATGTTCTATTGTTTGCAGTGTAAGTGATTCTATCATGGCGTTAATTCAACATGTCACCACAGTAGAGGAGGCATGGACGGTCTTGACAAATCAGTACAAGACCACGAATCAGATGCAGATTTAGAATCTGGAGACTCAACTCGCGAACGAGAAACTATCCGAGTCTGAAATGGTAGAGAAGTTCATCATCAGGGTGCGATGGGCATCACCATCATCAACGAGAATCTAGCACGAAGGTGCATACGGATTCTCCCACCAAAGTACGACGGTCTTGTTCTAGCACTGAATACGTAGAGCAGAAATCTGCCCCTCAACTTTGAGGATTTCAACGCAATGCTTCTGGAGGAGGAGATACATCAAAAGATAAGGATTGGAGAAGCTTCGGCTTTCTGGGTTGGATCAAAGAAAGGTAAGGGTAAGCACTCTGGTAACCCATCTTCTTCTGATGATAAAAAGAGAAAGAAGAAGATCAAGTGCTTCTATTGCAACAAGGCAGGGCACAAGTAAAATGAGTGCTAGAAGAAGATTGCAGATGAGAAGAACAGAGTAAAGAAAGAGTCCAGCAACAGCGTGCAGGTAGTACCAGTAGAGCTGTTTGTAGCAATTGAGGAGATTTGCACGGAGGCAGTTCATGTACCTGTGGATGAACCTTGGATTATTGACAGTGGTGCATCACACCACATGACCAGTCAGAAGGATTGGTATACCTCTCTACATCTGGTAGGGAATGACATCTTGGTAGCAGTCGGTAATGATGCAAAATGTCTAGCAAAAGGAAAAAGTACGATTGCTCTCAAGTCATATGGAGTTGTAAAACAGTTGTCCGATGTTCTTTATGTGCCAGATATCAAGAGGAACTTGTTGTCCATTTCTGCGATCATGGATCGGGACCTCAAAGTTCAATTCGATAAGAATGGCACATAGATTTTGGATCTTCAAGGGAAGGTCATTGGTAAAGGTACATGGCACAACAACATCTACGAACTCTCAGCTTTCAGTGCTCGAGCTGATGTGAGCAACACTAAGCTGTGGCATGAGAGGTTTGGTCATCTAAACCTTAGTTCTTTAAAGGAGATGCATAAAAGTGGAATGATTGCAGACCTACCAGAAATTATAGATCTGCCCAATATACGTGAAGCTTGCATGATGGGCAAGCAGCATCGGTAGCCCTTTCCTAAAGAGGCCAGTAGGGCAAAGGCTCCTTTAGAGCTCGTTCACAAGGACCTCTGTGGAAAGATGGAGATGGAAGCTTTGGGTGGTTCCTACTACTTCATGATGCTGATCGACGACTACAATAGAAGGATATTGTTAGCTCTTTCCTACTGCTTTCGTAGGAAGAGCTGGGTATTCTATGTTGCAGGGTTCCGAGGCTTTTTGTCACCTACAGATATATTGGGATTGTCGTTGTAGTATATGTGTAGCTTAGGACCTCGAGTCGTGTTCCGGTGAGAGACATAGGCTTAAGTGTGGTAAGTAAACAAAGTGTAAGCATGTGTAAAAGGCACGTAAACCATTGTTGTTGGGGTAATGAAGGCTTTCGCCTTCATTGGGGGTTGTAGGGTTTAGGAGGAGTTTAAGGGTTCAGAAGGAGGTTGTAGGGTTTAGAAAGAGTTCAAGGGTTTAGGAGAAGTTCCAGGGTTCAGAAGGAGATTCCAGGGTTCAGAAAGAGTTCCAGGGTTCAGAAGGAGGTTCCAAGGTTTAGAAGGAGTCCAGGGTTAGAGGGAGGATTCAAGGTTCAGAGTAGAATACATGGTGGAGAACTCGTCTCCCTCGTAGATCATGGGGTTTAAGGGTTTAGGAAAGCATAGGAGTGGGAGAGGAAGAAGGTGTAAGAGCATGGGTGAAGGAAGAGAGAGAGGAGGAAGGAGGAGGAGGGAAGAGGAGGAGGGAGAGGGAGGAGAGAGGAGGAGGAGGAGGAGGGAGGAGGAGGAGAAGGAGGAAGGAGAAGGAGGGAGGAGGAGAGGGAGAGGGTGGGTTGCAGGGTTGGAGGAGAGGGGAGAGGGTTGCAAGGTTAGGAAATGCTTTTGGACGTGCAGTGCAAGGAAGCATGGACACTTGAGACAAATGCTTGGAATACCAATGTAGACTCAACACAATGCCCCAAGAGTGTGGGCTTCATTCCATTATGGGGTATTTATACAAGTTGGAGAGCTTCTCTCTCTGCATGTAACACAAAGTCGTATCACAAAGTTGTAACACAAAGTTGTATCACAAAGTTGTAACACAAAGTTGTGTCACAAAGTCGTAACACATTCTCTCTCTTCATGTAGAAGATGTAACACAAAGTTGTTACACAAAGTCGTAACATAAACTTGTAACACAAACTTGCAACACAAAGTTGTTACACAAAGTCGTAACATAAAGTTGTGTCTAGAAGTTGTAACACAAAGTTGTAACACCTTCTCTTTCTTCATAAGTTCATGTTGGCACAGAGTCAACATACCCCCGGATCCATTTTATTACCCATCCTCGGGTTATGGCTTAGGGTTATGGCTTATTGCGATCACGTACCTGGGTTGTCATGTTTTTAGTCTAGTGGCTGTGGAACTTGTGTCGTGCCAGTCGGTCCTGCTGTAGAGCCTTAGCACCATACAATTTTTGCGCAGTTTCCAGGTAGCCTGTATCCACCATTTGCTCGAATAGAGATATGTGGCGTGCCTCCAAGAAGATCACTCTTTGGTATAGTCGGCTTGTAATCTGAGCATCAATCCGTTCATTGGGATTAAAGCTGAGTGGAGGCAAATGGGAATCAAGGTAACATGGGACCTCCAGAATTAATGCTAATGTTTTGCAGAATATGGCACTTTGGCGAAGGAAGCGATCAATGTTGCCGCGCATTGTTTGTTCATGCTGCTGAAGTGCTCGGATCATGGCGCCTTGGATAGTCCATTCTACACCAGAGTAGGGTTCGATCATTGGCCAATTAATGACTCGATCTTCAGCCAAAGTGTGTATGTTGGCTTCCCATCTTTTACGCGGTGGAACTGTGTAGAACTTGGGATGGGTTCTGAGACATGGAGGTGCCCGTAAGTACTCCTTTAAGAAGCTTACATCAAAGAGCTTGGGACGGCGCCAATCAGGTTGTGGATCCAATTTGCTAATCCAACCTTCACTTATTTGGTGCTGACGAAGGTTGGTAGGAAAGTTACCCAGGGTCCATCCACCGCGAGTTTTCATATCAGGATATTTGCTCCAAAATTCCTTGATGGGGTTACTGGGAAGTGGTATCTCATCAAAATCATACCCATCATTGGAACTTGGCATGGGTGTACGAATTGGATTATCCGGATCCTGATATTCAAAATCAATTTCTGCTGATGGCAGCACCAGAAGTGTCGGAGGTGATGACGGGGCCGGGAGAGAAGCAGGGGACATGGGGGAGAAATATGGCTGAGTGATAGTGGCGGAAGGGGGAGCAGAGGGGAGGGGGGGAAGAAATGGGCAAATGGTTTGAGCAGCTTGGTAATCCTCAAGGGTAGGATTAGCAAGGGAGGGGAAAAAACTAGGGGTGAGGGGCTCGTAAGTTTGTGACTGTTGGGTAAGATGAAAATGGTGAGAGGCATGAGCAAAGAGATGATGGAGGGAATAGATGTTAGGATGGAGCTCGGGGAAGGTTAAGAGGGTGGTAGCAGCAAGGGGAAGTGAGGTTATGATGTTGGCAGAAAGAGTGGTTAGATATGGGAAGTTGGATGTGAGATAGGCCTTGTCATCGTCCGATACTTCTTTTTGCTGGTGCGATGGAATGATCAGCTGCATGGGTTGGATGTCGGTTATGTCATGCCGTGCAAATAATAGGGATGGCCTTTGCAGCAATGGCAACAAACCTGCAATAACCCTGAGGGGAGGACTACCCATGAGGCAGACATATGCAATGAAAGCATCCGTCCTGAGAGAGATAAACCCGGCATGTGTAGACAGGCAGAAGATATTCTTCTCATCTTCAGACAAGTCTTGGCAAATTATGCGCAGGGTTTTAATCCCGATGGATCGTTTCCAGTCGATTGTTGGATGAGCAGATATGATCTTGATTGGAGTTGCTTCCATTGGATAAGCACGCGTGCGTGGAGGTGATCTTCCATTTGGAGAGCAGCCACAAGCTCTTCATACACCACGGTTGTGCATTGTAGTGGGCCGTCATTGGTGTTGTCTTCCAATGCCTCATTGTTGTGCACTAGCAATTGGAGTTCAAGCTTGGAGATGGCTATTTTTTGGGAGTGCATCTCATTCATCTTTTCTTTGTACTGATGGTAGATGCTTGTGTATGCCTCTTTAAGCTTTTTCATTTGCAAGGTGACCTTTGCCTGTTGAGGAATGTCTTCAGTGGTATTGGACCATTGGTCCAAGAACTGGGCTTGTAAAGTGCTGGCCTCTTGAACAGTAGCAAGTTGGTCTTTTAAGAGTCGGCATTCCCTTGTAAGCTCATCAATGCTAAAGGCACGTACTGCCAAAGATTGTTGCATATCTTCAAGCTTGTCCCTGCAATCCTGGAGCTCTTCTTCTTTGTGAATGAGAGTGAGTCGAGCTTGTGCCACTTCCTTTGTTTGTTGCGCATGTGCAGTTGTCAGGGAGTTATAGGAGGTCTGTAGGATTGCCATTGCTTCTACTGCCGCAGTCAGCTGTGTTTGACTTTGGTGGAGGTTGGAGGTCACATCCCTTACGGCCTTCTCTTGAGCTTGGAGAGCCTGGTTCATGCGCACTTCTTCTACCTCCTTCTCATCTATCTGTGCCCGAAGTGCCTTGACCTCTATGGCGATTGCCTGGAATTGGTCTTCGATTTCTGATGCCGTCTGCCTTTCCAATTCTCTTGCATATGCTTCCTTAGCCAGGCTAGTGAAGAGTTCTGACATTTGGATCATTTGGCTAGCTTGATGCTGGAGAATGACAGATGGTGATGAGGTTTGACGATATTGCTGATACAAGTGGTGCCCATGTAGCCATCCCGAGGGTTCTGTAGTACTTGGGGGAGGTTGTTCCAATGGCATTTCACTCCCTTGTGGACAATAGTCATACTGCTGATCTGGCTCGAGCTCTCCTTGGGGCTCATCGACTGGCATGACGTCGATGGGCAGTTCGAGTGCTGATGTGGTCTCAAGCTCTGGTGCTGATCGTTCCTCAGGTTCGGGTGCCAACCTTGTCTCGAGCTCGGGTTGGTGCTGTTGGGGGAGACTTAGTGGTTGCAGTTGTGCACCGAGCTGAAGCATTTCCTGGGGCAATTCTGCAATCCTCCTTTTCAGAATAGGTACTTCTGTTAAGGCATCTGTACTTATCAATGTGATAGCTGGAGCATTTGATGATGGCTCCCATACTGGTGAGAAGGGTATGTCCAACTCCTCAATTGGCTTTGGAGACTGGGGGGCAGAGTCATTTCTCTTTCTTGTAGTTCTTTTTTGATGATGATAGCCAATAAGTGCGGAATTTTACATTTCTGGCCTGAAGAACCATCGAGTTTTTTGGTAAAGAAAATGACGAAGTGTTGGACCCAATCTTGTTTGAGCTTCCTACTCAGCAAAACAAATGTGCGGAGTGGAAGGGAGCGTTCCTTGTCGTTCTTTATGCCCAGGATGGTGGATAGAAATTGTGCTGCTTCCTTGAGGCGAGGGTCAAGGATTGTGCGAAGCAAGATGCCATCTCTATGGATCAGGGTACCCTTGGTGAGGAGAGACTGTACTTCGATAAACTTTGCATCCGCAGACCTTTTAGGGTATTCGCCACCTTGCTTTGGCAGAGAGAAAGCCCTTTGAATGACTGTACTGTCGAGGATAATGTTCAGTGGGCTCTGCTGTACCAGTGATTGTACCGTACTTGCCATCCGTTGCATTGCTGGAGTAGTAAGAGTGGAGAAAGTCCTTGATGTAGGTGGTCATGATAGGACTGTCCTCCAAGGATTTGAGGCTCTCATGCAAATGGCCTAGACCCCGTTGCTCTAATTAAGATGATGCTTCCTGGGAAAGAGCATAAGTCGAGGTGGGTGGCTAGACAAGTTCCAATGATTGGGCCTTGTTAACGGTTGTGTAGGCCGGCTGTGGCTGGGGTGGCATTTGTTCTACTTGGACATGCACTGAATCTTCTTCGGAGCTATCGCTTTGGACCATGAACGCCTGTGGTCTCCGTGGTTAAGAGGATGTAGATGGCTGCGAACTTTGGAGGGGGTCCCGTAGTTGAGGCGGTGGGCTCTTTCTGCGCATCCTCTTGAGTGGCGGCATCTTTTCTGAACCTGCATCCATGTACATGTAGTGTACCATTGATCATTACATTGATTGGCATGCCTGTATGACCTTTCTGTGTGTGTGTGGGAGAGAGATCCTTTAAAAAAAAAAAAAAAAAAAACATCTTTTGAGAGTGTGGAATGAAAGTGTGTGGTACAATTACTCATGCAATCATCTATGTGTCTAAGCGAAAGCGTGTGAGTGCACATGACCTAGTAGCTAAGTAGGGACTAACTATATGCTTTTTTTTGCTGGGATTTTCATAGGGCAGCTAGAACTCATTCACCAATCCTGAGCTCTAGGTAAAATCGATTGAGGCTACCTATATGTGCGAAGACGTACATATGCAAGTGAGTGCTCATGATACAATCTAATCCTAACTAAGGAAGACTTGGTTTCCCAAATCTTCGTTTTTGTCGGGGATGGCTCGCGTGTTGATGTAGTAGTGCTTCAGTCGGCTCCCGTTTATTGTTATGTTGAATGGAACTCCATCTAGTGTTTCAAGTAGCACAGCTCCGATGGGATTCATCTTTCGTACTCGGTAGGGTCCTTGACCTAGATACTTCAGTTTTCCCTTGTGTACTTTAGCATTGTATAACAGGACTAAGTCGCCTTCCTTGATGTCTTTAGCTTTCAGATTCCTGTCAAACCATGCCTTTCTTTGACGTTTTTCTGTTGTCATGGCATGATAAGCGACTAGTCTTGTCTCTGTATGCTTTTCCAACTGACAGAGCCTTTCTTTCAAGGACTCATGATCACCCATGCGTTCCTGTATTGCGATGCGTAGACTTGGTATTACAAATTCGAGTGGGACCACGGCTTCAAGGCCGTACACCAATTGAAAAGGTGTGTTCCCTGTACTGACCTTGAATGTGGTTTTGTATGCCCATAAGGCTGCATTCAGTTTCTCTGCCCAATCAGAACGCTGTGGTTCTACTACCTTGGTGAGGATATTGCATATGATTTTATTTGTGGATTCTGCTAGTCCATTCCCTTGGGGGTAGTAGGGTGTGCTTTTTCTATGAATGACCATGAAGCCAGACAAGAGTTCTTGGATTACCTCATTGACAAAATGTGTGCCTCTATCCGACACAATTTCAAGGGGGCATCCGAATCCCGGGTGATCACATGTTCGTACAAGAATCTTGCTGTGCTTTTGGCATCTGCCTTTCTGACTGCTTTAGCTTCAGCCCATTTTGTAAAGTAATCAGTGGCCACAATGATGTAGCGTGCCTGTGTTCCTTTTGCTGCTGGATGTATGGGACCCACATAATCAATCCCCCATTTTTCAAATGGCTGTTGTGCAACAACTGTTGTTAGGGGATTGAAGTCTTTGTGTTGTGGTTTAATAGTTCGTTGGCATACATCACAGCCTTTTACATATTCATAGGCATCTGCCCACAATGTTGGCCACCAGTAGCCTGCGAGGAGAACTTTTCTTGCTGTGGCTTCCCCTTGGAAGTGTCCTCCTGCAATGCCTTCATGGACTTCACTCAGGATTGGCAGGATCTCATGAGGCATTACACATCTTCTTAATATCTGGTCCTTGCCCATCTTGTATAGTTGTCCTGCAATGAGTTGATAGGGTGCAGCCTTTAGAATCAATTTTCTGGCATCTACTGCTTTCATGTCAGGGGGTGGTCTTCCTGCCATCAAGTACCCAATGATATCTCCACACCATTCTGGAACAGCATCTATTTGAAATAGTGTGGCATCTGGTAAGTCATCTTCTACTCCAGTGGCTTCTTCTCCTGTCTTGACTCGAGACATGTGATCGGCAATGTAGTGTTGGGCACCTTTGCGGACCACAATTTTGAAGTTGAATTCTTGCAGCAAGAGGAGCCATCTGGTTATTCTTCCTGTGGTACACGGACGGTTCACAAGATATAGCAATGCTTGATGATCGGTGTAGAAGACAAAATCATTTGCGAGAAGATAGTGCCGAAATTTCTTTACACTGTACACCATTGCTAGGGCTTCTCTCTCTGTGGTTGTATAGTTGATCTCTGCATCATTGAGTTGTCGACTGGCGAAGTAGACGGGGTAGTCTTTCTTATGTTCACCAGGTTGACAAAGCACACTCCCAATTGCATACTTGGATCCATCAGTATGAACATGAAAATCAATATCCCAATTGGGAGATAGAAGGATGGGTGCTGTGATTAGGCGCCACTTTAAAAGCTCAAAGGCTTGGTTGCACTCTTCGGTCCATAAGAACTCCACTAATAATTTGTAAAGTGGTCTAGCTATCATGGCATACCGCAATATAAATCTTCTATAATAGCCGGCATGTCCCATAAAGACCTGTACACCTTTGGAATTTGTAGGAGGAGGCAATTCCATGATGATTTTGATTTTGTCCATGTCAGTTGCAATCCCATGTTGAGAGACGATGTGTCCCAAAACAACTCCGTGGGTGACCATGAACTGGCATTTTGTTGGATTTAGGGAGATGCCATACTCCCTGCATTTGATTAGTACTTCTTCCAGACATTTGAAGTGGTCCTGTTTGGTTGAATGGATGCACAAATCATCCAAGAACACCTGTAAAAACTTATTCAAGAATGACTTGAAAGCTGTGAACATGACTCGCTGGAATGTGGCTGGGGCATTACAAAGGCCGAATGGCATGACTCTATATGCAAAAATACCCCATTCTGTAGCAAATGCTGTTTTTGATTGGTCTTGAGGAGCAATTTGTACCTGGTTATAGCCACTGAAGCCATCCAAGAAGCTATATATTTCGGATCCTGCCACCTTTTCCAACACTGTTTCTGTTAAGGGTAGGGGGTAGTGATCCCTAATTGTGGCGGCATTCACATTTTTCAAGTTTACGCATATTCTGAGCTTCTTGTTGCGTTTAGGCACAATGACAATGGGTGAAACCCAATCAGTGTGCTCTATCTCGTAGATGAATCCGGCATCTAGGAGTTTTTCCAGCTCGTCATAAACCATGGTGCCATATTTAGGATTTGTGCGATAAGGTCCACATACCTTAGGGCGAGCACCTTCCCTTATAGGGATCGTGTGAACTGCCGCTTCTGGTGAAATTCCTTTCATCTCTTTGTATGACCATGCTAGGCAGTCACGGTATTCCATTAGGAGGTCTTTGAGTTTGCTTTCATCTTCTTGACGGAGCTGTTTCCCAATGAAAACCAACTTTTCTTCCTCCCCTTCAAGGGCGAGGTTTATTGTGCATGTTTTTGCCGGTCCTTCATAGATTGGAGTTTCTCCAATGCTATCGGTTTCTTGAACTTCAGATTCTCTGATTGGTCTTGGCATTGCTATTGGTGCACTGCCACTTGTATAATTCTTAAAGTATTCCGGCACTGCTCGAAGATCGGCCTCTGATGGGGTTGAACTAGCCTGAGATGTGTCATGAGTACTGGGTGGCATAGTTGCATTTAGTAATTTGTTAGGCTCTTCTTTCCTTTCTTTTTCTGAAGTCTCTTGCTCGAGCTTCATCCGCACATGTGGCTTATATTTCCGAAACTTCTTATGTTGGGAACTGTGGGGTAACTTTTCCACTGGTAAGGTGTTTCCAAGTAAGGGTTCATGTGCTGCACATACTCCTTCCAGTCCCTCAGGGGACCATTCAAGAGGTGGTGGTTTTGACTTTGAGGGGACTGCCTTTGTAAGATACAATTCCACAATTCGTGTTTGGACTCGTTCGAATTCATTGAAGTGCTCGGCCTTGGCTTTTTTGCGATTTCCTCCTGCAGCTTTCTTGCGGGATCTTCTGCTGTTATGCAACTGCGGAGGGTCAACTTTTGGGAGCTCAACTGCCATTAGGGCATGCAGAATGGCTAGGCCATTATCAAAGATTTGATCTTCAATTTCAACATTCGCAGCCTCTATTTCAAGGTCCCAAGGAAAATCTGAGTCATCATTGGTATGGGTACCTTCTTCAGGTTCATTATCCCATTCGAGGTCTGCCATAAAGAAAGGCATCTCTAGATCGATTGGTTCTTCATGTGTCGGTGGAGGATCGACCTGTAGTGCGTTAACATCTATTTGTGAGAAGATGGGGTCTAATGAATGGCAGTTGTCGATGGTTACCAATGTTTGTATCCAGTTATTGACATTGCTTTGTGAGTCACCTGCTATGGCATGCTGTTGCAAGGGATCTGATTTGTTCGAGATTGTCGTGGAAGATGTGTCATCCAATGCTCTAGGAACAATTGGTTTAATAACTCCTGTCCCCACATTCACCCTGATTGCAGTGTCTCGATTCTGGATTGTCAATCTATCCGTTCCCCACTCATGGAGGACTGATGCTTCCCGTAACCAAGGACGTCCCTGTAAGATTTGATAGGATTTTTTGGGGAGATCCAAGATTGTGAATTGAAGGGAAAAGCGGACTCCTGCGATCTTTGTGGACACGCCATTCACTATTCCCAAGGGTTTAGCCCGTGAATCATCGGCAAGGCGTATGTTGAAATTAGCCTTTTGCATTGGTGGGAGACCCCATTCTTCGTAAAGCTCCTTTGATAGGACATTGACACCTGCTCCACCATCCACTATGGCTTGGATTTCATTATATGCTTTGTGGATCAAAGGCACAGTGATGTTGCGTATGTCATCTTTCTCACCCATCCGCACAGGGATATCATCAATGTCATTCATAGGTGGAGGGGGAGTTGCGAGTTCAATCCATCCTTTGAAACTCTCCCAAAGATTGGGACAATTTCGTAAGAGGATTCCGATGGGAATGGACACAGGGCAACTCAGGATGCTAGAGAGTGCAGCTCCTTCAAGTTGACGTGGCAGTACATTCTGTTGTGGAGTTTGTTGTTGGAACAAGGGCTCGAGTACAGTATCAATACTTTGTGGAGCCAAGTCATGGAGTGGGTCTTGAGCTTGTTTCTGAGCCTCAAATTGAGCTTGTTCATTTTGGACCCATTGCTGAAGTGCCTGAAAACGAGCCTTCTCCACCTCTGCATTCGGGTATGGAGCTTCTTTTATTCGAGGCTCGGGAGTTGATGTAGATGAACTCGGCTGCTCATTGCTTGGCAGAGGTGGAGGCACTTGTGCTTTCTTTCTCAGAAGTCGCTTCGGTTGGATCGGAATGATAGGGTCCTTCGTAGCCGCTTTCTGTTGGCGTGTAATTACATTGATAGGTTGTGACCTTAGACTTGCCGGACCCAGACTTTGACGGTCCACCCCAATGATGCCGATGGGGAAGTCAGGCTTAACCTCTGTTTGTTCTGGGACCTTATTTTTCATGGGACAATCCATACAAGCATGTCCTATGCCACAATCTCTGCAGAGCGGTTGGAAAGTGGCTGGGCTACCACGATGAGGGCACTCTGCGATCCTATGATTTTCTCCATAACCGTAACACTTGATTGGTGCGCGAAATGTGTTGGGTCGCACTTGATTTGCATAGACTGGTATTAGACCCTCTGCACCTTCTACATAGTACACTGGGTACTCTGCTTCATACTCAAATAGTGAGTCTACTTCTTCGGCTTGTAATTGATGTATGGGAACTACCTGAGGAGCTGGATTTGGTGCTCTTGGATACGGTCGTGGATTCGGATTCCTGAGTAGTTGTGGGACTTGTGTCCGAACGGGAACAGGATTTAGTCTCGGAGCTGGGGACGCTTGTGCAAGTGCCGGTTGCCTGTATACTGGCATGGGTGCCGCTTGGTATTGTGGTGGTCGAGGCGGATTGTTGCGCATGTTGAAGATGCAACTGGTCTCATCATGGCCGCCGACGACACAGATATGGCACCACAACCGTGGCGGTGGATTTGCTTGTGCATTGATTCTTGCCCTTAGGACTGGGCATTCATTTGCTGTATGATTTGCCAAGCAGTGTGGGCACCAGACATGTTCTCGCCGTGGATATGTTTGAGTTGGCGGCTGAGACAAGTGAAGTTTTTGATCCATGGCCTGCATCATATCTTCTTTCAGCTTCAAGGTCATGGCCTCGAGGCAATCTTCATTGGATGTGTCGGCAGTGTCCTTTGATTTACCTTTTTTCGAGCGCTTATCTCGTGTAGTTGATCTTGCATCATCACTGCTAGTGTCTGAATCTATCATGCCATCTTCGATGTCAATGGCTGCCGCATGAGCAGCACTGAATGTTTCATAGCTACTTATCTTTTTCATATCCTTGCGGATTTTCTTTCTTAGACCTGCTATGAACCATGCCGTGAGGTACTTTGCATCTGGGCGTGGGTCACATTTGGCGATCAATCTCTTCATCTTTCCCAGGTATGTGCGTACATCTTCCCTCCGGCCTTGTTCGATCTTACTGAGTTGGAGAGCGGGATCATCTTGTAGCCTCTCCGTTTGAAAGCGACGTTTGAATTTGGTTTGAAGTAGGTCCCATGTAGCACGTTCTTCCACAAGAAGGTCGAGGTACCATTCTGGCACCTCATCAGTTAAGGCCATTGGAAACCAAGCCACCTTAGTTTCATGGGATTGATGACCACCTGCTCGACATGCGGCATCAAAATGTTGGAGGAAGCGAGCAGGGTCTCCCCTACCATTATATTTGGGAAGTTCCAGTTTTCCCAAGGGGCGTCGGCCGTGATTGTTGTGATTTCGTCGATTGAAGAAGTTGTCAGCCTCGGCATCGAGCTCGATGTCCCCATCATGCTCAGGACGACGTCCAGCCATGTTGGGGCGTGGAGGAGTTAAAGGAAGTTGTTGAACCTCAGGGGGGGATTCGGGGTAGAGGATTGGCGGGGGCGGTTGTTGCAGTGGAGTAAGTTGTGGATTGGGCGAGCGTTGGAATCGAAGTCGTTGGCCGGAACGTAACTGCATGCAGATGGTGCGTGATTTGCCAAGGGTATCGCTACCCCAAGTGTGGGTGTGGAGGTGGGGCTGTTAGGAGAGTTAGAGTGGTGTTAGTTTGTGTAGGGACCGTCGTGTTAATAATGTGCCTAAGATTGTCCTACGTGTGTAGGGAAATGTGCCGGTGCAGACGGATCATTAATCGGAGGTCGCGGCGTGAAAATACGAGTGAATTAATGCAAAATGAGGCCCACACGGGGGCGCAAATGAACGTGTGCTAGGGATGCCGAAATGGTGTGCAATGGGCTGGAAAAATACCTCGTAACGTGGTGTTTCCGTGTGTGAAATCTGGGTTCAAACGGGGTTCAATTTGGGTCCCAAACGGATGAGTTTCGAGGGGTTAAAGGAGGGGTAAATTTGGCGCTTGGGGGGGTCCAAATGGTGGTGTGAATGGACTTTAAGTCCAACCGAGGGGTTGAAACCAAGTGACTCTAGTTAGACTAACTAACCTAGATCCTTCCAGTTACTGTAACTGGGAGGTTAAACTAACTACAGTTAGATACTAACTGAAGAGTTAGTCTAACCTAACCGAGGGCTAACTAAACTAACCTAACCGCAGTTACTACTAACCAAACCTACGTAGCTAATCTAACTGAGGTTAACTAACTAACCTAGGGTTAACTAACCTAACCTAACTATAGTTAGTACTAACCTAACTATGGTAAAACTAACCCTAGAGTTAATTTTAGGTTAGGTTTAGTTAAAATTTTTTTTTTTGGTTTTTGTTTTTGTTTTTTTTTCTTGGTTCTGAGGGGGGCTGCCCGACGGCGGCGCCCTGGGGGGCTGCCCAAGGTGGCGCGGGGGCGGGACGGGGGTGCACGGGGGGGGTGGCGAGCGGGGGGAGGGCGGGGGAGGTGGGAGGGGGCGAGGTGGGAGGGGGGTGCGAACGCGGGCGCGGGGCGGGGGAGGACGGGGGGTGAGAGAGGAGAGGGGGCGGGGTGAGTGCGGAGGGGGCGGGGCGGGGACGTGCGGGAGGTGAGTGCAGGGCGGGGTGAGTGCGGAGGGTGAGGACGGGAGGTGAGTGCGGGGCGGGGCGGGGTGAGTGCGGAGGGTGAGTGCGGGAGGTGAGAGAGGGGGCGGGGCGGGGACGTGCGAGGGGGAGGGTGGCGGAGGCTCTACGGAGCGCCGCCACGGGGTGGCGCAGGCTGGGGGGTGCGGGGGCGGCGCTGGGTTGCGGGCGGGAGCGGCGCGGGGGGGCGCTGGGTTGCGAGCGGGGGCGGCATGGGGGCGCCGTCGCAGGGCGGCGGTGGCTGCGGCGGGGGCGGCGTGGGGGCACCGCCGCAGGGCGGCGGTGGGCTACGCGGGCTGGGGGAGCGCGGGGGCGGCGGCGGCTCTGCGGAGCGCTGCCGCGGGGTGGCGCGGGCGGGGGGTGGGGTGGGGAGTGGGGTGGGGAGGGTCGCAGAGAGAGGGGCCGCCAAGAGAGAGAGGGGGTGGGAGAGAGAGAGGGGGTGGGTGTTTGCGTAGAGAGAGGGGGCGAGGTAAGGGGGAGGGGGTAAGGGGGAGAGAGAGGAGAGAGGGTGTGGGGGAGAGAACGAGGGGGAGAGAGGAGAGAGGGAGTGAGAGAGGGGGTGGGGGAGAGAGTGAGGGGGAGAGAGGAGAGAGGGAGTGAGAGAGGAGAGAGGGAGTGAGAGAGGGGGATGGGGGAGGGGGAGGGGGAGATGAAGGGGGAGGGGGGAGGTGGTGATGGAGGGGGAGGGGGAGGGGGGAGGTGGTGGTGGAGGGGGAGGGGGAGAGGGGGAGGCGGGAGGAGGTGAAGGGGGAGGGGGAAGAGGGAGAGGGGGAGGTGGTGGTGGAGGGGGAGGGGAAGAGGGGGAGGTGGGAGGGAGGTGGTGGTGGAGGGGGAGAGGGGGAGGGGGGAGGTGGTGATGGAGATGAAGGGGGAGGGGGGAGATGGGGGGGAGGGGGAGGGGGAGGGGGAGATGAAGGGGGAGGGGGGAGGTGGTGATGGAGGGGGAGGGGGAGGGGGGAGGTGGTGGAGGGGGAGGGGGAGAGGGGGAGGGGGGAGGAGGTGAAGGGGGAGGGGGAAGAGGGAGAGGGGGGAGGTGGTGGTGGAGGGGGAGAGGGAGAGGGGGGAGGAGGTGGTGGTGGAGGGGGAGAGGGGGAGGGGGGAGGTGGTGATGGAGATGAAGGGGGAGGGGGGAGATGGGGGGAGGGGGAGGGGGAGGGGGAGATGAAGGGGGAGGGGGGAGGAGGTGAAGGGGGAGGGGGAAGAGGGAGAGGGGGGAGGTGGTGGTGGAGGGGGAGAGGGAGAGGGGGGAGGTGGTGATGGAGATGAAGGGGGAGGGGGGAGATGGTGGTGGAGATGGAGGGGGAGGGGGGAGATGGAGATGGAGATGAAGGGGGAGGGGGGAGATGGTGGTGGAGATGAAGGGGGAGGGGGGAGGGGGAGGTGGAGATGGAGGGGGAAGGGGGAAGAAAGAGGGAAAAAAAAAACTTGAAAGACTGAAATCGAAAAGCAGGGAGAGGTGATCACCTGATCGCTCTCCAAGTCTTTCTCGATGTAACGGGATTGTCGCGGATCAATGGACGGTGGGTGGAAGGCTAGGTCATCGCTGCGAGAAGGGCTCGATCTCACTTACATGGCGAGGATAGGAGTAAGGGGGCGGTCGATGGAGAGGGAGGAGTGTCTTGCGTGGGGCTCAGAAGGAGGAAGAGAATGGAGGCAAAAAGTGAAAGATGAAGAATGAGGGGGGGTGGAGTGGGTTTTTATAGGTTTGGATTTTAGGTTTAGGGTTTAGGTTTAGGGTTTAACCCTAAACTCTTCCCGAGCCATAACTCTTTATGGAGAGCTCGGTTTGCCTTTCTGTAAAAAGGTAAAATGATCGTAATTAAAAGCTCTACACAACCGTGTCCACTACCTAGCCTAATTGTACATCATGTGGCTTTTACACCTACCTATGCATGTCTACTCGCTACTTGAGACGCTAGTCTCCCTAGCAACGGTGCCAAATGTTAGCTCTTTCCTACTGCTTTCGTAGGAAGAGCTGGGTATTCTATGTTGCAGGGTTCCGAGGCTTTTTGTCACCTACAGATATATTGGGATTGTCGTTGTAGTATATGTGTAGCTTAGGACCTCGAGTCGTGTTCCGGTGAGAGACGTAGGCTTAAGTGTGGTAAGTAAACAAAGTGTAAGCATGTGTAAAAGGCACGTAAACCATTGTTGTTGGGGTAATGAAGGCTTTCGCCTTCATTGGGGGTTGTAGGGTTTAGGAGGAGTTTAAGGGTTCAGAAGGAGGTTGTAGGGTTTAGAAAGAGTTCAAGGGTTTAGGAGAAGTTCCAGGGTTCAGAAGGAGATTCCAGGGTTCAGAAAGAGTTCCAGGGTTCAGAAGGAGGTTCCAAGGTTTAGAAGGAGTCCAGGGTTAGAGGGAGGATTCAAGGTTCAGAGTAGAATACATGGTGGAGAACTCGTCTCCCTCGTAGATCATGGGGTTTAAGGGTTTAGGAAAGCATAGGAGTGGGAGAGGAAGAAGGTGTAAGAGCATGGGTGAAGGAAGAGAGAGAGGAGGAAGGAGGAGGAGGGAAGAGGAGGAGGGAGAGGGAGGAGAGAAGAGGAGGAGGAGGAGGGAGGAGGAGGAGAAGGAGGAAGGAGAAGGAGGGAGGAGGAGAGGGAGAGGGTGGGTTGCAGGGTTGGAGGAGAGGGGAGAGGGTTGCAAGGTTAGGACATGCTTTTGGACGTGCAGTGCAAGGAAGCATGGACACTTGAGACAAATGCTTGGAATACCAATGTAGACTCAACACAATGCCCCAAGAGTGTGCGCTTCATTCCATTATGGGGTATTTATACAAGTTGGAGAGCTTCTCTCTCTGCATGTAACACAAAGTCGTATCACAAAGTTGTAACACAAAGTTGTATCACAAAGTTGTAACACAAAGTTGTGTCACAAAGTCGTAACCCATTCTCTCTCTTCATGTAGAAGATGTAACACAAAGTTGTTACACAAAGTTGTTACACAAAGTCGTAACATAAACTTGTAACACAAACTTGCAACACAAAGTTGTTACACAAAATCGTAACATAAAGTTGTGTCTAGAAGTTGTAACACAAAGTTGTAACACCTTCTCTTTCTTCATAAGTTCATGTTGGCACAGAGTCAACAGATATGGATATACTTCCTAAAGACTAAAGATGAGGCTTTTACTAAGTTCAAAGAATGGCATGTAATGGTTGAGAAAGAAATGAGGAGGAAGGTGAAGAAGTTGAGATCAGACAGAGGAGGTGAGTTCACATCAAGTGAATTCAAAAGTTACTGCAAAAGTCATGGGATCAAGAGGCAAAAACCCCCGCCGCATACACCACAGCAAAATGGAGTAGCAGAGCACAAGATGCACATCATCTACAAAATGGGCAGGATTATGATGAAAGGGAAATATTTGCCAAAGTCTTTCTGGGTTGAAGCATGTAACACGATAGTTTACATCGTGAATCATAGCTACATGAAGGCTATGAACGGCGGGATGACTCCACTGCAGTCCTTTTTTGGTAAGAAACCTTCAGTTGCACATTTCAGAGTTTTGAATGTGACTATTTTGTGCATGTCCCTGATGCTAACAGGACCAAATGGGAACCGAAAAGCTGAAAATGTATTTTCTTGGGCTATAGTGAAGAGGCGAAGGGTTACCATCTCTATAACCCTATTACCAAGAAGGTAATAGAAAGTCATGATGTGGTCTTCTCAAAACAGCTACATCAATTGGAGGAGGATGCTTCCTTCCCAGAACACCAAGACAAGGATATCCATCCAGTACAACCACCAACAGTAGACCAAGCTCCCCCAATGGTGCCTGGGAGGATTCAAGATAAAGAAGAGGAAGAAGAGCCTATAGAACCACAACAGCAACAACCATTCCCGAAGAGTGGGTAGAGCAGCTTTTGGACAACAGAGAACCTCCAGCCATTGAGGAGGAACCATCTAATATAGTTTTAGTCGATGGAGAAAATGGACATGAAAACCATCTAAATTGGATCTTTCCATTCGATTTGATATATGACATGACCCCATTCGGATATGCAAGTCCAAATATGCAGGGTGCTACTTTTAGGGCCTAAATGCCTAAAATAGGCAGCATGTTAATGCGCTCCCTATTTCATGCATTTAGGCCTCAAAAGTAGGACCCCATTGTGTTGCCAATGGGGTCCTACTTTTGAGGCCTAAATGCATGAAATAGGCAGCACGTTAACGCGCTGCCTATTTCAAGCATTCAGGCCCTAAAAGTAGGACCCTGTATCTTTGGACTTACAAATTCAAATGGGGTCATGTCATATATCAAATCAAACGGCAAGAGCCAACTTAGATGATTTTCATGTCAATTTTCTCCATATATCAAAATTGTATGTATCAATATATACATATATGCATCAACATATACATACATACACACACACACACGTGCGCGCGCGCGCACACACACACACACACACACACACACATATATATATATATATAGATGTATGTATGTATGTACATGCATATATATACATACATACATACATACAAACATCAAAAGTAAGACCCCATTGGTTTCCCATGTCATGCATTTTGTTGTCTCATGAGCATAAGAACAAGCACTTATGTTCTTTACCTTTCTTTGCAATGGGGGTCTTGATTTTCGGGGGGTATGCCAGAAATTGATCAACAACATTATTTGATGAATATGGTTTTAGTTGATGGAGAAAATGGACATGAAAACCATCTAAATTGGATCTTGCCGTTCGATTTGATATATGACATGACCCCATTTGGATATGCAAGTCCAAAGATACGGGGTACTACTTTTAGGGCCTGAATGCCTAAAATAGGAAGCGTGTTAACGCGCTGTCTATTTCATGCATTTAGGCCTCAAAACTAGGACCCCATTGTGTTACTTTTGAGGTCCAACTTTTGAGGCCTAAATGCATGAAATAGTTAGCGCATTAATGCGCTGCCTATTTTAGGCATTTTCATGTCCATTTTCTCCATATATCAAAATTGTATGCATCAATATATACATCAATATATACATATATGCATCAACATATACATATACACATATACATACATACATACATACACACACACACATACATACATACATACCACACACACACACACACACACACATATATATATATATGTATGTATGTATGTATGTATGTATGTATGCATGTATGTATGTACATACATATATACATACATACATACAAACATCAAAAGTAAGACCCCATTGGCTGCCTATGTCATGCATTTTGTTGTCTCATGAGCATAAGAACAAGCACTTGTGTTCCTTACCTTTCTTTGCAATGGGGGTCTTGATTTTGGTGGGGTATGCCAAAAATTGATCAACAACATTATTTGATGCATATAGTTTTAGTAGTTTTAGTACACATACATACATACATGTGTGTGTATGTGTACATACATACATGGATGCATGCATGCATGCATGCATACATACATACATACATACATGCATATTGATGCATATAGTTTTACTAGATGGGGAAAATAGGCCCCACTCCGATTTTTGTGGAGAGACACAACTAGACAAATAGAGCAAGTCCAAGGGGTTGCTAGGGACACCCCCCCGGCAAATGGAGATGTCTGGTATGCAATTTTAGCACCAATTTTGGGATGTAAGCTGCATAGTCATGTCGAAAAAAAGTTGTCAATTCTTGCATTAAATGTAGGGTGGTGAATATATCCTATTCTGTCATGGGGCCGGAGAAGACGGAGGCAAAAAATTGAACCTCCAAAAAGACTTCTTTTACCGGTCTATGGGGACCGGCTCTTACTAGTGTTGAGAGTGGACAAGACAGCTACCATTGGTGTGATATGGGAATCTCCCAGTCTGCAATTTTAGCACCAAGTTTGAGATGTAAACTACATAGTCAAGTCCAAAAAAGTTGTGTCAATTCTTGCATTAAATGTAGGGTGATGAATATATCCTATTTTATCATGGGGCCTGCAGAAGACGGAGGGAAAAATTTGAACCTCCAAAAAGACTTCTTTTACCGGTCTATGGGGCCTAGCTCTTACTAGCATTGAGAGTGGACAAGATAGCTACCACTGGTGTGATATGGGAATCTCCAAGTCTCAAGTTTTGGGGTACATGAAATTAGATCATGCTAACAGTAACTCTAAGAGGTTCCAAAGGTAGGCAACATTCTTCATCATAGCTAACTCAAATGCAAGGCAATGAAAATGCTAGGAGAGTTGCTAGGTAGCATTGATTTTGGGAAGGGATATGATGATACTTTGTTGTGTTATGTAGGATATTAATTTCCATTAAATTTGGGACATGTTAGATATAACTTCATAAAATCCTAAGTCATGAAATTAATACATTACAAGTTCAAGCATAAATAATAGTCGTGAAGTTAATGCATTAAATATTCAAGCCTAAAGAAGAATTAATCAAGACCTAATGCACCGTACCAGAGACTTTGGCCTTACCCTCATTCCATAGACTTGCCAACATAAGGCCAAAATTTTCATTCTTAAGAATATGTGGAAAGACCTTACATTTGGCCCACTTTTGGCGAAAAAATTTCATTCTAAAGAATAGGTGGAGTGAAATTGTGTTTGATAAATACAAATCAATGCTCAAGTTTGGACATAAATAAAGGTATCCTTTTGAAGATATTGGAACACATGAGAGAAATAATATTGAAGATACATGAATTTTTAGACATACTATTAAAGACAAATGAGCATATAATGGATGAAATCCTATTGATGATACATGAATTTTCAATAGAACTGTTATTCAAAGATTTGATGGATTGAATGTAGCTTTAATACATTATCCCTTTTACAAGGGTGTTTGATTTTGAGGCTTGAAACATAAGAATGAATCTATGTTGAAGCCTAGTGGTTTGTTAAGGATATGTGAAACTTAAAGTAAAAGTACTTACAATGGAAGGGATTATATCAAGATCCTATTAAGGACATGTGAACATATAGTATAATAATTCTACATAAAATCAGTGGATCAAACTTAACAACTCAAAAGCAAAAAAGGATGATGGTGCAACCTAGGGGCTACTCTATGGCACTATGGCAACAATCTTTGTAGTTACTATCAAAGGTAGTGTAACTTTTTTGTCAAGGAAAGAGACGTGAACCACTCCACATGACCTAGATCTGTATGACCTAGGTTGCACCGACTTGTTTCTTTCATGGATAAAAAGTGACCCTTAGGTGATGCTATAGCACTCCCTTTCTTGGTCCATTATTATAGCACAATTGGGGCCTTTTGACCTAATACTAGCTACCCATCAAATATTTGTTGTAGATGTTAGGGGTAATTACCAAACTACTAGTGGTAGTTTTATCACCACCATTAGTAATTTTATTTGAGTGTTCCTTAATGGTAGTTCTCCTACTACTACATACAATATTACCAATAGTAGTCCTAATCCCAATGACAGTACACATAATATTATTAGACCATCCAACTTTAATCATCATTATATCTATGAATGCATATATATAGGTCTATCTATATCTATACCTATTTATTCCTCATCCAATATGTTTGCATTTATTTTTGGTGCTTTGATTACTTTGAAACTAAAGATAATGTGATTTCATTATTGTTTGCATTCTTGTCAAACATGAGGAGCTGGAATGCATAAGAGATGGGAGGCACATTATAATTTCTGTGCAGATTTGAGCCATTGAATAGCCTATTGATTCTGATTGTTTTCTTTCTTATCAAATCCTTAATTTGGTTATTTCACACCGAACATCGCCATATCAATTCATATTTTTTTTGTTCTAGTAATGTCCTATCGTAGCATAGTCTAGGGTTGATCATACAAGATAAATGGGTGCTCACATTTAATATATTTTTGAGAGTCAGAGGATAGTGGATGTAGACTACAAAATCATCACTTTGAATAAATTTGGCAAGATTCTTCTGATAGAAGGAATAATTTCTATTGCACTAATGATGAAAGAAAATTATCAAAAGGTTGATACAAGGCTCCAAATCACACTGGTGCTACTAGGCTTAATAGTCATAGGCTAGTAGTAGTACTAGTGTATTTATTGAGTAGTGTGCGTGCCTCTCCTCATTAAAATTCATAGTCTTCAAAAATGTATAATACATAAGTCAAAATATTCTAATTAGTTTTATCATCCTAATGTTGAAACTGAATCAAATTCATAGTCTTCAAAAAAGTATAATACATAAGTCAAAATATTCCAATTAGTTTTATTGTCCTCATGTTGAAACTGACTTTCTCTTCCTTCGTCTCCTATGAGCTTCAAACCTTTAATCCATTAATCTCTCAAATAGTAAGAATGGTCTTGTATTAAGAGGCGATGATATCTAAAGTGATCTACAAATACTAAGAATGGTCTTATATTAAGAGGTGATGATATCTCAAGTGTTATACAAACCGTAAGAATGGTTTTGTATTAAAAGGTGATGATATCTCAAGTGTTCTACAAATAGTAAGAATGGTTCAAGTGTTCTACAAAAGTATTAGGTACCTCTTAGTGGCTGAAGGGAAGGAGTGATGATATCTCAAGTGTTCTACAAATAGAAAGAATGGTCTTGTTTTAAGAGGTGATGATATCTCAAGTGTTCTACAAATAGTAATAATGGTTTTGTATTAGGAGGTGATGATATCTCAAGTGTTCTATAAAACTATTAGATACCTCTTAGTGGTTGAAGGGAAGGGGTTGGAAGTATGGGCGAAATCTCTAGGAACTATAGGATGGTTGCAAGAACAATTTTGAATGTCATAAATGACACTTGGGTTTTTCAACATACGGGTGAACTTTCATGGTTGATAACACTTTTAATAAGAAGAACCATTTTGAATGTTATAAGTGTTGATGCAATCCCATGCTATGAAGTCTACAGACAGTTTTTTTTCCCTGCATATGGGTGAAGTGATGTTTACGTTACTAAGTTCAACATATCAAGCAACACATTTGTTTTGATTATTGAAGGAGTTTGATAATAAGACCCATTTCAAATGCAAAAGATTTGTTGTATCAGTAATGGAATCCGCTTTGGAGTGGAAATTTGGTTTCTTTCAAACCCACATATTATTGTTGCATAATGTGAGTATGGCTCCAATTGGAAGTTAAGGTAGACTATAATTCGCAATATTGGTATAGTTACACATAGTAACATAAGTTTTATTTTCGAGAATCTTCCCAAATAGTGGTTTCCACAAAGCTATGTCGAGTACCTTGATAAGGAAATTGTAGAAAAGCTCGCTCGCTTTTTTGGGCCCGCTTGCTTTTCCTCGCTCGCTCTATCGACTACCTCCTGGTGGATGAAGCGGAGTACAGAAGGCTTGTGGGCAGTTTGATTTACTTGTGCAACACACGGCCGGACATCAGTTTTACGACTAGTGTACTAAGCAGGTTTTCCAATAAGCCCCGGGAGAAACATTGGAGGGCAGGGATGCGGGTGCTAAAATACATCACCTATACCAAGGGCAACATCTTGACCAGATTCTGTGACTCGGATTGGGCAAGAGACATGGACAGCAGGAGATCAGTGACAGGTTACTATTTCTCACTTAGATCTGGAGCTATGTCATGGGTCAGCAAGAAGCAACCCACAATTGCTCTTTCTTCTACTGAGGCTGAGTACAAATCAGCATGTTTTGCTTCTTGTGAGGTAGTGTGGTTGAGGAGGATTTTAGGGGACATGGGTGCAGTGCAGAACAAGCCTACATAGTTATCATGTGACAATCAGAGTTGCATGGCAATTGCAAAGAACCCTGTGTTCCATGCTTGCACAAAACACATTGAGATTCAATATCACTTTGTACGCGAGCCCATCATGGATGGAGAGGTCGACTTGGTGTACTGTTCGACTACAAAGAATGCTGCGGACATCTTCACGAAGGCTCTTGGAAGAGACTTGCTGGAGAGGCATCTTCATCGACTTGGCATTGGGCCAAAAAAGTAAGTTCACTTGTGGGTGGACATTGAGGGGGGGTGTTAGATATCAATGCTCCACTCTCGTGTAACTACGCTAACTCTACTTGTAAGCCCCCCATATGAGGAGAAGGCATTTGAGTAGCTCGGTTATCCGGTAGGTCCTAGTTTGGACACCAGATGGGGGCCATGTGTGGCCTGATGGTTGGAGGGCTTCAGATAGAGTTGGCACACTGCCAACTAGGCTACATGCAAGTGTGAGAAGGCATCCCATGACTGACCGCACTGAGGGTAGATGGAGCATTTCTCGGGGCAGCCCACTCTCGGGTTGCGGAGCCCGTTTGGAGCCCCAGAGATCCCAGATGGCTCTGGGCCGAATGGCAACCATAGGTCTATTGCTCTATTTTGCACCACGGTTCTATTGTGTGGTCGGTGGCCTATTTTGGGACCGACCCTCAGTCGACTGTTTTGGGCAGACTGGGTCGTTCACCCAATCGGGTCTAACCAGACTATGACTGGTGTCTATATAAGAGCAAGCCCATGAAGCCCCTAATCACCACTAGCTACAGCAACCCTGATTCATTAGCATCTAGCCTTCGTCCTCTACTATTTCCAGCATGCCATTGAAGCTTCTCACACAGGAGCGCACGGCTGGGAGGTAGCACCATCTATTGTATCAATTTTACAGTAATCAAATTTTTGATTCTCCATACTATTTGCTTTTCTCTCTTGCATACGAGATCCTGTTATCTATTGAGCACAGACGTTGTATTATTTTCTTACATCCAATATATCACTCCAGGACAAAGCACATTGATGTCAGAGAGCACTTCATCAGAGAAAGAGTGTTACTTGGTGACATCACACTGCAGCATTGTGATAGCAAAGAGAATGTTGCAGACATCTTTACCAAACCACTCGATAAAGAGCTATTCGAGAAACACTGACTAGCTCTTAGTTTGACGGGGTGTGATGGAATGTAATACTCAGTCCTTCTTCGATTCCCCAGAATCACCATCTTGAGGGAAGGCCTACTTCATGATGTTGATCTTGAGGGAAGGTTTTGAGAGATCATGCTCAACATCATGTGATCAAATGTGCATAGCACCATCATGTGATCATATGTGTATAGCACTAACCTTATAGAGTGCTATAAAGGAAAGGGTTAGATCCCCTAACCCTAACCCTAAATGGGTTTGTATATATTCTACATTTTCAACTAAATCTAGTCTACAGATAGTCATTTGTGGTGTGCTCTCTAGCTATGCCCTCTCTCCTCATCTCCACTCTTCTCCTCTCCCCTCTTCATATTTTGTCATGATCATTAGATTAGTTGGCATGCAGGTATGACATTTGTGTGTGTTTATAAGAGATCGTATTTTTACACATGCTTTGAGAGTGTAGAATGAAAGTGTGCGGCACAATTATTCATGCAATTGACTATGTGTCTAAGTGAAAGCGTGTGAGTACATGACCTAGTAAGTAGGTAGGGACTAGCTACATGCCTTTTTTGTTGTTGCTGGGATTTCATAGGGTAGCTAGAACTCAAGCATCACTTCTGAGCCCTAGGTTGAAATTGGTTGATGCTACCTATGTGTGTGAAGACATACATATGCAAGTGAGTGCTCATGATACAATCTAATCCTAACTAAGGAAGACTTGGGTTTCCCAAATCTTCATTTTTGTTAGGGATGGCTTGCGTGTTGAAGTAGTAGCACTTCAGTTGGCTCCCATTTATGGTTGTGTTGAATTGGACTCCATCCAATGTTTCTAGTAGCATAGCTCTAATGGGATTCATCTTTCTAATTCGGTAGGGTCCTTGACCTAGATACTTGAGTTTTTCCTAGTGTAGTTTGGCATTATATAACAAGACTAGGACTTGGTCACCTTCCTTGATGTCTTTGGCTTTAAGATTTTTGTAAAACCATGCCTTTCTTCTGTGTTTTTCTATTGTCATGGCATGGTAGGTGACTAATCAGGTCTCTGTATACTTCTCCAATTGATAGAGGCTTTCTTTCAAGGATGCTAATCTCCCATGCAAACCTATACGGCTATGCGTAGGCTTGGTATTACAAATTCTAGTGGGACCACAGCTTCAAGGCCATACACCAATTGAAAAGGTGTATTCCCTGTACTAACCTTGAGTGTGGTTCAGTATGCCCATAAGGCTGCATTTAGTTTCTCTACCCAATCAGAACGCTATGGTTCTACTACCTTGGTGAGGATAATGCATAATATTTTGTTGGTGAATTCGGCCTGTCCATTCCCTTGGGGGTAGTAGGGTGTGCTTTTTCTATGGATTACCATAAAGCCAGATAAGAGTTCTTGAATTACCTCATTGACAAAATGCATGCCTCTATCCGATACAATTTCAATGGGGCTTCCGAAATGGTGGGTGATCACATTCTCATATAAGAATCTTGTTGTGCTTTTGGCATCTGCCTTTCTGACTGCTTTAGCTTCAGCCCATTTGGTAAAGTAATCAGTGGCCACAATGATGTAGGATGCATGTGTTCCCTTTACTACTGCTGGATGACCCACATAGTCAATCCCCCATTTTTCAAATGGTTTTTGTGTAACAACTATTGTTAGGGGATTAAAAGAATTCCACAAATAATTTGTAAAGTGGTCTGGCTATCATGGCATACCGTAAGATAAATCTTCGATAATATCCAGCATGTCCCAGAAAGACCTACATGCCTTTGGAATTTGTAGGAGGAGGCAATTCCATGATGATTTTGATTTTGTCCATGTCAATTACAATTCCATGTTGAGAAACGATGTGTCCCAAAACAACTTTGTGGGTGACCATGAACTTGCATTTTGTTGGATTTAGGGAGATGCCATACTCCTTGCATTTGATTAGTACTACTTCAAGACATTTGAAGTCGTCTTTTTTGTTCAAGTGAATGCACAGATCATCCAAGAACACCTGTAAAAACTTATTCAGAAATGACTTGAATGCTCTAAACATGACTTGCTAGAATGTGGTCGAGGCATTACAAAGGATGAATGGCATGACTCTATAGGGAAAAATACCCCATTATGTAGCAAATGATGTTTTTGATTGGTCTTTAGGAGCAATTTGCACTTGGTTATAGCCACTGAAGCCATCCAAGAAGCTATATATCTCGGAACCTACCACCTTTTCCAACACTATTTTTGTTAAGGGTAGGGGATAGTGATCCCTAATTGTGGTGAGATTCACATTATTTAAGTCTACACATATTCTTAAACACCGTATTAGATAAAATGGGACAAAAGTTGCACTTTGGGAATTTTGAAATTGGGTGGATTTCATTAAATTTGGGAAAGGTTTCATTAAATTTGGGAAAAGTTTCATTGATTGTGGGAATTTTGCCAATATTGAAATATACTACTAGCTCAAAATTCCAATGATTATGAAAAACTTCATTGGTTGTGAAACATTTCATTGGGTATAACAACTAGAACAAAGAATGCATGGCAGAGTTTGAAAATCATGTATTTGGTGGTGCTAAGAAACACCGTTTGGGGACAACATGTATATTTTACTTGAGGTGTTAATAAACACCAATTGGTGGTGTCAACAAACACCGTGGAAAGTGAACCACTAGAAACAAAGTAGTTGTTGGTGAAAGATAGCTTCTGAAAATTTGTCATATTAATAATATGCAAATATGCATCGATAGGATAACAATGATTGAGAAATATCACATGAGAACACATATTAAAATGGAAGTTTGGGAGATCAAGAAGGAGAAAATGATCACCATTTTTCTATGCTCTGATACCAAGCAAGCTCTCCTATGCTTTGATACATACATTCTATGGAATCTTAATCTTCTTGGGTCTATTTATGGCTTTTGATGTCCACAACCAGTAGACCACCGCATCAATACACTCCCACACCTGTGGATTCAACCTATTCTCTACCCAATACTTGTTCCAATAGTCAACATAGGCATCTACATCATTGAGCCCTTTCTCTTAACTTGAATTAATAATGTCTTGAAGTTAGGAGATGCAACATCCATCTCAGCACTTGATATGGCAACCCCAAGCCATATGGGGTATACTGGGTTTGATGGCCTCACCAAGACAAAGTCACCTTCCTTAACATCCACCATTGGTCTAAACTCTTCCCTTGGCTTACCTTTTAGAGGCCTGCAATAGCGATCATTCCATTCCTCATAGCCTTGGAACTCATTAATGCAAGCATCTATATCCTCCTCCTCATTAGGCGATTGTGTTCTTGGCCAAAAATCTATGTACACTTCTACCTCTGAGATAATTTCCTGTTCAAGCTCATCAATCATGGTTTTCGAGGTAGTCGATAGAGCGAGCGAGGAAAAGCGAGCGGGCCCAAAAAAGCGAGCGAGCTTTTCCACAATTTCCTTACAGAGGTACTCAACATAGCTTTGTGGAAACCACTATTGGGGAAGATTCTCAAAAATAAAACTTATGTTACTATGTGTAACTATACCAATATTGTAAATTATAGTCTACCTTAACTTCCAATTGGAGCCATACTCACATTAGGCAACAATAGTATGTGGGTTTGAAAGAAACCAAATTTCCACTCCAAAGCAGATTCCATTACTGATACAACAATTCTTTTGCATTTGAAATGGGTCTTATTATCAAACTCCTTCAATAATCAAAACAAATGCGTTGCTTGATATGTTGAACTTAGTAACGTAAACATCACTTCACCCATATGCGGGGAAAAAAAACTGTCTATAGACTTCATGGCATGGGATTACATTAACACTTATGACATTCAAAATGGTTCTTCTTATTAAAAGTGTTATCAACCATGAAAGAAAATGTTTAAAAATAGTTCACCCGTATGTTGAAAAACCCAAGTGTCATTTATGACATTCAAAATTGTTCTTGCAACCATCCTGTAGTTCCTAGAGATTTTGCCCATACTTCCAACCCCTTCCCTTCAACCACTAAGAGGTATCTAATAGTTTTATAGAACACTTGAGTATCATCACCTCCTAATACAAAACCATTATTACTATTTGTAGAACACTTGAGATATCATCACCTCTTAATACAAGACCATTCTTACTTTTTTGACTGTTATTCGACTGAGGTCGGAATACCATCTGGTGTTATTATAAGAAGTTGGTCATCACCTCCTACATGAAGAGAGTGGTTGCTATCTGTTGTCATACAAACTATATGCAATCTTTCCACTCTACAAATGATTGTCTCAACTATTTGTATGCTTTGTAGTCTCTCTTTCTTTTTCAACATTAGTCAGATTTAAGTCTGGATTTTGGCATTCCCATTGCCAGGAGTGGATGTGTGTAGGTGTTTTTTAGTATTTTGGAGACACCACTAACAATGTGCTTTAATCATCTGAAAGTGCCTTTTCAATGTGTTGGAAAGCACATTAACACGTTTAAAAGTACTTGAAATTTCTTTCATGCACCTCAAATTGCTTGAGGGGTTCCAATCACCTGAAAGTGCTTTTTCTTTATTGTTCATAACACTTGAAAGCACTTCAATGTGCTAAGAATCATGTTTTAAAGCCTAAAAGCACTTCAAAGTGCTGTGCCCAATTATGGGCACTTGAATGTGCTTTAATCATTTGGAAGTGCCTTTTCAATATGTTGGAAAGCATATTAACATGTTTCAAATTACTTGAAAGTGCTTTCATGAACGTCAAATTGCTTGGAAAGGATACCAACCATCTGAAAGTATGTTTAATAATCTAAAAGTGCTTTTTCTTTATTGGTCATAGCACTTGAAATCACTTAAATGTGCTAGCAAGCATGCTTTAGATATTAAAAGCACTTGAAAGTGCTTTTGGCCCAATTTTAAGCACTTGAATGTGATTTTTTAATGTGCTTGAAAGTCTTCAAAGTACTTAAAGTAGTTTAAATAGACTTAAAAGTTCTTTAAAGTAATTGAAAGCACTTCAAAGTACTTGAAACTACTTCAAAGTACTTATTCAATGTGCTACAAAGTATTTAATGTGCTTCAAAGTACTTGAAAGTGCTTTAGAGTACTTTTTGAATGTGTTGCAAAGGTACTTAACATGCTTCAAAACTTAAAAGTGCTTCAATCCACTTTGAAAAACTTTAAAGAAGTGTGCAAGTCTCATCAGCACGTTGCTTGACGTTTAGTAGTGTGTGCATAGTGAAATTCTTTATTTGTTCCTTCTCTCTGATTATTTCTTATATTTAATATGACCATGCAAAAAAGATATGAAGCTACTATGACCACAATTGCAGACGCAGAGAGACAATGTCTATTTACAGAGGCATTATTACAACATCTCAAAGTTGGTGACATGTTTAATATAAAGCCCACACCCCATAGTCTGGATGGGTCAACAACATTACTTTATATGGGGAATGTGTTGCTTGTGGCTTACCATTTGAGAGTGAGAACGTGGTTGGTGTCTACATGGTTGCACGTAGACACCAATACCATCCTTTGTGCATTGCTAGTGCAAGTACAACCACATCAATATGTGTGAAGTTTGGTTGTAGTGAGAGTGCTTGCATGCAAGCTTGTAGAGGAGTTTTCATTTGATGTACGAGAAGAGAGTGGAGGTGGTGGGTGGGGGGCAAGGAATGCAATAAAGAGTGTTACCAAGAAAATAGAGGAGAAGAATACTGAGGAGGAGATGGCTCATTTGGATGATGTAGCAGAAGTCAATGGGCAGGGAAAAGAGATTTCAAAAAAGAGTGCTACGAAGAAGGTCAAGGAGAAGACTACTAAGGAAGAGACTGCCTATTTGGACGACGTAGCAAAAGTCAATGTCGACACTACTTTGAAAATACTTAATGATGTCAGTTGCAAGCCTGACTCAAAGGTGAAATCTCTTCACCAATAAGCGAATAAGTTTTCAAAGAAGAGAGTAGGAAGGAAAAAACAAAGAAGAGAGTATGTTGCCTTGTCTTGTTTTTAGACTTTGTGGACATATATGTGTAAGTTGTCTTGTCTTGTCTTGAAACATTGCCTTGTCTTAAAACTTTGTGGAGATATATGTGTAAGATAGGGTTTAAAGGTGTTTCTTTTAATGCAAGTGGGCAACACAAGAAAGAAAAAGTAGATGCAATGGAGCAAGGACGTGACCCTCTAGAAAATGCAAGGAGTTCTAGACATGCAGAGAAATGAGAAAAAGGTTGCCTTCCTCTCAAAAGTACTACTCCCACAGCCTAGAGCCTGCAAAAAGTTTTAGAGTAGCAAGATCCTCAAATGCACCTTACATGATTTGAAGGGATGATGTGAAAAGAATCCACACCACATCCAACACACTCTTTGAGCATGTAAAAAACTCTAGAAATGCAGTAGATCCTATAATGCCATTGCATGAGGCAAAGTTCCACTTTTGTAATCTCTACTTTGGAAAGACAAATTTTTGCTAGATGTGTGAGAAAAACAGAGAAAGGTATTATGCTGCTTGTCATTTATGTTGATGATTTGATCATCATAGGTGATAGTGATGAAGATATCCTTCATGTGAAAATGCTATTGAAGCAGAAGTTTGAGATGAAGGATTTGGGAGAGCTGCGTTATTTCTTGGGCATTGAGGTGATTAGATCACCAAGTGGGATACAACTCTTGCAGAGGCAGTATGGATTGGACATGTTGTCCAAATATGGGATGACAGGCTATAAGCCTATTTCAGTTCCTTTGGAGCAGAATGTGAAGCTGAGCACAGATGCAGGTGAGCTTCTGGAAGACCCTACTATGTATAGATGCATAGTAGGAAGTTCGATTTATATGAATATTACCAGGCCAGATTTGAGCTATGCTATTGGATTGGTAAGTCAATTTATGCAGGCTTTAAGAAACCCCATCTGGATGCGGCTAGACGCATACTCAGGTATGTGAAGTCCACATTGCAGTATGGACTATTTTATGAGGCTGGGGTTCAGATACAATTGCATGGATACACTGATGCTGATTGGGCTGGTAATATTTCAGATAGATGATCTACCAGTGGATATGTGTTCTTCTTTGGGAGTGTTGCAGTCACTTGGAGCAGCAAGAAAGAGCCTATAGTCGCCTTGTCGAGCAGAGAGGCTGAGTACAAGGGTGCAGCAATGGCTGCATGTGAGGTAGCTTGGTTGCATAAGCTACTTTATGATATGCATCAGTCTATAGATGGGCCAGTTGTCATTTATTGTGACAACATGAGTAGTATACACTTGGCAAATAACCCAGTCTAGCATGCTAGAACAAAGCACATTGAGGTGCATTATCACTATGTGCAGGAGAAGGTTTTACTAGGTCTTATTAATCTAGTTTATGTGAGCACAGAGGATCAGGTAGCTGACATATTCATGAAGGCATTGGGTGTAGAGAAGTTGCGCAAGTTCAGAGACCTGCTTGGTGTGTAGGAATTGGGATTGAGCTTGAGGGGGAGTGTTGAGATATCAAGCTCCACTCGTGATATGCCAGGGTGACCATTGTGCATTTATGTCATCGACTTGTTAGCTACAGATGCGGTTGGTACACCGCCCACGAATAATAGTTGGATGACAGCTATCCTTATGTACTCTAGTTCATGGCTCAGTTAGTATGCCGCCTTAGTTAGCTGAGTTTGGTTTGAGACCCACATATAGGGTTCTTCTATTTCTTTATACTAGAGTTCTTTTGGCTTTCACAACTAAGAAGAGGAAAACTATTTTTAGCCTCCACCTTTGTGTGTATTCCCCCATTGTATATGTGAGAAAGTCGCAAGTGAGCTTCCTTCCTTCTCTCCTACTATCTTCACAGTTTCCACTCAGTGACTTGCATTGCATCTTTGAAGGAGGTTGGCTCATCAAACTCCATCACTTTGGCCATGAATGCATAGTTGCTCTTGTAGGTCCACCTCTCAGGTGTCTTTCGATCACGAGTAGATCTTTTGAGATTAGAAGTGGAGCTTTCAAGAATCTCAGTGATGACCATGGTAGTTGCTGTATCCATCACGTCAAGAACCTTTTCTTTGCCTTTACTTTGAGTGGTGACTGTGGACTGTATACTATCTGACTCTGTAGGCAAAGAAATTTGATGTATCACTGGCACTGCTGGCTGAGGTGGAGTAAGAATTGTAGTTAGACTATCAAAGTATGATGATGCCTCGTAAATGATAACATCCTTGGATATAATCAACTTCTGCTTGATTGGATCATAAAGTCGGTATCCCTTTGACTCTGCAGCATGTCCAAGAAAAACACACTTGATTGATTTGACATCAAGTTTAGTCTCAAGTGACCAATAGAGGGCTTAGTTCCTGTGAATGCCTCTTCTGGTGTTATATCTTGCAATGAAGTACTGGGACTCCTGTTCATCAAGTACACAATTGTGTCACATGCCTCAGCCCAATATTGTCTTGGAACATTCTTCTCATCAAGCATGCACCTAGATGACTCTGCAATCACCCTGTTCTTTTGTTCATCAACCCCATTTTGCTGAGGGGTATATCTGGATGTGAACTGATGTGTGATGCCATGCTGTCTGCAAAAGGCATTGAACTCTGTGGACTTTTATTCACCTCCATTGTCACAATGGAGAATCTTTAGGTACTTGGCGGTCTGCTTTTCTATCAAGGCTTTGAAGTCTTTGAAGGTGTTGAATGCATCAGACTTCTGTTTCAGGAAGTAGATCCAAGTCTTCTTTGAGTAATCATCGATGAAGGTCATGAAGTACAAAGCCTTGCCAAGAGACAGTGTAGTAGCTGGACCCCATAGATCTGAATGGATGATTTGAAGAACATCAGTACTTTGAGTCAAAGATGTTGGAAAGGGCTATCTATGTTGCTTACCCATGCAACAAGCCTCACATACATCTTTTTGAAAGTACAATTGTGGAAGCCCCTATACCATGTTTGTCTTTTTCAGGGCTACAAGGCTTTTGAAGTTGAGGTGACCATACCTCTTGTGCCATAATGTACTCAAATAGGCATCTTGATTTTGATGATGAGTTGCTAGGGCTCTCTGGATCAAAATGGCAGAAGATAGCTTGAACATTCTTCCAATCTTAACACCGTGAGCAATGATGCATTCAGGACTCTTGAGCTCTCTCACGGTACATCCATAGTTGTTGAAGACGACTTTCATGTCACTCTCAGTCATCTGTCCAACAGAGAGAAGGTTTTGTGCCATTGTGGGGACATAGAATACATCTCCAATGCTCCGTGCGGTGCCTACATTACTGTGCAAGGGTATGCTGCTAATCCCTTCGATTTTGTGGGGTGTGTCATCCGCCATCATGACGTTCTCTTTTGGATTTTGATTGGGACGGAGATCAGAGAACCATTCTTTCTCAGGTGTCATGTGGTTGCTTGCACCAGAGTCAAACCACCATGTGTCCTCATCCTTCTGAATCTGAGATGTAGACTACGATATGCGAACTTTGTGTTGATAGTCCTGAGAGTTGTCTTCATCATAGGCATAGTGGGTGGATTGCCATTGATGATGGTTTCCTCAATGAGGGTTGTGAGACCTATTTGATTGGCCTGCATTGCCTAAGTCCCTTTGTTTCTTTTTGCATTCTAGTTCGCAATGGCCTGGGATGCCACAATAGTTGCAATTTCCCTCGCATCTAGGAGTACTTCCTTGATTTCCTCCTCTTCCAGAGTGACCTCTACCTCTAGGATTCCATGTCTCCCTCTAAGCGGGCAGACCATGACTATGAGTTGATGAAGATGGAGATTGTCTGCCCTGGTACTGACCTCTGCCTTGATTGCTAAAGCATCTAGAATTCTTGCCTTTTCCCCTATATGACCCTCTTGTACCTCCTCTGGCTGTGAATGCAGTGTCACGATTCTTTGAATCTGTTTTGAGACCACGTCTCAATTGCTCCTGCATGAGCATGTCTGACATGAGTGGAAATGTTGGAGGTGCATCTCGAGTGACTAATGCGGTCACAAACTGCCCATAATCTGATCCAAGTCCATTGATGGCAAGTTGGACTAGTCTTTCTTCTTTGACCTGCACCCGCATCGTTGCCCTCCAATGGTTCTCCCGGGGCTTATTGGAAAACCTACTTAGTACATCAGTCACAAAGCTGATGTCCGACCGTGTGTTGCACAGGTAGATCAAGTTGCCCACAAGCCTTCTGTACTTTGCTTCATCCACCAGTGGTGATGAATCCTCGTTTGAGAGCTTCACGTCAACCTCCATAGGGGGACCAACTGTTTTGCACTCAGCCATGCCAAATGCCTTCAGTATCTCTCCAGAATACTTCAGTTGTGAAATGAAGATCTGTTTCGGCTCCTGCCAAACTTCAATTCCCAAACAGAAATGCATCAGTTCGAGGTCTGTCATTTCAAACTCTCTTCCTAGAAAATGCTTCATCTGTGAGATCTTCTCTTCATGGTTCCCTATTATGACAAGGTCGTCCACATAAAGGACCACGATCATACACCTGCCTCCTTCTCTGAAGATATACAAATTTGTATCAGATGGGCTCCTCCTGAACCCGTTTTGCAGAAAGTAGGCATCAATTCACTGGTACCACGCTCGTGGGGCCTATTTCAGCCCATAAAGTGCCTTCTTTAGTTTGCAGACTTTACTTCTGAACCGGGAGATCTCAAAACCTGGTGGTTGTTCCACGTATACCTCCTCCTTGAGATCTCCATTCAGAAAGGTGGATTTCACATCCATCTAAAACACGGACCAACTTCCCTGGGCAGCTAAAGCCAAAACACTACAAATTGTGGTTAGTCGAGCTGTGGGAGAAAAAGTATCTTGATAATCAAAACCATGTACCTGTGCAAATACTTTTGCCATGAGCTGAGCCTTGTACTTATCCAACGTGCCGTCAGACTTGTACTTGATCTTGTACACCCACTTGGTTCCGATTACCTTGCACTTTGGTGGTCGATCCACAAGGTCCCAAGTGTTGTTCTTCATTATGGAGCCATACTCTGACTGCATAGCCTCCATCCACCTATCATTGCCTTGTGCCTCTTCAAGACACTTGGGTTCATCAGCACGGATCACTTCTGTCATCAAAGCATAGTTGACCAAGTGTTCCTGTGCCCTTCTTTGCTCCTCTAATCTCTTGGACCGGCGGTGTTCGGATGGTTCCTCCTCAATTGCTAGAGGTTCTCTCCTGTCCAAAAGCTGCTTTACCCACTTTGGGAATGGCCGTTGCCATTGTGGTTCTGCAGGCTCTTCTTCATCTTCTTTGTCTTGAATCCTCCCAAGCACCGTTGGGGGAGTTCGGTTTGCTGTTGATGGTAGTATTGTATGGATATCCTAGTCCTAGTTGTTTGGGAAGGAAGCATTCTCCTCCAATTGATGCAGTTGTTCTGAGAAGACCACATCGCAACTTACAATTACCTTCTTGGTAACCGGGTTATAGAGATGGTAACCCTTCGCCTCTTCATTGTAGTCCAAGAAAATACACTTCCGGCTCTTTGGTTCCCATTTGGTCTTGGTAGCATCAAGGACATGCACAAAATAATCACATCCAAAAACTCTGAAATGTGCAGCTGAAGGTTTCTTACCAGAAAAGGCTTGTAGTGGAGTCATCCCATTCACAGCCTTTGTGTAGCTACGATTGAGGATGTAAACTGCAGTGTTACATGCTTCAGCCTAGAAAGTCTTTGGCAAATCTTTCCCTTTCATCATACTCCGACCCATTTCGCAGATGACGTGCACCTTGCATTCTGCTACTCCATTTTGCTGTGATGTATGTGTTGAGATATCAAGCTCCACTCGCGATATGCCAGGGTGACCGTTGTGTATTTATGTCACCGACTTGTTAGTTGGAGATGCGTTTGGTACACCGCCCACGAATAATAGCTGGATGACAGCTATCCTTATCTACTCTAGTTTGTGGCTCAGTTAGTATGCCACCTTAGTTAGTTGAGTTTGGTTTGAGACCCACATATAGGGTTCTTCTATTTTTCTTTGTAAGAGAGTTCTTTTGGCTTTCACAACTAAGAAGAGGAAAACTGTTTTCAGCCTCCACCTTTGTGTGTATTCCCCCATTGTGATTGTGAGAAAGCCTCAAGTGAGACTCTTTCCCTCTCTCCCACTATCTTCACATGGTATCAGAGCCTTGTTCGTGGTAAGGAGCTCAAGAAAGCAAACCAAGTTCGCAGTATCCTGGTAAGAGGACAAGTGTTGCTTTCCTTTTTCGAGTTTGGGAGCAAATCTCTGCAGGTAGCACAGCCGGAAGTGCAAGAGTGCACTGTCTCAGATTGAGACGCCCTTCGCGGTGTGGCGAGAGGGCATTATATGCTGCGGGAGAAGGCAAAGCCCCTGGTGACTTTATTTTTCTGATTCGAGGTCATTTCGGGGCCCGTTTTGGAGGCGGAAGTTCTCCGAAGGCACTCAAAAAAAGGCCCTGTTTTTGCTGTGCGACCACTACTCAGCTAGTCGGTGAAAAGTTGCCGCAAAAATTGCATCGTATGCCTGTGTGCAGAGATTTTGGGAGTTGCAAATTCATGCTTGTTGCCTGTTGATGCAAAATCGTCACTAGGAAGTGACTGTGTGGTAAAATACCACTTTCGTCAGTTTTGCAGATCTGCCCGTGTGAGGCAAAAGCTGTGTTTTTTGCAGTGACAGAATATTTTGCAGTGTTCTGTAATGGCATCTGATTCTCTTTTCACAGATTGTCACTGAAAAGCTTGACAAGAACAACTTCCAGGCATGGAAGTTTAGAATGACAAATTTCTTGATGGGAAAAGGCTATTGGGAGTTCATTACAGGAAATGAAGAAGAACCTATTCTTCCTAATGTTCCCAATCAACAGGAAATGCAGGCATTCAAAGGATGGCATGAGAGAGCCAGGAAAGTTATGTACTGGCTGTCTATCAGTATTTCGGACTCCATGATTGTGCATATTCAGGATGCAAGTACGCCAAAGGTGGCATGGGATACTTTGGCTAAAATGTACAGCACAAATACGTAGGCCAGGAAAATGCAGCTCAAGCAGGAGCTACACAATGTGCAGAGAGAAAATATGAGCATCAATGACTACCACATGAAGGTGAAGAAAATTGCGGATGCACTTGCTTCCATTGGGTCGCCAGTGGATGATGACGATTTAGTTTCTGTGACCTTGAATGGTCTAGGAAAAGATTATGCACAGTTCCGGACATCCATTGCCGTCCGTGAAAAATTTCCAAATTTTGAGGAGTTGATTGCCCTTCTAATTTCTGAAGAGCAGAGAAATGGTGGTGCATCTTCTTCAGCAGAGGAGGCCGATCTGCAGGCCGTGGTAGAAATCAGAATATGCAGCAAATGCAAGAAAACCAGTCCTATGCAGGAGGACGTGGTAACTCTAGAGGCAGGGGGAGCCAAAGAGGTCGTGGTGGATGGCAGAGAGGCCAAAATGCAAACAACAATGTTGAATGCTACTACTGTGGCAAAATGGGGCATATGGCTAAAGACTGCTACAAAAAGCAGAATGACATTATGAATGGAAAATTGCAGCGAGGCAATTATGCATCCTCTAGTAGACAGGGTGATGACAGAAATGAGCACTTGTTTATGGTGCAGCATATGACAAATTCTGTGACAAGTGCAGAAGAAAGCAATGATGTGTGGTATGTTGACTCAAGTGCATCAAACCACATGACAGGTCATGCTGAATGGATGCAGGATGCAAGGAAAATGGAAAAACCAGGATTTGTGGAGACTGGTGATGATACTGCACATCCTATTGTGCAGATTGGCAAAATTCCTTTGTCTATGCAAGATGGGAAAAAGAAATACTTGTCTAATGTATTTCATGTCCCGAACATCACCAAGAACCTGGTTTCTGTTGGTCAGATGGTTGAGCAGGGCTTGCAGGTCAGATTTAATCCTCATGGATGCTTTGTTGAGGATATGAAAAATAATGGTCGCTTGATAGCAAAAGGAAAGAAGAAGGGCAGGATGTTTATGTTGGATGCGGACATGCCTGAATTGAGTGCAGCAATGTTTGCACATGGGACCGGTGTAGTTGCAGATATTGATATCTGGCACAAACGCATTGGTCATGTTAATATACAGCGACTTAAATCAATGCAAGCCCAAAATATTGTTGCAGGATTGCCTAAATTCAAGGTTGCAGAAATGCACAAGGTTTGTGAAGCCTGTCAATTTGGGAAACAGGCAAGGAAACCTTTTCCTAGGCATACTCAAGAGAGTAAAAAGCCATTGGAATTAATCCACTCTGATGTGTGGACTACTAAAGCTGCATCTATTGGTGGCTGTCACTATTTTGTCACATTTATTGATGACTTCAGCAGAAAACTTTGGGTGTATTTTATGAAAAAGAAAAGTGAAGTGTTTGGGCACTTCAAAGCTTTCAAAGCTATGGTTGAAAAAGAAACAGGCCTGCAAATAAAATGCCTAAGGTCAGATGGAGGGGGAGAGTACCTCTCAAATGAGTTTGCAAGGTTCTTGCAGGAGCATGGTATAAAGCAGCAATATTCATGCAGTCATACCCCACAGCAAAATGGAATTGCAGAAAGAAAAAACAGGCATATTGGAGAGGTATCTCGGGCTATGCTAAATGAAAAAGATCTACCAGATTATTATTGGGCTGAAGCAGTTGCTACAGCAGTCTACATAATGAACAGGACTCCCACTGCAGCAATACATGGCATGACGCCAGAGGAGATGTATACTGGTAGGAAACCAGATATTTCTCATTTGAAGATTTTTGGTTGCATTGCCTATGTCCATGTGCCAGATGAGTTGAGGTCCAAGTTGGATCCAAAAGCTGAGAAGTGCGTCTTTATTGGTTATTCTCTGCAGCAGAAAGGGTATAGATGCTATAACCCTTCTACACGTAAGTTCACAGTGAGCAGAGATGTTGTTTTTGATGAGATGAGCACCTGGTATAAACCAGTAAATGTGATGATTGATGTAGATGCACAAAATGGTAATGCTGCACAGAATGCACAGCAGCAATCACAAAATATAAGTGGACCTGGAGTGTCCTCTACCAGTGGTTCACATACTTCGCCATGGACAGGCAGATTGAGATCAGGAGAATCTCCTCAAAGCAATGCAGAGAGTGGTATGCAGGTATCACGAAAAGGAAAAGAGAAGGTAGATCAGCCCTTGTTTGATGTGAATGCAGGTCACTCTTATGTGGATGGTGAATCCAGTGGCTCAGAGCAGAGCATTGATGATGAGTTGGGTATTCCTTCTGTTGTTACACCTGGAGTAAGGAAGACCAGGGATGTTTTGAGAGCACCTGGAAGTGAGCCTATTTTGCGCAGGTCTACTAGGGTTAGGTACCCTGTGGATAGGCTGAAATATGATGGATTTACAGCCATTCACTATGCCTATATGGTCAAAGTGATATAGGAACCAGAACCCACTTCTTTTGAGCAAGCCATGGGAAATGAAAAATGGGAGAAAGCCATGGATGAAGAAATGGATGCCTTGGATGCTAATGCTACATGGGAATTGGTGCCTTTGCCTAAAGGAAAGAATGCGATTGGCTGTAAGTGGGTTTATAAGATCAAGCACAATGCAGATGGTTCTGTGAATAGATACAAGGCAAGATTAGTTGTCAAGGGGTATGCACAGACATATGGCATTGATTATGAAGAAACTTTCAGCCCGGTTGCAAGGATGGCAACCGTAAGAGCAGTCATTGCTATGGCTGCATCAAAGGGATGGTCTTTACATCAGATGGATGTAAAGAATGCCTTCTTGCATGGTGATTTGCAAGAAGAGGTCTTTATGGAGCAGCCAGCAGGTTATGTTCATGCTATTCATCCTGAGTTTGTTTGCAGGTTGAAGAAAGCCTTGTATGGCTTGAAGCAAGCACCTAGAGCATGGTCTGACAAGATAGGACAGTATCTTGTCACTATTGGCTTTCAGATTTCCAAGGCAGATTTCTCACTCTATGTGAGAAAAACAGAGAAAGGGATTATGCTGCTTGTCATTTATGTTGATGATTTGATCATCACAGGTGATAGTGATGAAGATATCCTTCATGTGAAAATGCTATTGAAGCATAAGTTTGAGATGAAGGATTTGGGAGAGCTGCGTTATTTCTTGGGCATTGAGGTGATTAGATCACCAAGTGGGATACAGCTCTTGCAGAGGCAGTATGGATTGGACATGCTGTCCAAATATGGGATGACAGGCTGTAAGCCTATTTCAGTTCCTTTGGAGCAGAATGTGAAGCTGAGCGCAGATGCAGGTGAGCTTCTAGAAGACCCTACTATGTACAGACGCATAGTAGGAAGTTTGATTTACATGACTATTACCAGGCCAGATTTGAGCTATGCTATTGGGTTGGTAAGTCAGTTTATGCAGGCTCCAAGGAAACCGCATTTGGATGCGGCTAGACGCATACTCAGGTATGTGAAGTCCACATTGCAGTATGGACTATTTTATGAGGCTGGGGTTCAGATACAGTTGCATGGATATACTGATGCTGATTGGGCTGGTAGTATTTCTGATAGACGATCTACCAGTGGATATGTGTTCTCTTTTGGGAGTGCTGCAGTCACTTGGAGCAGCAAGAAAATGCCTACAGTTGCCTTGTCGAGCACAGAGGCTGAGTACAGGGGTGCAGCAATGGCTGCATGTGAGGTAGCTTGGTTGCATAAGCTACTCTATGATATGCATCAGTCTACAGATGGGCCAGTTGTCATTTATTGTGACAACATGAGCAGCATACACTTGGCAAAGAACCCAGTCTTTCATGCTAGAACAAAGCACATTGAGGTGCATTATCACTATGTGTGGGAGAAGGTTTTACTAGGTCTTATTGATCTAGTTTATGTCAGCACAGAGGATCAGGTAGCTGACATATTCACGAAAGCATTGGGCACACAGAAGCTGCGCAAGTTCAGAGACTTGCTTGGTGTGTAGGAATTGGGATTGAGCTCGAGGGGGAGTGTTGAGATATCGAGCTCCACTCGTGATATGCCAGGGTGACCGTTGTGTATTTATGTCACCGACTTGTTAGCTGGAGCCACCGCCCACGAATAATAGCTGGATGACAACTATCCTTATCTACTCTAGTTTGTGGCTCAGTTAGTATGCCACCTTAGTTAGTTGAGTTTGGTTTGAGACCCACATATAGGGTTCTTTTATTTTTCTTTGTAAGAGAGTTCTTTTGGCTTTCACAACTAAGAAGAGGAAAACTGTTTCAGCCTCCACCTTTGTGTGTATTCCCCCATTGTGATTGTGAGAAAGCCTCAAGTGAGACTCTTTCCCTCTCTCCCACTATCTTCACAGTATGTGGCAGGGGTTTCTACCTCTTGATTCCGTGACTTTTGCAGTAACTTTTGAATTCAGTCGATGTGAACTCTCTACCTCTGTTTGATCTCAGCTTCTTCACCTTCCTCCCGGATTCTTTCTCGAACATTACATGCCATTCCTTGAACTTACTGAAAGCCTCATCTTTCATCTTCATGAAGTATATCCATATCCTTCTACTGTAGTCATCGATCAATGTCATGAAGTAGAAGGAACCACCCAAAGCTTGTTGAGATATCAAGCTCCACTCGTGATATGCCAGGGTGACCGTTGTGCATTTATGGCACTGACTTGTTAGCTGCAGATGCGGTTGGTACACCGCCCATGAATAATAGCTGGATGATAGCTATCCTTATGTACTCTAGTTCGTGGCTTAGTTAGTATGCCACCTTATCTAGCTGATTTTGGTTTGAGACCCACATATAGGGTTCTCCTATTTCTTTGTACTAGAGTTCTTTTGGCTTCCACAACTAAGAAGAGGAAAACTATTTTCAGCCTCCACCTTTGTGTGTATTCCCCCATCAAGTGTATGTGAGAAAGCTGCAAGTGAGACTCCTTCCTTCTCTCCCACTATCTTCACATGGTATCAGAGCCTGGTTTGTGGTAAGGAGCTCAAGAAAGCAAACCAAGTTTGCGATGTCCTGGTAAGAGGACCAGTGTTGCTTTCCTTTTTAGAGTTTGGGAGAAAATCTCTGCAGGTAGCACAGCCAGAAGTGCAAGAGTGCACTGTCTCAGATTGAGATGCCCTTTGCAGTGTGGCAAGAGGGCAGTATATGCTGCGGGGCCATTTCGAGGCCATTTCAGGGCCCGTTTTGAAGGCGGAAATTCTTCATAGGCACTCAAAAAAAGGCCCTATTTTTGCTGTGTGACCACTGCTCTGCAAGTCGGTGAAAAGTTACCGTAGAAATTGCATCGTATGCCTATGCACAGAGATATTGGGAGTTACAGAATAATCCTTTTTGCCTGTTCATGCAAAATTGTCACTAGGAAGTGACTGCGTGGTCAAATACCACTTTCGTCAGTTTTGCAGATTTGCCTGTGTGAGGCAGAAGCTGTGTTTTTTGCAGTGTTATGTAATGGCGTCTGATTCTCTTTTACAGATTGTCACTGAAAAGCTTGACAAGAACAACTTCCAAGCATGGAAGTTTAGAATGATGAATTTCCTTATGGGAAAAGGCTATTGGGAGTTCATTACAGGAAATGAAGAAGAACCAATTCTTCCTAATGTTCCCAATCAATAGGAAATGCAGGCATTTAAAGGATGGCATGAGAGAGCCAGAAAAGTTATGTATTGGCTATCTATCAGTATTTTGGATTCTATGATTGTGCATATTCAAGATGCAAGTACGCCAAAGGAGGCATGGGATACTTTGGCAAAAATGTATAGTACAAATACGCAAGCCAGGAAAATGTAGCTCAAGCAGGAGTTGCACAATGTGTAGAGAGAAAATATGAGCATCAATGACTACCACATGAAGGTGAAGAAAATTGCAGATGCACTTGCTTCCATTGGGTCGCCAGTGGAAGATGATGATTAGTTTCTGTGACCTTGAATGGTCTAGGAAAGGATTATGCACAGCTCCGGACATCCATTGCCATCCATGAAAAATTTCTTGATTTTGAGGAGTTGTTTGCTCTTCTAATTTCTGAAGAGCAGAGAAATGGTGGTGCATCTTCTTTAGGAGGAACTCCAAAAGGAACTATCTTCTACTCAAATGCTAGAAGAGGTAGAGGCAGAGGTAGAGGAGGCCAATCTGGAGACCATGGTAGAAATTAGAATATGCAGCAAACTCAAGAAAACCAGTCCTTTGGAGGAGGACATGGTAACTCTAGAGGCAGGGGGAGCCAAAGAGGTCGTGGTGGATGGCAGAGAGGCCAAAATGCAAATAGCAATGTTAAATACTACTATTGTGGTAAAATGGGTCATATGGCTAAAGACTTCTATAAAAAGTAGAATGACATCATGAATGGAAAATTGTAGCAAGGGAATTATGCATCTTCTAGTAGACAGGGTGATGAAAGAAATGAGCATTTATTTATGGTGCAGGACATGACAATTCTGTGACAAGTGCAGAAGAAAGCAATGATGTGTGGTATGTTGACTTAGGTGCGTCAAACCACATGAAAGGTCATGCAGAATGGATGCAGGATGTAAGGAAAATGGAAAGACCAGGATTTGTGGAGATTGGTGATGATACTGCACATCCTATTGTGCAGATTGGTAAAATTCCTTTGTCTATACAGGATGGGAAAAAGAAATACCTGTCTGATGTATTTCATGTCCCGAACATCAGCAAGAACCTTGTTTCTGTTGGTCAAATGGTTGAGCAGGGCTTGCAGGTCAGATTTAATCCTCATGGATGCTTTGTTGAGGATATGAAAAATAACGGTCGCTTGATAGCAAAAGGAAAGAAGAAGGGTAGGATGTTTACGTTGGATGCGAACATGCCTGAATTAAGTGCAGTAATGTTTGCACATGGGACCGGTGTAGTTGCAGATATTGATATCTGGCATAAACGCATTGGTCATGTTAATGTACAGCAACTTAAATCAATGGAGGCCCAAAATATTGTTGCAAGATTGCCTAAATTCAAGGTTGCAGAAATGCATAACGTATGTGAAGCCTGTCAATTTGGAAAACAGGCAAGGAAACCATTTCCTAGACATGTTCAAGAGAGTAAGAAGCCATTGGAATTAATCCACTCTGATGTGTGGACTACTAAAGCTGCATCTATTGGAGTGTAAGAAAATAGTACGCAGCGGAAGATAACAACAAAACGCAAGTACACGATGGAAAGCTGGAGAGAATACAAAAAATTCTGATATACCAAACTGCTGATACAACTGATGGTTGGCTGTCCACCCGTGCGCTCTACAGACAGAGCTTCGATGGTGATCTAGACAGATGCTGGACGGAGGACTATGAGCGTGAAGAATTGGTGATCTGATGATAGGGGGTGGCCACTTATATAGTGTAAGTGGTTGACGGTCGGCCCTGTAATAGGCAGTCGGCCTAATAGACAGTCGGCCTGGAAGACCAACCGACCCTTCAGAAAACATGCCGTCGGGCAGTCGGCTTTGCCCCCAGACCCCCACCGGGGGCCTGCGCCCCCCGGACCCCCTGCTATCGGGGGGGCTATCGCCCCCCCGAACCCCCCCTTTGTGCAGACGGGTATCTACTCTTGGCTCCTAAGCCGTCTCATAACCATCTGGTCTACTCTAAGACCCCTTCCAGTGTCTAAACTGGGGATCCCTCCCAATATCTGATACCCATCATGGCTTCTCCTCATATGGGGGCCTTACAACATTGGGTACACAGAATATTGGTGGGTTACATGAGAGGTGGACATTTGAGCTAACTCTAACATGGAGGCTGTCATTACTTTGTCACTTTTATTGATGACTCCGGCAGAAGAGTTTGGGTGCACTTTATGAAAAGGAAAAGTGAAGTGTTTGGGCATTTCAAAGTTTTTAAAGCTATGGTTGAAAAAGATACAGGCCTGCAAATAAAATGCCTAAGGTCAGATGGAGGGGGAGAGTACCTCTCAAATGAGTTTGCAAGGTTCCTACAGGAGCATGGCATAAAGCAGCAATATTCATGCAGTCATACCCCATAGCAAAATGGACTTGTAGAAAGGAAAAACAAGCATATTGGAGAGGTATCGCAGGACATGCTAAATGAAAAAGACCTACCAGATTATTATTGGGCTAAAGCAGTTGCTACAGCAATTTACATAATGAATAGGACTCCCATTGCAGCAATACATGGCATGATGCCAGAGGAGATGTATACTGCTAAGAAACCAGATATTTCTCATTTGAAAATTTTTGGTTGCATTGCCTATGTTCATGTGCCAGATGAGTTGAGGTCCAAGTTGGACCCAAAAGCTGAGAAGTGCATCTTTATTGGTTATTCTCTGCAGCAGAAAGGGTATAGATGCTATAACCCTTCTACTCGTAAGTTTACAGTGAGCAAAGATGTTGTTTTTGATGAGATGAGAAGCTGGTATAAACCAGTAAATGTGATGATTGATGTAGATGCACAAAATGGTAATGCTGCACAAAATTCACAGCAACAATCACAAAATATTAGTGGATGTGTAGTGTCCTCTAGCAGTGGTTCACATACTTCACCATGGATAGGCAGATTGAGACCAGGAGAATCTCCTCAAAGCAATGCAGATAATGGTATGCAGGTATCACGAAAAGGAAAAGAGAAGGTAGATCAGCCCATGTTTGATGTGAATGCAGGTCACTCTTATGTGGATGGTGAATCTAGTGGCTTGGAACAGAGCATTGATGATGAGTTGGGTATTCCTTCTTTTGTTACACCTAGAGTAAGGAAGACCAGGGATGTCTTGAGAGCACTTGGAAGTGAGCCTATTTTGCACAGGTCTACCAGAGCTAGATATCCTATGGATAGGCTGAAATATGATGGATTTACAGCCATTCACTATGCCTATATGGTCAAAGTTAGAACCCACTTCTTTTGAGCAAGCCATGGGAAAAGAAAACTGGGAGAAAGCCATGGATGAAGAAATGGATGCCTTGGAAGCAAATGCTACATGGGAATTGGTGCCTTTGCCTAAAGACAAGAATGCGATTGGCTGTAAGTGGGTTTATAAAGTGAAGCACAATGCAGATGGTTCTGTGAATAGATACAAGGCAAGATTAGTTGTCAAGGGGTATGCACAGACATACGACATTGATTATGAAGAAACATTCAGTCCGGTTGCAAGGATGGCAACCCTAAGAGTAGTCATTGCTATGGCTGCATCAAAGGGATGGTCTTTACATCAGATGGATGTAAAGAACACCTTCTTGCATGGTGATTTGCAAGAAGAGGTCTTTATGGAGCAGCCACCAGGTTATGTTCATGCTGTTCATCCTGAGTTTGTTTGCAGGTTGAAGAAAGCCTTGTATGGCTTGAAGCAAGCACCTAGAGCATGGTCTGACAAGATAGGATAGTATCTTGTCACTATTGGCTTTCAGACTTCCAAGGTAGATTTCTCACTTTATGTGAGAAAAACAGAGAAAGGTATTATGCTGTTTGTCATTTATGTTGATGATTTGATCATCACAGGTGATAGTGATGAAGATATCCTTCATGTGAAAATGTTATTGAAGGAGAAGTTTGAGATGAAGGATTTGGGGAAGCTGCGTTATTTCTTGGGCATTGACGTGATTAGATCACCAAGTGGGATACGGCTCTTGCAGAGGCAGTATGGATTGGACATGCTATCCAAATATGGGATGACAGGCTGTAAGACTATTTCAGTTCCTTTGGAGCAGAATGTGAAGCTGAGCACAGATGCAAGTGAGCTTTTGGAAGACCCTACTATGTACAGACGCATAGTAGGAAGTTTGATTTATATGACTATTACTAGGCCAGATTTGAGCTATGCTGTTGGATTGGTAAGTCAGTTTATGTAGGCTCTAAGGAAACCACATTTGGATGCAGCTAGACGCATACTCAGGTATGTGAAGTCCACATTGTAGTATGGACTATTTTATGAGGCTGGGGTTCAAATACAGTTGCATGGATACACTGATGCTAATTGGTCTGGTAGTATTTCTGATAGATGATCTACTAGTGGATATGTGTTCTCTTTTGGGAGTGCTGCAGTCACTTGGAGCAGCAGGAAACAGCCTACAGTTGCCTTGTCAAGCACAGAGGCTGAGTATAGGGGTGCAGCAATGGCTGCATGTGAGGTAGCTTGATTGCATAAGCTACTTTATGATATGCATCAGTCTACAGATGGGCCAGTTGTCATTTATTGTGATAACATGAGCAGTATACACTTGGCAAATAACCCAGTCTATCATGCTAGAACAAAGCACATTGAGGTGGATTATCACTATGTGCGGGAGAAGGGTTTACTAGGTCTTATTGATCTAGTTTATGCCAGCACAGAGGATCAAGTAGCTGATATATTCACGAAGGCATTGAGCACAGAGAAGCTGCGCAAGTTCAGAGACCTGCTTGGTGTGTAGGAATTGGGATTGAGCTCGAGGGGGAGTGTTGAGATATCGAGCTCCACCACTCATGATATGCCAAGGTGACTATTGTGCATTTATGGCACTGACTTGTTTACTGCAGATGCGGTTGGTACACCGCCCATGAATAATAGCTAGATGACAGCTATCCTTATGTACTCTAGTTTGTGGCTCAGTTAGTATGCCACCTTAGTTAGCTGAGTTTGGTTTGAGACCCACTTATAGGGTTCTCCTATTTCTTTGTACTAGAGTTCTTTTGGCTTCCACAACTAAGAAGAGGAAAATTGTTTTCAGCCTCCACCTTTATGTGTATTCCCCCATTGTGTATGTGAGAAAGCTGCAAGTGAGACTCCTTCCTTCTCTCCCACTATCTTCATAGAGAATACCCTGCTCTTCGTGCAGAAGCCATGGGAAAGAGCATACACCATCTAAGTTGCTTCTCTTCTCGGGGTGTCTCTAGCAAATAACCTAGTCTATCATGCTAGAACAAAGCACATTGAGGTGGATTATCACTATGTGTGGGAGAAGGTTTTACTAGGTCTTATTGATCTAGTTTATGTCAGCACAGAGGATCAAGTAGCGGATATATTCACGAAGGCATTGAGCACAGAGAAGCTGCGCAAGTTCAGAGACCTACTTGGTGTGCAGGAATTGGGATTGAGCTCGAGGGGGAGTGTTGAGATATCGAGCTCCACTCGTGATATGCCAGGGTGACCGTTGTGCATTTATGTCACCGACTTGTTAGCTGCAGATGCGGTTGGTACACCGCCCATGAATAATAGCTGGATGACAGCTATCCTTATGTACTCTAGTTCATGGCTGAGTTAGTACGCCACCTTAGTTAGCTGAGTTTGGTTTGAGATCCACATATAGGGTTCTTCTATTTCTTTGTACAAGAGTTCTTTTGGCTTTCACAACTAAGAAGAGGAAAACTGTTTTCAACCTCCACCTTTGTGTGTATTCCCCCATTGTGTATGCGAGAAAGCCGCAAGTGAGACTCCTTCCCTCTCTCCCACTATCTTCACAGAGAATACCCTGCTCTTCCTGCAGAAGCCATGGGAAAGAGCATACATCATCTAAGTTGCTTCTCTTATCGGGGTGTCTCTAGCAATTTTTGGTCTTCTTCATCAACCTTTTCTATAATTGACTGAGTAATCAGTGTGTCCATCTCCTGAGAATTTGATGTTTTCCATTCTGATTCTTCATCAAAGATTACATCTCTAGAGATAATCACCTTGCAGTTGATGGGATCATATTGCTTTCTTCATTATAGCCAACCATGATGCATTTACGTGACTTCACATCCAAATTTTTGTGATGATCATCATGTATGTGGGCATATGCTACGTAGCCAAATATGTGGAGATGTCCTATGCATGGCTTGTGTCTAGTGAATGCTTCATAATGTGTCATACCCTGAATCGGTTTGGTTGAAAGCCAAAAAAGCAAGTAGTTTGTAGTGGCAATTGCTTCTGGCCAATATTGATTCAAAAGATGCTTTGCACTAAGCATTGGTCTAGCATTGTTTGCTAAAGTACGGTTCTTCCTTTTAGCTCTTGCATTCTATTGAGGAGTATTTGCACAAGTGAATTACTTCGAATTCTATTCTTCTACAAAAGTTCATGATTACTGAAGACATGTATTCACGTCCTCTGTCTGACCTCATGACCTTTCTTTTTCTGCCTATCTAGTTTTCAACCATGGCTTTGAATTCTTGAAATCTAGAAAAGACTTCAGATTTCTCTCTTTGAAAGTAGACCCAACAATCTCTCATGTAGTCATCGATGAAGGTCAGGTAGTGAAGTGAACCATTGATGAATCAAATCAAGAATACCTCATGCTCGAGAGGTGCTTTTGCCAAAATTGGCTCGCTTTTGTTTATCGAAGCAACATGCTTCACAAGCTTTTCTAAGAAACTAAAGTTTCGGAATTCCAATTGCCATATTATGATTTTTGAGCTACATCAAGCTTTTAAAATTGACATATCCATCTCTTGTGTCATACTACAAAAACTAAAGTTTCAGAATTCCAATTGCCATATTCTGATTTTTGAGCTGCATCAAGCTTTTGAAATTAACATTTCCATATCTCTTGTGCCATACTGCAAAAAGTGGCATTGGTTGCTACTGAGCTGACATGGCATGCAAATATGGAACTGAAGCTAGCATTCTAAACAAGCATCCTTCCTTGACTACTTTTTCTACTAGCTGATATCCTCTAAATTTGTGCCTGATCGTGCATTCATCTCCATTGAAGATGACTCGATAGTTGTGTTTCATCATTTGCCCAACTGATAAGAGGTTCTTGCTGAGCTTTGGAACATAGAGTACATCTTTCACCAATCCTTTTGTACCAGTGAAATTGTTCATAGGGACAATGCCTTTCCCATGAACTGGATTTAGTGTGTTATCTATAGTGTAGATAACGTTCTTCTGTCCTTTTAATGGTTTCATCTTTGTAAACCATTCTTGATGCTTTGTCATGTGAGGTGATGCACCGTTGTTGATGTACCAAGGATCTTGATATGCTTGATTGACTTGATAACTCGATTCCCCTTTTGAATTGCAATTAATGTCAAGATACATTGTATCAATATTCTGCATATCCTCACTTGCAAGAAACATATTTTGAGGCTCATTGACATAATGACTGTAACTTGAATGTCCACCATGGTAGCGATTTTCTCTTCCTCTGAAATTCCCTCGATTGTTGTTGCTGGATTGACCTCCTTGGTTGTACTACTTCTTGCAGCAATCTCTTTCATAGTGTCCAAACTTATGACACTAGTTGCACTAAATGTTTGACACATTGGTAGATGCATTCCCTCGTCCTTGGAATCTTCATATGTTAGAATGATTTCCTCGTGGTTGCTGATGCTGTTTTAAACTCCATGAAAATTCTATGAACAATTGTGGGACTCCAAAGCGAGTATCACACGTGACCCGGCAAATTAATGTAAATACATTTTCTTTGGTTTAATTAGGAGTAGCTACTACAGCCACCTCTAAGAACTAGCATGGTGGTTGCACCAAGCCATCATTGAGGCAGTCACAAATGTAGATCAATGCAAGCTATGCATAGATGATAGGTAGTGAGCTATGGGTTGATGATAGGATAGACTATAGACAAACTGATATACAAAGATGTAGCACAGAGACTACATGAAGGAGGGCAGAAGTGCTTGTGTAGTGGCATGTGTTGAGCTTTGTGGTGTCCAAAATAGCAAGTTTTGACAGATTGTGTTTCATTATTTCACCAATAAGGCAATCATTATGCCCAAAAAAATTTTGGTGAGAGCACAAGTCCACGTAAAATTCAAAATATTTCCCACCGTGCATCGTGTCATGGCCCCAAAATTGCCCTTAAAATAGTTTCGTGATTGGCTACACTCGATCGTGCATTGGACCCTGTATTCCAATAACAGTCGAGGAATTTCATACTATTCCACATTATAGTTTTCAACTGTAATAATCTAATACATTTATATAAATATGTACAACAAAGGAACACACTATTAAAAAAAATTGGACTTTTTCTCTTCATTTGGAGTTTCTTTTTTAGCAATCCTCTCCACTCAACATCACTTGGTGAACTCTAAAATTGGGTTTTTTGGAGTACTAAAGTTTCGGAATTCCAATTGCCATGTTCTGATTTTTGAGCTACATCAATTGACATGTCCATCTCTTGTGTCATACTACAAAAACTAAAGTTTCAGAATTCCAATTGCCATATTTTGATTTCTGAGCTGCATCAAGATTTTGAAATTAACATTTCCATATCTCTTGTGCCATATTGCAAAAAGTGGCATTGGTTGCTACTGAGCTGACTTAGTGTGAGAATCTTGGATGTGTTCTTAAACTCGTAAAGAGTTGTGGACATATCCCATGCGTATTTGGACGTCTTGACTATGTAAGGCATCCTAGCATGACATCTTACACATTTTGCTTGATCAAATGGTATCCATATTTGTCTTTCTTACCCCATTATGCCTGTGCTCGAGCAATGGTAAGATCTACTGTAGGTATGGATACTATTTGTGTAGGTGTAGATCTAGTTGCTTTGTGTTGCGGCAGTGGTGGGAGCTACTGCTGGATCATCTAATGGTCTATAGGTGTAGACCCATCGACATACCCCCATTTGTCTTGAAGTACAAGAATGGTCTCCATTTGGTATTTCCATGTTCTGGAGTTGGAATTGTCTAGCTTAGCAAATGCCTCCAAATTGAGGTTGCTAGTAGGAGACATGGTGCAAGAAATGTACTCAATTTGCCATGAAGATCATTGTTTAAATCAAATGGAAATTTTTTTTCTATATCAAGTGAAATCTAAACTATTGATGAAGATAAAACTGCAATATATAATCCAATCTATTACATGGCTTGTGGCAAATGATGTTGGAAATAGACAAAAGGCTTTACAAGGCTCAAAATGATGTGCACAATGCTAGAAAATTAGCCAATAGGCTTTACACTGGCAGCATGTGTGTGTAAAATGAAAAGATGTACAATCTTCCCTCTGATCAATCAACCAATGCCAATAAAAACTTTAAAGTCTACTCATTGAATTGATGGTGGTTTGGTTTTAGGAAATGTGATGATGTGAAATCGCATGTGAGCATAGGGATTGACTCCGAGTAGGTACTATTTGGGAAATTTTGGGCATAATATGGCTTCAATTGGCTCCTTTGGAGTTCTCTCCTCTAAGGATGAACTATGTTACTCTTATCTAGATCTAGACCAACTGTCGAATGATGAAAAAGTAGCAAATAATTCATTTTCTTTATTCATGTTAGGTGTAGAATCAGATGCGTTGATGTAGAGTTGATGTGCATGCAAGAATTGGATTTGATGCCTATGAAGAGAGTGGGAGAGAAGGAAGGAGCCTCACTTGCGGCTTTCTCACATACACAATGGGGGAATACACACAAAGGTGGAGGCTAAAAATAGTTTTTCTCTTCTTAGTTGTGAAAGCCAAAAGAACTCTAAGTACAAAGGAATAGGTGAACCCTATATGTGGGTCTCAAACCAAACTCAACTAACTAAGGTGGCATACTAACTGAGCCACTAACTAGAGTACATAAAGATAGCTGTTATCCAGCTATTATTCATGGGCGGTGTACCAATCACATCTACATCTAACAAGTCGGTGACATAAATGCACAATGGTCACCCTGGCATATCATGAGTGGAGCTCGATATCTCAACACTCCCCCTCGAGCTCAATCCCAATTCCTGCACACCAAGCAGGTCTCTGAACTTACGTAGCTTCTCTGCACCCAATGCCTTCGTGAATATGTTAGCTACTTGATCCTCTGTGCTGACATAAACTAGATCAATAAAACCTACTAGAACCTTCTCCCACACATAGTGATAATGCACCTCAATGTGCTTTCTTCTAGCATGATAGACTAGGTTATTTACCAAGTGTATACTGCTCATGTTGTCACAATAAATGACAACTGGCCCATCTGTAGACTGATGCATATCATAAAGTAGCTTATGAAACCAAGCTACCTCACATGCAGCCATTGCTACACAACTGTACTCAGCCTTTGTGCTTGACAAGGCAACTGTAGGCTGTTTCTTGTTGCTCCAAGTGACTGCAGCACTCCCAAAAGAGAGCACATATCCACTGGTAGATCATCTATTAGAAATACTACCAGTCCAATCAGCATTAGTGTATCTATGCAACTGTATCTGAATCCTAGTCTCGTAATATAGTCCATACCACAATGTGGACTTCACATACCTCAGTATGCGTCTAGCCACATCCAAATGCGGTTTCCTTGGAGCCTGCATAAACTGACTTACCAACCCAATAGCATAGCTCAAATGTGGCCTGGTAATAGTCATATAAATCAAACTTCCTACTATGCGTCTGTACATTGTAGGGTCTTCAGAAGCTCACCTGCATCTGTGCTTAGCTTCACATTCTGCTCCAAAGGAACTGAAATAGGCTTACAGCCTATCATCCCATATTTGGACAACATGTCCAATCCGTATTGCCTCTGTAAGAGCCATATCCCACTTGTGGATCTAATCACCTCAATGCCCAAGAAGTAACGCAGCTCTCCCAAATCCTTCATCTCAAACTTCTGTTTCAATAGCATTTTCACATGAAGGATATCTTCATCACTATCACCTGTGATGATCAAATCATCAACATAAGTGACAAGCAGCAGAATGCCTTTCTCTGTTTTTCTCACATAAAGTGAGAAATTTGCCTTGGAAATCTTAAAGCCATTAGTGACAAGATACTGTCCTATCTTGTCAGACCATGCTTTGGGTGCTTGCTTCAAGCCATACAAGGCTTTCTTCAACCTGCAAACATACTCAGGATGAACAGCATGAACATAATGTGGTGGCTGCTCCATATAGACCTCTTCTTGCAAATCACCATGCAAGAAAGCATTCTTTACATCCATCTGATGTAAAGACCATCCCTTTGATGCAGCCATAGCAATGACTGCTCTTATGCTTGCCATCCTTGCAACCGGACTGAATGTTTCTTCATAATCAATGCCATATGTCTGCGCATACCCCTTGACAACTAATCTTGCCTTGTATCTATTCACAGAACCATATGCATTGTGCTTCACCTTAGAAACCCAATTGCAGCCAATTGCATTCTTGTCTTTAGGCAAAGGCACCAATTCCCATGTAGCATTTGCTTCCAAGGCATCCATTTCTTCATCCTTGGCTTTCTCCTATTTTTCTTTTCCCATGGCTTGCTCAAAAGAAGTGGGTTCTAGTTTATGTATCACTTTGACCATATAGGCATAGTGAATGGCTATAAATCCATCATATTTTAGCCTATCCATAGGATACCTAGCTCTAGTAGACCTACGCAAAATAGGCTCACTACCAGGTTCTCTCAAAACATTCCTTGTCTTCCTTACTCCAGGTGTAACAATAGAAGGAATACCCAAATCATCCTCAAGGCTCTGTTCTGAGCCACTGGATTCACCATATACATAAGAGTAATTTACATTCACATCAACCATGGGCTGATCTACTTTCTCTTTTCCTTTTTGTGATACTTGCATACCACTATCAACATTGCTTTGAGGAGATTCTCCTAATCTCAATCTGTCTGTCCATGGCAAAGTATGTGAACCACTGCTAGAGGACACTACAAGTCCACTAATATTTTGTGATTGCTGTTGTGAATTCTATGCAGCATTACCATTTTGTGCATCTACATCATCAATCACATTTACTGGTTTATACCAACTGCTTATCTCATAAAAAACATCATCTCTGCTTATTGTAAACTTATGAGTAGAAGGGTTATAGCATCTATACCCTTTCTGCTACAGAGAATAACCAATAAAGATGCACTTCTCAGCTTTTGGATCTAACTTGGATCTCAAACCCACTTGCAGCCAATTGCATTCTTTTCTTTAGGCAAAGGCACCAATTCCCATGTAGCATTTGCTTCCAAGGCATCCATTTCTTCATCCATGGCTTTCTCCCATTTTTCTTTTCCCATGGCTTGCTCAAAAGAAGTTGGTTCTGGTTTATGTATCACTTTGACCATATAGGCATAGTGAATGGCTATAAATCCATCATATTTCAGCCTATCCACAGGATACCTAGCTCTAGTAGACCTGCGCAAAATAGACTCACTACCAGGTGCTCTCAAAACATCCCTTGTCTTCATTACTCCAGGTGTAACAATAGAAGGAACACCCAACTCATCCTCAAGGCTCTGTTCTGAGCCACTGGATTCACCATATACATAAGAGTGACCTGCATTCACATCAACCATGTGCTGATCTACTTTCTCTTTTCCTTTTTTGTGATACTTGCATACCACTATCTACATTGCTTTGAGGAGATTCTCCTGCTCTCAATCTGTCTGTCCATGGTGAAGTATGTGAACCACTGCTAGAGGACACTACAGGTCCACTAATATTTTGTGATTGCTATTGTGAATTCTATGCAGCATTACCATTTTGTGCATCTACATCATCAATCACATTTATTGGTTTATACCAACTGCTTATCTCATAAAAAACAACATCTCTGCTTACTGTAAACTTATGAGTAGAAGGGTTATAGCATCTATACCCTTTCTCTTGTAGAGAATAACCAATAAAGATGCACTTCTCAGCTTTTGGATCCAACTTGGATCTCAACTCATCTGGCACATGAACATAGGCAATGCAACCAAAAACTTTCAAATGAGAAATATCTGGTTTCCTACCAATATACATCTCCTCTGGCATCATGCCATGTATTACTATAGTGAGAGTCCTATTCATTATGTAGACTACTGTAGCAATTGCTTCAGCCCAATAATAATCTGGCAAGTCTTTTTCATTGAGCATGGCACAAGATACCTCTCCAATATGCTTGTTTTTCCTTTTTGCAAGTCCATTTTGCTATGGGGTATGACTGCATGAATATTGCTGCTTTATGCCATGCTCCTACAGGAAACTTGCAAACTCATTTGAGAGGTACTCTCCCCCTCCATCTGACCTTAGGCATTTTATTTGCAAGCTTGTTTCTTTTTCAACCATAGCTTTAAAAGCTTTGAAATGCCCAAACACTTCACTTTTCTTTTTCATAAAATACACCCAAACGTTTATGCTGTAGTTATCAATCAAAGTGACAAAATAATGGCAACCTCCAATAGATGCAACTTTAGTAGTCCACACATCAGAGTGGATTAATTCCAGCTTTAGTAGCCTCCAATGGTTTCCTTGCCTGCTTTCCAAATTGACAAGCTTCACATACCTTATGCATTTCTACAACCTTGAACTTAGGCAATCCTGCAATAATATTTTGGGCCTACATTAATTTAAGTCACTGTACATTAACATGACCAATGCATTTATGCCATATATCAATATCTGCAACTACACCGGTCCCATGTGCAAACATTCCTGCACTCAATTCAGGCATCCCCACATCCAATGTAAACATCCTGCCCTTCTTCTTCCCTTTTGCTATCAAGCGACCTTTATTTTTCATATCCTCAACAAAGCATCCATGAGGATTAAATCTGACCTGCAAGCCCTGCTCAATCATTTGACCAATAGAAACCAGGTTCTTGGTGATACTCGGGATAAAAAATACATCAGACAGGTATTTCTTTTTCCCATCCTACATAGACAAAGGAATTTTACCAATCTGCACAATAGGATGTGTAGTATCATCACCAGTCTCCACAAATCCGAGTCTTTCCATTTTCCTTGCATCCTGCATCCATTCTGCATGACCTGTCATGTGGTTTGATGCACCTGAGTCAACATACCACACATCATTTCTTTCTTCTGCACTTGTCACAGAATTGGTCATGTGTTGCACCATAAACAAATGCTCATTTCTATCATCACCCTGTCTACTAGAGGATGCATAATTGCCTTGCTGCAATTTTTCAGTCATGATGTCATTCTGCTTTTTATAGCAGTCTTTAACCATATGACCCATTTTACTACAGTAGTAGCATTCAACATTGCTATTTGCATTTTGGCCTCTCTGCCATCCACCATGACCTCTTTGGCTCCCCCTACCTCTAAAGTTACCACGTCCTCCTCCATAGGACTAGTTTTCTTGAATTTGTTGCATATTCTGATTTCTACCATGGCCTCCAGATCGGCCTTATCTACCTCTGTCTCTACCTCTTCCAGCATTTGAGTAGAAGACAGCTTCTTTTGAAGTTCCTCCTGAAGATGCAAAACTGACGAAAGTGGTATTTGACCACACGGTCACTTCCTAGTGACGATTTTGCATCAACAGGCAATAAGAATGATTTTGTCACTCCCAATATCTCTGCACATAGGCATACGATGCAATTTCTATGGCAACTTTTCACCGACCTATAGAACAGTGGTCGCACTGAGAGTGCTCTCAACGGAAGCAAGAACGGAAGAGGGAGAGAGAGCGAGACAGAGAGACAGAGAGCCACACAAGTTTTGGTGGGTGCAGAACCACCCTAATCTTCTTTTTCATTCATTTATATATGTGTTTGAGTATTGTACATAACTGGGGTTAAGGCACAGTGACCTTTAACCCCCACAACCTCCCACTTAAAGGACAATGTGCCTTTAAGGGAGAACAACCAGTGAGTACTCCATTGCCTCCATATGTGAAACTGAGTCATACAGATAGTCCCAAATCAGATGAGGAGAGGGCCATGATGGCCAAGGTTCCTTATGCATCAGTAGTTGGGAGTCTTATGTATGCTATGATAGCTACTAGACCAGACATTGCATTTGCAGTGGGAGTTGTTAGCCGGTATATGGCTAATCCAGGAAAGAGGCATTGGGAGGCTTGTAGCAATCCTTTTTCATATGGCCCTTCTTGCCACAATGGTAACACTCAATGTTCCGTGCCCTGGATTTGCTACGAGACTTCCCTCTTTCTTGGGACTTCCCCCTGAACTGTGATCTACCCCTTTGCACATTTAAGGCTGCATCCTGCTTGTTGCCATCCATAGACTTCCGTCTAATCTCCTCGGCCAACAAGCTACCCACAACATCATCAAATTTCAGTACTCCACCAGGTGCAGAGTTACTGACAGCTGTACGGAAGGTATCCCATGAGGATGGCAATGAACATAAGAGAAATATTGCCTTAGTCTCCGCATCAAAATTCATTTTCTGAGCCTGAAGCTGGCTGAAAATAATATTGAATTCATTCAAGTGAGAAGCAATGGAGACCCCTTCCTTCATCTGCAGCTCAAACAACCTCTTCATGAGGTAAACTTTATTAGAGGCAGTTTCCTTTTCATAAGTGGCACACAATTTCTTCCACAAATCTTCCGTAGTCTGCTCATTTACTACTGTGAAATAAACTGACTCTGCAAGATGAAGTCTAATAGTAGACTTTGCTAATGCATCCAACTCATTCCAATCATCCTCAGACATATTTGCAGGCTTAGCTTCAATCCCTGCCAAGGGTTTAATCTGCTTCTTTTGAATAAGCACATCCCTTATCTGTTCTTTCCACAAAGAAAAGTTTGTCCCATCAAACTTTTTAATGCTGAAAAACTCCTTTTCAGGCATGCAAGAGGATGCCATGATGCAAATAAAGCAAAATCCCAAATGCTAGTGCCTGCAAGAGAGAATCACACCAAATACCAGGTGCACCCAAATGTGTATGCCACAATAGAGTGAAATATCACCAAAACTCAAAGCTCAAAGCATCAAAAGATGCATCTGACTCATGTGCATATACTATGCATCCATATGAGCAAATCTGGCCCAAAAGAAAATGCCAATAATGACTCAAGCATAAACACTGTCCACTGGCATATGCATCAATTATATCTCATCCAAGAGAGCATAGCACTATCAGTGCATCACCAATAATGTGTCAAAGCTGTCCCTCAGCATAAAATAGCATCCATGTGCAAAGCGTCCATAAAAATAGCATCCCACAAGGCAATTTGGGCCTATCAGCGCATCCAACAAGGACCGCAATGCATCCAAATGGCCTATAAATCATCCACTGCAACCCAATGCATACCACGAATGAGCGCACACTGCTCAAACTGCAACCAGAGTGATCTGCATAAGGTATGCTCAAGAAATCATAGTCCTACGGTAATGAGCGCTACTGAAAATAGAACCTGAGATGCCTCAAAACATGGGCGCCATTGCATGATCGAAATCAGCAAGAAAATCTGCAAATATCTCTCTTCTGCCAGAACTCCAAAATCCCAACCGATGAGTGAGAAATGGGAGTCAACACTTATCCACTGCCATGTGGCATAAATCTAAGGTTTCAAAACCTTAGAATGAAAAATGCATAACAGAGAGACGAAATCGGATACACAGAGATCTATAACTCTGAAAATCCTCCACCAAATCACGCAAGAACTGATAGGTAGGGGTTTTTGGGCGTCCGGAACGCAATGGGACAGACGGTTTTGGAAACCGTGGTCTCAATCATTGGGTCCAACACACGGACTGAAAAACGTTTTTGGAAACAGAGCTATCTGTAAACTCTACCGAAGTGCGAATGATGAGCAATATAGAAGTTTTAGGACCTCCTGAGTCCACTGGAACTGACAGATCTGCAAATGGTTGCTCCAAACTTGAGTTCCAACACCCGGGCAAAAAACGCAGGAACTGACACAGTGAGTCAGAAATCCACTGAAATGATCCCAGATTCAAGAATGAAGGTGTTTCCAAGCTCCTGAAGTAATGTGGACACCAAAAGCAAGCAATAGTTGCCTCTACAAGTCAATACGGAGTCTCTGTCATCGAACGGAACAGGGAAAAGCTCAAAAAACGACTTTTTCTTTGAAAGCTCTTAACAGGCTCTCAAAACCACTTCGTAAAGCCAAAGTGACTTTTCCAAAGGTTCCTCCAAGGTCTTTGCACACTTGGATGCAAGTAAAGTCGCCCACAAAGCTTCCCACAGAGCTTCTCCTTCCTCCCACAGAGCTGCTGAGCTTCAAGCATTCATGCACGCTCAGCTAGATCACCCGGGCTCTGATACCAGTTGAGAGTGCTCTCAACGGAAGCAAGAACGGAAGAGGGAGAGAGAGCGAGAGAGAGAGACAGAGAGCCACACAAGTTTTGGTGGGTGCAGAACCACCCTAATCTTCTTTTTCATTCATTTATATATGTGTTTGAGTATTGTACATAACTGGGGTTAAGGCACAGTGACCTTTAACCCCCACACGCACATCAAAACAAGGCACTTTTTTGAGTGCCTATGGAAAAATTCCACCACCAAAATGGGCCCCGAAATGGACTCGAATCAAAAAAATAATGTCACCAAAAGGCTTGCCCTTGCCCGTAGCATATACTTCCCTCTCGCCATACCATGAAAGGCATCCCAATCTTAGACAATGCACTCTTGCACTTTTTGGCTATGCTACCTGTAGAGATTTGCTCCCAAACTCGAAAAAGGAAAGCAACACTAATCCTCTTACCAAGACACCACGAACTTGGTTTGCTTTCTTGAGCTCCTTACCATGAACCGAGCTCTGATACCATGTGAAGAGAGTGGGAGAGAAGGAAGGAGTCTCACTTGTGGCTTTCTCACATACACAATGGGGGAATACACACAAAGGTGGAGGCTGAAAATAGTTTTCCTCTTCTTAGTTGTGAAAGCCAAAAGAACTCTAAGTAGAAAGGAATAGGTGAACCCTATATGTGGGTCTCAAACAAAACTCAGCTAACTAAGGTGGCATACTAACTGAGCCACTAACTAGAGTACATAAAGATAGCCGTCATCCAGCTATTATTCATGGGCGGTGTACCAACTACATCTGCAACTAACAAGTCAGTGACATAAATGCACAACGGTCATCCTAGCATATCACGAGTGGAGCTCGATATCTCAACAATGCCGAGGCTAAAAAGTGTGTGATAATTGCACCAAAATGTGTGTGTGATATGGTGAGAGTGTAGAGCATGAAAAATCAAAATTTTTGTTTTTGGAAGTGCCCTCAAATTCTTCCTAGATCAAGAGATATCGCTTGATCAAGGTGGAGGGGCAATCAAGTTCACATGCAGAGTGTGTGCCTAACAAGTGTTGTGCCTATGGGGCACTGATGAGGTGGCATTTGTGTGCATTTATAGCATACACATTGTGCCTACCAAGGGGTAAGTGTGCCTAGTAGGAAGTTGAGTGCCACATGACATTGCTGATGTGGACAGGGTGATGTGGTAAATGATGTGGCTGCACTGACATGAAAGATGATGGATGACATGGCAGGCAATTGCCATGTGGCTATTTGACTGAGTTGATGACATGGTAGGTAAGGAGTGACATGGCAGTCGATGAAGTTGTTGATGTGGCAAGGTCCATGTGGTGTGGATAAGATGCCATGTGTAACAAGGGTGACCAACCTTGGTGTGGTGACCAATGTGCCATGTGTCTTAACCCAAGGAGATCAGATTCACCAAAATCTCACGAGATTCTATTGGAATCTTCACAGATTCTATCCCTCATGAAAAAATTCCATTGATGTCCATCTATGTAGAAGGTGTCGCTGTGAGAGTCGATGATGACTGATGGCCACTTCTTGGAGTCGCGTTTCGCTAGCTAGAGGTCCTTTATGGGTAGTGTGGATGCTCGGATCTACTTAGGTGCTTTGTTGAGAGCTCTTTGTTAGCACTGTAATTCCATTCGGGTCAGATGTGCATACAAGTCAATGGTTGTTGTGCATACAAGTCAATGGATTATAATTAAACCAAATGGTGCACTACAGATAGCATTTTGAGCTTAGTATGGTCATTATGAATTAAAAATTATGCCTTTTGATTTAACTAACACTCTAGATACAAGCATGCACATCATTTGTAATAGCTATTTTGATGAAAACTACAAAGGACCTTTGTTTATAAAATAATGAAGTCATTAATATTAGTATTGATATAAATGTTCCTAGGAAAGTGTCAACATAACTATTGATATAAACATTAATATGTCTAATATGACAATCATATTAAAGGTTAGATGATGCTATTATAGAAAAATTTGAGACGTCTTGATGGTTATATTGACACTAACGTCCCATAAAGCTTTTAAAGGTAGATTAAGGATTAAAATTGTCCCGATCTACCCTAGAAATAAACAAATACATTGTGTGTGTGTACGTGGATGCATGCGCATACATGCATGCTTATGTGTGTGTGGGCATGTGTGTGTGTGTGTGCATGCGTGTGTGGGCACGTGTTGTTTTCTCATCATTCATTGTAAAACCATTCCATTCCAATCTATCCAACATGAGTACAACTGCAAGCCATAATAATCCAATTTGATAGCATATCCATATTCAGTATGCAAGGAAAAATACAAGTAAGCATAAGCTCAATGGAATTCGACAAACTTTGTCCTCAAGTTGTAGTACACATTCCAATATTGAACACGAGACCAAAAAAATATGGAATAAAGATTTGAAATGAGACTATTAAAGCATTACAAATGCTATGATGCACATGAAGCATGCATTCTAAAGAGTATAGAATATAATAATTAATTCAAAAACATTACATACATGCACCCGAGTAATCATTCAAAAGTACACTATGTGAGATTCTACCAAACCCAATGACACACCTAATTGAGAACCTTAGGTATGGTTTAAGAGGCCTCCAATGTTGTGCTAAAATTTTCCACACTCCATAACTTTTTCTTGATTTGTTGAAAACCAAAATAGATTGAAAATTTGAAATCCAAACTAGTGAGACAATTGCATGGTGATCTTAAAACACTAGTGGTTTGTGATTTTGGTATCTAGATTCACCCTAAAATTGAACAATTTGAAAATGTGCAATTTGCACATGTGCAAAGATATTTTAATAAATGCAACACTTTACAGTTTTGTATTGGTACTTTTTCCATGTACTTGCTTGCTATATGGCTCATGAGCATGTCAAAGATCATTGCATTTCATAATATATAGCATCAAACCCAATAGAATGCCCTTTAGCTATTTGTATTTTGAAGCAATTTAGGCCACATTGCACTTACTTGAGGGCAATCGGTATATCCAATTTTGTTGATGGGTGTCGCTGGAGGAGGGAAATCATGGTGGCTAAAAATGTTGCTATCCCTGGGTACTTTAAAAAATTTTCACTTCATGCCCTACAAATCTTTGAATACTAAAGTGAATCCTCCTCCTTCCACCCTTCAAAATACATTCCATTCCTACCGCCCTGCAATCTACCCCATGCGGAGTCAGCTCGACATGACCTCATTGTTTTGGTTTGGCATTATCTTCTTTACTTGAGTAAGTCATCTTCTATTCTTTTCTCACCTCACAAGCTAGCTGGTCTCTATTCTGGTGGTGGTTCACTGATCATCTTTATGGCATCAATGGCAAGATGTAGCTAGTCATGGCTTGCAAAAGAATCAAATAGAGGCTGCAAGATAGAAAAGCTAAAAAGCTTGGTCAAGGCACAAGGAACACATTGCGGGGTGAGGAAAGAAATGGCACGTTACCAAAACAATAATGAAAGACACTTTTTCAACATTTATGGAGGGTTAAATGATGAGAAGAAAGAAGTCTCCTTGTTGCAGAGTAGTAGCAGGAAGTGGTTCAGATGGATACATTCAACAATCATTGCCATCAAAGCAAAGAGAACACGAACTGTGGTCTCACATTTTGTGAGAGCATTCGAGGTAGCAACGTCAAGCCATTCAGGTGAATACTACTATTGAATCTTAACAAGATTTAGCATGTACCTTAAAATTCTTTGAGTGACAATCCTGCCAACACTCTGAGAGATGCACACCCAAGGGATGTTGCTCTCTAACTTAAGAAATGGCCTACAACATGTGAAAGGGGTGCACAACTTAGATCAGCTAGCTGTAAAGAGGGCGACATTGGCTATGTTTGTATCCTCTGAAATAAAGGAGAAATGGCTTGGGTGCACAACGTCAAAGATGTTTTCAATCATAAGGACCACAATGGTTGGACACAAAGCAGAAGCAATGCAAGATCATCTCGAGCCAAGAAGTCTTTGGGCTTCAAGAAAACGCAAGAAAAGGAGAGATAGCCGCAAGTGTAGAAGTTATGTACAACGTATGGGCATGAGAATACAAGAGTTTCTCATGCTAGAACATTATCGAGTGACAACGTTTTGGTATGATAATACAAGAGTTTCTCCAAATAAGAAGGACATTTGCAAAAAGTAGATGGGATGCAAGAAGTGGGATGAGCACATCATACACATGCTTGAGACAATGTAAGTCAGTGGTTGCCTAAACCAGGTTGGTGGTTGTCTGTGAATGAGTTTTAAAATAGTTCAATTGTTTAACTTAATTTCTAAACTGGGCCAGCTAGGACTTAATGTGATTGTTCTAAACTAGCCGTGTGGTTGATACATCATGCGATATATCATTGTGCTGGTTTAGGTTAAAAACACTAGTTATGTGGTTGTTCTAAACCAGCATGGTTGAACATCAATATATTTCACCAACCCATTGATTGTCTGTGAATGATTTTGGGAATGGTTTAACTCTTTCATTTCTAAATTGGGCTGTGGCTTGGACTTATAATGTGAGCCACATTGTTGGAACATCATGCAATATACCACAATTCTGGTTTAACACCAGCTATGTGATTGTCCTAAACCAACATGGTTGAACAACAATAAATTTCACTAGTCCAGTGGTTTTTTGTGATTGAATTTTGGAATAGTTAAATTATTTAATTTCTAAACTGGGCTGGCTTGGACTTAATATGATTGTCATAAACCACCCTGATGGTTGGAACAACTATATATTTTGCAATAGAAAGAAACAACGATATATTTCACAATAGAAATAAACAACAATATGTTGTTATTGTCTGATTGATGACCAGTATGGTGGTTGAAAATGCTTTGTTTCCTAGTATTAAAATATTAATTTTAATTTTTGGGCTGGCTCGGTTCATATACCCATTACTTTCTAAACCTGGCTAGCTTTGTCTTAAGGTGATTATCTTAAACTAGCTTGGTGGTTGGAAGATCATGGAAATATCACTGAGTTCAAATAGGATGGTTGAATAGAAAATAAATAGAAATATGTTTTGCAAATAGAAATAGTTGATGACTAGTCAAATGGTTGGTTGAAATTGATGTGTTTCATAGTGGTTGAATTATTTATGCTTAATTTTTGAGATGGTCCGAGTCATATACTAGTCAATTTCCAAAGCAGGCTGGCTTTGACTTATGTGACTATCCCAAACCAACCCATTGGTTGGAACATCATGCAATATATCACCGAGTTGGTTCAAGTCAAATAGGAGTTATGTGATTATCCTGAACCAACGTGGTTGAATAGAAAATAAATGGAAATATATTTCACAATGGAAATAATTGATGATCAGCCCAATGGTTGAAATTGTTGTGTTTCCTAGTAGTTAAATTTCTTTATGTTACTAGTAGTTAAATTGGTTTAGTTTAATTTATCGGCTGGTTTGGTTCATGCTTGGATTGTGATTGTCTGAAGTTAGCTCAATGGTCGAAACAATAATATATAATTCAATTGGTTTAATATGATTGTCATTTAGTTGTTTAATTGTTTTTCTTTCTATAGCAGCTTGATTAGTTTAATTAGTAGCATGATTGTCCTAATCCAACCCAATGGTCAGAACAATGAGTTGGTACATGTTGGCAGACAAACACCAGTTATGTGCCTGTCCTAAACTAGCCTGGTGGTTGAAATTGTTTTGTGTTTTGTAGTAGTGAAATTACTTTGCTTTCTAGTAGCTTGATGAGACTGTTTTTAATTTCAATGAGATTTTATTTCCCACATGTTGGGTGAGAAAACGGAGTTGTATCTAAAGTTTATGGCTCAAAACCATAGGCTTTTGATTGGGCAAACGAGCTTTGAGCATTGTAAGCCCTGGTATGTCAGGAAACTCAAAGATAGGAATGTGTGTTGTTGTTAAACACACATAGACTCTAACCTAGCCCAACAAGCTTTGAATGACTTGAGATCTGGTCATGTTGGAGCATTAATCCATGTAGATAGATGCCCATGTCTTGCAGATGAATGTGCAGAGGCCACCCAGATGATGCAAGGGAGACCAAGTTTTGTAGCCTAAGGTCTTTGTGGGATCCAATAGTCTATCCAAAGGGAGAATATAAGTGGAAGTACATTGAATTCATTCATGGAATTGTAATATGAAATGAGGGAAGACAACCCTTTTCTCTAAAATGGAGGATATTTGAACATATTAATGTTGAGGATCAGAGAAAAAGAGATGGATAGTATTATATAAGAGCACTCAACCAAGAGATCTTACAGAGAAATTGGTTAAATCCATCCCAAAATATATGCTTCACAATTTGCAACCAGCTAGCAAGATAAGCAGTTGAGGAAGTGCCTTGCCAGTTTTTCCCATGACATAATGTCTCCGTCATAGATTTTTCAAGAGATTACTCATTGCAAGAATAAGATGAGATACAAAGTGCTCACAAGTATAACAAGCAGATATTAATTCTAGTGAGTATCATGTATAGTCATTTGATTGTTTCTTGTATCACTGATGCCAATCTACTTGTGCTGACTTGGAGTCCAGGTCAATGCAATGCACATACCATTTCTACATTTTGGATGATAGGGAACACAACACCTTACTTGTGCAGCATGCTTTTCTATTGCATTGGGAATGACTAGAAAATAATTCTACTTTGTTTGAAGGTTTAAATCCCTGACTAGAGTCTAAACATGACGTGCAATTTCTTTGGGTCTAGCCATGTCCAGGGGGAACATGATGGATGTGGTATTGTTATAAAGTGAGCTCTATCCAAACACCAAATAGCATGCCCTTAGGAACAGCTCAATCATGCCCATGATGTTGTAACATGGCTCACAGTCAACCCCTCCACAGGGGCACAATCAATATACAGTAAACAAATCCTCAAGAATAGAGGAATAGTGTCATTCACATGAAGTGAAAGGGAATGAATTGTGTTAACCCTATGGTAACAAGGGCCAGAAGTGCAGTCTAGGACAACAATGATGAGAGCATTGTGTGTGTACAGTAGCAACAAAGCTCTACTTGTAATATCTTGAGCCTGAAAGATGGTATGATGAATCTTAAAAAGGATAAGGATAGCCAAAATCCTCTCTAGAAAAGATCCAATCATACTTGCAAAATCAATCATTAGAGAGACAAAGACTAAAAGACCACTTTTTTAGGTCCCCCACTTTGTGTAGAGACCCAAAAGGTCCCCCCACCTTTTGTATGGACTCAAAGGTCCCCCACTTTGTGTAGAGACTCAAAGGTCCCCCCACTTTGTGTAGAGACCCAAAAGGTCCCCCCCAAAAGTGGAGGCTCTTGTCCAAAAGGTCTCCTACAAAAGATGTCCCACCACGGAGGTACCTACGGATTGTGTAGAGACCAACATGTATAAATATCTCTCAATGTAATGAAGCTCCCACTCTTTGGGGTTCAGTGTTCAAGATCACTATTGTGTTCATGTGATTGATCTCCATTGTGTCCATGCTCTCTTACACTATCGTGTTCTAGCATGCCCTTATGCTTGCACTCCCTACCCTTGTACTCCCTTCTCGTCCTCCCTCCTCCTGCTTCCTCCTCCTCCCTCCTCCCCCCCTCCTCCTTCCCTCGTGCTCCCTCTTCCTCCACCCTCCTCCTTCCTCCTACCTCTTCCTCCACCCTCCTCCTGCATCCTCCTCCTCCCTCCTCCTCCACCCTCCTCCCTCTTCCTCTTCCTTCCTTGTCCCTCCTCCTCAACCCTTACCCCTCAAATCCACAAAGGAGACTAGCTCTCCACTCCTCAACCTTGGACTCCTCCTAAACCCTGCAACCCTCTCTGAACCCTGGAACTCCTAGATAGCTCTCTCAACCATGTCCCCTTTCCAAACCTTGAAATCCCCTTCTAAACCCTTGAACTCCCATGGGGGCGAGAGCCTCCATCAATCATTATGATCAAAGCCCTGGCCATGTAGACAATTTCCAATAATCAATCTTATGGAAAGTTTTTGTAATGCCCAATCCATTCATGTGGTAATAAAATATGCCAATCAATGGGGTATCCTAAATGACACACGATCTGATCAGAGAGCTTATATTACAAACAATAGTTCCATGAAAAGGGATAGCCCCCCCCTCCCAAAACACACACACACACACACACACACACAAAGTAACTAGTCCTTGTTGCTATGCATGATGGAGTTTATGGTTTTCAACCTTGTGAGATTAACTGTCATGGATCAAATTAATAATAATAAATATGAATATGGATATAGATATAAAATATAAATAACCAGGCAGGTCAAAGTAGTAGAGAGAGGAGGGTGGGACAAGGAGAACATTGGAGGTGCTTGATGAGTTGCTATGAAGGTGTGCTTATAAAATACCACAATACCCATCCTTATTCATTGTTCTAGCATTTTTTGGTGCATGCGTTATTTTTCCTCTCCTTTCTTAGGTGTTTTAATTTTGTAATCTGTTGCTTTCAGTCAGAGTGGGTGACTTTATAAAATATGCTTTAGCCTATGCCTCTCACTAGAATACAACCCGAGGACCTATGCTACACTTGTGAACACCTGTGCTACAATGAGCAATGACACAAATGTAGGTGACCAACACCCTCAGAACCTACACTTGGGAGGAACAGTAAAAACATTTTGACACCACTGCTGGGGACCTTTGAGTCTCTACACAAAGGGTTAAGTGTTCAAGCTCACTATTGTGTTCATGTGGTTGATCTCCATTGCTAAATTGTGTGTCTCTCTCTCTAGATTTAGTCTCTCTCTCTCTAGATCCTGATTTTGCTTGGAACTCTTCTAGAGAGAATTTTGGCTATCCTCATCCTTTAAGATTAATCATACCATCTTTCAAGCTCAAGATATTATAAGCAGAGCTTTGCCGCTACTCTACACACACAATGCTCTCATTATTATTGTCCTAGACTACACTTCTGGCCCTTGTTGCCACAAGGTTAACAAAGTGCAAATGAGAAATAGAAACGATTGTGACGCCATTAAAGCAACTTGTATTTTGCATAGCATATGGGGCTTTTCAAACAACCCCGTGCTCAAAACAAGAAAACTTCTTGTTTTTGTAGTCGTGCATCACAGGGGATCATGGATAAACACTTATCCAAGAAAATTGGATAAATACCAAACCCACCATGCTTTTCTGACAACCACTGTGCTTGGTCTTTACTATAAATCGCAAACCCATGCTAAGTTTTTAGTAATCACAAGTGATTGGATGTATTCTAGTCTTACAAAGATATATATATATATATTGTATGCTACCTATCTTGTAAAACCACCAGCCTAGTGACCACATCCATCTTGTAATAATTTTTAAGAAACCACCGTGCTGGTGGCAATTAATCCTAGATGATGTATCATGCACAACCGACAACTGTGCTAGTTGCGATCCTTAAGTATCTTGTATAAATGCAATTGTTGATATGGCCCTTGAGGGGCTCCCTTTAGGGGCAAGGGCCATATTAGCATGTTGATATGGCTCTTGCCCCTAAAGGGGATCCCTCAAGGGCCCATATATCATTTGCAACCGACCACCATACTGGTGACCACTTATCCTATACTACTCCTTGCTGCTTGTAATCCTAAATTTTGAGAACACTTATGCTATACTACCACTATGATGGTTGCAATCCTAAAACATCTTGTTTGTATAAAGAAGATCGTAAAATAGCTTGTTTGTATAAAGGAAACTTGGATTCAAATGGCTATAAACATTTAACAACTCTGGCGGTAATTAAAGAGTGACTTCATTAATAATTGAACGGGTACATCTCATACATTGACATCTTTCAGGTAGATCCTATTGCTTGGAGGTCTTTTAGGTACATCTGGTCGCTTGAAGGGTGGGCCCTTCTTGCTCCTTTCCTTTAAAGGTCTGGTTTCATATTTTACTTTCTCCTTTGATCTCCCTTCATCTGGTTGCTTTGAGCTCTTTGAGCTACATATGCTCCCTGATGGGAGGATCGGCCCTAATCAGGGAATCATCCCTTCTTCCTTAGGCTTAAACTTGGACTTCTTCCCTTTAGGCACCCTTCTTGGGGGGATCGATGCTTCTTCCCAAGGCTCGTGCTTGGACTTCTTCCCTTCAAGTTCCCTTCTTGGGGGATCGGCACTTTGAACTTCTTTGCTTTAGGCTCCCTTCTTTTATGGGGATGGTTCTTCCCTTCAAGGCCCTTTCTTTTTGCCTAGTCGACCCATTTGGAAATTTCTACTATAGCATCTCATCTCTTATTGTGGATAGATGCAACAGGCAGGCACATTTGATGTTTCCATGATGGGGGCAGTGGGTAGCCACAACTAGGTTCTCTACAAAGCAAGTTTGCATCCACAAACACCCCAAGGCAAAACACATGCAAAGCATGACCACACTTAGGCCGTCAGATCATGCACTCATCTATGATGTGTAGACAGCAAACCATGCACTTCTTACCCTACCGCATCAAAAGAGGATAGTCATCCACTTTAACTATTGTAGCTATCAATACAACAGCTCTATCATGTGTGTTAGCAAGCTATTTCTTGATTCCTTCCCACTACTCATCTTAATCAATGCAATAGCTCTAAAGAGAAGTTCTCCTGCAGCACCTCCACTTGATGCTCAATCAATGCAATAGATCTCTCTGATTCTATCAGCTTATCTTGAACCTAGTGAACTTGTGTAGCAACTGCTCTGTAGGCATCTTCCAATATTGCACATTCTCTTTGTCTCCTCTACGGTGGCTGTTCTCTGCTTGATCTACATCCTTCCTTGACTTGAAGCTCTCTCACAGCTCCTCCATCAATGGTCTGGTTTTTTCATTCTCCCTTTCATTTGCTTTATCATTTCATCTTTATTGATGTTCAATGTGTTTTGCATTTTGTAGAGCCATTGGTAAAGAGCATCCTTGTCACCTCTCTGATCTTCAAGAACTTTTTCACCCCTACTAGCTCTTGCTCTATTTTTTCCCCATCCATTCTAACATCATCAAGCTATAGATGTAGCAGCTTGATGTAATTCTTTGCTTCTTTTCTTCTATGCTTTTCTATCTCGGCCAATTTTTTAGCGGCCTCAGCTTGCTCTCGTTCCTGCAAGGCTTTTGTTTCTACCTCCTCCACCTTGGCTTCTGCACCCTCCTTGAGAATTCTCTTATGTTGCATTGTCTTCGATCCATCGATAGCTTTCATATGCAAAAAATTCATCTTCCTATCATATTGCTAAAAAAATAATTTGAGGGAAGTCCCCATAAGATACATAGAAACTCCAATTGATTGAGATGACAATTTGGATTTGCCATCCTTGCAATTCTTCAAGTTAATCATCACACTATTGGAGATCTCCTTTGAGAAAGAGACCGTGCATCTGCTCAATTGCTCTACTACTGCTTGAACATGCTAGAACTTCACGGCTCCTCTCGTATCAGGAAATACCTCCTTTTCTATTTCAATACATCCTGAACATCTAGTAGGCTCGAAATCTTGACTCTACCATTTGTACTAATCAAAGCGTTTGGGTATAAATGTAAAATATCTAATCTGTTCCATGACTTCTCCAAGGATTGTGCTTGCAAATCACCTCTAGGAATGCCTAGCACCTTTTCAATCATGCTTTCATTTATGTTAATCTTCTAACTTTGACAGACAATGTATCCATCCTTCATGTTCACCTGATCTATCAATTTGGTGAAGATGGAGAGAGAATCCAAATCAGGCTTTCAAAGACTATGCAAGGAGCTCTCATATGTCATGACTTCAAGTTTAGGGGAGGAACGATTGTGTGAGGAACTCTTGCATGTCATGACTTCAAGACTAGGGGAGGAAAGACTGTGTGAGATGCTATCGAGACTGTGCAAAGATGGAGGAGTAGGGTGACACAATTGGGAGGGGATCCATTGTGAGAGGGGATAGAAGTTACAGGAAGAGTACAACAAAGAAAGGTCAAGAGGTGATAGTCGAGGAAGTTAGAATTGGTGGAGGAGTAATTAAATGAAACAATGAAAGGAGTCAGAAATGGGGAATGTAATGGATTAGTGGAGGCTTAAGTAGAGTGAAGGCCACCGTGGTGGTCCGGCGCATGTGATGGTGGTTATCTAAGGTAGCTAAACCATAAGTCTTTTTTTGCCAAAACAATTTGACGTGCATGAGATTAGATAGAGTGCACTCTATATATATATTCAAATTTTGATCGGGCTTGCATGCAATTTAATTACTATTAATTATCAATCATTGGCATGGTGGGTTCTTCATGATCATTTGGATGGCACTATAGGTGCACTTGCATGTGGTCTAAGGGTGCATTGAATGCATCTATGATGTGGGAAATCTTGCCTGTCCATATGGTGCACTGGCATGCATGCAATTCAATTACCACCAGTCATTGGCATGGCATCTCTATCATGATTGGTTGGATGTTCTGATGTTAATTACCATTCCATGCAATGGCATGTGATTGCATGTCGGGCTTGCATGCACTAATTTTTGGGGCAAAATAATTCTCAATTATTTTTAGTGTAGTTAATTACCAGTCAGTGTGGTGGCATGAGATTAAACAGTGGTTCATGCTTTATAATTGGGTGGGCTTGCACGCTGGCAATTATTTTTAGGGCAAAACAAGCAATCTAGTCTGGCATGCATGCAATTTTATTACCACTAGTCATTGGCGTGGTGGCTCCTTCATGATTATTTGGGCATCTCGATTATCTTTAGTGAAGTTAATTATACCAGTCACCATGGTGGCATTTGATTGCATGCCAAGCTTGCATGCAATTGTTTTTGGGCAAAACCATTCCCGATTGTTTTTAGTGCAATCACCATGGTGGCATGAGATAAAAAAGAAGCTGATTATTTCTTTAATTAGATGGGCTTGCATGCTTATGATTATTTTTGTAGAAAAAGAAGCAATCTAGTCCAACTACCACAGTGACATGAGATAAAATAGTGGCTCATGACTCTATAATTGGATGGGCTTGCATGTCGGCGATAAATTTTGGGGCAAAACAAGCCCACTACGAGGGCATGAAATAAAGTAGTGGCTCATGATTCTATAATTGTATGGGCTTGCATGCCAACAATTATTTTTGGGACAAAACAAGAAATCTAGTCCTAGTCATTGTGGTGCCCTCACCTTTAATGAGAAGGCCAAATTTTACCATTTTTTAAGGCCTTCTAATGAAGCTTTACAAGGTGGCCAGGAATGTGATTAATTGGTGGCTCAAATTCTGATTAATTGAAGATGGCTCATGATTATTTGGATGGCACAACCGGGCCTCTAGTCACCATGCTAGCTCGGATTTTGATTAATTTAAAGTGGCTTATTAAGATGGCTCATGATTATCTGGATGGCACCATTGGTCCTCCAGTCACCGTTGTGGCTCAAATTTTGATTAATTTAGGGGGGCTCATTAATATTATAGTGTATTTAACCATAGCCACGAACATGTTATGGCTACTTTTGTCTCATCCTCCCCTGCTTTGCTACTTTGCTCCATGCTCCCTCCTCTAGCTCTCACTTGCCCCTGCTTGGCTACTTTTCTCCATGCTCCCTCCTCCAGCTCTCATCTGCCCTTGCTTGGCTACTTTTCTGGCATGCTCTCTCCTCCATCTCTCATGTGATCATTTTCTCCCTTGCTCATCTGCTCCATTACTCACCCACTCTTTTCACATTGCCAAGAAAATGTAGGAAACATAGCCAACATTACCAACCCCGATACAACAAGATCCCAATCTTATCTGCTTTCTTGTACAAGCTCATTATGTTGCACTCACCAGGATTTGAAATGCCTACCCTTGTGGATTGTCTTCATAATCTCCATCGATTCCCCCCACATCTCCATGTCACCATCTTAGATGGAATGCACACACCTGGCCTCTTTATGTGCTCTATGAATTCCCTAGGCACGCTGACAAAGGGCTAAGGATTTTAAGAGAAGATTTTTCTTGTGTTGTTTGGGGGGGCATATTCTGAGTTCTACATTTGTGCAAGATCTTTGGTCTCTCCATCGTCTCCTCCATTGGATTCCCAAATATTTGGATGTAGCAAGCTGGGCTGGCCTCCATGAATATGATAATGTATAGTGGTCTATCAGCCAATTGGCAATACTCCATGAGGCTCCAGCAATCATGTTGAGTTGTTAGTCTTAATAAATTATCTTTGGATGTAGATGTAATGTCTTTTATTCAATTTTTGCTCGATGGAACTCTTTGCAATTGCTGAGTTGTTATAAATTGTCTTTGGATGTAATCACTTTGTTAAAATTTCTCTCTCAGCAATGGCTCAGTTGTTATACTCACAACAGGTGTAATCTCTTTTAAGTTTTAACTTTAATATAAGTAATACTATTCTCATAATTGTTACTGGTAGTAGTCATTTGCGGGTTGCAGTCATTGCACAAGCAATTGTGCACAAGGAAACACATTTTCCTTGGTTTTAGGATTCAATAAGCACTAAAATAGTTCCAAGAACTAGCACAGTGGTTGCAAGGAAATATATTTTCTTCGCTTTACGATTAATTACAACCCGCACTAAAATAGAACTAGTGCAGTGGTTGCACATGGAAATACATTTTCCTTGGTTTTAGGATTAACTACAAGCAGCACTGAAATAGTTCCAAGAACTAGCATAAGAACCAATGTGGTGGTTGCAAGAAAATACATGTTGCTTGGTTTAGGATTAACTGCAACCCAATGTGGTGGTTGCACAAGGAAGCACATTTTCCTTCATTTAGGGTTAACTTTAAAACAAAGGAAAATGTATTTCCTTCATTTAGGATGAGCTTTTAAACGAAGGAAAATGTTTGACTTTGTGCAACCACCGCACTAAAATAGAACCAGTACCGTTGTTGTTGCAAAGAAATACATTTTCCTTGGTTTAGGATTAACTGTAATCCGCACTAAAATAGAACTAGTGCGGTGGTTGCACAAGTAAATACATTTTCCTTTGTTTAGAATTAACTTTTAACCACTTGTTCTCCATGACAAATCTATGAACAATTGTGGGACTCCAAAGCGAGTATCACACATGACCCGGCAAATTAACGTAAATACATTTTCTTTGGTTTAATTACGAGTAGCTACTACAGCCATCTCCAAGAACCAGCATGGTGGTTGCACCAAGCCATCATTGAGGCAGTCACAAATGTAGATCAATGCAAGCTAAAGATTCGATAAGTGCCTCAATTGACTTGATTATCTCCAAATTTTTTCTTGATTGCTCAATATTTTTTTACATCATAGTCCAAGATGTTTAATAAAGGATTCCAAGTCTTTCATTTCATCTATGCCAAGTGCTTTGTTCTTTGTGACAACAAGTCTAGTTTCCTCCAATGGAATTATTTGTTGTAATAAAGCATATGGCTCACTCCATAGATTATCTCCATCAACTGAATAGTGCTTTCATTGCATAATTGATTATTATTATGCATGCTAAACCAAAAGTAGTGTGGATTTGTGTGTCCTCGAAGTGCATCATCTCCTCATTGTCAATATGGCCCTATGAATGCTCTCCAATCTACCATCCTCTCTAAGATTACCACTTATGATTCTTCTTTTTGCGAACCTCCAATTTTTTCCCAAAAGTAGCATATCATCCATTGTCAAAACATCCCTTGACTTCAACTCACCACAGATAACACTAGATATTTGATCTATGTCCTCATGTGTATGGCTGACAAGAAGAAAGCCAACTTCCACTTCTTCAAATATTTTCAAACCAACTAGCATAGAGCATAAAGCAAATATATATCTATTCTTGTTTTCTTTGCAACAATTATCAACTTGTATATGCAAGAAGGTGCAAGGTAAACATCCATGTGCATCTCTGACCTTTTGTATTGCTTTCATGATAAATGTTGCCACTTAGTTGCTATCATGTTCATGGTAAACTATCAATCCATACATCGCAAAATAGTCAGTATCCATGTACTAATACTCCACATAAGTGTGTTTAGTCTCCACATTTACACTCCAATGGTGGTGGAGTACATCTATATCTTGGCAAAGTTGTTGTATTTGGATCCATGCCATCAATGGTGATGCACATGAACTTATCAACATGTGAAATAGCTTCCCCTCTCCAAGAAGCGTACAACATTCTCGCATCCTACACATGATGTAAATAGATCATTCGTCATGTTATATATTTTTCTTGTTGTTGCTCACATTTACTATGTTGAATGGAATTTTCCAATTCATCACATGTCTTACATTTTGACATCCTTTGCTTTGATACTATCTCAACATGGAAAAAATGTCCACACCAAATTTTATATAAGGTTGACCTTGGAATCATGCTTTCATCTCTCTCTTGTGCATGGCAAAAAATGTCTACACCAAATTTTATATAAGGTTGACCTCGAAATCATGCTTTCATCTTTCTCTTGTAAAGTTTTATTAATAGTTTCTAGGACAACCTTCTTTGTCCTTGCCAAAGGAAGATGGTGTTGGCATTCCACACTTCCATTCCAAAATTCTTTGGTGAAGATGAGGCTATGGCAATGCATGGTCTACAAGGGCTTCCTTTAATGTTGCAGCTACAATTATTTTGCTTCCATGGTGTTTAATCTTGTAGGCATTTCCATGAAATGTATGAATCACTTTAACTTTCACCTCTACCTAGATGGTCCAGTCTGTGCCATTCTGTGCCATGTGATAGTCTAGTTAACCATTGATGTCCTTGATTGCAAATGGCTCTCCCATTAACCATAGGTTTCAACCTAGGTTTATAGAGACTTGACCTTAAATCATGATCACCTTGATGAAAAAAGTCAGAAAACTATTGAAGAAGATGGATATGTCTATTAGGCCCTGTCTTAACCCAAATATCGAGATGATGGTTATAGATGCCACTATGGTAGTCTTCGTAGCTTCTATATTTTATTTTCAATTTGGAGCCCATTTGTGTTACTGTTCTTTTCTTCTGATAATAATTTGTTGTGACTTCCACCACATTGAAGAAAATTGTCTTAGGCAAATTTGATTTCAAGAAAGATAATCCCCCATTTGATAGTATTATGGACCTATAGATGAGATGTAGTATTATGGACCTATAGATGTGGCATACTATCCATTGCATTTTCAATGATGCCTCACTAGTCATCTTAATTACCTCCACCATGAAAAGAAAATTCTGAGCGTAGCCCTTAAATCTTCCAAGTGCTAAGACTTCTATAGAGAAAAACATCTCAACTTTTTGTTGGAAACAAGCAAGCTGAGCAAAATGGAGACAAGAAGATGGACACAAATGAAGAACTGTCTCATAGAATGAAGAGAAATGAGGGCCATATGTAGGCTACCTCTACATCCACACTGACATCATAGATGACCTCATACCAAAGGCCACCAAGCTCCTAGAATCTCTCCCCTATCCTCTAGAAGCATCTAGCTCCACTTAACACACCTAACTGCCCCTCTAGCACACACATAGGATCACAAGTGTGCCTATGGAGAGGCAAGACATTGACAAACCCCAACAAACCCCCCCTCAAGGGACTGCCTCAATCTATGTCAAGGATATAGCTAGCACAAGGTGTCACATGCCATCTCATGGTGGTCATGGATCTATCAATGGCTAGGATCTCAAGCTAGCAAGGGTCCCCATGGGTGTAAGGTAAACAAAAGAGATACAAAAGACCTTCCAATGGTTATCTCCCCTGCATGTACATGCACACAATGTCTGAACAAGGTACCATGGAGCAAAAACACATACACATGGCCTACATCATATGGTGACCAAAGGTGTTTACAAAAAACATAAAAGTTTATTACAATCATTTTGGAGGACTGTCCAGGCAGAGTACCTTGACAACTAGGGGAGATACAAGTGGAGCTCAAAAACATACTCATCATCTCGTGGATGATGTGGGCTTGACAAGAAGCCTCTTCTTGTAGCAAAGCAAAATATCCATGTCAAGGCAAGGTCTTACCACATGGGCAGTTTTACTAGCAAGCCAAGCCATTATGATGAAGTTTTGAGAAGCTGAAGATCATGGTTTGGATTGTTGTCATCTCCAAAGATCGAGTCCTTTCCATCTTCCCTCTTGGCATACGACAGTCCTAATCTCGACTTCCCTTCTGTAAGTATACCCACTCTCGAATTCGTATCAGGACCAGAGAAGCCACCCATCACCGGTGCTAGCGGCGGTCCTATCAGCAACCCGTCTGGACCATTTTGTTTATCAGAGAGTTGATGATATTTACAGGAGGCAGCCCATCCCAAAATGCAAATAGCTTGCTCACCCACTGTTGTCTTGACGATCCAGGGTCCATTCACGATGTTAATGATAAGTTTCAAGCAAGAATTTTGGAACGCATCATCCTCGACAAGGAATCGCTCCATCAAGGAGCCCTCAGGAATTGGATCAAGCGACACAAAATAGGCGATCGCGTTGTAATTATCCTTGCTGGGTACTTGCAGATTGAAAGCCCAGATGAAAGGCACGTCATTTTCTTGCCCCTGGCATGCTTCTTCCATGGCCGCCCTCACTCGGTTGTTGGGATGCCTCATAACCTCGTGGATCTTGGTAGAGCTCTTGATCCAATCGAATGCCAAGGGCTGGAGAAGCCATTCGTCAGTGGGGATCTTGGCCTTGGAAATGAGATAATCAAGGCCCCTAATGAGAGAATTGTGGCCTACAGGGCAAGCCCAGCCATCGACGCAGTCATCTAGAGAGAGTAGAGGAATGGCTCCTCCAGCCTTGAGCTTCTGTATCCAATCCGGATCCTTGGCATCCTCTTCTGCGGGCATCATCATGTTGGAAGAAGCAATTGAGGAATAAAAGAGGAGGAAGAGGAGGGGGGAGATGCCATAGCTGAGGGTCACGAGGTCTGATGAGCAAAAGACGATGCAAAGAGTGAGAGTGAGCAACAAGACAGAGGAGAAGATGATGATGAGGTGGTGGAATCAGGCTCAAGGAGGGTGGTACCGCTCTGATACCATGTTGGAAATGAGCAAGCTGAGCAAAATGGAGACAAGAAGATGGACACAAATGAAGAACTGTCTCATAGAAGGAAGAGAAATGAGGGCCATATGTAGGCTACCTCTACATCCACACTAACATTATAGATGACCTCATACCAAAGGCCACCAAGCTCCTAGAATCTCTCCCCTATCCTCTAGAAGCATCTAGCTCCACTTAACACACCTAACTGCCCCTCTAGCACACACATAGGATCACAAGTGTGTCTATGGAGAGGCAAGACATTGACAAACCCCAACACTTTTTCCCCTTCAAAATAAGGTTTCTTGATATCTTGAAAGCATATCTTTGGAACGATTTCATCTCAATCCCAAAGATTTCTATGTGCTTGCATATCCAAAATGTCACATTGCAAGATATCACCCAATGTTTCAAAGTCCCCATGTGGATATTCTAAGTGTACATCAGCAGGATTGGTCACATTGTTGATTATCACTACGCATCTTATCTCACCACAATGTTGGAAATGGCACATGTTGATAGGATCAAGACTACGAATTCGTCCAAATGCGACCACTTCATTCTTCTCATATAACACCACATCCATGCCATCTGTAAGGCTGAGTACCTACTTTAGAAGAAAAAAATAGCAACTCCAAAAACGGTCCCAAAAATCTCACACTTGTAATTATTAACATTAGAAACACTTAATTTTTATAACAAATCAACAAAATAAAACATCCCCAAACTTAAATCCTAAAACCCTAGATCGTAAATAGTACATCTTAGACCTTAGACTAAAACCCTAGGTGCAAATTCTAGCCCTAAACCGTAAATCCTATACCCTGGACCCTTGACCCTAGACACTTGCTACTACTTCTAAGACCATGAAATCTAGATCTTAGATCCTAGGACCTAGATCCTAAACTTTAGACCTTAAACCCTAAATCAAAGATGATAGATCCTAAATCCTATCTAAATCCTAAATTACAATGAATAATGCAAAAAGTATCTTAATTTGTGGAACAGTTTGGGGTTGCACCCAACCTATTGCACAAGTTAAGAAAATTTATTGATTTGTGCAATAGGTGAGGTGCACCCAACGTGTTGCACAAATCAAGGAATTTTGATGATTTGTGCAATAGGTTGTGTGCATGCCCAAAATTGCACATGCAAAGGTTGATAATGCACCCAAGCTATTGCACGTGCAATAGCTTGGGGGTGCATATAACATGTTGCACAAATCATCAAAATTTCTTGATTGTGTAATAGGTTGGGGGTGCAAGCAACCTGTTACACAAATCATCAAATTTTCATGATTTGTGTAACAGGTTGGGTGCACCCGGCCTGTTGTATCAAATTTTCATGATTTGTGCAATAGGTTGGGTGTGCTCCCAACCTATTGCACAAAGCATTACCCATCAAATATCGGCATATACATTAGAAGCACAACAAAGTATATTTTTCAAGACCCAAGGATGATGCATAGTAAGGTACAAGGATTCAATCATATTCATCTCAAACCAGGAAAGTGATACCCAATGGGTATGATACTTTGTGGAGGCCTTAAAATTACATAGTTTAAGGCCTATCAAAATATCATACCCATTTGAGTCAAGCATTTGGGATCGTACTACACCAATCATACATGTTTTACAACACTCATGCATGATACATTGTATGAAATAAGAAAATATGGATTCTAAACTACACAAATGATATCTGATTGATATGATACTTTGCACAAGCCTTAAAATATGAAAGTTTTAAAAGGCTTTTGGAAAGTATTATACTCATAGAAGATAAGCACATATGCTAAAAGCACATTGATGTATATTTTTGAACATCGAGCTTACAAGTCCATAGTTTATGATTTTGGACATAAATTTCCTTAGTTTATGATTCTCTAATATTCTTCAATGTTTGAAAAGTATTTGTTGAGTCTTAGTTTTTTTTAAAAATATTTAAATTTTATTTTTAAATGATATATTTATATTTTTTAAGTAAATAAATAAATTATATTTATATTTTCTAAAATATGATACTGATGATTTACATAATTTACTACTTTAATGGGTTATGAATATTTTTTAAAAACATGCTAAATATATTATATAAAGGTCTAGTTTATATCAATAATTTTATAATTTGTAAAATAATTACAATTATATATTTTCATTGAATATAGTAATTATATTATTTATTTTATACCAATAATTATATAATGAAAAATAATTATTATTATATTTATTACTTAAAACATTTTTTATAAATATATATCATAAACTTATAAGTTATGCTATAAATATTTATATTGAATATATAAATTATATATATATATATATATATCCCATATTAATGTGCTAATGTTAGGGAAGAGTTGAGTGTGAGGGAAATCTCTCTCCAACTTATTGCATACACAACCGCGTGGGGAGCCCAAAACTTGCAGCAACTACAATGGTTTTGAGAAATCTTAAGTAATAGGTTTGAAAAATATTTAAAAGTTTCAAAATTTTCAATTTGAAGTTGTTAGCCACGTAATATGTTTGAAAGACATTTAAAAAATTTTAAAAGTGTAAAGAAAAATAAGTTTCTTTGAAGTTGCATACGCAATTTTAACAAAAACCAAGTTTTTTGAAGTACAATACGTTGTCAGATTTTTTTGAGAAATCTTGAAAAATTAGAAGTTGTTGCATATGCAATAGGTTGGGAGACTAAATTTCTTAAAAAAATAAAAAAGTTTATAATTTGAAGTTGTTGTGTACACAATACGTTGGAAAGCAACTCACTTGTTGCAGCATTTGGAAAATTTTGCCAATTCGAGCAATTGGTTGCGATGAGGAGAGAACCATGACGTTTGAAGAATGAAGTTTGGAATAAAAGAGGGAGTCAAGTCAATCCTACTTATACTAAACTAAAAGTCTGCCCTACACCTAATTATATCTTTGCCTCTCATAAAGTCCATATTTCCTCCCAATTCTCTCATTCTTAGTTTGGGCTACTCCTCCTCCTCCTCCCAAGTACTGCCTCCTCCCCCTCTCTTTTCTCTTCTCTCCTCCCTTCCTCCTCTCCCATCTCCCCCTCTCCTCTTCCCTCTCCCACCCACTGCCCCTCCCCCTTCCACCCCCTCCTCCTCCCTCTCTCCTCTTCCACCCTCCCCTCCTTCCCTCCCCCTCTCCTCTTCGCCTCCCTTCGCCTCCCCCTCCTCCCTCGTCGCTCCTCCCCTCCCCTTCACGGCTCCCCCTCCCCCTCCTTTGACATCGCTCCTCCCCTCCCCCTTGTGGCTCCTCTCCCTTCCATGCCACTCCTCTCTCCTCTCCCCTCCCCCCTCGTGGCTCATCTCACCTCCCTACTACTCCTCTCTCCTCACCTCTCCTTCCCCCAACTGTCCCCCCCTTGTTGCCCCTCCCCTTCCCCCTTGCCGCTCCTCTCCCTTCCCCCTCACCATTCCTCTCCCTTCCCCCTCGTGGTAGCGACCATCCCCTTCCCCTCTCCTCTTTGCCTCCCCTCCCCTCCCACCTCCCCCTCGCTGCCGTGACCCTCCTCTTCTCTCCATCTCCCCCTCGCTACCATGACCCTCCCTACCTCCTCTCCTCTCTCCCTCCCCCTCACACCACGACTGATCCCCTCCCCTCCCCCTCTCCTCTCCACCTCCCCTCCCCTCCAGCCGAAACCTGCCTCCCCCCCCCCCCTCTCTCTCTCTCTCTCTCTCTCTCTAGGTTGGGTGGGGTGGGGTGGGGTGGAAGGGGGTGTGAGGGGGGTGGTGATCTCTCTCTCTCTCTCTCTCTCTCTCTCTCTCTCTCTCTCTCTAGGTTGGGTGGGGTGGAAGGGAGTGTGAGGGGGGGGGGTTAGCATGCGCAACAGGTAGGTTGGGTGGGGTGGGGTGGGGTGGGGTAGAAGGGGATGGTGAGAGGAGGGGGGGTTTAGCGTGCGCAACAGGTGGGTGGGGGGGGTTAGCGGGGCATGGGGGGCTTAGCCAGGGGGTAGCGGGGGGTTAATCGGGGGAGGGGGTGGAGGGCTTAGCAAGAAGGGTAGCAGGGGGTTAACCGGGGGAGGGGGGCGGGGGACTTAGCCAAGGGGTAGCGGGGGGTTAACCGAGGGAGGGGGTAGGTGGATAGGGAGCTAGCTGGAGGAGGGGGATTGGTCGAGGGGGGGGTTAGTGGGGGGAGAGGGGGGGGGTTAGCCGCAAGTTGGGGGGGGTAGGGTGGGGTTAGCTAGGGGAGGGGGGGTTAGCGACAAGTTTGGGGAGTCAAGGGGGCTAGCTGGGGTGGGTGAGGGGTGGGGGGGGTATAACGACAGGTTTCGGGGTAGGGGAGGTGCGGGGGGGGGGTAGAGGGGTTGGCTGGTGTAGGTGGGGTGGGGGGTAGGGCGATCAATTAAGGGGGGTTAGCAAGTTTAATTTATTTTTATTTTATCTTATTTTAATTTTAGTTATATTTATATATTACTTTAATTTTTATTTAAATATCTTAATAAATTTTGTATTTTTAATAAAAATAGTTTTACTTTTATTTTATCTTAATTTTGTTTCATTTTAAAATATAAATTTATATATATTATATACTTACATTTAAAAAACTTAAATTTTTATTTCATCTTAATTAGTTTTTAAAATAAGAGCTTAATTATAGCTTAAAAGTAATTCAATATAAAAAGTATTTTTATTTCATCTTTTTAGGCAGGTAGCATTGTGGAATGAAAAAAAATCTAGCTTCTAGTTGAGCCACGTGTCACATTTTAAATCTCAATACTTTTATGTTAATTTTAAAATGGGTCACAAAGATTGAAGGGGCATCCTTGTCGACTAAATGTTGTTGTTGTTCAGTTATGTTCAAACAACAAATAATGGAAAACACATCATATGATCAGATCTAGTGTAGAGAATGAAGGGGAAGCTCCCTGATCATTCGGTCCTGGGATAGTGTTCAATCGATCGAACTCCATTATCATGCTCATGTACCATTGACATCAAGCGCCACAACCATTGAGCTTCAGAATCGATCAGCATCGCGTAGTATTTGAATTGAAGAATCGATGAGTCTCACATCCGAGTCAAGAACCGCCGGTCATCATGGATCAGAAAAGAATCGGCAGAATTTTGGAAATTACGTACCATTGAATTGAAGAATCGCTAAGCCTCACGTCCAAATCAAGAACCCAACATCATGGATAAAAAGAATCGGCAAATTTTTTGAAATTACATACCATTGAATTGCAGAATCGATCAGCCACGCATCCAATTCAGGAATCAAACATTGTGGATTGGAAAAGGATCGGCAACGGAGACTGACTCATCACGGAATGACCATTCGAGCAATCCCTGGCTACAATGGACCCCTTCATGCACAATCATCTAATAGGCAGATCCTACACACACCCAGCAACCATCAGTTTTGACCAACACATGCGACAAGATGACTATACTTTTGCTTTACCCCCAGAATTTTTCACCTCTTCAAAAATCCCCGACATTGATAATGTGCTGCTTGGTTCTTTGCCGGACTTTTCTCCTTCAATGGCCATTCATTCATTCTGAAAATACTCTACAAGAAATCTTTTAATGTGCTCCAAAGGAATTGTTAAAATGCATTACAGACAGTCGATTCCAGGCCATAAGGAAGGGACTATCTGTACGTGTAGGTAGTGCAAGTGGGAGATCATGAGGCACAATGCAAATATTTCAGAGCCGAAGCAAATGATGAAGAGGAAGAGCTAAATTATTAAAGCATAATCAAAACTTGCAACGAAGCATCTTTGTGTATTTTGGGGTTTTAAAAAGTTATTTCAGCTAATACTGCAAATGACGTGAGAAGCTTTCAAAACCCACTCTAGCACATATTTGAGAAAAGAACAAATAGACCTCATAATGATTGATGGTGTGTTTGAAGTTTCCTTCATATGTAGAAGATACCCTAGTTGCTACATTGTACTCATGCAGATTTTTGCAAGCTCCAAGGCCAGCCATGATCATGAACTCCCAAGAGAAAGTGCCCTCACCATGCTAACCGGTGAGTTTCCCATCATTGTAATGAATTAAATTTTTCACAAACTATTGCGATTGCTCCCTTGACATAGCCAAAAAGTATGGACAAGGCATTTGCAATCCAGTGATCACATATTCATATGCAAACTGTTTGTTGAAGCTAGTTACAATTCCAAGTGCAACCAATAAGGCTTTGGGCACTATAAATGAACCCGTTGACATCAAATAGTTGCTATGTGTAGTATAATAAAATTGTTTCTCTTGCAAAATTAATTGCTAATGAGTCATAGTAGCCCAATTCTATCATGTCAAGTCTTTAGAATACTAAAATCCAATCATAAACTCGCATACACCAATGCACATGTGCTTCATAAAATCTCGTTCTTTCTTCTTCACTCCTAGTTACATAAATTCTAAGAACTTATGTTGCTACCTTTGAATCAAATAGGGTGGTGAATGTACATGATCTTTTCAAATTTTGTTTGGTGCATATGATAGCATCCAAAATCGAAAAGAATCAAAGTAGTATGTGCATGTGGAGCACAATGACTATGTAGAAAAATCATGTACAATGAGTATAACTTATGTGATCCTATACGTAGATGTGCATTTCCCCCTCTTAAGTTGTGGGTCATCCTTCGCCATTGGAAACAAAGACCAAAAAATAAGATGAAGGGAAGAGGATAAAAATCCAAGAAGTAAGATGCTCGCCTGGATCAAACATTGGCCAATCAAACATGACTTCGTGAAGAATGGTGTGTATGGTAGCATGCCAAACATGTCACAAGTTGCCGTTGTTTCTGCAGCGGCTCTATAGAAGAGACATCTAGATGTGAAGCTAGTTGATGTAGCTACGAATAAATAATCAGGGCGACTGTGACATACAAGAGTGTCACCCAAAAAAAAAGAATTGCAACAATGTCAAACGTATGCTACAGTAGTGCAATCTCTTTCAAATGATACGGGGTCAAAGAAGACCGCATAGTCAGTGTGTACAAAATCATCCCAGGGTTGCATAAAAGTGGGGGTCAAAGATGCAAGTATGATGCTCTACTTTGCTGAAGAAGAGGACCATAAAATTGACAATGTATGACAACCTGTCAAACCTCTATGCTCAACTGTCATGATCTCAAGGTGATCTAATGTGTGCATCGCTAAACATATGCTAGCATAGAATGTAATATCTATCAAAGGCTCAAGGTGGAGTTGATAGTATAAAGGCCTAAGAGCTTGAAACATCACTGAAAATGCATAAGATATCCCTTAGCACTAGTTTGGTAGCTCAACAGGACATAAAAGTATTCTTTTTAGGGTTCCAAATGGGTCTCTTTGTGGTTTGAACCTCTATCTAATGGAAGAGCTACTGCACTCAATTCAGGCATGTCCGCATCCAATGTAAACATCCTGCCCTTCTTCTTCCCTTTTTCTATCAAGCGACCTTTATTTTTCATATCCTCAACAAAGCATCCATGAGGATTAAATCTAACCTGCAAGCCCTACTCAACCATTTGACCAATAGAAACCAGGTTCTTAGTGATATTCGGGACATGAAATACACCAGACAGGTATTTCTTTTTCCCATCCTGCATAGACAAAGGAATTTTACCAATCTGCACAATAGGATGTGCAGTATCATCACCAATCTCCACAAATCCTGGTCTTTCCATTTTCCTTGCATCCTGCATCCATTCTGCATGACCTGTCATGTGGTTTGATGCACCTGAGTGAACATACCACACATCATTGCTTTCTTCTACACTTGTCATAGAATTTTGGTCATGTGCTGCACCATAAACAATGCTCATTTCTGTCATCACCCTGTCTACTAGAGGATGCATAATTGCCTTGCTGCAATTTTCCATTCATGATGTCATTCTGCTTTTTGTAGCAGTCTTTAGCCATATGACCCATTTTACCACGGTATCAGCATTCAACATTGATGTTTGCATTTTGGCCTCTCTGCCATCCACCATGACCTCTTTGGCTCCCCATGCCTCTAAAGTTACCACGTCCTCCTCCATAGGACTGGTTTTCTTGAATTTGCTGCATATTCTGATTTCTGCCACGGCCTACAGATTGGTCTGCTCTACCTCTGCCTCTACCTCTTCCAACATTTGAGTAGAAGACAATTTGTTTTGAAGTTTCTCCTGAAGAAGATGCACCACTATTTCTCTGCTCTTCAGAAATTAGAAGAGCAATCAACTCCTCAAAATCAGGATATTTTTCACGGACGGTAATGGATGTCCAGAATTGTGCATAATCCTTTCATTCAAGGTCACCAAAACTAAATCATCATCTTCCACTGGCAACCCAATGGAAGCAAGTGCATCTGCAATCTTCTTCACCTTCATGTGGTAGTCATTGATGCTCATATTTTCTCTCTGCACATTATGCACCTCTTGCTTGAGCTACATTTTCCTGGCTTACGTATTTGTGCTGTACATTTTTGTCAAAGTATCCCATGCCTCCTTCGGCATGCTTGCATCCTGAATATGCACAATTATAGAATCTGAAATATTGACAGACAGCCAGTACATAACTTTTATGGCTCTCTCATGCCATCCTTTAAATGCCTGCAACTCCTGTTGATTGGGAACATTAGGAATAACTAGTTCTTGTTCAGCTCCAGTAATGAGCTCCCATTACCCTTTTTCCTTGAGGAAATTCGTCATTCTAAACTTCCATGCTTGGAAGTTGTTCTTGTTAAGCTTTTCAGTGACTATCTATGAAAGAGCATCAGACACCATTACAGAACACTACATAAATATTTTGTCACTACAAAAAACACAACTTTTGCCTCACAAGGGCAAATCTACAAAACTGACGAAAGTGGTATTTGACCACACAGTCACTTCCTAGTGATGATTTTGCATCAATAGGCAATAAGAATGATTCTGTCACTCCCAATATCTCTGCGCACATGCATACGATGCAATTTCTACGGCAACTTTTCACCAACCTGCGGAACAATGGTCGCATAGCAAAAACATGGCACTTTTCTGAGTGCCTATGGAAAACCTTCGCCACGTAAACGGGCCCCGAAATGGCCTCGTAGCATATACTACCCTCTCGCCACACCGTGAAGGGCATCACAATCTGAGACAGTGCACTCTTGCACTTTTTGGCTGTGCTACCTGCAGAGATTTGCTCCCAAACTCGAAAAAGGAAAGCAACACTGATCCTCTTACCAAGACACCGCGAACTTGGTTTGCTTTCTGGAGCTCCTTACCATGAACCAAGCTCTGCTGCCATGTGAAGAGAGTGGGAGAGAAGGAGTCTCACTTGCAGCTTTCTCACATACACAATGGGGGAATACACACAAAGGTGGAGGTTGAAAACAGTTTTCCTCTTCTTAGTTGTGAAAGCCAAAAGAACTCTCTCTAAGTACAAAAGGAATAGGTGAACCCTATATGTGGGTCTCAAACCAAACTTAGCTAGCCTAGGTGGCATACTAACTGAGCCACTAACTAGAGTACATAAAGGTAGATGTCATCCAGCTATTATTCATGGGCGGTGTACCAATCGCATCTACAGCTAACAAGTCGGTGACATAACGATGCCTCTTTCAGCATCCTAGGATTAGTGAGCTCTGCTTTTAATTGGATGTCAAGTGTCTTGCAATCATATGCTTATGTAAATTAGATATTGCTCATACTTTGAAAGGGCCAAAATCATCACTGGGAAAGGAGGGCAAGTCATTGTGCAATATCCACCAACATTATAGGGTGTTCAAGAAGCAAAAAGATTGCAAGACCACTTCAAATATTTTGATCGATGTCATGAAGAGTGGTTGTCAGCTAAAAGGCATCTAGGATACATTGCAAGCCAATCATATGAATGACCTGTAAAATGTAGCTCAAGAGTAGCAACATTACACGAAGGGACCACGAGTTGATGAACCATTAGTTCTCACTAATTGTTCTTTGCTACGTTGATAATTAAATTGTGATCCTCATCTTCCCATCATTCTCAATTGCTCAAAAGGTAAAGTTTCCTTCCATATTGGTTTTTCTTTTAATTGAGTAGACTAGCCAATTGCATATACTATGCATACAAAGTTGTATTTCTTGATTGCAAATGCAAAATTCTCTATGTTGATTGCCAACAGCAAAGTGCAATGTACCAAATATGAATTACCAATAAGTGCAATGTATCAAATTTGAATTGCTATATGTTATATGCAAATTGCTAGGTGCTAAATGCAAATCCATATGAAACCCAAGGAAGGGCACGTTCCTTGGTTTTATAATTTTTGGAGAGGAAGTGTGCCAACTCTTCCCCACACAATGTGTTAATGCAAAGTACTACAAGCCAAATGCAAAGTGCTATGTGCCAATTCAAATTGCTATATGCAAAATTAAAATTACTTTGTGCTAAATGCAAATTAAACTGAACCCAAGGAAGGGCACGCTCCTTGGTCTTATAATTTTTAGAGAGTAAATGTGCCAACTCTCCGCCCACACAAATGTGTGGTTATGTGCTAAATGCAAAGTATTATAAGCCAAATGCAAAGTGTTTTCAAGTTGCTATGTGCAAAATTTGAATTTCTACGTGCTATATTCGAATTGCTATATGCTATGTGCTAAATGCAAATTGCTATGTGCTAAGTGCAAATTTATATGAAACCCAAGGAAGGGCAAGTTCCTTGGTCTTATAATTTTTAAAGAGGAAGTGTGCCAACTCTCTGCCTACACAATTGTGTGGTTATGTGCTAAATTTAAAATTTAAAATATATGAATTTAATATACTTTAAATTTTACTTTTAAATAAAAATAGTTTATTTAAAATTTTTAAATTTATGTTTTAACACAATACATGTTTATTGTATTTTTATTTAAAAATTATAGAGTAATTGTCTTAGTTTAAAATAAAGCTTAAATTTCATGATATTTAAAGTAGGAAATTTAAATTAACATTTTTTATTTAAGTATCGAATTTAAACAAAGCATATAATTAAAATTTAGTTTGAAGTTAGTAAAATAGTGTAAAAGTAAAACTCCATGTAGTTAGTTTGAAGTTTGAAATTTAATCTAAATTGTTTATCAAGAAATCATGGCAAAGTCTGATTCTCCAAAGGTCAATGTCAAATCTCTATCATGGTTGGTATTGTTTAGACAGAAATTCCAAGTGCTACATGGTGATCACCACAGAGAAAGTGTTAAGCTCCACATATAGTAGTGCGGAGACAGTATGAAATGTTGGCGTTGTCTTGCCAACACCTATTGTAGACAATGGTTGATGGAAGTTGTCTGCATGCGCAAAAAGGATGAAGATCTGGTATATAAGCTGCTACGGTTAGTGACGAGTACTTCCTGAAGGCTATACCAATCCAATTCAAGGATCTCCAGAATTACTTAATGCCTTGGAATCACTGAGAAAAATATGGGATAGTGCACCACGGTAGCATCTTGCTGTGAGGTTGTATCCCCAATAACATCTTTGGCTGTTAACGAAAATATCTACGACTATATGTACACCATCTATGACTATATTTACACCATCTACAACTGTAACTACACCATCTATGGTTGTACTTACAACATCTACGACTATAACTATAGGAACGTGAAGGGGTCATCTTGGGGCAAGTTTGACTTCCACAGCTATTCCAAGAAAGAGATCCAATAAAACTCCAGCTCCACGTGCAGATTGTTCGAGTGCAACTTATTTAGAAGTAGGCAAGGAGTTGCATAGTAATGAAGAGGATCCACATGAAGACGATGTGCTTATAGATTTTTCTAAAAGTGTGCCCGACTTACATCTTCCTGATGACGAGGGATATGTTTGAAGATTATCGCCATTCAACATGGCTACAGTACTTATTGATCCAGCTTCCTGGTTCGCAAATCAATGAAAGTTGGATAAGCGTTTTGCACGCAACTTGTAAGATACGAGGAAAGCTACAACACCACTAACAAGTAATATCACTCTCCATCCTATGTTGAGTGAGGTCACATTTCAAAAGCACAGAGATTTTCTCCAAGTCTTTGGAGACTTCAAAGAGAGTGACTTTGTTCGTGCAGAGGGTTTGTACCAGAATAGATATGGGAGTGATAGAGATATATGCTGGCAAAAAACAGGTTCTTGGAGACGTGCAGGTTTGAGCCCATTGATGGGCAACAATATGGTAGAGCTTGCAAGATCGCCCTAGATGAGGGATGAAAAGAAAATTTGCCACAATTTCAATGGATGGAAAAGTTTCAACGAATCATTTGTTATATATGCATATTTAATGATGACTCAAAGTACATTCTAAAATAAAAAATGTTGAGTTTGAATGTATATCAGATGAAAAAAACCTCAACACTTTTTGAGATCCTGATAAAGGCAAGGGGATTATGGATAGGGTGTGGAAAGCCACAAATACTAAAGGGCAAGAGACCTACACCTGAGTATATAGCAAAGAGAACTCGCTTCTACAGAGGCATGAAAGGTGTAGTAGGTGAGTGGCAAAGTCCCCAGGATCTAAGCACCGTAGTTGCAAGATATAGGGATCATACTTGCATTGTGTTTCATGACAAGTCAGTGTTTCAAAGCATCGTGGATGTATGCCAAGAATTTGGAGCAGAGAAGATATTGTACGAGGCACTAGGGCATACTGCAACTCAAAAGAAGGCAATAATAAAACTGGTCTCTATTGTTTGGTGGAGACCATTAAGGTTCGTCCCAGATGGAATAACAAAAGATGTATGCTAGTACTTCTTTGGAAAAAAGAGCAAGCATAGTCAATTGGATGAAGTGGTCACCCGCATGATTCAAAGTGAAGATGCTCTATTGGCATAAGCGTTTTTACTCAGTTCAAATGAGGAGCTAGCCCATAAAGCAATTGATGTGGATAAGAAGAAGGCACTTGGCCTTGGTCAACTGGTTAACAAGACATGGGCTAGAAAGTAGTTGAGTTCAAGATGCCACACCAACAAAGGATTGAAGAGCTAAAATGCCAAAAGTGATAGAGACAAAATATTCAGAGGTCAAGAAGATCTTGGAGAGCACCATGCAAAGCACAATTGTTGGTTCTACTTTCAGTTTCTTTTATGATATCATGTTATCAGATGAAGATACAAGTTTTTCATGCATCAATGGCATTGATACAGAGCGTTTCATGGGAATGGACAATGATGCGTGGGAGACGCCATGTGTATTTTTCATAGATGAGTTGCAAGACCTTAGAGCATCACGGATAGTTGACCTTGTATAGTTTATCGTAAATGGTCCTTTGGTAGACGAGAAGAAATCAACATTGGTCTTGTTCGTGACAAAATCACAAAGGGATGCTCTGTATACCAGCATGACATCAAGATTCGGATATTTGCAAAAGATTTCCATGGTATAGTCTCACTTCATCATCCAAGCATACTACCATTACAACCTTACAGCATTTCTTAATGTGTTTCTTATCAAGGGGTGGTAGTAAAACTTCTTGAGCTTCATTACATTGAGGAAAAAAAGAATAAGCTCGATGCAGCAATGGTGGATTATAAAAAGCCGTTGGATCCAGACCTAAGAGTGGAGATGGTAGAAAACTTACTGAATGATGGATGAATAAGTGGCATTGTACCGAATGGGTTTCACTGCAGAAAAGTTGCTACGCAAAGGTATAATGTAAATGTCATTGATACCACCCATCAAATCTAGTTTTTTGACACATGTTACAGTTACACTACGTTCTTCGAAGAAGAGAAAGGGGAAAAGGAAGGAAGTGACTTAGAGAGTGATGACTCTAGCTTAGGTGATGAGGAGGATGATATCTCTACATCCAATGAGGCACAACTAAAAGAATTGTGCGCGAAGATGCGAGGGGCTCCAATATCCCAATGAGTCAGGGAGGTTTCACTCATCATATGGAAAGGCTAGAGGCAAGAAGAAATCCACCACGTTGCAGGAAAAGGTAAGGCTATACCCTTGAAATTAAAACCTAGTAAGCCAGAATGAGTCACAGAAGCTGAAACAGAAGCTTGCAACGCATCTCGTATGCCCATAACGTTGATGTTCCACATATTGACACGAAATATATATACACATACGCACACATACACTCTCATAAAATACCCTGCAAACTGAAGACGACCTTCTTTCCTTACCTTCTGACTACCAAGCATTATGCAGGGAAGCATAGCATGATCTTGCTGAAGTAATGTTCTGGAGATGTGCAGAAATACACCAGAAAAAGACAGAAATAGACAACTCACATCCACCCCCTCAAAAAACCTTAATTCTCTGTTGACAATTATTTCATTGCATAGAAACAGCATACCCATCAGTGAAATTAGACATATAGCCATATGCCATAAATCTTCCTTGCAAATCGAACTACTTCATATGGCTGACTATATAATATGTGAGATCATACATAATCAAGAACACGGTCAACTCTTCCCAGAAGCTATCCTTTTCAGGCTTTGCAACCTCAACTCATCACAAAGGTTCGCTGCCGCTTACAGCATTTCTTAATGTAAATATACATCAGAACTTGACTCTAACCATCTCAGTCAGAGGCTTCAGAGTTGCATGTACCCACCTTGATCTCGGTACAGAAAGATTGCCAAAACTCCATACAAAATAGTCGTTTAGAAGACAGTTTATAAACAAGTTTTCCTGCCTGTAAACCGTAACATGGCTTTCTAGCAATCACAATCAAAATGGAACAATTAGAGCTTATCTATGCTCTGTTTTGCTTCTTCTATTGGTATTTTTATTTCCAAGAGCTTTTCAACTGGAGTTCTGCAGATAGGACACCGATTTGTTTGGAGCTGCAGGACTCTGGCACATGCACTGCACATGCACTGCACAAGGACAGAGATGCAGTTGTATCAGTACAGGAATCAATGAACAGAAGCTGCATAACATCAATGCTAAGGTCTCCAGCTCCCTACTCACAGCTATCATCAAAGCTACAGCTGGTGAAGGTGCCATAGGGACTACAACTCAATTAATGATGCCCAATGATATCATCCCCCGTGTTAGCGTTAGATGCATGAACAGGCAAAGATTCAACTCTTTTGAATAGCCTTTACAAACTGAGAGATTTCGCATAATGTCACATGAGATTATTTGCAGCTTTGCTATGAAGTACTCATTAAGGCTTAAGATCTAGGTGGAAAAAACGGTATGAAGCCAGGAGACGAACTGGAAGTACTGATTAGTGCATAACTCGTTAGAAATCTGCGTTTTTTAGAACAGCATTTAAATTTTGAGCCTTACCATGTGCCTGCAGGGCAATACGGTTGTGTCTCTTTGCTCAGATAGGCATATGACACATTCTTTGCCAAAGTCGCTACTTTCAACTCCACCCCCACCGTCAGCATTCTCAATCCCATATATCTCCTGTAGCTCGTACCTGACCCCTTCCACCCAAATGATCTGCTTGACTACTTTGACACAATAATGGCCGTCTTTCATTTCTATCCGGCAATGTGTTGTCTGAGCGCTGACCCCTTGTGGCAAAGCGGCTCCAATCACTTCAGCTTGTCTGGAGGTAGCATCTGCTGGAGGGTCCTTGGGTATTGTCTCTGTTCTCACAACCAAAGGATAAATTCCACCGTGCTTTACTTCCACAAGGTCGGCGGGTTCAAAGAGAGACAGATTGACTCCCGTACCCGGAGCCTGTCTGAACTTCTGACCTAACCCTTTCTCAAAAGAAACCCTTGATGGCTTGAAAAGATTCGGTTTCAAAGGAATCAAACTAAACTCAGGTCCTTCTTTGGCGTGAAAGAAGACGCAGATACTGAAAAAGCAGTCACAGAAACGAAAATCAGGGAGACTTGGCTCAATGGCTACATGAGAAAAGTATCCATTCATCTCAGTATAAAGTCACGTACCTCCCAGGAACAATCGCATCAAAAGTGAAGGCAACCAAATAGAAGCCCGGATTTTCCTCATCTTTTTCGAGACGAAGGGTTGTCTTCTTCACATTGACGTCGTTGAGGATGGTGCTGACCTTTTGATGCTCGGCAACACGAGAGGAAGCAGACACGGGGGGAAGAACTGGGTTCAAAGTACTAGAGGACATGCTCATGAAGTACTGTCCATTGCTTGGAACGTAACCTTGCGGATAGTACTGCATTCTAACTTGGGGGGGAACGGTACCATTGTGACCAACTGGATGGTAATAAGGGACTGGGGGCGGAGGATGAACAGCATTCTGCTGCACACGCCAATTTCTCCGGCTGCTTGATCCATTCCCCATGAAGTCAGGCGGAAATCGAATTGCTATTCCATGATCTGAAAATCTCAGCGCGCCAAAGGCAATTGTTTGCTGCGGAATTCCTTACACTAATCATCAACAGGAATTCCTTGCATTAATCACCAACAGAACGCATTCTGTTTACAACGCGTTCGCAATCAGCCTTGATCCTCTGATTCTATGACTTGGGCTAGTCTCTCTGGATAAGAAACAAACTTTAGCAATCTTTGAGCACAAGATGGGTTTGCAAAGCGGGGCAACGTCAACAATGGCGCGTCGCAATTGGCTTAGATTCCGATTTTCTTTCTCCTCGTCGCGGTTTCCTGCTCAAGAACGAAGCTAAATCCTCCTTGCCCTACGACGATTGAGTGCGACGATTGAGTGCCGTGTCTGCCTTCGATCAAACTAAAAGTAAAGCGGCACGCTTGCATACGGAGAGCAAATGGGCCGTCCCAATCATGCACGATCGAGATGGAAACCGAAACTCATTCTAAACCGCTTCGAAAGAGGAAGTACCCACACAACAAAAAGGTTGCGTGCGGAGCAGAGGAAACGCATCCGCCGCGCATCGGTATGTGAGTTGTGAATTCCCCGTCACTTTCTGGTGTCGTTCTCTGCGTCTCTCTCGCTCGCGCTCACATACCGTGTCGCGCGCGCTCTCTCTCTCTCTCTTTCTCGTTCTCTGGCGTCGTTTCCCGTCATTGCCACGCACAAGTCGTAACGCCAGCGCCCTCCTTGAATCATCGCCAGCCCCACGAGGTCGATTGTGCGGCAGCAGCCGCCTCCTGAGGCGGCATCGCATCGCCTCGCCTCTCACAGACGAAGCCCACCCAAGAGATGCGTCTTTCAACAGACACACCTCTCTCCCTGACACACACGCGTCATTGGACGGACGTTCAAGCATTTCCTTCTCCACACGTCTGCCTCCAAGTATTACGACTCATGCCTCTACACCTCCACTTTGTTAGGCCTTATTCTTGGCCACCCTTTGTCGTGCTAAGAGCCCCTTCCCGCTGCGGCGCAAATGCTTCATCGTAAAGTTTGCAACATTCTCACGAACGGCTCCGTGAATAACGGTGCGACACTTGGCAATTCACCGCCGCGGGGGAGACGGATAAAAGGGTTCTCCACCCAAGCTACGTTCAGCCAATACCTTTCGAGCTTATCTTTTGAATTGAATGCGTTTGTTGCACGTCTTCTGGTGGAGCGGATCATGGGAACACATTTCGTCAAATGTTCAAAAACGCTGGTAAACGCTGAGCGAGCACTCCAAAAAACAGCATGGGAATGGGCTCTAAGGGGCTTAGCACATGGGAAGAAATTGGATGGGAACGGGAAAAGGTGGTCCCATGCATATTTCTACCATGTGCTAACAAAAAAAGAACTAGGGATGGGTTTAGGAGGAAGAGGACACATAGCATCATTTCATGTGTTTAAGAGGTGGGGACCTTGTGGGGAGAAAGAGACACTTCATCCTTCCATGTTTTTGAATCCCTAAAAAAGGGGAACCCATTCTGGTTGCCAAGGTCTAGAGGCCATGGTCAAAGATGGGAGAAAAAGTGGCTACTCCCATTCTAAATCCATCCTAGACCACTTGGTGTAGGATGGGAGTAATGATGACAAAAATATTCCCATCCTAAACCCATGCTAGGCCCTAAGATTGTTCCCACCCTCCACTCCACCCCAGAGTTCAGCAACGCACCGCTCGGGTGGAGATTTGACAATTTCACTCTCCCAACGAGCATTTCGGGGCCAGCTACTGCAAGAAAACACCAATCCTTTGCGCAAACACCATTTCGTTGTGGCCCTTCTGATCATATGCTGGATGTCAGAGATACGTCAGAAATCCCTCAGATTTGAGCGAGAGAGATCACATGGGAACCTCTTCTCTCCTCCTCTCACGAATGCTAGAAAGTGCTCCTTGATGGGAACGTGCTCTTAGGCCCCAAGTTTTGCTACAATATGCCTGCACCAAGTTAGTTCCCCCATTTTGCCAGCCCAGTGATTTTGTCACAAACAAGCTTTGCAGGTGCTCCGTTGGAGACAAGGGAATGTGGCCTACACCTCACATTGTAGATTTTGACGAATAGTATGCAACTTCGCGAGAAATAAGAGGCTCTCGCTGCATAGTGTCACTCGACCATTTTGAACAGGAAGATTAGTTTTGACATGGGGACACAGGCCAAGCTTGGTCATTGACCGCCAAAAGGGTTGCGGGCCATGGGAAAGGCCCCAAAGAGGGCATTCCTACACCATGGAAAACCACACGCTTTTTCTACAAATGGAGAAATCAATGTTATTCAATCCTATCCATACCTTTCCCTCTTGGTCCTTCCACCATGTTAAAGCTCCATACCATGCCATCTTAGTCCTTCCACCACCCTCCAAGTTGTTGACACCCAAAGTACTTCATGCGTCGACACCTAAACTGCTACATGCAGCAAAATTTTCATTTGATTTTGGTAAGTTGCAAGATCCTATAGTAATTAGTCCTCATCTGCTCCTACTACCAATCTATTTCCCTCATACATATGATTAATAGCACACCTCGAATAATTTAGTTGATAGTGGAAATTTCCAAGCATGTATGTTTAAATCAACTATGGGTGTTGAAAATAAGGTCCAAGCATTGGTATTTCATGCAGTTTATTATTATTTTTGGGTTAAATATGCCGGATATATTAGAGGGCTGGTCAGGGCTCAAAAAAGAAAGACCAATTACAAAACTGCTCCAAAACTGGGCCCACTACGAGGGGGGACACTCACGGCCTACGCTAATAGAGCCAGAAAACACATGCGCTTTAACTAAGGAACCAACACTGAGGAGACAATGACTGACCACTGGGGATTTCTCCCCTAACATCAGACCTAAATCTCTCAGGTTCGTCTTGACCATAGCTATGATGGCGGACTCCCTATGGCCGAGCACGATCTAGACCTTGAAGGCCAAACGATTTCTCATTTCCCAGATGGAGAGGCATACCGTTGCGTGAACATATTGCCAAGAAGCCAAGAGGGTAGAGGGGAGCCTAAAGGTTTCCCCAAGCAGAACCATCCTCCATCTCCCTTTAATATAGAACTGAGACATGACCCCTGTCTTTCTTATTGTAGCTTCCACTCTAGCCCAGACCTCCCTAGTAACCGAACAAGACCAAAACAAATGCTTCAAGGCTTCCACAGCCTTACCGCAAAGTGGGCAGGCTAGGGATATAGGGATTCTTTTTACAAGTGAGCCTCTGATCGGCAGCTAGTGATTAGTGATCTTTCATAGATCATGGCGGCTTCTCAGCACGTGGAGGTCGAGAGGAGCATGGTGGTTCGTGTCGTTGTGATACACCTATAACTTGTCTGCGTGCATCTTCCTTCACTCTCTTTGTCAAGCTAGGCTTCGTACGTGTTTGTGTCGAGCTCTTTGAGAGCTTCTATGATCACATGTGCTTTGTAGGGTTCTTAGTAGAGTCTTGAAAGTCTTTTACAAGTCGTTGTACTGCCAACAAACTCAGTAGAGGTGAGGCAAAGTCCTGCGTCTTTAGTCGATTTCAATAAAGAGAGTGTGATTGATTCATTGTATTGCAATTTGTCATCTCTTCAATATTTAAATACTTTGCAAGCATCTCGTGTTCCGATTCTATCTTAGCTCTAATAGCTAACATATGGTATCAGAGCAGCATCAAGTGTGCAACGAGGTTGAATTCCAAGTACTGGAGAAATTGAGCGAGTGAGGTGGCATGAGAATTGAGGGTGACATTTCCATGTCCAATAGAGTATTATGCAGTTCTTTTGTGCGTCCTCCTATTGTAGTGTTGTTGTCTCTATGCCAACACGGACTTAGGGAGTACAGAATGTGTGTGTAGAGTAGCCGCAAAGCTTCGCTTATACTTGCATAAGGCTAGGAATAATAAAGTTCTACTTGCAACTTCTACTTGCAACTCCTACATGCAAGTCCTACTTGTGATTCCTACATGCAACTTCTACTTGCAACTTCTACTTGCAAGTCCTACATGCGATTCCTACATGCATGTTCTACATGCGAGTTCTACATGCAACTCCTATATTACAACATGTGAGTTCTACATGCAACTCCTACATGCAACATCCAACTCCTACATGCAACTTGCAACACCTACATGCAACTTCTATATCCAAGTTCTACATGTAGAGAGAGAATGTCTTACAATTCCTACATGCAGAGAGAGGCTCTCCAACTTGTATAAATACCCCATAATGGAATGAAGCCCGCACTCTTTGGGGTGTTGTGTTGAATTCTACTTTGGTATTCTAAGCAATTGTCACAAGTGTCCATGCTTTCTTGCACTCCACATCCAAAAGCTTGTCCTAACCTTGCAACTCCTCCTCCCCTCTCCTCTAACCTTGCAACCCATCCTCTCCCTCTCCTCCTCCCCCCCCCCTTCCTCCTCCTCCTCCTCCTCCTCCTCCTCCCGCTTCTCTCTCTCCTTTCCCCCCATGCTCTTACATCTTCTTCTTCTCCCACTCCTATGCTCCCCCTAAACCCTTAGTTCCTCAACCCTTAACCTCCACGAACTACGAGGGAGACGAGTTCTCCACCATGTACTCTACCTAAACCTTGGATCCTCCTTCTAATCCTTGAACCTCTTCTAAACTCTGGAACCTCTCTCTGAACCTTGGAACCTCCTTCTAAACCCTATACCTCCCTCTAACCCTTAAACTCCTCCTAAACCCTTAAACCCCAATGAAGGCGAAAGCCTTCATTACCCCAACCATGATGATGCACGTTCCTTTCACACATGCATGCACTATATTTGCTTACCACACTTAAGCCTACGTCTCTCACCAGAATACAACTCGAGGTCCTAAGCTACACTTACACTACAAACGACAACACCGATATATCTGTAGGTGACAAAAAGCCTCAGAACCCTGCATACTGAGAATACCCTGCTCTTCTTGCAAAAGCCATGGGAAAGAGCGAACATTTGGCGCCACTGTCGAGGAGACTAGCATCTAAGGAGAGTAAAATTTTTTTCAACTCTAGCCAAACATGTCAACCCCAAGCATCAACCTTGGGTTACTACCTTAGAAAATTTTCTTTATTTCTTAAAAATAAGCCACTTGATAAACAAATCAGGCTGGGTAGTGGACACGAATGCATAGAGCTTGCAATTTTGATCATTTCACCTTTTTATAGAAGAGGAATCTGAGCTAACCATGAAAAGTTATGACTCAAGAAGAGTTTAGGGTTTAATCCTAAAACCTACACCCATTCCTATAAAAATCCACTCCACCCCCTCATTCTTCTTCTTTCACATCTTGCGCGATAACCTAGCCATCCACCCTGGCCATCAACAATCCCGTTACGTCGAGAAAGACTTGGAGAGCATTAAAGTGACCATCTCTTCCTCCCTTTGGATTTCCATCAAAGTATTCCATCCATCAACAATCCCGTTACATCGAGAAAGACTTGGAGAGCATTAAAGTGACCATCTCTTCCTCCCTTTGGATGTCCATTAAAGTATTCCGTCCGTCAACTTTTCCCCTCCCCCCCCTCCCCCTCCCCCCCCCCACCCCCTCCACCACCCCCCACCCCCACCTCCCCCACCCCCTTCCCTCCCCTCTCGACCACTCCCCCATCCCCCCTCTCCACCACTCCCCCACCCCCCCTCCCCACCCTCTCCACGACTCCCCCCACCCTCTCCACCACTCCCCCACACACCCCTACCCTCTCCACCCCCACCCAACCTCCCACCCCCCCCCCCCCCGCTCTCTCTCTCTCTCTCTCTCTCTCTCTCTCTCTCTCTCTCTCTCTCTCTCTCTCTCTGTCTTTCTCTTTCCCCCCCTCCACCTCTCTCTCTCTCTTCCCCCCCCTCTGTCTCTGTCTTTGTCTCTCTCTCTCCCCCCCCCTTGCCGGCCGCACTCTCTCCATAAACCTACCTAACTCCTAACTAAAGGGCTTTAGCCCTTACATTAAACAAGGGCTTATAAGCCCTTGCAAGGTGGCAAGGCAGCCACAGCGCCCACCTACGCCGCCCACCTACGCAGCAATGCAACTGCAATGCCCACCCTACCTGTGGCACCTCCAACCCGCCCTTTCGCACCTGTGGCACCTCCTCCCTGCCCTGCAGCGCCTCAAGGCGCCCTCCTCCCTTGTCCTTAGTGCCCCTTGGGCAAACTTAAACTTCCCAAATATAATGGTAAGGGAGATCCAGCCCGATTCCTCCAGTATTTTGATGCTGCATGGCGAGAAGGTGGAGATCAATCCAATGAAACCAAGGTGGCCTGGTTGAAACCAGGCCTTAACCGATGAAGCGTCGGAATGGTACCTAGACCTCCTAGTGGAAGAGAGAGCCACATGGGACCTGCTTCAAACAAAATTCAAGAGGCGCTTTCAAACGGAGAGACTACAAGATGATCCTACCCTCCAAGCTAGAACAAGGCCGTCGAGAAGATGTATGCACGTACCTGGGCAAGATGAAACGATTAATTGCCAAATGCGACCCATGCCCCGATGCAAAGTACCTCATGGCCTGGCTCATTGCAGGCCTAAGGAAGAAAATCCGAAAAGACATAAAAAAGATCAGCAGTTACGAAACATTCAGTGCTGCTCATGCGGCAAGCATTGACATCGAGGATGGCATGACCGACTCTGACACCAGCAGTGATGATGGAAGATCCAGTGCACGAGATAAGCACTCTAAAAAGGGCAAATCCAACTCCACTGGCAAAACGTCTAATGAAGATCGCCTAGATGCCATGACCATGAAGCTAAAAGAAGAAATGATGCATGCCATGGAACAAAAGCTTCACTTGTCTTAGCCGCCACCTTAGACTTATCCACGGTGAGAAAATGTATGGTGCCCACACTGCATGGCCAATCATACAGCAAATGAATGCCCAGTCCTAAGAACCAGGATCACTGCACAAGTGAATCCACTGCCAAGGTTGTGGTGCTATATTTGCGTAGTTGGTGGCCATGATGAAAATAGTTGCATCTTCAACATGTGTAACAACCCGCCTCAACCTCAACAATACCAACCGGCACCCATGCCAATGTATAGTGTGTAAGAAAATAATACGACATCTGTGCTCAATAGATAAAAGGATCTCGTACGCAAGAGAGAAAACAAGATAGTATGGAGAATCAAAAATTTGATTATTGTAGAACTGATACAATAGATGGCGCTGCCTCCCAATCGTGCGCTCCTGTGAAAGAAGCTTTGATGGCGTGCTGGAAACAGTAGAAAATGGAGGCTGGATGCTAAGGAATCAGGGTTGTTGTAGCCATGATGAAATGGGCTTCACGGGCTTGCTCTTATATAGCCACCAGTTGTAGTCAGTTAGGCTCAATTGGGTGACCGACCCAGTCTGCCCAAAACGGTCAACTGGGGATCGGTCCCGAAATAGGCCATCGACCATACGATAGAACCGGTGTGCAAAACAGAGCAACTGACCTACGAGCGCCGTTCCAGAGCCATCCGGGATCATCTGAGGCTCCAAACGGGCCCCGCAACCCGAGAGTGGGCTGCCCCGGGAAATGCTCCGTCTACCCTCAGTGCGGTTAGTCAAGGGATGCCTTCCCGCACTTGCATGTAGCCTAGTTGGCGGTGTGCCAACTCTATCTGAAGCCGTCTAGCCATCAGGCCACACATGGCCCCCATCTGGTGTCCAAACCAGGACCTATCGGATAACCGAGCTACTCAAATGCCTTCTCCTCATATGGGGGGCTTACAAGTAGAGTTAGCTGGTTCCCGCGTAGTTACACGAGAGTGGAGCATTGATATCTAACACAGGCAACCGGAACTTGTACAAACACCCCCATCTCCAAGACTGAATCCTATTCCCATTCGGACACAAGTCCCGCAATCACTTAAGAATCTGAATCCACGACCATATCCAAGAGCGCCAAATCTAGCACCTCAGACAGTTCCAATACAACAACCGCAAGCCAAGGAAGTAGACTCACCATTCGAGTATGAAGCCAAGTACCCAGTGTACTATGTAGAAGGCACAGAAGGTCTAATACCAATCTATGCAAGTCAAGTTCGAGCGCCAATCAAGTGCTATAGTTGTGGAGAAAATCATCGGATCACAGAGTGCCCTCATGGTGGTAGCCCCACTACTTTCCAACCACTCTACAGAGATGCCTATATGGATTGTCCCATGAAATATAAGGTCCCACAACAAACAGAGGTTAAGCCTAACGTCCCAATCGGCATTATTGGGGTGGACCATCAAAGTCTAGGGCTAGCAAGCATAATATCACAACCTGTGAATGCAATTACACGCCTACAGAAAGAGGCCACCAAGGACCCTACCATTCCAATCCAACCAAGACGACTTCTTAAAAAGACAGCACAAGTGCCCTTACCTCCACCAAGCAATGAGTAGCCAAGCTCATCCACATCAACTCCTGAGCCTCAAATAAAAGAAGCTCCATACCCAAATGCAGAAGTGGAAAAGGCTCGTTTTCATTCACTTCAACAATGAGTACAAAACGAACAAGCTCAATTTGAGGCTGAGAAGCAAGCTCAAGATCCAATCCATGACTTGGCCCCACAGAGTATTGATACTTATGTTCCAACAACAGACTCTGCAACATAATGTACAGCCAGATCAACATGAAGGAGCCACACTCTCTAGCATCATAAGTTGCCTTGTGTCAATTCCCATTGGAATCCTACTGCGGAATTGCCCCAATCTCTGGGAGAGTTTCAAAGGCTGGATTGAACTGGCAAATCCCCCTCCACCTATGGAATACATTGAAGATATCCCTGTGTGGACGGGTGAGCAAGGTGACATATGCAACATTACTGTGCCTTTGATCCACAAGCCATATAATGAAGTCCAACCCATAGTGGATGGTGGAGCAGGTGTAAATGTCCTATCAAAGGAGCTCTACGATGAATGGGGTCTCCCACCAATGAAAAAGCTGAATTTCAACATACGCCTTGCCAATGATTCACGGGCAAAACCCTTGGGAATAGTGAATGGCGTGTCAACAAAAGTCGCAGGAATCCGCTTTTCCCTTCAATTCACAATCTTGGATCTTCCCAAAAAATCCTATCAAATCTTACTAGGACATCCTTGGTTGCGAGAAGCATCTCCATGATTGGGGAACTGATAGACTGACCATCCAAAATCGCGACACTGCAGTCAGGGTGAATGTGGGGACATGAGCAATAAAACCAATTATGCCTAGAGCATTGGATGACACATCTTCAACGATGATCTCAAGCAAATCAGCTCCCCTACAACAGCATGCCATAGCGGGCGATTCAAAAGCAATATCAATAACAGGATACAAACATTGGCAACCATCAACAACTGCCATTCATGTGACCCCATCTTCTCGCAGATAGATGCTAAGGCGAAACAGGTAGATCCTCAACTCACATATGAAGAACCGATCGATCTAGAGGTGCCATTCTTTATGGCTGTGACCTCGAGTGGGATAATTAACTTGAAGAAGGTACCCATACCAATGATAACTCAGAGCTTTCTTGGGACCTTGAAATTGAGGCTGAGAATGCTGAAATTGAAGATCAAGTCTTTGATAATGAGAGAGCCATTTTGCATGCCCTAAGTCGAGCTCCCAAAAGTTGAACCTCCAAAGTTGAATAACAGCAAAAGATCCCACAAGAAAGCAACAGGAGGAAATCGCAGAAAAGCCAAGGCCAAACACTTCAATGAATTCAAACGAGTCCAAAGAATTGTATCTTGCAAAGCCAGCTCCCTCAAAATCTAAACCACCTCCTCTTGAATGGTCCCCTGAGGGACTGAAAGGAGTATGCGCAGCAAATGAACCCTTACTTGGGAACACCTTACCAGTGGAAAAGTTACCTCACAGTTCCCAATGTAAGAAGTTTTGGAAGTATAAGCCACGTGCTGATGAAGCTCGATCAAGAGACTTCAGAAAAAGAAAGTCACCAAGAGCCTAACAAATTGGTTAATGATACTATGCCACCTAGTACCCATAGCACATGTCAGGCTAGTTCAACACCATCAGAGGCTGATCTTCGAGAAGTGCCAGAATATTTCAAGAATTACACAAGTGGCAGTGTCCCCATAGCAATGCCAAGACCACTAAGAGAATTTGAAGTTCAAGAAACCGATAGCATTGGAGAAACTCTAATCTATGAGGGACCAGTAGAAACTCGAACAATAAACCTGACCCTTGAAGGGGAGGGAGAAAAACTAGTTTTCATTGGGAAACAGCTTCGACAGGAAGATGAAACCAAACTGAAAGCACTCCTAATGGAATACCATGACTACCTAGCATGGTCATACAAAGAGATGAAAGGAATTTCACCAGACGTGGCAGTACACACGATACCTTTAAGAGAAGGTGCCCACCCTAAGGTATGTGGACCTTATCGAACAAACCCTAAGTATGGTACCATGGTTTATGACGAGCTGGAAGAACTCCTAGATGCCGGATTCATCTATGAGATAGAGCACACTGATTGGGTTTCACCCATCGTCATTGTGCCTAAATACGATAAGAAGCGCAGAATATGTGTAAACTTAAAGAATGTGAATGCTACCACAATTAGAGATCAGTATCCCCTACCCTTAACAGAAACAGTGTTGGAAAAGGTGGCAGGTTCTGAAATATATAGCTTCTTGGATGGCTTCAGTGGCTATAAGCAAGTGCAAATTGCTGCTAAAGACCAATCAAAAACAGCATTTGCTACAGAATGGGGTATTTTTGCATATAGAGTCATGCCATTAGGCCTTTGTAATGCCATGACCACATTCCAGTGAGTCATGTTCACAGCTTTCAAGTCATTTCTGAATAAGTTTTTATAGGTGTTCTTGAATGATTTGTGCATCCATTCGATCAAAAAAGACCACTTCAAATGTCTTGAAGCAATACTTATCAAATGCAGGGATTATGGCATCTCCCTAAATCCAACAAAATGTCAGTTCATGGTCACCCACGGAGTTGTTTTGGGACACATCATTTCTCAACATGGGATTGCAACTGACATGGACAAAGTCAAAATCATCATGGAATTGCCTCCTCCTACAAATTCCAAAGGCGTGCAAGTCTTTATAGGACATGCCAGCTATTATAGAAGATTTATCTTGCGATATGCCATGATAGCCAGACCACTTTACAAATTATTAGTGGAATTATTATGGACAGAAGAGTGTGACCAAGCCTTTGAGCTTTTAAAGTGGCACCTAATCACAACACCCATTCTTATATCTCCCAATTGGGATATTGATTTTCATGTTCATACTGATGGATCCAAGTGTGCAATTGGGAGTGTGCTTCATCAACCTAGGACTCAGAAGTGATGCCTGAGTTCTAGCTACCCTATGAAATCCCAGCCACAAAAAAAAAAAAGAAGAAGAAGCATATAGTTAGTCCCTACCTAGCTACTAAGTCACGTGCACTCACACACTTTCGCTTAGACACAGTCGATTGCATGAATAATTGTGCCACACACTTTCATTCCACACTCTCAAAGCATGTATAAAAATTAGTTCTCTTACAAATGCACACAAATGTCATACCTGCATGCCAGCTTAGAATCTAATGATCAATGGTACACCATATGCACATGGATGCAGGTTCTGGATGCAAGTTCAGCAACAATGCCGCCACTTAAGAGGATGCATAGAAAGAGCCCACCGCCTCAACCATGAGACCCCCTCCAGAGTTTGAAGCCATCTACCTCCTCTCAACCACGGTGACCACATGCATTTGTGGTTCAGAGCGATAGCTCCGAGGAGAATTCTGTGCAGGACATGGAAACCCATGAAGAACAAATGCCACCCCAATCACCACCGGCCTACACAACCATTGACGGGGCCCAGTCATTGGAACTTGTGTGGCCACCTACATCAACTTATGCTCTTTCCAATGTAATAACAACTTTCTTAGAGCAAAGGGGTCTGGATGAGAGCCTACAATCCTTGTAGGATAGTCTTATAATGACCACGTACATCAAGGACTTTTCTATTCTTACCACTCCAGCAATGCACAGGATGGCAAGTACGACATCATCACTATACATCAAAGCCCACTCAATATTATTCTCAACATTCAAAGGGCCTTCTCACTCCCAACACAAGGTGCCAAAGACTCCATAAGGCCTGCTGATGCTAAATTTCTCGAAGTACAACCTCTCCTCACCAAGGGAACAATGTGCCATAGGGACGGCATATTGCTTCGCACCATCATTAACCCTCGCCTCAAGGAAGCAGCACAATTCCTATCTACAATCCTAGGGGTTAAGTGTGGCAAGAATCAATCCCTTCCACTCCCCACATTTGTTTTGCTGAGTAGGAAACTAAAGCAAGACTGGATCCAGCACTTAGTCATTTTCTTCACAAAAAAACTAGATGGTTCATCAGGCCAAAAATGTAAAATTCCACACTCATTGGTTGTAATCATCAATAAAGAGCTACAAGAATGAGAAATGATTCTGCCCCACAATTAGGAAAACCTAATATGGAGTTGGACATTCCCTTCTCACCACTATGGGAGCCGTCACCAACTTCTCTTACTATCACATTGGCAAATGCAAATACCTTAGAAGAAATGCCTATTCTGGAGGTCGGAATTGAGGAATTGCCCCACAAGATGCTACAACTCGGTGCACAACTACAACCAATATATCTCCAACAATAGCAGCAGCCAGAGCCTAAGGCAGGATCGACACCAAATCTTGAGGCAAGATCGGCACCAGAGCCTGAGGCAAGATTGGCACCAAAGTGTGAGGCTACATCGGCATCAGCACCGCCCAGCGATGCCATGCCAGCCCATGAGCCACAAGGGGAGCTAGTGCTAGATCAATAGTATGACTACTGTACCCAAGTGAGTGAAATACCATTGGAACAACCCCCCACAAGTACTACAGAATCATCAAGATGGCTACATGGGCACCAATTGTATCAACAGTATTGCCAGTCCTCATCACCGTCTGTCATTCTCCATCATCAAGCTAGCCAAATGATCCAAATGTCCAAACTATTCACTAGCTTGGCCAAGGAGGAATATGCAAGAGAATTGGATAGACAGCAGACTGCAATAGAAATCAAAGACCAATTCCAAGCAATCACCATAGAGGTCAAGGCATTTCGGGTGCAAATAGATGAGAAGGAGGTTGAAGAAGTGTGCATGAACCAAGCTCTCCAAGCTCAAGAGAAGGCAGTGAGAGATGTGACCTCCAACCTCTACCAAAGCCAAATACACTTGATAGCAGCAATACAAGATACGGTAATCCTACAAACCTACTATAACTCCTTGACCTCCACACATGCTCAGTAGACAGAGGCACTGGCACAAGCTCAAATCACTCTAATTCACAAAGGCAAAGAGCTCCAGGATTGCCAAGACAAACTTGAAGACATGCAACAATCTTTGGCAATACGCATGTTCAGCATTGAAGAGCTTACAAGGGAATGCAGAATCTTAAAGGACAAAATTGTTACCTCTTAATAGGCCAGCACTTCACAAGCACAAGTCTTGGACCAATGGTCCAATACCACTGAAGAAATTCCTCAACATGCAAAGGTCACCTTACAAATGAGAAAGCTTAAGGAGGCATATACATCCATCTACCATAAATATAAATAAAAAATGGATGAGATACAATCCCAAAAGATAATCATCTCCAAGCTTGAACTCCAATTGCTAGTGCACAGCAATGAGGCAATGGAAGACACAATCAATGAGGTCCCACCACAATGCACAATGGTGGTGAACCAAGAGCTTGTGACCACTCTACAAGTGGAACATCACCTCAACTCATGAGTGCTTATCCAGTGGAAGCAACTCCAAATTAGGATCATATCTGCTCATCCAACAATCAAATGGGAACCATCCATAGGGACCAAAACTCTATGCATAATCTTCCAAGACTTGTCCGAAGATGAAAAAAAGATCTTATGCATGTCTACACATGCCGTGTTTATAGCACTCAAGACGGATGCTTTCATCGCATATGTATGCCTTATGAGTAGTCCTCCCCTCAAGGTTTGTTTCCATTTCTACAAAGGCCATCACTATTATTTTCAAGGCATGACATAACCGACATCCCACCCTTGCAGCTGATGATCCCATCACAAAAACATAAAGAAGTGTCGGAAGATGACAGGGCCTATCTCACATCCAACTTCCCATATCTAACCACTCTCTCTGCCAACCTCACTTCCCCTTGCTGTTACCATCCTCTTAACCTTCCCTGAGCTCCATCCTAACATCTATTCCCTTGATCATCTCTTTGCTCATGCCTCACCATTTTCAACTAACCCAACAATCACAAAGTTACGAGCCCCTCACACCTAGCTTCTTCCCTTCCCTTGCTAATCCTACCCTCTCGAGGACTACCAAGCTGCTCAAACCATTTGCCCAGTTCTTCCCCTGCTCCCCCTTTCACAACTAATACTCTCCCATATTTCTCCCCCATGTCCCTAGATTCTCTCCCTATTGCCCCGTCATCACCTTAGACACTACTTGTGCCACCATCAGCTGAAAATGACACAGTATTTGATTTTGAATATTAGGATTTGGATAATCCAATTCGTACTCCCATGCCAAATTCCAATGATGGGTATGATTTTGAAGAGATACCACTTCCCAGTAACCCCATCAAGGAATTTCGGAGCAAATATCCTGATATGAAAACTTGAGGTGGATGGCAACTTCCCTACCAACCTTCATCAGCGTCAAATTAGTGAAGATTGGATAAGCAAGTTGGATCCCTAACCTGAATGGCTCCATCCCAAGCTCTTTGATGTAATCTTCTCGAAAGACTACCTATGTGCACCTTCATGTCTCAGAATTGATCCCAAGTTCTATGCAGTTCCACGTCGTCACAAATGGGAAGCCAACATACACACTTTGGGTGAAGATCGCACCATTAATTGGCCACTGATTGAACCATACTCTGGTGTAGAATGGATTATCCAAGGCACAATGACCCAAGCACTTCAGTAGCATGAGAAAATAATGCACGGCAGCATTGACCACTTCCTTTGCCAAAGTGCTATCTTCTGCAAAACATTGGAATACATTCTGGAGGTCCCATGTCAACTCGATCACCATTTGTTGCCTCCACTCAATTTCAATCCCAATGAACGGATTGATGCTCAGATTACAAGCCGACTCTATCAAAGAGTCATCTTCTTAGAAGCACGCCACGTATCTCTGTTCGAACAAATGGTGCATACAGGCTACCTGGAAACTGAGCAAAAATTGTATGGTGCCAAGGCTTTACAGCAAGACCGACTGGCACGAGACAAGTTCCACATCCATTGGATTACATGCATGGCCATACCAATTCCATGATCACAATAAGCGATAACCCGAGGACAGGTAATAAAATGGATCCAGGAGTATGTTGTCTCTGTGCCAACATGGACTTGGGGAGTATAGAATGTGTTTGTTGAGTAGCGGTAAAGCTCCACTTGTACTTGCATAAGGCTAGGAATAAACTCTCTTAGGAATCCTCAACATGCAAGTTCTACTTGCAACTTCTACTTGCAACTCCTACATGCAAGTCCTACATGGGTTTCCTACGTGCAACTTCTACTAGCAACTTCTACTTGCAACTCCTACATGCAAGTCCTACATGTGATTCCTACATGCATGTTCTACATGTGAGTTCTACATGAAACTCCTACATGCAACATGCAACTTCTATATCCAAGTTCTACATGTAGAGAGAGAATGTCTTACAATTCCTACATGCAGAGACAGAAGCTCTCCAACTTGTATAAATACCCCATAATGGAATGAAGCCCACACTCTTTGGGGCATTGTGTTGAGTTCTACTTTGGTATTCCAAGAAATTGTCACAAGTGCCCATGCTTCCTTGCACTCCACGTCCAAAAGCATGTCCTAACCTTGCAACTCCTCCTCCTCCTCCCTCTTCTCTCTCTCCTTTCCCCCCATGCTCTTACATCTTCTTCCTCTCCCACTCCTATGCTCCCCCTAGACCCTTAGTTCATCAACCCCTAACCTCCATGAACTACGAGGGAGACACAGTCTCCACCATGTACTCTACCTTGAACCCTAGATCCTCCTTCTAACCCTTGAACCTCTTCTAAACTCTGGAACCTCTCTTTGAACCTTGGAACCTCCTTCTAAACCCTATACCTCCCTCTAACCCTTAAACTCCTCCTAAACCCTTCAACCCCCAATGAAGGCGAAAGCCTTCATTACCCCAACCATGATGATGCATGTTCCTTTCACACATGCATGCACAATTTTTGCTTACCACACTTAAGCCTACGTCTCTCACCAGAATACGACTCGAGGTCCTAAGCTACACTTACACTACAAATGACAACACCGATATATCTATAGGTGACAAAAAGCCTCAAAACCCTGCATAGTGAGAATACCCTGCTCTTCCTACGGAAGCCATGGGAAAGAGACAACAAGTGCCTAGAGAATTGAGAAGACTACAAAGCAACATGGGTTCAAAGAGGAGACGTTCATCACTAGTTCTATCAGCAGAGGCTTGCTTCCTTGAGATATTAAATCAATGATTATGGAGAATTAAAAGATTGGTGAGGATTTTTGGGCTACCGGATGTGCTGAGCTCCCCATCCTGCTGCTCCCTACTGCCCTCCGTCCTGCACCCCTCTCCCCTCCCTCCCAGCCCTTCCCTTCCCCTCCCTCCTCCTCTCCCTGCCAGCCCCTTCTCTCGGGCTGCTACCCCTCTCTCGCTCCCTTCCCTCCCTCTCCCATTGCTGCCCCCCCTGCTGCCTCTCCTTCTTCCCTCCCTCCCTCTCCTGCTGCCTGCCTCTCCTTCCCTTCCCCCACTACCTCTCCCTCCCTACCCCGCTACCTCTCCCTCTTACCCCCGCTACTTTCCTCGCCTCTCCCTATCCCCCGCTGCCCCTCCCTCCTTACCCCCTGCTCCCCCTACTCGGCCCTCCCTCCCTACCCTGGTGCCCTCTCCCCTCCTCTCCCTACCCTACCTTCTGCCCCTCCCTCCCTCCCTTTGCCCCTTTCTCAACCTCTGCCTCACCACCTCTATCCTTCCCTCCCCCTCCCCTCCTTTCCTTCCCCTCTCTTCCTTCCCTACCGTGCCCCCCCACCCCCCCCCTCTTCAACCCCTCTAGGAACAAGAGAGATTTTCTCTCTTTGGTAGCAGGTTGTCGAGAATGGACAAAGCATCTGTGTGTTCATGTCGGCCATTCCACCTTGATTGACGAATGGGTTCCCATTCAGCCAATCCTCAACCCCTTCCACCGACCACAAAGACAGTTACCTTTTCCAAAGATGAGCTTCAGCAGCTCAAGATAGATTCCAAGCATGAGTATGCCACCTCACTCTTTGCTCGCATCCATGGTTCCCACCCCTCCAAGAGGATCTTTTTGACACCCTTCACTTTGGGTTTCGATCTAGTGGAGGAAGATAGTAGGGTTACCTCACTTTTCATCAGATTCCCCGGCCTTCCTCAGGTCTCCATCGACTCTTACCGTCCATAGGAGCCACTTTTAGGTTGGTCACAGAGATCCCCCCCTCCCTGGCATTCCCCTTCAATGGCAGAGGCTATCAGATCGGATGGGGTGCCACGAGTCAGGGTCACCATCTTTGACCTTGATATTACAGATGATCACATTATGCTTCAGGACCAGATGGTTCCTTTTTTTGGCAGAGAGTCGAGTTGCTAGGAGACAGGATCAGTGTAGGATTTGCAAGACCTTGGGCACTTCGCCAGGGATTGCCCAAGGAAGAAGAAAAGGCCCAAATGATTTATTCCACCTTCTCGTCCACTGCTTCTACATGCACTACCAAAGCCCCCCCTTCTCGCCCAGGACCTTCGGGACTAGCCCCTAGACATGGACCCTCTTCTTCAGCATGCACTATACAATCAGTACCCCATTGGATGCCTCTGAGGGTTGCTGACACTCTACCACCTCTACGAGGCACCTCGAACCATTCTCAGTTATAGGTAGGTGATATACTTGTAGGCATAGATGTGGTTGCCCCAGTCCCCCCACTTGCTCATCAGGAGGGGCAACCCATTTCTTCAGGTCCTATCACTGATGTTCCTAATCAGTCCCCTCCCTCTGTTAGTCACACTTCACCTCTTGATAGAGGTAAGGGGGTTTCTTCTCCTTCTCCCTCGGGTGTAGGGATTCTTCGCACTCCTATGCCAGTTCCCTCCCATAGGAACTCTTTTGTAGTATTGGCAGATTTGGCATAGTTTGAGATAGAGGAGGAGTTTGTACCCTCTACCCTGGGGGAGCCAGTTATTGGGATTCTATTGGATAGGGTTTCCCCCTTTGTTGAAGTGGGTTTTCTTTCACCAGCTGATTTCCCTCCGCTTGATAGGTCGGGTAGGGCCTTTCACCTGGCCTCCTCCTCCCGTCAATGAGGATCGTTAGTTCGAATGTTCAGGGCCTTGGTGGTATACCTCATCGCTGCCGTAGGCAACTGATTTGTAACCAACTCCATCCAGGTGTTTTAGGTGGCCCCATTGATATCCTTATGCTCCAAGAGCATAAGCTGGATGGTAGAGATTGTGCCAAGTCAAGTAAGCTTCTTTTTTGCCATACTTTTTGGTCACCTGCCTTGGGCACCAAGGGAGGCATTTGCATCTCTATCTCTTCTTCGATGCTCCCCTCATTGGATAGGGTGTCATAGTCCCCTCTAGAGCACAGTGGGTTATTTTGATAATTGGTGGCATAAGGTTGGCTTTCTTAACCTTTATGCACCTAACTTGAGAGGGGATCATGTCCTCCTTTGGAAGGAGTTGCTCTCTTGGTCACATATTGCATATTGAGAGAGCAGCATGGGATGCCTTCCTTTTTCAGTTCAGTGGCAGAGATGTTTGGTATGATGATGCTTTTCACACTCAGCCACAATCTCTTCTATTTTCTTGGTCGAATGAGAGAGTAAGGATGCCTATCCATGCATAGATTGATAAATTTTATGTGGATAATTGGGCATCGGCGGACAGAGGTGGGATAGTATGCATCAGCACTGGGGTGTCCACTTCATATCATTTTTTGGTTGTTTTGGTGGTTTCAGAGCCTCAGTGAGAGGCCGCTCTGCCAGTATCAGGATTCCAAATGCCTTCTATGCAGAGGAGGGCCTCACGGCAGTGCTACAAATTTGGGTTTCTCACCTACAAGGTGGGCAGTCATCCTCGTTAGATGTGGCTACAGCCCTCACTGACATTAGCAGCTTTTATCATTCTATTGCTAGTATCAGGAGAGATGAGATTCACAGGCGAGCAATTGTCATTTGACAACAGCTGGCATCTCTTTAGAGAGAAGAGCAAAAACGGGCTACAAATGCTTGGATTCAGGAGCACCTTGCTGTAGCAAGGGCTCATCAGCAGACACTTTTAGATCAGAGAGCAGAGTATGCCTTTCACACTAGAGAGTCTTTTTGGACACAGATCAGAGGTAGAGTCAACAAGCAGTTCATCTGTACTCTCGGCCCTAGACATAGTAGAGAGTGTGTTTTGCAACTTGTTGACTCAAATACGATACTTTAGACACCTCTAGATGCCGTCATGCAAATTGCTTCAGATTACTATGCCTCCCTTCTGACTGCAGATCCTAATTCACAGGCCAGAGATGATGCTAGACAGATTATTTGGCAGCATATTCCTATGTTGGTGGATAGATGTATGAGATCCTCACTTGATGCATGCTTCACCAACATAGAGTTTAGGACCGCTCTTACTGCCCTTCATAAGGGTAGTTGTCCAGGGTCAGATGGACTTACACCTTCTTTTTTTTATTATTTTTTGGGATCAGATTGGGGATTACATCACCTCAGCCCTGTAGGGCGTTTGGGACTCGGGTGAGATGCTGGACTCACTCTCGAAGGGTCTCATTCATTTTATCCCAAAAGGAGGTTGCAAAAATTTAGTGTCTCATTGGAGACTAGTCACCTTACTGGGCACCTTGTATAAGATCTTGGCAAAAGCCATCAGCCTACGATTGCAGCACATCCTTCCAAATCTTATACATGACACACAGATAGGATTTGTCCATGGTAGAAGCATTTTTTATAACATATTCTCATTTTGGGAGGCTTTTGAGTGGGCTATGCATGCAGGCTATGCATAGACTGGCAATTCTACTCCTTGATTTTGAAAAAGCATATGACAGGGTAGATTGGGGTTTTCTAGAGGGAACCCTTCTTCGCTTTGGATTTTTAGATTTGTGGATTAGAGGGGTTTCTACTCTTTATAGGTCAACCCATAGCCAGGTACTCATTGGTGGAGTCAGGGGAGACAGGTTTCAGATATCTAGATCAGTCTGACACGGATGCCCTCTAGCCCCCTTTCTATTCTTATTTGTGGCTGAAGCTATGAGCCTCTATATTAGAGCTCAAGCTAATATTTTTGGGTTGAGACTTCCATTGAGACATGAAAAGGAGTTGCTAGACAGTGAGTTGGCAGATGACACGGCCATTTTTTTGGATGCCACTCCACAGACACTCACTTCTTTCAGGGTAAATTTTTGCATTGCAGCAGGGGCTCACATTAACTAGAACAAATCCAATGGTTTCTGGATTAGTGATGAGGAAACTCCAGATTGGGGTGCTGATATTGGCTTTACTTGGATTCAAAGGGGTGTCTCTGTCAGGTATCTTGGATGCCAGGTTGGGATGGGCATTTCTCCAGCATAGTAGTGCACTCCTTTTTTGGAGAGCATCAGGAGGAAACTCCTATTTTGGAGTTCGGCCAGACTTGACCTGGCATCTAGAGTGGTGGTTGTAAATTAGGTACTCTTGGCTACAGCCTGGTTTGTTTGCTCTTGTTGGTGCCGATCTACAAGCAGTATCACTCAGCTCAAGAGACCTATTAGGAATCTTTTATGGAGTGGATTAGATGGCACTTCAGATGTGATAGCCAGGGTGGCTTGGGAGACTCTTATTCTACCCACTGAGGAAGGGGGCCTCAATATTTGATCTAGACTTGCAGTGTAGAGCCTTGCTCTGCAAGATGGTGGTCAGAGATTTGATGCCTGGTCAGGAGCCATGGAAGGATTTTTTCTTACGCAGTATACAGACATGCACACCTTCTCAGGGAGGAGATTGGATGGACAACTCTAGATGGATCTTTATGTCAGCCTGTCTCAGATCTCCTACCTCCCCTCTCATGGCTACCATTTTGAAATCTTGGGACAGCTTTAGAAGTACTCTTCGGAGAGTTCCACCCTCCTCTCGTGTAGAAATTGACAGGAAGCCCGTCATGTGGAATTATTGCATACTAGATGAGCATGGTAGATCATTGGGCATGTCACTGGTCTAGATGGGAGTTGGGACCTGCATCCATGGTGGGTGCTTGGAAAGCTTTCACGATGCTTCCAAAGGATCTCCTTCAGTTAGTCACCTCAGAGGAAGTGCAACAGGATGCAACAGATAGATGCAGCCATACCAGTGGAGTGGATGGATACATACCATTTGCCTGTTTCAGAGTCCACTTGGTTGGGGGCTTTTTCGAGGACATGTATCCCTCTACAGGTTATAGCCTTGCGGGATGCACATGAGGATACCCTTGTCTTTCAGGTTCATGTAGGAGGCAGACTCCACAGATCTTCATAGGACATTCTTTTGGAGGCTCCTTTTCAGCCTGTCAGGATTGTAGGATACATGGAGATGGGTAGAGACTCACAGTGGTATCTTGATCCAGACCCCGTTCTCCTAGCTATTTGATCTTGGAGGCTTTGGTTGTATGGAGGTTCCCCTATTAGATCCTTGTAGTGGGATCTAGGGGAATGGGAGTGGATAGATGCAGGGCACCGAGAGAATGCATCCCCTTCTTTCATTACACAATCAGAAATGCCAGGAGATTCTAGCTCTTTCATATTTTTGTAGAGATGCAAAAAAACTTTTGGAGGCTTTGAAAATCCCTCAAGAATAGGAAAATCATGTTATTCATCTAGCTTACTATTCATGGAGGGATTGCAGTGAACCTATGGAGATACAGGTTTGAGGCTGACCCTACATGTCCTCGATGCCACTCAACAGTTGAGTCAATGGAGCACTACCTTTGGGAGTGCACTCAGGCGAGGACGATTTGGAAGGTGTTGCTAGGATACTTAGCATTTTTCATAGAGCACTCTTCTTCATGACCTGGGGATTAGTTGCTTGGTTATCACTCACTAGTCCACAGGCTTTCTTCGAGGGACATGACACGGATGTAGCTTTTTTTGTTCGATGACACCTTGTGGAGTCATGCTCCCTTAGGGATGTTCCGTTTACTCCATTTAGAGCTCCCCACGCTTTTGTAGACACATCTTGGGAGATTTTGGCTAGTATTACAACATGGCATATTTGGAGAGCCAGATGTACAGAGGCTTTGGAGGACTCCCAGGTTCACCCTTCTCAGACTATACCTAGGCAGATACTATACACACTTTGATGGCCATTTGGGCGGACATACAGCGAACCTCCAAGATTGCTACTGCTAGGAGAGTTTCTTTTCTTAGAGTCTAAAAGGATTGTCCTTTCTTCTCTAACTCTCCTTCAAGGATGAGGTGGCATTTTCAGCTGCCACTTGGGACTTTTGTTTGCTCATTCTGACCTATTTTTTCTGATGCTTGACATGATGTACTCCCACACTTGAGCTTGCTCTGCGGTTTTTATTCCTACTTAATAAAGTACTTTTCTTGAAAAAAAAAAGGCTGGTGGAGACGTTTAACAGTAGAAACTTTCCTTCTTGGTAGCTAGCAACCCGTCTTTCATTCATGCAAAAGAACTTGTGGAGTGTGGTTGCTGGGACAGAGAAAAGACCGAAGGAGAGGTTGCATGATGTTGAAAAAATCCCAGCATGGGAAACAAAGAATGAAAAATCCATTGGCTATATGGGCAGAGCTTTGGGTCTCAAATACTTTCACCACCTCGACGTGAAGCTGACAGCAGCAGAAAATTGCCAGATCTTAGAATCCTTATTCGGAGTCCGGCTGAAACCTTTAAAGGCCAATCTCAAACAAGATTTGTTTGATTTGTAGATGGACCAATCAGAGTCTCTTAGAATATTTCTTAGCCGCATGCAAGCACTACTATGATAACTGAATGAGAGCTGGGAGCCAAGATCGAAGATGAGGATAAGAAAGCAATCTTATTGAAGAGTTTGTTGCCAGTTAAGCAATTTGATGACACGGTGAAAATACTATGCTTGGATGACACTATGGACTTTCTAGACTATGTAGGTTTGTTACATAGTGAGGAGAAATGTAATTGTGCATCCATCTATGATTCAAGAGCTTATTTGGCCATCAACAAGAAGAAGAGAACTGCTCATGACACTTGCAAATGCTCAAACTATGGTAAAGATGGTCACATAGAGAATTTCTACTATGCAAAGAAACGAGATGAGATTCTAAAGGTAGAGAAGAAATCACTGGCAGTCGATAGTAAGGAAGAAGCAACTATTGTGGTTGAGAGAATCTTCTCAAGGATCAAGATTGGGCTTTTTGATGAACACATGCTCTTCATGAGCAGTCGGGTAGATTCATGTTCTTTGTGAACAAGTGTTACATTTTCAACTCTTTGTGAGCTACTGGTTCTCTGTGAATGAATTTTTTGAGACACATTCATTGTGAGTGTATGCTTCTTTGTGAGCAGGTCTCTAAGTAGCTCTTTGTGAGCATTAGTAGTCTCTATGTTGTGGCTTTTTTGTAAGCAATAATCTTTAGTGTCTCCCCATTTCAGCCGAGGGAGGGCTTGTAGCAAGTTGGTGGTTATAAAATCATCCTCGGTGTGACTGAGGGTGTTTGACTCACACCTCCTTTGGTTGCATTCAAGGCCTCGTGATTGTACCATGCATGAGGTGTGAGATGATTGGTTGCATGGAGGGCATCCACGTTGTGCATGGCGACCTCTCTAGGAGCCAAAGATCATGGCAGTTGCTCAACATGTGGAGGTCGAGAGCATTATGGTGGTTTGTGTCATTGTGATACACCTATAACTTGTCTGCACACAGCTTCCTTCACTCTCTTTGTCAAGCCAGCCTTCGTGCCCGTTTGTGTCGAGCTCTTTGAGAGCTTCTATGATCACATGTGCTTTGTAGGGTCCTTAGTAGAGTCTTGAGAGTCTTTTACAAGTTGTTGTACTGCCAACAAACTTGGTAGAGGTGACGCAAAGTCTTGAGTCTTCAATCGATTTCAATAAAGAGAGTGTGATTGATTCATTGTATTGCAATTTGTCATCTCTTCAATATTTGAATATTTTGCAAGCATCTCGTGTTTCAATTCTATCTTAGCTCTAATAGCTAACAAGTTGGATGCCATTTAATAGCAAGCCTTCTAGCTTGGCAAGCCAGTCAGTGGATTGTGTGGTGGATTCACTGGCTGAGCTCCTTCAGAAAGGTGTCTGCAATATGCCAGTGCTCGGAGACTAAGCAGCCCTAAGCATCCATCACCCTGTCAATATTTTCCTTCTCATGCCTCCTTTTGATTGATTGGACAAAAAACTTACATGGGCAATCCCCCAAGGCTAGGCAACATTGACGGCTATGCAACCTGGCATCTTCTGCCTCTTCCAACTCCATGTCGCGAATAGCTGTCTCAATCTCAACTAGTAGGGTAGCCACCATTTCGTCTGCGAGGGATGCTATCAGAGCCACTCTGATGGATCTCTAATTGGACTCAACATCCTTAGCCGCCTCTCATCTGATGTCGCATCGGGGACGTCTCCTCTTCATCATTGAATGAAGCTTGTGATGAGATTGGCACCTCCATAGGCTGAGATGGTTGAGTATCCAATAGCATCTGCGACAAGGGAGAAGGATCCAAGTCTTCTTCTTTAACACCCTTCTCAGGGAAGCCATGCATGGAAGGGGGCTCCCAAATAGACTTACCTTTCTTTTCGACAATCTTCCATCCATCGAACCCTTTGATCCACACAAGATTTATGTATGTAAGGTGCTGAGGGTTTCTGTGCCAGCTGATGCATTGAAGGCCAGAGCATTGGAAGAAGCCACGTGCTTGGGTGATGTCGTACATCGGGTATCATCTGAACAATAGGTCTAGTCCATGACGATACCCCAATGATACTATTTCCATTCTGGAATGGAAATCATTTGGAAAGATGGCTAACCTACCTCGGACATGATGGAAAGCGACCATTTCTAGTCTTTCACAGAGATGATGCGAAAATGCCTGCTAGAGCTCCATGGGTTTGTCAGCATGTATCTGATATTTTAAGTGCACTAGTTTGCACTATTCATTACATGAACCAACACAATGTCCTATCCCCCAAACACTCCAAAGGCACTTCGACGCACTCCACACACAAAATCTAATCTTCCACCTTAACCTCACTGCCCCACTCCCTCCTAATGCCTCCAAACCATCCTCTGTCATAATCCCAACCATTGATGACCCATTCTCACCATGTCTTATTTTACCTTAGACCTTCAACCATCTAGCCTCTCTCTCCTTCACCTGCCTAACCTCCAAACCCTCACCGCTCGTCCAATTTTGCTAAACTTCCAAGCATGGTGTCACATCATCACGAAGTCCACAAATTATCCAACACATGATGATGTGATGCAATTAGCTAAGCCCGAGGAGCTCAGCCCATGGGTCTACACTCCAAATAGTCTGCAAGTTGACATCAATGGGATGTAGACCTTAGGCCATGCCTCTGCAATACAAATGCAAGGGCATCTCGCGGTTTACTAATCCACCGCCTACCATCCCCTCGGCATAATAATACTCTATAATCGAGTGCTACAAGCTCTCCAAGACTCATTTGAGTCTTTGGTTAGCAATTTTGGTTAGCAATTTCGAAACAATTTTGCAAGCTCTCCAAGACTCACTTGAGTCTTTGAGTCTTTGGTTAGCAATTGTGAAACAATTCACGTAGCATACCCCAAGGAAGTTGCCGAGGAGGAGGGCCAAGAAGTTATCATAGTATTCAATTCTTCCACCCCACCTGCTGAGATTCCACAACCACCTCCCATTGATCCCCTAGCCCACCCAGCAAGCCACTATTGAGATATTGAGCTCCACTCGTGATATGAAAAGGGTGACTATTGTGCATTTATGTCACCGACTTGTTAGATATAGATGCGGTTGGTACACCGCCCATGAATAGTAGCTAAATGACAGCTATCTTTATGTACTCTAGTTAGTGGCTCAGTTAGTATGCCACCTAGGTTAGCTGAGTTTGGTTTGAGACCCACATATAGGGTTCACCTATTCCTTTTGTACTTAGAGAGTTCTTTTGGCTTTCACAACTAAGAAGAGGAAAACTGTTTTCAGCCTCCACCTTTGTGTGTATTCCCCCATTGTGTATGTGAGAAAGCTGCAAGTGAGACTCCTTCCTTCTCTCCCACTCTCTTCACATGGTATCAAAGCTCGGTTCCTGGTAAGGAGCTCAAGAAAGCAAACCAAGTTCACAGTGTCTTGGTAAGAGGATCAGTGTTGCTTTCCTTTTTCGAGTTTGGGAGCAAATCTCTACAGGTAGCATAGCCGGAAAGTGCAAGAGTGCACTATCTCAGATTGGTGGGATGCCCCTCATAGTGTGGCAAAAGTATTTTTTTGATTCGAGGCCCATTTTGGTGGTGAAAGTTTTTCGTAGGCGCTCAGAAAAGTGCCTTGTATTTGCTGTGCAACCACTGTTCTATAGGTCGGTGAAAAGTTTCCATAAAAATTGCATCGTATGCCTGTGCACAGAGATATTGGGAGTGTAGAATCATTCTTATTGCCTGTTGATGCAAAATCATCACTAGGAAGTGACTGTGTGGTCAAATACCACTTTTGTCAGTTTTGTAGATTTGCCCTTGTGAGGCAGAAGTTGTGGTTTTTGCAGTGATAGAATATTTTTGCAGTGTTCTATAATGGCGTCTGATGCTCTTTCACATATAGTCACTGAAAAGATTGACAAGAACAACTTCCAAGCATGGAAGTTTAGAATGACGAATTTCCTTAAGGGAAAAGACTATTGGGAGTTCATTACTGGAGCTGAACAAGAACCAGTTATTCCTAATGTTCCCAATCAACAGGAGTTGCATGCATTTAAAGGATGGCATGAGAGAACCAGAAAAGTTATGTACTAGCTATCTATCAGTATTTTAGATTCTATGATTGTGCATATTCAGGATGCAAGCACACTGAAGGAGGCATGGGATACTTTCACAAAAATGTATAGCACAAATACGCAAGCCATGAAAATGCAGCTCAAGCAAGAGTCGCATAATGTGCAAAGAGAAAATATGAGCATCAATGACTACCACATGAAGGTGAAGAAGATTGCAAATGCACTTGCTTCCATTAGGTCAATAGTGGAAGATGATGATTTAGTTTCTATGACCTTGAATGGTCTAGGAAAGGATTATGAACAGTTCTGGACATCATTGCCAATTCGTGCGAATTTTCCTGATTTTGGGGAGTTGATTGCTTCTAATTTCTGAGAGCAGAGAAATGGTGGTGCATCTTCTTCAGGAGGAACTTCAAAAGAAATTGTCTTCTACTCAAATGCTGGAAGAGGCAGAGGCAGAGGTAGAGCAGGCCACCCGACCGTGGTAGAAATCATAATATGCAGCAAATTCAAGAAAACCAGTCCCATGGAGGAGAACATGGTAACTTTAGAGGTAGGGGGAGCCAAAGAGGTCGTGGTGGATGGCAAAGAGGCCAAAATGCAAACAACAATGTTGAATGCTACTGCTGTGGTAAAATGGGTCATATGGTTAAAGACTGCTATAAAAAGCAGAATGACATCATGACTGGAAAATTGCAGCAATTATGCATCCTTTAGTAGACAGGGTGATGAGAGAAATGAGCATTTGTTTATGGTGCAGCACATGACCAATTCTATGACAAGTGCAAAAGAAAGCAATGATGTGTGGTAAGTTGACTCAGGTGCATCAAACCACATGACAGTCATGCAGAATGGATACAGGATGCAAGGAAAATGGAAAGATCAGGATTTGTGGAGACTGGTGATGATACTACACATCCCATTATGTAGATTGGGAAAATTCCTTTGTCTATGCAGGATGGGAAAAAGAATACATGTCTGATGTATTTCATGTCCCGAATTGACAAAATATGAAGAGGGGAGAGGAGAAGAGTGGAGATGAGGAGAGAGGGCACAGCTAGAGAGCACACCACAAATGACTAACTGTACACTAGAATTAGTTGAAAAAATAGAATATATACAAACCCTTTTAGGGTTAGGGTTAGGGGATCTAACCCTTTCCTTTATAGCACTCTATAAGGTTAGTGCTATGCACATATGATCACGTGATGGTGCTATGCACACATGATCACATGATGTTGAGCATGAACTCTCAACACCTTCCCTCAAGATCAACATCATGAAGTAGGCCTTCCCTCAAGATGATGATTCTGGGGAATCGAAGAAGGACTGAGCATTACATTCCATCACACCCCTTTAATGGGAATGTCCTTCCTCTGCATCAAACCAAGAGCTAGTCGGTGTTTCTCGAATAGCTCTTTACCGAGTGGTTTGGTAAAGATGTCTACAACATTTTCTTTACTATCACAATGCTGCAGTGTGATGTCACCAAGTAACACTCTTTCTCTGATGAAGTGCTCTCTGACATCAATGTGCTTTGTTCTGGAGTGATATACTGGATTTTTGGCCAATGCTTGAGCCGATTGATTATCACAGTATATTGTTGTTAGCTTTGACTCATCAAAGTAATCTGTTTCTGACAATAGTCTTCTGAGCCATATAGCCTCACACGTACCTGTAGTGAGTGCTCTATATTCTGCTTCAGTCGAAGACAAAGAAACAGTTGGCTGTTTGTTTGACAACCATGATATAGCACCTTGACCAAGGAAAAATGCATATCCCTGTGTCGATCTCCTGGTCTCATGATCTCCAGCATAGTCACTGTCACAGTATCCATGCAACCGTGGATGACTTCCTCTGTATTCTATCCCAAATTGTCTTGTACCTCTGATGTATCTCAAGACTCTTTTGGCTGCATTCCAGTGAGACTGTTTTGGATTTGCCATAAATTGTGCTAGTGAGCTTACTGCATAACAAATATCTGGCCATGTGATTGTCAGATATATAAGAGATCCAATGAGTTGCCTATAGTATCTGTCATTGATTGTAGGCTTTTCTGAATCTTTAGTAAGTTTCAAACTCTGTTCCATGGGAGTGGCTACAATCTTGCAATCTGCCATATGAAACTTCTTCAAGAGACTGTCAACATATTTGAGCTGACTCATGAATGTGCTATCTGAATCTCTCCAGAACTCAATTCCAAGACAATAGTGCATAAGTCCAAGATCTTTCATGTCAAACTCTGCAGATAAGTCTTGTTTTAGTTTTCTGATGAAGCTATCCTTGCTTCCTGTCACAATCAGATCATCTAAGTACAAAAGTGCAATAGTAATATCTTTCCCTTGAACTTTGTAGTAGAGAGTATGATCTGCATTGGACTTCATGTATCCCAGATCAGCAAAATACTTGTCAATTCTGCTGTACCAACTTCTGGGTGCTTGCTTTAAGCCATAGAGACTTTTCTTGAGATGGCAAACCTTGTTCTCTTGTCCTGGTGCAACATAACCGGCTGGTTGTTGCATGTAGACTTCCTCGTCTAGATAACCATTGAGAAATGCATTCTTGACATCGAGCTGATACACATTCCATTTACTGAGTGTTGCTAGTGATATCAAGAACCGTATGGAATCCATCTTTGCTACTGGAGCATAAGTCTCATCATAATCTTGACCATATTGTTGTGCAAATCCTTTTGCAACTAATCTGGCTTTGTATCTCTGAATACTGCCATCTAGATTGTACTTCACTTTGTATACCCATTTGTTGGCTATGGCCTTCTTTCCTGGTGGAAGGTCGCATAATTCCCAAGTGTTATTTTTATACAAAGCATCCATTTCTTCATTCATAGCAGTTTGCCATTCTCGCTTATCTACTACGTCTTCGAAGTAAACTAGCTCTTCTGTAGCCATGATGGTAGTCATAAGAGCATAGTTGGTGGTTTCCACCTAAATTGCTTTGCCTTTCTGAGCATATGTCAATCTGGCTGGTGGTCTGCTTTCCCTAGTAGACCGTCTGAGCTGCTGTGGCGCTGCTTGGGGTGTTGCTGGCAATTCTTGCTCTTCTTCATCAACCTATTCTGTAGGTGACTGTGAAGTCGATGCTTCTATCTCCTGTGTAGGTGAGGTTTTCCATTCTGATTCCTCATCGAAGATTACATCTCTGGAGATAATGACTTTGCGGTTGATGGGATCATACAATTTGTATGCTTTTCTTTCTTTACTGTAGCCAACCATGATGCATTTGCGTGACTTCGCATCCAATTTCCTGCGATGATCATCATGTATGTGGGCATATGCTATGCAACCAAATATGCGGAGATGCCCAATGCATGGCTTGTGTCTAGTGAATGCTTCATAAGGAGTCATACCTTGTATCGGTTTGGTAGGAAGCCGATTAAGCAAGTAGTTAGCTGTAGCTATTGCTTCTGCCCAATACTGATTCGGAAGATGCTTTTCACTAAGCATTGCTCTAGCACTATCTGCTAAAGTCCCATTCTTCCTTTCAGCTCTTGCATTTTGCTGAGGAGTATCTGCACATGTGAATTGTCTTCGAATGCCGTGATTTTTGCAAAAGTTCATGAATGCTGAAGACATGTATTCACCTCCTCTGTCTGATCTCATGACCTTGATCTTTCTGCCTGTTTGGTTTTCTACCATGGCTTTGAATTCTTGAAATCTGGCAAACACTTCAGATTTCTCTTTCAGAAAGTAGACCCAACAATATCTGCTGTAGTCGTCGATGAAGGTCAAGTAATAAAGTGAACCATTGATGCTGCGGGTCTGGGCATAACCCCATACATCTGTATGAATCAAATCAAGAATACCTCGTGCACGAGAGGTACTTCTGACAAAGTTGGTTCGCTTTTGTTTGCCGAAGCAGCATGCTTCACAAACTTTTCCAAGAAACTATAGCTTCGGAATACCAATTGCCATATTCTGATTCCTTAGATCTAACAAGTACTTGAAGTTGACATGACCATATCTCTTGTGCCATTTTGCAGATAGTGGCATCTGTTGCATTTGAGCTGACATGGCATGCTTATCTGGTACTGTAGCTAGCATCCTGTATAAGCGTCCTTCCTTGACACCTTTTGCTACTAGCTGACCTCTTTTGGATTTGTCTCTGATAGTGCATTCATCACCGTCGAAGATGACTTTGTAGTTGTGTTCCGTCATTTGACCTACTGACAAAAGGTTCTTGCTGAGCTTCAGAACATAGAGCACATCTTTGACTAATCCTTTTGTACCAGTGAAATTGTTCATAGGGATAACACCTGTCCCTTGAACCGGATTCGGTGTATTGTCTGCTGTGTAGATGACATTCTTTTGACCTTCTAATGGCTTCATTTCTGTGAACCATTCCTGGTGATTTATCATATGAGATGATGCACCGCTGTCGATGTACCAAGGATCCTGTTCCACTTGGTCGACTTGATAGCTGAAATCCTCTTTGGGATTGAAATCACTGTCTAGGTGCATTGTATCAGTCTGATGCAATTCCTCACTTGCAAGAAACATATTGCCATGTTCATTTGCAAAATGACTGTGACTAGAATGTCCACCACGATGATTTCCTCTTCCTCGGGAATTCCCTCGATTACTGTTGGATTGACCGCCTTGGTCATAGTGCTTCTTGTGGCAATCTCTTTCATAGTGTCCAAACTTGTGACAATAGTTGCATTGAATGTTTGACACATTGGTGGATGCATTCCCTCGTCCTTGGAATCTTCCTCGGTTGGAATGATTTCCTCTTTGCTGATTTTGGTGTTGCTGAGGATGATGCTGATGCTGATGCTGATTTTGACTTTGTTGATGATGACCACTTTTCTGATATGATTTACCTCTGTTTCTACCTTTGCCTCTGCTTCTGTCTGAAGCTGTGAATGCCTGATCATTAGAATGACCTTTACGTGCTTGAATGGCCTGAGTCCTGAGTTCTTCACCAAGTAGAACTGACTGAAGTTCTTCCAGTGTTGGAATTTGCCGTTGGATGGCAATACTCTAGACTAGATTCTCATATCCTTCTCCTAGTCCATTCAGGATTACTTGAACCATTTCTACGGGATTCATAGTCTCTCCTACTGTTGCAAGTTGATTGTTGTAGTCTTTGATGCGGAGTACATAAGCATGACCGGTTTCACTGCTGTTGCGGAAACTCTGGTTGATCTGGTTTCTCAGGGTGAGAATCCTGGATGTGTTCTTGGACTCGTAGAGAGCTGCGAACATATCCCATGCTTCTTTTGATGTCTTGACTGTGTTGAGCTGTCCTAGCATGACATCTTGCACATTCTGCTTGATCAGGTGATAGGCATACTTGTCTTTCTTATCCCATTCTGCTTGAGCTCGGGCAATGGCAGGATCTGCTGCTACTGGTGCGGAAACTATTTGTGTAGATGTAGATCCCGATGTAGATCCCGTTGCTGGTACTGTGACAATAGATGGAGTAGAGCTACTGGTGGCTGGATCGGCCAATGGTCTAGGTATAGATCCATTGACATACTCCCATTTGTCCTGAAGCACAAGAATGGTCTCCATTCGGTATTTCCATGTACCGTAATTGGAGTTGTCTAACTTAGCAAATGCCTCCAGATTGAGGTTGCTAGTCGACATGGTGTAAACAATGTACTCAAAAGTGTCCTGAAAAACTCTATATGAATCAACTGCAAATACACTGAAGATGCCAAGTGAAATCTCTGTACCGTCAGTGAAGATAGAACTGCAGTAAATAAGATCTGACCTGTGTTACAAGGCTTGTGGCAATGATGCTAGGAATAGCCAAGAGGCTTTACAAGGCTGAAAAAATGATGTGCACGATGCCGTGAGATAGCCAAATAGGCTTTACAATGGTGGCATGTGTGTGTGAAATCAACTGCTATCTGCCCACTGAACCAATCTGCAATGCCTCTGAACTCTGAAGTCTGCTCACTGAACTGATGAACGTAAGGTTTCAGGTAATGTAATGATGTGAAATCGGATGTGAGCGTATGGACTGACTCCGAGTAGGTACTAGTCGGGAGTTTTGGGCATGGCTTAGATTGGCAACTTGGGGAATTCAAAGCATCCCCTCTATGGCGATCTAGTCTACTCTGATCTAGATCTAAACCAACCGTCGATCGATGAAAGAGCAGCAAATAATTCCTTTTCTTTTGTTCTTTTTAAGTGCTGGGTCAGATGCGTCGATGTAGAGGCAAATGTGCGTGAAGGAAATGGTTTTGTCGGCGAGGCTCAAATGTGAGTGTAACTTGCGCCAAAATGTGTGCGTGATGTAACGACGCGTAGAGCACGAAAAATCGAGCGACTTTCCTTTTTGGAGCACCCTCAAATTCTTCCTGGATCAAGAGATACGACTTGATCTAGGTGGAGGGGCAAAAGGAGTGCAAATGGTGCTCAATGATGATGTGTCACTGTGAGTCACATGTAGTGATGATGTGGCACTGTGCTTAGCAAGAGGTGTGCCAGTGAAGCTCTGTGCTGAGGTGGCAGGAGTGTGCACATGCAGTGTGTGCACAGTGTGCCTGGCAAGGGACTGTGCCTGTAGGGGTCAGTGTTGACTGGACTGCTGAGGTGGCAGTGCTGAGGTGGCACTGATGATGTCAGCAGGCTGATGTGGCACTGATGATGTGGCACAGGTGACATGGCACTGATGACATGGCACAAGTGATGTGGCACTGATGACATGGCACAGGTGATGTGGCATTGATGACGTGGCACAGGTGATGTGGCACTGATGACGTGGCCTGGTGATGTGGCAGTCGGTGATGACATGGTAGTCGGTGATGATGTGGTAGTCGGTGATGACATGGCTTGCTGACGTGTCTTGCTGATGTGGCAGATAAGATTGCCACATGTCACTTGGCTGACCACACCTCAATGTGGTGAGGTTGAGGATAAGATATCCTCCCTCGCTGCCACGTGGCGCTAGGAGAGCGACCAGAATCTTCTAAGATTCTGATGGAATCTAGGAAGATTCCGTCCACCGCGGATTTCCGTCGATGAGGTCGTTGGAGAGCGCGGCTTGTTGAGGTCTTTGCGCACGTTACTCCTGCAGCTCATTCGCATTTCGGCTGTTGCGTGAAGTTGCGTCGCTTCAAAGTCAAGCGAGATGCGCATGTGCCAACCTATTCATTTCCAGTTTCTTCCCTTGACAGATCGCCAGACTCCTCTTCTGGATCTGGCTCACCAGCGTCCTTCTCTGCCTGTATGGGCTGGATAAGTTGCAACCGTAAGCGTCCGTTCTCCCTCTGTGCGCGGAAGAACCCCTGAGGACGCGCACTAACCTCCTTCAGAACAAACCTACCGCCTTTCTTGATTGACAGAGTTGCACAAGAGGTGATAGGAGGCGGGAAACTGCGACTCACTTTCGATGCGCCGGCCTCATCTGCTACCAGTTTCGGTGCCGTGTCTACTTGCTGCAGTTTACAAGAATCCGTGGGTACATTTATGACCCAGGGACGAAACTGGTGGCATAAGCCCAGGCATTATTCACAATAGCGGGGTCAGCAAGGTGATCGGAGAGATTTTCGATGGGTCCTTTACCCGTCACGATAGCTTGGACAAAGAAACCGAACATCGAGAACATGGCGAGCCTTCCGTTCTTCAATTCCTATTGTCGGCGTCGCTAATCAAGGCATCATCAGCCCGGCAACGCGGAAATTCAAGGCTTGGTGGTATATGCTGGAGCCGTTGCAGCCCGTGGCTGTTGGAGACGAAGAGGAGCGCTAAGGCATCTAAGTGCTTGGAGGAGAGGCTCGTAAGGAGCTACGATGGCGTTGGCATAGGAGCGGCTGGTGGTTGTGGAGGCTGGCGTGCTCTGTGTGGAGTGTCGCTGGAGGCAGCCGTGGGAGCTATGAGTCGTCGTGGCTTGGAGAGGTAAGCTAGAAGCCGTTGATGGGCTGGAGATACACAGCAGCCAGAGCTGTGTGGACGGAGTTGGTTGCCTCTCTCTCTCAAAGCCTTAGTAAGAAACTGGTCTCTCTTCAACTCAAAGAATTCACCATCTCTTGCTCTAAGAAGAAGAAGAACAAATCCTCACAGATCTGTCTCACAAAATGAATTGAAATCCTCACAAGGAAACTCTAGAAATGAACGGAAATCTCTTAAGGAATGACGGAAATTTTCTCTCAAATGGACAGATGAAGATCTCTCATCGAAAGTGGACTCTCACGGAGAACACTCAAGAGAACTCTCAATCTCACAATCTCTCTCACACTCTCAAGAATCACAATGCCTCAGCGGAAGGCAAGGGAGCTTTGATACCATGACAAAATATGAAGAGGGGAGAGGAGAAGAGTGGAGATGAGGAGAGAGGGCACAGCTAGAGAGCACACCACAAATGACTAACTGTACACTAGAATTAGTTGAAAAAATAGAATATATACAAACCCTTTTAGGGTTAGGGTTAGGGGATCTAACCCTTTCCTTTATAGCACTCTATAAGGTTAGTGCTATGCACATATGATCACGTGATGGTGCTATGCACACATGATCACATGATGTTGAGCGTGAACTCTCAACATGAATATCACCAAGAACCTGATTTCTATTAGTCAAATGGTTAAGCACGGCTTGCAGGTCAGATTTAATCCTCATGAATGCTTTGTTGAGGATATGAAAAATAAAGGTCGCTTAATAGCAAAAGGGAAGAACAAGGGCATGATGTCTACATTGGATGCGGACATGCCTGAATTGAGTGCAGCAATGTTTGCACATGGGACCGCTATAATTGCAAATATTGATATCTGGCATAAACGCATTGGTCATGTTAATGTACAGTGACTTAAATTAATGCAGGCCCAAAATGTTGTTGTAGGATTGCCTAAGTTCAAGGTTGCAAAAATGCATAAGGTATGTGAAGCCTGTCAATTTGGAAAACAGGCGAGGAAACCATTTCCTAGACATGTTCAAGAGAGTAAGAGGCCATTGGAATTAATCCACTCTGATGTGTGGACTACTAAAGCTGCATCTATTGGAGGCTGTCATTATTTTGTCACTTTTATTAATGACTACAACAGAAAAGTTTGGGTGTATTTTATGAAAAAGAAAAGTGAAGTGTTTGGGCATTTCAAAGCTTTTAAAGCTATGGTTGAAAAAGAAACAGGCCTACAAATAAAATGCCTAAGGTCAGATGGAGGGGAAGAGTACCTCTCAAATGAGTTTGCAAGGTTTCTATAGGAGCATGGCATAAAGCAGCAATATTCATGCAGTCATAACCCACACCAAAATGGACTTACAGAAAGGAAAAATAGGCATATTGGAGAGGTATCTCATGCCATGCTCAACGAAAAAGGCCTGCCAAATTATTATTGGGCTGAAGCAATTACTACAGTAGTCTACATAATGAATAGGAATCCCACTGCAACAATACATGGCATGACGCCAGAGGAGATGTATACTGGTAGGAAACCAGATATTTCTCATTTGAAAGTTTTTTGTTGCATTGCCTATGTTCATGTGCCAGATGAGTTGAGATCCAAGTTGGATCCAAAAGCTGAGAAGTGCATCTTTATTGGTTATTCTCTATAGCAGAAAGGGTATAGATGCTATAACCCTTCTACTCATAAGTTTACAGTAAGCAAAGATGTTGTTTTTTATGAGATGAGCAACTGGTATAAACCAATAAATGTGATTGATGATGTAGATGCACAAAATGGTAATGCTGCACAGAATTCACAGCAGCAATCACAAAATATTAGTGGACCTATAGTGTCCTCTAGTAGTGGTTCACATACTTTGCCATGGACAGGCAGATTGAGATCAGGATAATTTCCTCAAAGCAATGCAGATAGTGGTATGCAAGTATCATGAAAAAGAAAAGAGAAATTAGATAAGCCCATGGTTGATGTGAATGCAGGTCACTCTTATGTGGATGGTGAATCCAGTGGCTCAAAACAGAGCCTTGATGATGAGTTGGGTATTCCTTCTGTTGTCACACCTGGAGTAAGGAAGAGAAGGGATGTTTTGAGAGCACCTGGTAGTGAGCCTATTTTGTACAAGTCTACCAGAGCTAGGTATCCTATGGATAAGGCTGAAATATGATGATTTACAGCCATTCACTATGCTTATATGGTCAAAGTGATACATGAACCAGAACCCACTTCTTTTGAGCAAGCCATGGGAAAAGAAAAATGGGAGAAAGCCATGGATGAAGAAATGGATGCTTGGAAGCAAATGCTACATAGGAATTGGTGCCTTTGCCTAAAGACAAGAATGCAATTGGCTACAAGTGGGTTTATAAGGTGAAGCACAATGCAGATGGTTCTATGAATAGATAAAGGCAAGATTAGTTGTCAAGGGGTATGCACAGACATATGGCATTTATTATGAAGAAACATTAAGTCCAGTTGCAAGGATGGCAACCATAAGAGCAGTCATTACTATGGCTACATCAAAGGGATGGTCTTTACATTAGATGGATGTAAAGAATGCTTTCTTACATGGTGATTTGCAAGAAGAGGTCTATATAGAGCAGCCACTAGGTTATGTTCATGTTGTTCATCCTGAGTTTGTTTGCAAGTTGAAGAAAGCCTTGTATGGCTTGAAGCAAGCACCCAAAGCATGGTCTAACAAGATAGGATAATATCTTGTCACTATTGGCTTTCAGATTTCCAAGGCAGATTTCTCACTTTATGTGACAAAAAGAGAGAAAGGTATTATGCTGCTTGTCATTTATGTTGATGATTTGATCATCACAGGTGATAGTGATGAAGATATCCTTCATGTGAAAATGCTATTGAAGCAAAAGTTTGAGATGAAGGATTTGGGAGAGCTGCGTTACTTCTTGGGCATTGAGGTGATTAGATCCACAAGTGGGATAAGGCTCTTACAGAGGCAGTATGGATGGGACATGCTATCCAAATATGGGATGACAGGCTATAAGCCTATTTTAGTTCCTTTGGAGCAGAATGTGAAGCTGACCATAGATGCAGGTGAGCTTCTAGAAAACCCTACAATGTACAAATGTAGAGTAGGAAGTTTGATTTATATGACTATTACCAAGCCAGATTTGAGCTATGTTGTTGGGTTGGTAGGTCAGTTTATGCAGGCTCCAAGGAAACCACATTTGGATGCGGCTAGATGCATACTGAGGCACTTGGCAAATAACCCAATCTATCATGCTAGAACAAAGCACATTGAGGTGCACTATCACTATGTGCAGGAGAAGGTTCTAGTAGGTTTTATTGATCTAGTTTATGTCAGCACAAAGGATCAAGTAGTTGACATATTCACAAAGGCATTGGGTGCAGAGAAGCTGTGCAAGTTCAGAGACCTGCTTGGTGTGCAGAAATTGGGATTGAGCTCGAGGGGGAGTGTTGAGATATCGAGCTCCATTCGTGATATGCCAAGGTGACTGTTGTGCATTTATGTCACCGACCTATTAGCTGTAGATGCGGTTGGTACACCGTCCATGAATAATAGCTGGATGACAACTATCTTTATGTACTCTAGTTAGTGGCTCAGTTAGTATGCCACCTAGGTTAGCTGAGTTTGGTTTGAGACCCACATGTAGGGTTCACCTATTCCTTTTGTACTTGGAGAGTTCTTTTGGCTTTCACAACTAAGAACCTTTTGTACTTGGAGAGTTCTTTTGGCTTTCACAACTAAGAAGAGGAAAATTGTTTTCAGTCGCCACTTTTGTGTGTATTCCCCCATTGTATATGTGAGAAAGCTGCAAGTGAGACTCCTTCCTTCTCTCCCACTCTCTTCACAGCCACTTCCTTGCACAAATCTTCCTGAGTACTTGTCTAATGCATCTAACACCAGCACCACATAGTAAGGGCATCTCATCTACTACTCCCGTCGACCTCCTGAAAGAAGCCCTCAATATGCTGCTTAAGTTAGCAAATTTTGTACATACACCCACCGGAGACAAGGGAGGAGGAACCAATGCCAATTGAAGATGATGAAGTTTCTCAAATTCCTCCCTCCTCCCCTACTGGAAGATGTATAGTGGAGACCCAACCTGCAATCCTTCCAGGAATTGTCGGACAGTGCCCTTATGCACCACTAGAAGAAGCAGCTCGAAGGCTCCCACCTCCACCTCTATGAAATCCTAGAGGTGTGCCCCCTTATGCAATTCATCATCCAGTCCTTCAATGATTGGCAATGCATGCATCCAAAGTGCACGAGGAGGTTACCACCTCACCCCTGATGCTCCAGTTTCCCTGATCAATGCCAATGCCAATCTACAATCTCGCTGGCATATGGCACGTCCCCTTCCTCAAAACGGAGCAATTTTTGCCTTACTACCAGAGTCCCCACGTCGACTAATGGATCCACCCCTTGTACATGCCCATGGAATGTCAATGGACTTGGGCCAAATTCTACAAGCTCCAACAATGGGACCCCAACATGTTGTACAATTTTCCTAAGTACAACTTCTCAAAGGAGATGACATAGGAGGGATTTTGCTTCCTCCTCCAATCCTTCAATGACACATATGGCTCTGTTCCCGATCCAGCCGTTGTTGTAGTAGTCCCTTACTCCTTTGTGAAATCCCCACCCACAGTCGCAGCCGATTGACGATGACAGGCTCCACAATCTAAATAATCAGATTGTCTTCAACCTCGACATTGGCCCCACTCAGTTTCAAGACCTCTGCTTATACCTCCACATCCACAATCTCCATGGCCATCACATTTGCACGTACAAGGACATGCACGCCACCCATTTTTGGAAGTTTTGCTCATATCTGACTCAGCTCACTCCTCACCAACTGGACCACTACATAGTCCTCCAGATGGTCCTCTCCACCCACCTTCTCCAGTGTGGCTGATCCGAGGGTGGCTCAGCAAACAATAGGAAGGGGGCATGTTAACATCCCCAGGGTCAGTCACATAATGGAGGGTAATCAGTGATTAGGCTTCATGATTTACTTCAACTATTGCAGCCATGGAAGGAGTATAGTGTAAGATTCACAAGGTTTGAACTACAAATAACTCAAGCGGTTACAGGTCTCAGGGGGTTTGAGCCCCAAATATTCCAAGCGCTTACAAGCTTAAGGTGCAAATTGCCATAGATATCTCAATTTGCTACAGGCCTTAGGGGGTTTGAGCCCCAAATAGCTTTGGCCTTAGAGGCACGAGGTGCTTTTTGGTGCTCTTATATGGTTAACACAAGTGCTATTTCTGACACACCAGAGTGGAACAGTAGAAGGAGCCAAGTACTTCTTTGTGGTAGTGCTAGTTGGGGCACATGAGCCAGAATGGAATGAAACTTTATGCCATTTAGGTTATGTACCACATGTAAGTTTTTGTGACTTTGCATTTTGTGAGCATTGTCTCTATGGGAAGCAAACCAAATCAGCCCATAAAAGAAGGAGAAAGAAAGCGCTTGAAAAATTTGATCTAGTGCATTCAAATGTATGTGGTCCCATGCCTACATGGTCATTAGGTGAGGCTGAATACTATGTGAGATTCATTGATGATGCAACTAGAAAAGTATGGGCTTATGCTATATCTTGGAAGAGCAATGTGTTCCAGGTATTTTAGAAATGGCTGGCTTTGGTTAAAAATCAGCCAGATAGAATGCTTAAACTGTTATGGACTGACAATGGTGGAGAGTATCTCTCTCATGACTTTTAGAATTTTTGTGATGCATGTGGAATCAAGAGGGGGCTCACATCCCCTCATACTCGAGAGAAAAATCCAGTTGCAGAATAAATGAACCACACCATTTAGGAAAGGTTGCAATGTATGCTTTCCAATGCAAGTCTTTCTGGTGGTTTTTGGGCTAAGGCAATGAAGACTGCAGTGCATCTGATCAATAAATCACCTAGTAAGAGTTTGGATGGTGGTATTCCTAAAGAGGCATGGAGTGGCAAGAAGCCCTCTTACTCTCATTTGCATATATTTGGGTGTGCGGCATATGCACATGTGCAAGTCTAGGTAATGCATCTTTCTGGGTTATGGTGAAAGTGAAGAGATGGGCTATCGTCTTTGGGATCCAGAAGCAAAGAAGATCATACCAAGCCATGATGTGGTCTTCAATGAGAAGAAGATGCATAAGACACCCATGAGGGATGTGGAAATGAGGAGAATCACTTTCCAAGATGTGAATCCACCCAAATATGTTGATAGATAGCAAGTTGTCCATGCATCGTATGTGCCACAAATGGTGCCACCAAGTACTCCCATAGGTACACAATCAAGGGTAGATGATGGATCGTCTATTAGTGGAAATGATGAGCCAAATGTGGCTTATATGTAGGCGGGACAGCAAGCTAAAATGCCCTTGATAAGATCAACTAGAATATCTAGACCACTTGAGAGATTTGTTTGTTCTAGGGGCAAACTATGTGATGCTTACTGATTGCAGGGAGCCTTCTTGCTCTAGGGAGGCTATGATGCATGAGGATCAGCGCAAGTGGGAGTATGCTATGTAGTCAAGGATGAATTCACTCATGAAAAATAAGACTTGGGACTTGGTTTCTTTGCCACATGGAAAGAAAGCATTGCCATGTAAATGGGTTTGCAAGATGAAGGTCACAGGTCATGATGTTCCTAAGTACAAGGCCCATTTGGTTGCTAAAGGGTTCAAGCAAGAGAAGGGTGTGGACTTTGATGAGATCTTCTCTCTTGTTTGTGAAGATGACCACAATTAGATGCCTACTTAGACTTGTGGTAGCACAGGATATGGATCTTATGCAGATGGATGTCAAGACAGCTTTCTTGCATGGGGATCTGCATGAGGAAATTTACGTGGTATAACCAGAAGGTTTTGAAGAAAAGGGCAAAGAGCATTTGGTTTGCAAGCTGAAAAAGAGTCTCTATGGACTTAAGAGAGCGCTTAGAGAATGGTATCAAAAGTTTGATGCTTTCATTCAAGCCCAGTGTTTTAGAAGAAGTGAGATTGATCATTGCATCTACACTAAAAGCACTAAGGATAATACCCTGATACTCCTGGCACTTTATGTGGATGATATGATTTTGGCTAGCAAGAACACTTATGAGATGGATGCATTGAAGTCCAAGTTGCATGAGGTCTTTGACATGAAGGATTTGGGACCTATAGGTCATATTATTTGTATGTGCATCATGCATGACCAGAGTAGGAAACTCCTTTGGCTTTCACAGAAGGAGTATGTTACAAAAGTATTACAACATTTCAATATGGAGGGGGGGAAGGAAGTAAGTACTCCATTGCCTCCATATGTGAAACTGAGTCAGGTAGATAGTCCCAAATCAAATGAGGAGAGGGACATGATGATGGCCAAGGTTCCTTATGCATCAGTGGTTGGGAGTCTTATGCTATGATAGCTACTAGACCAGACATTGCATTTGCAGTGGGAGTTGTTAGCCAGTATATGGCTAATCCAAGAAAGTGGCATTGGGAGGAAGTTAAGTACATCATGAGATACATGAAGGGTACCAAGGATATGCACATCTACTTTGGCAAAGGAGAGATGTGTGTACTTGGGTACATAGATTCAAACTATGCAAGGAATGTGGATAGTAGGAGATCCACTTCTGGTTATGTGTTCACCTTTGCAGGTGGTGCAGAGTCATGGATGTGATGCGCACAAAAGTGCATTTCTTTGTCTACCATAGAGGCCAAGTATGTTGCAGTCATAGAGGGTTGCAAGGAGGCTATATGGCTTGATTGGCTAGTGGGAGATTTGGGGATTCATACAAGTGTATTAACATGAGTGCCATTCAGCTAGTACGGAAATTGGTCTTTCATGCAAAGACCAAAAATATTGAGGTCAAGTGCCATTTCATCAGGTAGGTACTTGAGGACAAGTGCATAGATCTTGTCAAGGTTCATACAGATGATAATTTTGCAGATATGCCAATGAAGAGTCTACCTAATCAGCAATTTGAGTATTATCGTGTATTAATGGGCATTGAATAGTCTATCATCGGTTGTTCTCCCTTAAAGGCACATTGGCCTTTAAGTGGTAGGTTGTGGGGTTAAAGGCCACTATGCCTTAGCCCCGATTATGTAAAATACTCAAATGCATATATATATGGATGACATAGAAGATTCGGGTGTTATGCACCCACCAAAACTTGTGTGGCTCTCTCTTTTGGCTCTCCCTCTCTCTCACCTTCTTCCATTTTGCTTCCATTTTTGAGATCTCTCACTTTTGTGGAGTGCAGACTTTAGCATGGATAGGTTCCTCCTTCATGAATTCCCACACTCTTGGCCGAGTTCTCGTTTATCCGATCTTGGTTGGAAGAGAACTTTGGATTGGTGGCTACCTCTCTGGGTCATGTATTATAGATTCCACCATCACCCAGCAAAAAGAGAGCTTGGGTGTTGTGGGATGGATTTTAGGGGACTCCTAATTTCGTACAAGTGCAGTTCCCCAACGTTAAGACCCCTTCTAGCCTTGCATGTCAAGTTTAGCCCTTCTCATAATGCTTGCTTTGTTTGCAACGGTCTAGGCCACTTTACACCCAATTGTCCCTTCAAACCCGCCAACACAGTGCTGGCAAGGGGGGTAGAGTTGACGAAGGAAGTCGCCAAAGGCAAGGAGGAGGTAGAGCCTCAAATAATTCACAAGGATATAGGCCAAGAAGAACTAGATATGCCAACACATGCCACTAGATAGGAAGTTCATCATGTGGCTAGCCACAATGTCCATCCTAGTTCCGCACCCCCAGACCAATCAAAACAATGGATCGTGGTGGGACAGAAGGGGAGGATACATCAACAAACACAGGTTGACATGTCATTGAATTCTCATGATAGAGATTCCAACCACAGTGGCATGCACTCAAGAATGGAGGAGGAGTTGGAATTTGCCTCCCAGGTCAACGAAACCCAGCCTCAGCAACATGAAGCACATGATGAGAAAGAAATTCCCAAAGCAAATTAGAAAAAAAGAATGCATGAAGAGAAATCCAAAGAGGTGGTGATAGGCGAAGTGGAAAAAGGGCTTCCAACTCCGCATCGAAGCCTCTCCAAGAGAATCAAAGAGGTGGCTAGAGAAGGCAGAGAGAACATATTTAATTTTTTAAGGATGCTTACAAAGCTCTTGCCCACTAATCCGAGAGAGGGAAAGAATATCAGTGTGTCAATACTCTCATGGAATGTTAGGGGTTGCTGCCACTCGCTCAAACAAAGAGGTAGTATTTTGATTCTCTATCGAGTAAAGCTGAAAATAGTTCTATTTCAAGAAATTAAGTGTGGGTGCAAGGATAAGTTTTGGTTTATGATTAGGCAATCGCAGTATTACGTTTTTGTAAATTGTCCCAGTCATGGTAGGGGGGTCATCCGCCATCATGGTCCAAAGCTCCTTGGCCCCAAAAGAAAGCTTCAAGATCCTCAAGGTTGGTCGATCAGGGTGGGCATTTCTGTCAAGGGCTTTGAATTTGGGGTGGTGAGTGTGTATGCTCCAAACCTACCTTCTAAATGGAGGGAATGGAGCCAATTAAGCATGAGAATTGTAGGAATCCATTGGGGCTTACAATGGGATTGGAACTTCACAGAGAAGGTAGCAGACTGCACTCACTTAGGAGCCTCCCCAGTGGGAGCAGAGTGATAAGAATGGGATGATGTTTGTCTGAAAGACGGCCTCATCGATGCTATAGAGCTGGACCAAGAAGGTCCAAAGGGTTTCTCATGGACCCCATCCGCCACCACAAGGGAGCAAAATTCAGGGCAGCATGCTTAGATCACTTCTATCTGTCTAATGAGGGTTGGTGGATCTGCACCTTGACAAGTGGTGAATATGTCACGTATACCTCCATCTCTGATCACATGTTGGTGTTGTGGAGGTTTAGCATTCCATGAAAAACTGGCAGGTCTTTCAACGTACCCCTCAAATTAAATCACCTGCTCTTAAAGTCGAGAGGTTACTGCATGGCTGGTGACACTTTTAGCCCAATCTATAGCAATGCATACCTTAAAATTAGGTGACACAATTATTGCATATTTGGAGAATATATTTGCTACTCCTAGGGCAACACTTCCACCTGTAGAACCTAGGGTAAATCTATCCAACCCCAAGCAATGACAAACACTCGCAAATCTTTGAATGAGGAAGATATCCCGTTAGTGTCGTACTTTCCAAAAAAAAAGTAAACTGCCGTATATATTAAAGGGGGTGGTTAGCCCTAAAAAAGAAAGATCGATTACACAAAACCGGGTTTGCCGGATTGGGCTAACTGCCCAAGACCAATGCTACATGTAGTTGACAGCCACTAGTCTGTCCTTAAAGCCGATTTCATATCCTTCAGCATAGCACTAACTAGGGGGTCCTTCTCTGCTACTATTAGACTAAACTTTGACAAATACGCTACCACTCCAAAAATTATGCATGAAGCTCTTAGCCCTTTCTACGTTTGGTGTTGCAACATGGAGTGGTTCCTAATCTTCCACACCACAAGGAGAACTGCTGCCCTAATCAATGGCCAGCATGCCACCAGTGTGGAAGGGAGTTTGTATGTATCTCCCAAGAGGGCATCCCTCCACCTTGCTCCTACCTTAAACCGTGCCATCATATCGGTGCTCCTAACAATTCCCTCTACCTTCTTCCATACTTCTCGTGTCATGGACATTTCCAAAAGATGTGCCTTATAAACTCTGGAGCCACGATGCAAAGACCACAAACTGGTTCATTGGGAGGCACTTTGCCAGCTTCCCCCGAACCAGCAGCCACAAATTCAATATGACAATGCCTACTAGAGAGCTTCTCTAGATCAACTTACATCTTTTCCTCCACCATGCCAGCCCATATTTAAGGTTCCATATGCAATTAAGGTATGAAAATCTCGGCTACATCTAGGCGATATGCTTGTAAAGAGTTTTAACTGTCAGCTTGTGGAGAGGGGTCTTGCCCACTGTTCACTAATTTGATCTCCAGTCCATTGTGGGAACTATATTAGTAGGCCAAGAGTTGGGAATACGATCAAGCATGGCTTGAAGCAAGTTGGCCTCCCCATCATTGAGGATGAAGGAGTTGCATATTTGATCCATGCTGTGCTAGTCGGCCCTCCTTAGATCCCATAAGTCTTCTTGGGTGTCCTGATGCATTTCCTGTATAGGCTCCTTGCTCTATGTATATCATGCAGTACAAAGGGATCCCCCTCACTTTGCGTATATCATGCAATGTGAAGGGATCCCCGTCTCTGGGGGTGCTCTACTCCACTAGATACTCTCTTTAAGGCTCACCTCTCCATGTAGACCCTTCTGCCCCTTCCATGTCATGCTCTATATGCCTAATTTCCAGGCTTCTCACCAGGCCTTGGGTGACATCCAAGCCTTTAATATTCACTGGGAAGGAGGAGCATAGGTTGTCATACCAGCCAAGATTTGGCTAATTTCCCACCCTCCTTGACTTGGAATTTGGTTATGAAAAATTTAACCATGGACACCCAGGGCACATTCACCTCAAAAAGACACGGCATCCACTTACCTAGCATTGCAACATTCATGAGGTGACAGTTTGGAAGATTCAGTCCTCCTTGAAGCTTGGGTGCCTTGATCCTCTGCCTAGACAAAATCGTGAAAGAGCCATTAAGTTTTAGAGAAGTGCCAAATGGATGCTGTGTAGGTGATCAAGGTGACAAGGATGTGATGGACCACTAGAATGTGTGATCCGCTCCATGTGTAGCTTCCCATTAATCCGGTCCAAAAACCACTCAAACCTTTACTGCCTAGTCAAATCAATGCCCAGCGGGGCACCCAGGTAACAAATTACTTTGCCCTTTGGGATGGCATCTACCCTAGCACCGTGAGCCAGTCGAGTGCGAGATCATTGGAAGTCCTCAAAAGAACGGTGTTTGCCCAGTTACATTTGGAGCCCGATGCGGTATAGAAGGTTTCCAAGATCTGAAGGAGTTTTTGGATGTTGGAGATGTCTTCTTGCACCATTGCCATGGTGTCGTCTGCAAATTATTCACAGTCGTGAGCTGCTCCCATGAAGGTAGGTATAAACCTTTGAAAGACCCTTCTATTGAGGCTGCTTTCATCAAAGAGATAAGTGGGACCGTGGCCAGAGAAAAAATCAGGGGGGGCTAGGGAGTAGCCCTGTTTCACCAACCTTCTCAAGTCGAAGCGGCTGATGGCCCCCCATTTAGGCACAGCACGGCTGAGGCGTTCCCAAAGAGACAATTCACTTTGTTGATGAAGTTGGGGCCCGAACACCAGCTTGGCTAAGACTCTAATGATGAAGTCCTAGTGCACCCATAGGCCTTCTTCAAATCAATGCCAAAAAGGAGGAGATTTTGATCAAACGTTTTGGCATAATCAATCGCTATGGCCACATTAAGGATGTTAGAGAAAATCACTCTGCCTCTCTAACAAACCCTGTTTGCTCCTTGTTGTCAGCCGTCCTACAGACCTCCATGATCCGAATAGCTAGAGCTTTGCCAATAATTTTGTTTTAATGTGTTTAACATGGTAATCACCCTTCAGTCACCCACTTTTGGCATGGTCTATTTTTTGGGAAGAGTTTGACTAGCCTCGCATTTACATCCTACGAGAGAGATCCTACCTCCAATGTCACATTAACCATGTTGGTGGTCAGCTCTTGTCCCACCAATCCCCAAAATGCACTGTAAAATTCTTCCATGAAGCCATCACACCCTGGTGACTTTTCATCTAACATTTCTGCTAGCGCCTCCTCTAACTCTTCTTTATGGAAGGGTTTGCCAATTTGGTTGTGTTGGTATTCTGTGACATGAACTCCCAACCTGTCTATGGTGGCTACCATGCTCTCCTCTCACTCTATATCCTGGACTATTGCTTCCCCTATAATTGCCCCTAGATCATTCAAGAAGACTTTTGCCATGTGCAAGAATTTTGAGACCACCCTCCCACTGGCATCCATTACTTCTCTCTCTATTGGTTCCTTTTGACAGAGTGGAAAAACACCTTGGAGGGGCAATCACCAACCATAATCCAAGTTGACCCGCTTTTAATTCGGGCCTACTCTGCCTCTGCTATCTCTACTTCATGGATGGCAACCTCTGTCTCTTTCAGAAGGGTTGTCGCTATTTTATCGTTAGGGTACTTTGAGGGCTTCACAACTCAACTTTCTTCCCACCTTCAATTTCTTGTCAACTTCTGTAGTTAAAGCATTAACTCCATAGATTGCAACGTCCCACTTGATCATTGGATTAACCACCGCTCCCGTATCCAGGGTCCACTTCCTTTTGACACAATCAAAAAGCATTTGGAATCTTTGACTGAGTGGTAAAATCTTTCCGAGTGCCTATGTGTGTGTGTGTGTGTGTGTGTGTGTGTGTGTGTGTGTGTGTGTGTGTGTGTGTGTGTGTGTGTGTGTGTGTGTGTGTGAGAGAGAGAGAGATTGCATGTGGAAAAGTTTTGAACTTATGGACAAATCTTATGAACAAGATGATGAAGAGCTTTGACCTTGTGGCAAAATTTGCATGAGTCAAAAGTTTTTCTTGTGAGATACTATTCGTGAGTTTGGTTCCTTGAAAGTTTTGGCCACAAGGTCTAAACTTTTACACATCTAGTTCTTGAGGTCATCCCCCAAGGATAGTTTGAAAACCCTCAAAAACTTTTAACCTTATGGCCAAATCTTTCTGAGTTGTCCAAACCTGTTCTTGAGTGGTGTTCCAACAAGAATTGAAATGTTTTCACCTTGTGGCCAAATCTTATGAGCCAAAACCCTATGGACAATGAGGAATTTTTTTACAAATACATCAATAAATTTTGATATAAATTAATCTTTTGATTTTAAATAAATGAATGAATGAATATATATAGTTATTTATATTTATAAACAACTAAATGAGTGTACATATAAATAAGTAAATAAAATTTTTAGCTTTAGAGATATTATCTATACATATTTCTATGTATATGTGTGAATATATATTTTATATGAATATATATTTTAAATATTTATTTATTTATTCATTATCTTAATATACTTATTGCATTGTATATATATGTTTGATACGTCTTCTCTAAATAACTACTTAGTTATATTTATATGTTTTTGTGTGCATTTATGTATAATCATGCATTTATTCAGATAATATATTTATATATTTTATTATTTATTTCAAATAAATGAATATATATAGTTGTATGTTATCAGCCGGAAAAGAAATCGAGACCAGAGGCTAGAGGCTAAGCATGGCGATGCTCGAGGGCCATAGAGAAAAGGAGATCATGAGGGCGAACCATTGTCATAAGAGGGGAAAAGGAATTAGAAATGGAGGGAAGGAAGAGGAAGACTATGACACAAGGGGAAAAGGAGAGGGGGAAGAGAAGCATGTACATGATAGAAGGAGGAATGTAGAGATGGAGACATCAAGGGAAGAGAACCATACTTTATTTGAAAGAAGGGATGAGAGGGAAATATCAAAATGCTAGCTAGGTGGCTTTACAAGAATGAGCGTCTCTCATCAAGGAATAGCCCCCTCCTTTTATAGCCAAAAGAGGGGGTCTCTCCCAATTAATGTATCCTCCCACATGCATGGTGTGTGTGGAAAAGTCTCCCATGTGGGCTAGGCAGTTACGCACTCTCAATTGTGTGCGACAACCCTTTGCCTCAATTTTCCACATAAATCAAGCCTCATATCTCAAGTCTATGATACTCCCTTGGTCTCTTCCCAATTTTATAATATGTTCAAACCTCTAGGAGGACAAGTGGAGGGTTGGCACAAGGAATCTTGCCACCTCATCCTACTTTCCCCATTATTTAACTTGCTCTCTTGGACCTTCTATACCTCCCCCACATGGGCCTATCCCATATGGAGGGAATAACTCAATATAATATCCATCTCCACCTATTTTATATTGCTTCTCCCATGGACTTTGAGCCATATCTCACTAAATGCAGCCTAGGTGGAGGGGTGGCACATGGAGGAGCCATGCCACCTTACATTTTATAATATTACTATCATAGATTATGTACAACACACCTTATGGGTCCTCTAACATGGAAGGGTGGCACATGGTCATGCCCTGCCACCTCAACGTTGGGCCCTATGCACACCATATTTTATTATACTATTGCCACATATACAAACACACATACATATTAATGCCTTTTTCCTTAGACAATTTTATCCATAATAGTTCCCCCCCCCCAAGCAGGGAATGCACAGCATTTCCATGCCTGGGTCCATCACGCACAAAGAAAGGCTTGAGGTAATGCTTGTTGATCACCTTCTTGCCATATGGTTCATGCAGCTCCTGAACTTGTACAGACCCATTGCTACGTTCCTTGATGACTTTGTATGGACCAGCCCATAGTGGCAGAAACTTCTTATCCATTTGGTGGTCCAATCTGTTATCAAAGCATAGCACAACATCCCCCTCAGCAAAGTGTCTTTCCCATCCCTTGCGAATCTTAGCATCCAAGCGGGCCTTTTGTCGATTCTTTTGGATCTCTGTTTGGTGTAGTGCAAGGCGTCGAGTTTCATCTAACTTCTCAAGTTGTACCAATCTAGCCTCTACATGTTCATCTTCTGTCATCCTCTGTTCTTGTGCCAATCTCAAGACCAGAATCTCTATCTCTAGTGGTAAAACTGCCTCAGTACCATACACCAACTCAAAAGGAGTGTGACCTGAAGATGTTTTATGAGTGATGTTGTAAGCCCACACGGCTTCAGTGACCTTCTAATCCCATTGGCTCCTGTTCCCTGTGGCCATTTTTCCCATGGTTTTACAAAGGAGGCCATTGGTCTGCTCTGTTTGACCCATGGATGCTAGATAATAGATGCTAGAAGTGTGATGATCAATACCCATGCGATCCATGAGTAACTCCACTGCTTCATTTAAGAATGGACTCCCATGGTCAGAGACAATCTCCATGGGTGTCCCAAACCTTGTGCAGATACATTCAAATATGAAATTTGAAACTGCCTTACCATTTGCAGCGGGGAGGGCAATAGCTTCAGCCCACTTAGTGACATACTGAGTGGCTACCAAAAGATACTTCTTTTTGCGGGCAGTCATGGGCAAGGGCCCGACAAAATCTATTCCCCACTTCTGAAACGGATGGATGGACATCACTGGGTGATGTTGCCCAGGATGCAAATCCTTCCTACCAAAGAATTGGCATGGTTCACAGGTTTTGCAATACAAAGTGACATCCTTGAACAAGGTCGGCCAATAGTATCCAGCATGTAAAATCTTCTTAGCTGTATAGTCACTAGCATAGTGGCCTCCACAAAATCCATCATGATAATGCTTCAATACCTTAGGCACTTCATCTGCATCAATGGCCTGTCTTAGTACCCCATCCATGCCTTGATGGTACAACACCCCATCAAGGAGGGTGTAGCGCCTACTATCTCTGCGGATCTTCTTTCTCTCATAGATAGTACTTTCTGAAGGAAAGGAGAAAGCAGTCAGAAACTTGTAGATACCACCATACCATGGATCCCCAACTTCTATGGCTACTACAAGGGTTACATCAAGGCACTCCTCTAAATCAATCAAAGCATTTTTCAAGTTGGAACAACCCCCTTTTACAATTTTGAAAGAAAAATCATATTCTTGTAGAACTGCCAACCATTTGGCCAACCGCCCCATGGGATTTGGTGATTGAAGAACCTGCTTTGCAAGACCAGTGCTAGTGAGTATAAAGAAGGACTTTCCAGCCACACAATGCTTAAATTTCTCAATGCAAAACACCAAAGACAAGGCATGCTTGTCGGCCTCTGAATAGCATAGCTCAGTGTCGAGCAATTGTCGAGAAGCAAATCGAACAGGATACATGAACCGATCCTCCCCTTGCTGGAGAAGAATACCTGCCAGAGTGTGCTCACCAAACCCAGGATTTATATAAAAAGTCTTTGACCAATCTGGATTGCATAGAATGGGTTCTGAAGCCAGAGCATTCTTGATTTGTGCAAACCCATGATCACAATCCTCATCCCAAGAGAAATCAACCCCATCTTTTAATAGCATAGTCATGGGTCATGTCAAAGCAGCATATTGATCAATGAAGCGGCGATAGTATCCTGCTAGATTGACAAATGAGCGTACCTGATGTTTGTTTGTAGGCGGGGAGAGCTTGAGGATGGCTTCTACCTTCTCGGGGTCAGGCTTGACGCCCTCGGATGAGACAATATGTCCCAATAACCTCCCTTGAGTGGCTCCAATGGTGCATTTCTCAGGGTTGAGACTGCCATTTGCATCATTGACCCTTTGGAAGGCCAATCTAAACTTCATGATGTGCTCCTTACGTGAGGAGAATATACAAAAATCATCTAAAAACACCTCCAAGAAATCCCCCAAATAAGGAGCAAACACCATCTGCATAAATCTTTGAAAGGTAGTAGGAGCATTGGTGAGGCCAAATGGCATTACTTTGAATGCAAATGTCCCCCAGGGTGTGGCAAATGTGGTTTTAAGCACATCTTCCTCGGCAATTCTGATTTGATAAAACCCAGAGTAACCATCACAGAAAGTATACATCTCATGACCACTTACCTTCTCAAGAATGAGGTCTTGAAAGGGCAGAGGATGATGATCCCTCTTGGTGGCAGCATTGAGTTTCTTATAGTCGATGCAGACCTACCATTTGTTGTTTTTCTTTGGGGTGACTACCACTGGTGAAACCCATTCAGTATTGTGAATCGGAACAATAAACCCAGCCTCTACAAGCTTCTGCAACTCTGAGTGCAAAGCATCGGTCTGCAGCGGCCCTAATCTTCGATACTTCTGAGCCACAGGCTTTGCATCAGCAGGCTTCAGCTCTATCTTGTGCTCTATGGCAGTCACATGGCGAAGGTGGTGGTAGCTAGTTGCAAAGAGGTCAGGGAAATCTTTGAACATTTCGAGGAACTCATCTTTCTCACTTGGAGTGAGGTCTAGGGAAAGCATAGATTCAAGCTGTTGAGGACTAGCTGTTATCTTTTCTGCAGGTGGCAGGGTCGGAGACACCCCCATCATGTAAACTTCCTCCTCTGATAATTCCCCCCCCGTCTGATTCTTCCATGGATTCAAACACCGAGGATGAGAGAGTATCACTGTCTTGCTCCTCTTCTTCTTCCCGTTCCATGGCACCGGGTTGCACTGGGATCTTCTCCTTGGAAGCACCAAAAGACATGTGTCCTGTCTTCCAATAGCTGACTGCATCACTCTTTCTCAACCATGGTCTCCCGAGTATGGCTGGGTAACTTCTGCCTATATCTTCAATGTCCACTACATAGAATTTGATAGTGGTGGTCAACCCATTGATAGTGATGGGCAAATCCTCAATGACTCCCATGGTGGCGAGTCATCGACCATCTGCTACCTTGATTCGAGTGGAGGAATGCCTTGTACATTTCAAATTCAATTTCTTCATGATTCGGGGCACCATGATATTACATGCAGCTCCCCCATCAACACACACATTTTTGACACGGCAATTATCTATGATGACATCTACTGTATGTGGGTGCCGATCAATTTCTTCAGAGATAGAAGATACCTCTTGTACCTTTCCCTTTTTCTTGCTCTTCCTTGTTGAGAGACCTTGCTGTAGCTCACGTCTCACCTTAGGGCTTAATGCTATTAGTTGAGGGAGTGTGATGCTCAAAGACTGATGAGCAAGGTCCTGAACGACCGAATAGTCCTCTTGCCCTGAGCCGATGGGAAAATCTAAGGGTGACCACTTACTCCTGCGAGATCTTTTAGTCTTCTCTGTTGGTGGGTCTGCCATCTCAGCATCTGAGGGCTCTGAGAAGGACACCTTCTTCCTGGGGCTGCCCGGTCCATGGTTTGGAGAGGGGTCCGAGGTGGCACGACTTCTTTTCCCGAGGTCAAGGATCTCTACATCAGAATCCTCAGTGCCCGACTCACTTAGAAGATTCACCCTTGGAATATTGGGGCATTCTGTGCGATAATGACCCTTCTGGTGGCACTCGTAGCATACAACATTAGCAGGTCGAGCCGTGGGAGTAGAGAGGAGAGGGGCTCGTGGGTGAGTCTGGGAAAATCTTCGAGGCGGAGGGTGAGGATATACACCTTGTTGAGGGTAAGCATCTAAGGGAGGACCATACATTTGAGGTGCAGGTGGTGGATACATCCTTGATGAGGGGTGGGGGTATGGCCCTGAGTTAGACCCCCCAGGTTGTTGTTGCAGGAATTAAGGGGGTTGCGGAGGGACAATCGTCTTCTTTGAAGCGGGGTCAGATTGAACTTTATCAAACTTTTGAGCAATCTCATGTGCCAGCGCCATAGTTTCTGGATTCTCCCATTTAAGCTTGAGGCGGAATTCATCACTAGCTCCTGCTACAAGGTAGCCCAGCACATGCTGAGTCATTCCAGCTCAAAATCCGGCATTGTCCTCCTGCGTGGCAATTAAACGGTCCAGGAGCACGGCCGCTCGATCCACATATCAACATGCCGTCTCACCTTCTCACTGCTTCAAGTTTGCCACCTGCAGGTACACATTCTCCGGCTCCTCTTCTTTGCTGAAATACTCAATCATCGCTGCTGTCAACCTTGGCCAGCTTTGGCAAACATCTTCGGCCTGCTTCTCATACCACACTTGAGCCAAACCCTCTAGAAATGTGGGAAGAACCAACAACCATCTGTCTTCAGTAAGAAAGTTGAGAGAAACACAATGGCGCTTGAAGGCCACAAGATACTCATTTGGATTTTCTTCCACCCATCCACAAAACACGGGAATGTCAGCCATGCTTGGAAGATGGAAAAGAAAGGCTTATCTATGGACAAACAATAAAAAGACGAAGTTTGAACTGAAAATCGGGTGAAGGTACATCCACAAAGCACACATAGGCAGGGTAGGGTGTGACTGGTGTAGTGTGAAATACTACACGAGAAGAATCTTCAGCATAAAATAGCACATAGACAATCTTAAAAGGACCAACCCTCATGATATCACATCCATCTTTACAAACGAGCGTTAGAGGCATGGCGTTGCATGAGGTTGTTCATCAAGGCAAACAAGAATGCCATGACAAATGTCAACAGTTGGAGAGCTTGCACATCACCTTCAGCTTCTTCCAATTCTTGTAGTCGCCATGCTATTTCTTCAAGGGGTGTGCGGTCTGGCATCCTTCTTTTGAGCAATGTCCTTGAGGACCTTTCTGATGATCTTTCGAAGTCGATGAACTCGTATCAAGTATGCCCAACACTTAGTCTCATGATGACCACAACCTTGGCATTCCTTACAAATGATCACCCTCCTTTGTGGCTTGCGACTATGTTGGGGTGGTGCTTCCACTCGCATCATGCGTGATTGAAGTACAAGCTTCACGTGCCAAAAAATCAGCAACTAGATTTCGAGCTCGAGGGATATGTTGAATTTTTACCTCTTCAAATTGGTTGCAAAGTTCCAATGCTTGTTGATGTCATGGAACCAAGCCTTTGCTCCGCACCTTCCACCTTCCACTAACTTGTTCACACACTAGTTGAGAATCTCCTTGCACTTCAAGTTGCTTGGCATGATGTTCTTGTGCCTTTTGTAGCCCAAAAATGAGCGCCGAGTACTCAGCTTGATTGCAAGTACTTGCAGGTGCAGACTTGCTGTAATGATACTCCTCACCACCCGGTGAAGTGAGCTTCACACGCACGCTAGCAGCCTTGGTCGAAGGTTTGTAAGCTCCATCAAATTGAAGGATCCAAGATGTCATCACACCAAGACTAAAATTCGGACATCCCAAGTTTCTCGGTAGTCCAAGATAGGTAGGAGGAGAGGGTGGGGAGAATTCAACACTTGAGCCAAATGTTCATCACCAAATAAACTTGCAATCCTTTGTTGATAGTTTATCTTAAGACCAAAAAGAATTACAACTTGAAGCTCGAAATGAGGCACAAAAGGTTGATTAGGTACAAATGGATTCCTTGGTCGAAACATTACCAACCATAGCCGAGGCCTAGAAACCTTTGTAGTGAGATTGAAAATAAACCATTTAGGACGAGCTTATCCACAGGAATCAACAAGCAGATGTGCCAAATCTCCCCCCAAGCTTGGGGAGCATCCCACCCCTCAATGAAGGACACCATTTTAATAAATACCTCTGAAGCAGCAAGTAGTTCGATCACCGCACAATGAGTAGAAGTAAAATCAAAGTTCTCCAAGCATATCAGCAGTTCTTCACCATGAATCATCCACGGTGTATCATTCCACCCGTCATCTCCTTGAACAATGCATTGGACAATCAGCCGTTGAAGGTCGACATGAAGATCAAGGAAGAGATCTCGTGCATTGGTAGCCGTAAGGTGCGGAGGCCCAGGCACCAAATCCTTAAAAGCGTCGAGAAGTGACATAAATGTCCACCCTCCTCGTGTGGCGTGCATCCGTGAAGTGAGCTTGGAGAAGTTCTGAATCGGCGATCTAGCAGGAGATGTGGATAGAGCCATGAAATGAAGTATTTTTGCTTTTTACAGCAAGAGCAAACTCCCCACTGTTAGAGAGTTACAGTTCCCGCGATTTCAATATATGAACAAAAATCATTACATTTTTACCACTTCCAACTTGTTGGCCCAATGATAAGCCTCCCTTTTGTGAAGGCGGAGGTCTTGGGTTCAAATCCTACTCTTTAATAAAAAGAGAGGAGAGGAGAGGAGAAGGAGAAGAGAAGGAGAAGAAGAAGAGAAGAGAGAGGGGGCGGGGGATCTACTGTTACAGTTTGCAGGAACTCAGAAAACTATCCGCAACCAGAAGCCGCAACAGTCCAGAAAACTGTCGCGCGGGCAGTAGACATGCAGAGCGAGAGGACTATCCACGTCCAGAAGCCGCAGTAGTCTAGGAAACTGTCGCACGGGTGAACGCAGTAGACGTGCTAAGCGAGAAAACTATCTGCGACCAGAAGTTGCAGTAGCCCAGAAAACTGTCGCATGGTCAAACACAGTAGATGCGTGAATTGAATGCGCGCGCAATAGCTTAGAAGGAGCACAGATGGTACAGTTTTACAGATGTGACCGGTACGAGTAGAAGATTCGCCACTCACCATGGAGATTCGTATCCCAGCAGCCACACCAATTCTATCAGCCGGAAAAGAAATCGAGACCAGAGGCTAGAGGCTAAGCATGGCGACGCTCGAGGGCCATAGAGAAAAGGAGATCGTGAGGGCGAACCATTGTCATAGGAGGGGAAAAGGAATTAGAAGTGGAGGGAAGGAAGAGGGAGACTATGACACAAGGGGAAAAGGAGAGGGGGAAGAGAAGCATGTACATGATAGGAGGAGGAATGTAGAGATGGAGACATCAAAGGAAGAGAACCATACTTTATTTGAAAGAAGAAATGAGAGGGAAATATCAAAATACTAGCTAGGTGGCTTTACAAGAATGAGCGTCTCTCATCAAGGAATAGCCCCCTCCTTTTATAGCCAAAAGAGGGGGTCTCTCCCAATTAATGTATCCTCCCACATGCGTGGTGTGTGTGGAAAAGTCTCCCATGTCGGCTAGGCGGTTACGCACTCTCAATTGTGTGCGACAGTCAAGCCCCATATCTCAAGTCTATGATACTCCCTTGGTCTCTTCCCAATTTTATAATATGTTCAAACCTCTAGGAGGACAAGTGGAGGGTTGGCACAAGGAATCTTGCCACCTCATCCTACTTTCCCCATTATTTAACTTGCTCTCTTGGACCTTCTATACCTCCCCCACATGGGCCTATCCCATATGGAGGGAATAACTCAATATAATATCCATCTCCACCTATTTTATATTGCTTCTCCCATGGACTTTGAGCCATATCTCACTAAATGCAGCCTAGGTGGAGGGGTGGCACATGAAGGAGCCATGCCACCTTACATTTTATAATATTACTATCATGGATTATGTACAACACACCTTATGGGTCCTCTTACATGGAAGGGTGGCACATGGTCATGCCCTGCCACCTCAACCTTGGGCCCTATGCACACCATATTTTATTATACTATTACCACATATACAAACACACATACATATTAATGCCTTTTTCCTTAGACAATTTTATCCATAACAATGTGCATATAAATAACTAAATGAGTATATATATAAATAAGAAAATAATTTCTTAGATTTAAAATATAATGTATATAGATGTGTATGAATAGATATTTTAAATAAATATTGAATATGTATATGCAGTTATATGTATTTATTCATTGTCTTATTACACACATTGTATTGTGTATGTATCTTTGATATGTCTTAAATTTTATATCTAATTATCTAAGCAGTTACATTTATACATTTTTTAAATTATACATTTTAAATAAATAGGTAAAAGAGTACATATATGAATAAATAAACATAATTTCTATATCTAAGTATATACTCTATTTTGTATCCAACTAAATTTTATATATAATATATATATATATTTCAATATGTACACTAAGATATACATTATCAGTTAAATAAAGAAACTCATGTAAGTCCATTTACATATACATTTGAAAATATATAATGCAATAGGATTTTTAAATATAAACATATATATAAAATTATGCGTATATAAACATAAGGTATATATATACATATTTTTTACACACTCTCCATTTTTTATCTGGTTTATATCTAAACATTTTAATGAATAAAGAAAACAATATATATAAGAATACTAACATAGAAAAAGATAGAATATATTAAAGTTATATTTTTAAAGAAATAATATAGAGAACATACATTCTATAAGAATATATAAATAAATAATATATTATTTTATATATATATATATATAAGCATATAAAGAACAATTAGAAAAAATAATTACTTTTCTAAAGAAATAATATAACATATATGTAAAGAAATAACATATGTAAAAGTAAAACAAAAGAGTTAATAAGAAGAAATGTAAAGAAATAATATACATACGCAAAGAAATAACATACCCTCTGTCACGAATCTCTGGGTTGCCCTTCGTCATGGATCTCTCACACTGTCTACACTATCACCTTCTCTTGAATCTACTCATAACTTTTCGAGTTGGGAAACTTGCCAAAGCGAGCATGATCCAGGAAAGGCTCTCGGACAATGATGCAACAAAATTGACGACAATTGAGGGGTAGAATTGATGAACTCAATCAGAGTTTCCCTAGATCTTTTCAAACGGTTTTTTTCCTAGAACTTGTTAGCTACCCTACGTCTACCTTTGTCTTGCACCGTCACACCATCTACTACCCTTTGTCTCACACCATTTGTGCTCGTGGCTGTCTTTTGCCCTTTGCACGTACCGTCTGCTACCCAAGCCACACCACACATCTGTTGGAGCCACACCACATGAGTTGGAGGCTACGAGTAGCTTGTTGAGTGCTCCTACAGGGAGACGGAAAATCCTACGAGTAGCATGTTGAGTGGCGAGGAACACTATGGGGAGGCAAAACATCAATGCCAGCATCACATCAAAGCTCGCATCCCACATCACATCAAGGAGTTCAAGCCCACGTAAAATCCTGCATCACATCAAGGAGTTGGAGTCTGTACCCATAGGCCCTCCTACGTCAAAGCTCTTCCCAGTATCCCATGAAATTCCTCACAAATTTTAGAGGAGACGAGGAGGCAAAGGCAAACATCTGTAACAAGAAGATGCAAGCTCTCATTGCATCACCATCTCGTCCATCACTGAAACCTACAAGCTCAGATTCATTGCACAGGCAAGAAACTCCAAGCTCTCTCCCTCGCTCCATCATTGAATCCGTCTCTCTCCCCCTTGCTCGTTGAAGCGCTCTCTCTCTCTCTCTCTCTCTCTCTCTCCCTCACCCTCTATACCTTAAGCTCCTAGTTTAAGGTCTCTCTCTCTCTCTCTCTCTCTCTCTCTCTCTCTCTCTCTCTCACTCACTCACTCACTCTCTCTCTCTCTCTCCCCCTCTTTCCCCCTCTCTCCCTCTCCCTCTCTCCCTCTCTCCCTCCCGCTCCCACTCCCTCTCTCTCTCTCTCTCTCTCTCTCTCTCTCTCTCTCTCTCTCTCTCCCTCCCTCCCTCCTTCCCTCCCTCCCTATCTCCCTATCTCCCTCTCTCTCTCTCTCTCTCTCTCTCTCTCTCTCTCTCTCTCTCTCTCTCCCTCCCTCCCTCCCTCCCTGCCTCCCTCCCTCCCTCTCTCTCTCTCTCTCTCTCTCTCTCTCTCTCTCTCTCTCTCTCTCTCTCTCCCCCTCTCTCTTCTCTCTCTCCCTCCCTCTCTCCCTCTCGCCCCCCCTCCCTCTCTCCCTCTCCCCCCTCCCCCTCTCTCTCTCTCTCTCTCTCTCTCTTACCCCCTCCCTCCCTACCTCCCTCCCTCCCTGCTCACAGTAACACATTCAAACTGAAACGAAACTGCAATTGAAATTCAAATTCAACGTGAAATGATACAAAATTCCCACTCCTTAATTGATTTGAAATTTATATTTGAAATGTGAAATTCCCGCCTAAATTTAAAGTTTCTCCCCCAAAAGTTTTTCCCACAAGGTCAAACTTTTTGACTAGATGCACATGAGGTATCTCCTCAAGGACATCCTCACAAAGATTTGTTCCTGTGGCCAAATTTTTTTGAGTTGTGTCTAGAGGAGCAAGAGCAATCAAAAATTTTGACCATATGTCCAAATTTCTCAACCCCTAGCCAAATCTTTAATCATATGGCCAAAGATTGAGCAATATGGCCAAAGTTTTCTCCATCTAGCCAAAACTTTTGAGGGAATTTGGGAAGTGTTACCATGGTAATTTAAGCCAAAGTTTTAACCACATTACATAATCTCTATGTTATGCAAAAGATTTGACCATATGGCCAAAACTTTGGCTATATGGATTAATCTTTAAGATGAAGATTTCACACCTCAATACTTTGACACCACTCAATGGTTTTGAATATAAAATTTTTTTACTTTAAAGCATAAGGCATAATTTTTATGATTAGTCTTTTGAATATTAAACAAAAGAGTTGGCCACAAGGCATAATCTTTATGATGATGAAGTTATGACCAACTGTCCAAATTTGTGGCCATATGGCATACTCGGTAGTGAGTAGTGCCAACGCTTCCTTAATGGCCAAAGCTTCCTTAATGTCCTAATCTTCTTGATGGCTAGATAAGCAAATTGACGAAGGTTTCACTCAGTTAAGACTTTGTCCATATGGCCAAGAAGGTTTATACCACAAGGCCAAAACTTTGTCACATCCTGTTTCCAAAGGACGCAGATGCAAAGTTTCCACCTTGTGCAAAAACAAAATTCTAGTGACTGTACTTCCCACATAATTTTATGCCACAAGGCCAAAACTTTGTCACATTCTTTTTCCAAGGATGGGGATGCAAATCTTATGCCTTGTGGCAAAAACTTCAATGGAACCTGGTTAAGGTTTGCCCGTGTTGCCAAATCTTCATGAAGCCAAAGCTTCTTGAATTTTTAGGATTTTAATGAGCTTATCTCACTGTCCAAGGCAAAGAAAAAGGGGCTTTCTAAGGCAAAATAAAGCTCATATACCACAGAAGTTCTACTGAGGAGAAGGGGTGCAAATCCATGTCAGAGCGCCATAGCTTGCCTCTTCAATTTCGACTGGTTTTTCTTTGTTTTCACCTTGAATATGCAGCCATTGCTACTCAGATTTCAGCACATGATAGCTCAAGGTATGGAGAAGCTCCCTCTGAAAGGGATTAGAGAAATATGAAGCAGTCTCAGAGAAAACGCAGGAAAGAGAGTCGCCGATTTTCATGCAATGTCGTCGAGCAGCGGCGATGATACATTAATTCCTTGCAGCCAAGGTTTTGCCCCTTTGAAAGGTATCTCCAGCAGGAAGGGCTTGGAGAATGGCGGAGAACTGAGGAAGAACAGGCTTTAGCAAGATTTGGGAAGAAGGGGAAGAAATGGTGAAGAAGAAGATGGAGAAGAAGATGATGATGTGGCAGAAATGGGCTCAAGGAGGATCAAAGGGCTCTGATACCATGTTGGTAAACTGAAAGGAAAGCATAGAGTGAACACAAACTCAGAATACTTGCTTATAGAATGAAGAAGAGTGAGGTCCTTATGTAGGCACCTCTTACATGCTCATTGACATCACTGATGACTTCAGAGCTCCACAATCATCTCCTCAATCTGCTCCTAGATTCTCTCAATCATCCTATGTGGCTTACCAACACCTAACTGTGCTTATGGGCACCTAAATGTGCCTCTAGCACTCACACATAGAAACCAAGGTGTGCCTGAGGCATACACCTTGAGATATCCCAACACTGTCCCTCTCAAAGCAAGGTTTTGGCCACGTGGTGAAACCTTCCTCAGGATGCTCTCTTGTCTAGCCATTGTGGGCATTTAGACCTTGTCAATTGAAGAAGCTTTGGCAATCATGATGGTTTAGCCACACAGTCAAACCTCCTCCATTTTATGTGTGCACATATCCATCAAAGTTTCTGCCACAAGGTAGAAACTTGGCATTCCCACACTTTGGAAACAAGATGTGAAAATTCTAATGAATGTACTTCCCTCATAAGTTTATGCCACAAGGCCAAAACTTTGTCACATTTTCTTTCCAAGGATGGGGATGCAAATCTTATGATTTGTGGCAAAAACTTCAATGGAACCTAGAGAAGGTTTGCCCATGTTGCCAAATCTTCATGAAGCCAAAGCTTCTTGAACTATCAGGATTTTGACGAGGTCTAAATGTCCACAATGGCCAGACAACAACCTAAAGAAGGTTTTGCCAAGTGTACTTCTCTAAAAAGATTTTGCCACAAGGTCAAAACTTTGTCACATACTTTTTTCAAAAGGATAGGGATGGAAAGTTTTTGCCTTTTGGCAAATACTTTTGTGGATGTGCACACACATACAATAGGAACCTAAAGGAGGTTTGACCATGTGTCCAAATCTTCATGATGGCCAAAGTTTCTTGAATTGTCAAGATTTTGACAAGGTCTAAATGTCCAAATATTTCAAGACAAGAGAGCATGAAGAAGGTTTCACTAGGTGGCCAAAACTTTGCTTTAATAGGAACAAAATCAAGACGAGTGTATTATCGTCAAAAGTTTATGCCACAAGGCCAAATCTTTATCACATTCTGTTTTCAAGGTTTCTACCTTGTGGCAAAAACCTTGGTGGATGTGCATCCACCTAAAGCAAAATCCTGCAGAAGATTTGACCATGTGGCCAAATCTTTATGATGGCCAAAACTTCTTGAGCCAAAACTTTGTCACATCCTGTTTTCAAGGTTTCTGCCTTGTTGCAAAAACCTTGGTAGATCTGCATCCACGTAAAGCTAATCCTGAAAAATATTTGACCATGTGGCCAAATCTTTATGATGGCCAAAACTTCTTGAGCTCTCAAGATTTTGACAAGTCTAAATGTCCACAATATTGATTATGGAGCATCCTGAAATTTATCATGATAGGAACAAATCGTGATGAGTGTACTTCCCTCAAAAGTGTACTTTGTCACATCTTGTTTCCAAAGTATGGGGATGCAAAGTTTCTACATTGTGGCAGAAACTTTGGTGGATGTGCACCCTCATAAAATGGAAGATGTTTGACCTTGTGGCCAAATCTTCATGATTGCCAAAGCTTCTTGAATTGTTAGGATTTTGACAAGATCTAAATGTCCACAATGGCTACACAAGAGAGCATCCTGAGATGGCTAAAACCTTGCTTTGATAGGAAAAAAATCCTAATGTCAAACGTACTTCCCTTTGCCACAAAACCAAATCTTTGTCACATCCCTTTCCAAGGGATTAGAATGCAAAGTTTTTGCCTTCTGGCAAAAACGTTTGTGGATGTGCATCCACATTAAACAAGAACCTAGAGAAGGTTTGACCATATAGCCAAATCATGATGATGACCAAAGATTCCTTAGTGCGATCAGTCAAGGGATGCCTTCCCACACTTGCATGTAGCCTAGTTGCTCCGTCTACCCTCAATGCGGTCAGTCAAGGGATGCCTTCCCGCACTTGCATGTAGCCTAGTTGGTAGTGTGCCAACTCTATCTGAAGCTGTCTAGCCATCAGGCCACACATGGCTCCCATCTGGTGTCCAAACCAGGACCTACCAGATAACCGAGCTACTCAAATGCCTTCTCCTCATATGGGGGCTTACAAGTAGAGTTAGCTAGTTCCCGCGTAGTTACACGAGAGTGGAGCATTGATATCTAACACACCCCCTCAATGTCCACCCACTAGTGAACTTACTTTTTCGGCCCAGTGCCAAGTCGATGAAGATGCCTCTCCAGCAAATCTCTTCCAAGAGCCTTCGTGAAGATGTCCGCAGCATTCTCTGTAGTCGAACAGTACACCAAGTCGACCTCTCCATCCATGCTGAGCTTGTGTACAAAGTGATATTGAATCTCAATGTGTTTTGTGCGAGCGTGGAACACAAGGTCTTTGCAATTGCCATGCAACTCTGGTTGTCACATGATAACTGTGTAGGCGTGTTCTGCACTGCACCCATGTCCCCTAAAGTCCTCCTCAACCACACTGCCTCACAAGAAGCAAAACACGCTGATTTGTACTCAGCCTCGGAAGAAGAAAGAGCAACTATGGGTTGCTTCTTGCTAACCCTTGACACAGCTCCAGATCCAAGTGAGAAACAGTAACCTGTCACTGATCTCTTGCTGTCCACATCTCCTGCCCAATCCGAGTCACAGAATCCGGTCAAGATGTTGCCCTTGGTATAGGTGATGCCATAATCAAGTGTTCCTTTGATGTATTTCAGCACCCACATCCCTGCCCTCCAATGGTTCTCCTGGGGCTTATTGGAAAACCTGCTTAGTACACCAGTCGCAAAACTGATGTCCGGCCGCGTGTTGCACAAGTAAATCAAACTGCCCACAAGCCTTCTGTACTTCGCTTCGTCCACCAGTGGTGATGAATCCTCGTTTGAGAGCTTCACGTCAACCTCCATAGGGGTGCCAACTATCTTGCACTCAGCCATGCCAAATGCCTTTAGTATCTCTCCAGCATACTTCAGCTATGAAATGAAGATCTGTTTTGGCTCTTGCCAAACTTCAATCCCCAAACAGAAATGCATCAGTCCGAGGTCTGCTGTCATTTCAAACTCTCTTCCTAGCAAATGCTTTGTCTGCTAGATCTTCTCTTCATGATTCCCTATTATGACAAGGTCGTCCACATAAAGGACCACGATCATACACCTGCCTCCTTCTCTGTAGATATACAAATTTGCATCAGATGGGCTCCTCCTGAACCTATTTTGCAAAAACTAGGCATCAATCCATTGGTACCACGCTCGTGGGGCCTGTTTTAGCCCGTAAAATGCCTTCTTCAGTTTACAGACTCAGTTTACAGACTTTACCTTCTGAACCGGGGATCACAAATCCTAGTGGTTGTTCCACGTATACCTCCTCCTTGAGTTCTCCATTCAGAAAGGCGGATTTTACATCGATCTGAAACAAAGGCCAACTTTCCTACGCTGCTAAAGCCAAAACATTGCGAATTGTGGTTAGTTGAGCTATGGGAGCAAAAGTATCCTGATAATCAAAACCATGTACCTGTGCAAATCCTTTTGCCATGAGCCGAGCCTTGTACTTATCCAACGTGCCGTCGGACTTGTACTTGGTCTTGTACACCCACTTGGTGCCGATTACCTTGCATTTTGGTGGTCGATCTACAAGGTCCCAAGTGTTGTTCTTCATTATGGAGCCATACTCCGACTGCATAGCCTCCATCCACCTATCATCACCCTGTGCCTCTTCATTCAAGACACTTGGGTTCTTCAGCACGGATCACCTCTGTCATCAAAGCATAGTTGACCAAGTGTTCGCCCTTCTTTGCTCCTCTAATCTCTTGGACCGGCGGTGTTCGGATGGTTCCTCCTCAATGGCTGGAGGTTCTCTACCATCCAAAAGCTGCTTTACCCACTTCGGGAATAGCCATTGCCATTGTGGTTATGTAGGTTCTTCTTCCTCTTCTTTATCTTGAATCCTCCCAAGCACCATTGGGGGAGTTTGGTCTGCTATTGGTGGTTGTACTAGATGGATATCCTAGTCCTAGTTGTCTGGGAAGGAAGCATCCTCCTCCAATTGATGTGGCTGTTCTGAGAAGATCACATCGTGACTTACTATTACCTTCTTGGTAATAGGATTATAGAGACAGTAACCCTTCGCCTCTTCACTGTAGCCCAAGAAAAACACTTCTGGCTCTTCAGTCCTATTAGCATCAGGGACATACACAAAATAGTCACATCCAAAAACTCTGAAATGTGCAGCTAAACGTTTCTTACCAGAAAAGGCCTGCAGTGGAGTCATCCCATTCACAGCCTTCATGTAGCTACGATTTAGAATGTAAACTATCGTGTTACATGCTTCAGCCCAAAAAGTCTTTGGCAAATCTTTCCCTTTCATCATACTCCTGCCCATTTCACAGATGACGGGCATCTTGCGCTTTGCTACTCCATTTTGCTATGATGTATGTGGCGGGGGTTTCTACCTCTTAATCCCGTGACTTTTGCAGTAACTTTCGAATTCACTTGATGTGAACTCTCCACCTCTGTCTGATCTCAACTTCTTCACCTTCCTCCCCGTTTCTTTCTCGACCATTACATGCCATTCTTTGAACTTACTAAAAGCCTCATCTTTAGTCTTCAGGAAGTATATCCATATCCTTCTACTGTAGTCGTCGATTAGCGTCATGAAGTAGTAGGAACCACCCAAAGCTTCCGTCTCCATCTTTCCGCAAAGGTCCGTGTGAACAAGCTCTAGAGGAGCCTTTGCCCTGCTGGCCTCTTTAGGAAAAGGCTGCCGATGCTGCTTGCCCATCATGCAAGCTTCACATACATCGGGTAGATCTGTAATTTCTGGTAGGTCTGCAATCATTCCACTTTTATGCATCTCCTTTAAAGAACTAAGATTTAGATGACCAAAAACCTCATGCCACAGCTTAGTGTTGCTCACATCGGCTCGAGCACTGAAAGCTGAGAGTTTGTAGATGTTGTTGCGCCGTGTACCTTTACCAATGACCTTCCCTTGAAGATCTAAAATCTCTGCACCATTGTTATCGAAGTGAACTTTGAGGTCCCGATCTGTGATCGCAGAAACAGACAACAAGTTCCTCTTGATATCTGGCACATAAAGAACATCGGACAACTGTTTTATAACTCCATCTGACTTGAGAGCAATCATACCTTTTCCTTTTGCTGGACATTTTGCATCATTGCCGACTGCTACTAGGATGTCATTCCCTACCAGATGTAGAGAGATATACCAATCCTTACGACTGGTCATGTGGCGCGATGCACCACTATCAATAATCCAAGGTTCATCCGCAGGTACATGAACTGCCTCCGTGCAAATCTCTATGAACAGCTCTACTGGTACTGCCTGCGCGCTATTGCTGGACTCTTTCTTTACTCTGTTCTTCTCATTTGCAATCTTTTTCCGACACTCATTCTGCTTGTGCCCTGCCTTGTTGCAATAGAAGCACTTGATCTTCTTCTTTCTCTTTTTATCATCAGAAGAAAATGGGTTACCAGAGTCCTTACCCTTACCTTTCTTTGATCCAGCCGAGAAAGCTGAATCTTCTCCTGTCCTCATCTTTTGACGCATCTCCTCCTCCAGAAGCATAGCGCTGAAATCCTCAAAGTTGAGGGGCGGATTTCTGTTCTGCGTATTCAGCGTTGTAACAAGACCGTCGTACTTTGGTGGGAGAATTCGTATGCACCTTCATGCTAGATTCTCGCTGGTGATGGTGATGCCAATCGCAATCATCTGATTGCGTAGATTCTTCACCGTGGTGATGAACTTCTCTGCCGTTTCAGACTCAAACAGTTTCTCGTTCGCGAGTTGAGTCTCCAGATTCTGAATCCGCGTCTGATTCGTGGTCTCGTACTGATTTTTCAAGACCGTCCATGCCTCCTCCACTGTGGTGACATGTTGAATTAATGCCATGACAGAATCACGTACACTGCAGACAATAGAACACAGCGCTTTGTAGTTGTGTGAGAGATTTTTTTGTGTGGAAGAGATTCATTACTTTCCCAATGAAATCTAGATAAAGAAAGGGAGTGTTCTCTTATTCTAAGAGAAGGAGAGTTTGTTTGTAAGGTTTCATTTGAGAGATTTGTTTTCATTCTAGTTTTGGTGAAAGTCCTGTTTTGCATACAAAGAGTCTACACAAGACTGAAGCTTCAAAGCAAGAAGCCTCACTAAAGCACTTTCATAGGCAACTAAAGGCACATTTACAACCAACCTGCACGCCAAGCTACTCTACAACGGCTCCTACATCAGCCAAGATGAGTCTAGCAACAAAACGAGGTGACTTCAAACCACACAAGCCAAGTCTTTGTTCACATCAACATTTGTCTCAAGAATGTATTCGTCACCTAGGATTTTGCCGAAGGAATGCAAACTCCATTTTGTCATACAGACTTGGCTATAATTCTACATATTGTTGCAATAGGAAGGAAGGTAATCATGAACATATCAGTCATCGAACCAATCCTTGTCATCAACTTGCCTGGCATTCGACTCCCGCGAGGGCCAATCTGAAGTCATTGTGGAACTTGGCCATGCTTGCAAGGACTAGGTCTTCTTCATGGTGTTTGTGCCCATAGCATTGCTGCTTGAAGATACACACTAGATGGCTTTCATCCTCTTTCTAAATCTGAATGTTTGCCGAACGTGACTACAAGTGATAAACCACGATTTCATTACAAAGCACATGCAGTACATACATCTCTCTGCTTTAAAGCACACGGGATGTGCTACACTATGTGCTTTAAAGTATAAAGTAGGCATCACATCCTCTGTGCCTAAGAGAACCTAACTACTTCATGAGATACACATGTCACACAAAATACATAAAGCACAGTTTTTGTGCTTTGAAGGACATTACAAAACTAGTTCAAATATGATATCGGTTCACATGGTAGCAAGTTGTAATGAGCATATTTGACATGGCAAGAAGTTATGATGGGCATATTTGAGATTATGGTTGCATAGTGGATTCTGAAATTTGTTGTAGGTTTGTTAGAAACTAGAAACTCACATGGAAGCAAGTCATGATATTCATATTTAAGGCTATGGTTGCATACTTAATTCTGAAATAAATTATAGGTTTGTTAGGTCTTTAAAAATTAGGTTGTGAATACTTAGAGATTGTAGCAATGGTTATAGTTTGATGCCAGCAAATTATGATGTAAATTTCAAAAACTGAGGTCCCATATGGAATTGAAATTGCATGGAATTACCATTAAAATGCGTACAATTTATTTACTACTATAATGGCAGCAAGTTACCATGTACATCTAAGGAATGTTAGCTTATTTACAATCCAAAAGATAGTAAATTATGATGTAGTTTTGTGATATAAAATTTGCATGGAATTTGAATTGACAATGAGTTCTAGATTTTCAAAAAATGTTCCTAGTTTTGTGTGGTCTTGTAGAGTTTTTAAGATAGGATCTTTTTGCAGCATGTGTAGGAACTTTCTGTATGTTTGCAATTCAGTTGTGTGCAGTGAAAGTTATATATTAAATTAAATTTTCATTTTTGTATCATACTATAGTAAACAGTAATGAGGTTTGTATGGTGTTAATAATTACATGGTATGTGAAGTAGAAAGAAAAACTGATTAGAAGAAATAAGAAAAAAAGTAATATTGCCACACCTTTAATTTGTAGGTCAAATTCGGAGTCTTATTGTAATTGCCTACATATGAATAGAAATTGGTAGTGCTGATGGAAAGAACAAGATTGCTCTCCCTTTTGAAAGATCTCTTATAACCATCCGTGTTGCTAGCCCCTCTCTTATTGATGGAGTTTCTTCTCTCTTGGCTACCTCCCCACCTCCTAACCCAAGTACTTTCTCCTACTAGGTGTACTGCTAAGAGAGCATTGTTTGAGTCTCCTATGTCTGATGAGAAAAAGCCTCGGGTGTTGAATGTGAAGGAAGAAACCTCCGAAGTGAATGTGTCTTTTGAAACATTTCCTTCTCTCCCTGTTGTTCACAAAGTGGATAATTGGATAGTGGATGAGGCCCTTAATCCTGTAGTGAAGGATTTGAAAGTCTCTAAAATCGACTTGTCCATAAAAAATTGTGTTTTTTATGGCAAAGTGTTGAATAAATATGGTACTTACATGTTGTCAAATGTCACCTACCCGAAGTGCTTGAATGTAGATAATGTTGATAGGGTTGAAATCGCAAGTGCATCACATTGCATATTGATGAGTCATACTATAGCAACTTTGTCAGGGTCCTTGATGCGGGTGATTACATTTGAGTCACGAACTTCTCTATTTGTGCCAAGAATCCGAGGAGTGACGGAGGGACAACCAACTACAACATAGCATTTGACCCATCCACTAAATTTGAGAGAATCCCATCCTTTAATGTTTTCTTTGAATTATATTTGAAGGGTAGTATTTCACAATATAAGGAGAAGGCAAAGGGGAGGACAACCAATTGCCTCTAGTGCAACATTGTTGTAACTATCATTCAGCTGTGGACATCGTACAAACAACATGATGAGATAATCGTTGGGGATGGAGAACTCCCATAATACCTGATAACATTAATTTTACTTCTACCTACCAAGTGAGGTTTAATAATTTTAAGACGCTTGCACAGTTGACTTTTTGGAGTAACCGCCACTCCAATTACCTAAAAGTTACAGAGAGATATTATTCATGGTGTAACCTATGAGTTTGCTCATCCATACCTCCATTAGTTTGTACATGTCTATCCATGTACCTTGCTCTCCTATTTGCCTCCCATTAGTTTGTTCATCCATACCTCCCATCTACCTATTCTTTATTTTCTCCTTTAGGCACCGCTCTCTATTGAGACTTTTGAAAACAAGGTGGTAACACCACTAACGCCTTGCATTCGGAATAATAATTCTGGTCTTATCATGATGTTTGTATGTATGCGATCGAGTGGTCGCAGTCCAACATGCAGAGGATATCCCTGATTCCTTTTCGCGGTCACGAATATTGCTCCATATGTGATCCAAATGAGAGTCATATGTTGCTGTTGTTGGCTCTTTCGAAGTGAATGTAATGCAGCATATTTTGTAGATTTGTTGATTGCGGTGTTTCATTGTACATGTCAATGTTGAAGTCACCTATTAATATCATTGGTGAGTTGATGTTTGAATTGATAGTAGCAAGTATGTTCTCTAGGTAGGATACAAACACATTGTATTTTGTAGATGGGGGTCCGTAGATGTTTTTTTTTTTTGGGCGGGTGAAATAGATTACTCGTATTTATAAGAAAAATTTACAACAATAGAAAGAGAAAAAAGTCTGCCCTATGAAGGGGCAAAGACTGATTACATCAATAGTTTGCCTACTACGATGCTAAGGGCCTCATTTTTCTTCCCAAAAAACTGCTAGGGAAAGTACCTAGGGAGGCCTTCAGATGACTGACGGTAGTAGCCGAGAGCCTGCAAGTCGACCTTGGTACTTTTCCGTCTGTCAAGGGAAGTTGCGAGCAGGTTGATGGTGACACGAGTAGGCTGATGGTGATAGGGTGACCATTCCGCCTGTGGTGGTAGTGACCAGGAATCCGTTTCAGCTGGTTTTGCCTGTATTCTTGACAAGCGGCGACCTTGACGGTTTTGGAAAGTTAGAGTTGATTTGTCCTTTGCATGGCAGGCTTTTAGTGGGAATCAGCTTTGCAGGGGAGGAGGAGAAGGGCACAATTGATTCCTAATGTGTTGGTGTTCTCAACTCCACCACCACCCTCCATTGTTCTTCTCACCCTACTCTTCTCCTTCTTTACCATCATCATTTGTGAAGTGGGCAGCTCTGATTTGGCTCTCAATCTGCTCTGCATTATTCTTGAAGTGGGCAGCTCTGAGAGTGCTATCAATCAGCTCTTCTCCGGCTCCTCCTTCTTCTTCTTCACTACTCATATCTGCATTTAGGAGTATAATCGATTTGCAATTGGAGTTTTCATGCTGTGGATTTTCTTTATAGCAACTATGGGCTTCCCTACAAATCAACCTCTGTTCTACTGACCTTCCCTCCCCATCCTTCCAACCATGTTTGCCCAACAAATCATCCCTTTCCACCACCCTCTTGCTCACCACCATCTCCACCCCTTCCCTCCTCCCTCCTTTCCCTCCTTCCTCGCTCCGTCTCCTCCCCCTCGATCCATTTCTCGCCTGCTCTTCCCTAAACAATCTTCCCAATCGCCCAAGCTTCCACGTTTCCAATCCAGTGCGTTGAATGCCCAGTGGGCTCGCGGGAATGGGGAACGGAACCTGCTTGGGCGCCCTCGTGTTGCACTTCCGGCCTCCTTTGAGACATTGGAGGGTGCTCGCATTAAGGTGATTGGTGTGGGCGGCGGCGGCAACAATGCAGTCAACCGAATGATCGGAAGCGGCCTTCAGGTTGCTTGTACTTTCCTCTGTGGCTTTTCGCCCCTGTATTGTGTATTTTGTGTTCGATTCGTACCTTCTCCATGACAAATGCAGTGCCTTTTTCTTGGGGCAAAATTTATTGACCGTTCATTGCTCTACTAAGAAAGATAACATTTTGTAGACTTGTATCCTACCTGACCCTTTGGGAACGTAATGGGAAGTGATGTTGAAATGAAGCTATACTCACTTTGCGGAGACATTGCCTCAAGAGCCTAGTTCTAAGTCAACGACCGGCCATTCGTATGGAGCCGTGGCTATGCAAGGAGAGAGAAATCTAACAGTAGTCATACTCGGAACTTTTTATTATGAGAGAGCCTGCAACAGGTACATAAATACTGCCCAGCTCATGAGGAAAGGTGTCTCCGTAGTAGACCAATTGCATTTTGCAAGGACCCCTTCTGAATGAGACGGCCAAATTTTGGTGACGTGATGAGAGTTACAGAGGAGATCAATTCACGATTGGAATTGAACCCTCTTAATTTTTTGGACCACGTAGAACGTCGTTGATCTTCCCCCTCAAATACTACGTGTATCTTAACAAGGTTCAACAAAGTTTTAATCATCATGATATGGAAATAAAATATATTGGCAGGAAAATATGCACGAGATGATTTCAGAGTCGATTGAGACCTGAGAATGGAAATAAGCTGTTTTATGCACAGGATGGATGGGACCCTAATACACCCTATCCAATAACCAAAAAACGTAGAGGGGGAAATCGTGAAGTCTGTGGATAGACTCTTTCACAAGGTCTATTCAATGTCGATTACAAACGTGTGGTAGAGCAGTTTAAGCTTTGGCTAGTGAGATCTTTCCTTATAGACCAGCAAGGTAGAGCACTTGTGTCCCTTCTCTGCAATCGTTAGATTTGATCGGATATTGAGCTACGCAAGCATTGAATGAAATATACGATGTGCACACTGTCAGTGCGTAGGGCCTACTTTTTGGCCCTCCAAAGGGTCTTAGGGTAGTGTCTGTTTTTTGGGTTGGGTTAGTAAAAGTGGGGGTTTGTGAGTAGTCGGTCAAGTTGACCGGGTTAGTGGGGACTAGGGTTAGGTCTTAGGTTAATGATGTAGTTAGGAATGTTTCACCCAAATAGGAACTAACCCAGATCTTACTAAATTTGTTTGACCCAAATAGGAATGTTTGACCCAAATAGGAACTAACCCAGATCTTGCTAAATTTGTTTTAGCAACTTCCTTTATTGGAAGTACTTAGTACCGACCCCCTTAGCCTTGCACAGCAAGCAGTAGAACAGCAGCAGGAGCAACAGTAGTAGATGGTGAGTGATGAAGGCGAAGGTTCCAAGCAGGGCTAGAGTGGTATCGCCACCTTGTTTTGCATGGTAATTCTCCATGGTTGCATGTTACTTCCATGGCATTCCTGTCATTTCCACCTGATTTGAAATTGCACCTGCATGCTGATTAAAGTTGTGCCATAAAATAGGCATTTGGATGGTGATGCATGTGACTTATGCATCTTATAGAAGTGTTAATGACAAGAAACAAGGTGGCAAATTAAGCTACATGTGACTCCAATTCAAATTTTGACTCTGAGAAGTCTCTAGTGAAGACTGATTATATGAGCTCGTTGGGGAGAGACTAAAAGGAAAATGTTTAGACTTCACAAGCAGTTGTAGCTTGAATGAAGAGATTTTGGACTAGCCTTCTCCTTTAGTGCTAGCCTTCATCATGGCTGAGTCTGCCCTTCACCTCCGGAGTGCCGACAGAAACTTAGTACGAAGACTTTGTATAAATGGATGCTCAAGTATGTGTGGGTGTGTGGATTTGTATGTGTGAGAGCATATTTTTATACTATGGTCTACACCCACTGTTGGGCGCTGATGACGTTAGTGGGGATGTCATAGTAGCTAGTCCCTGCTATGCATGATGGAGTTTATGGTTTTCAACCTTGTGAGTGACTATCATGAGATTGAAACTGCACTATGTTGTGTTTTTAGAGGATGAGTTTGGGAATGTTTCCTGGATTCATCTAGGTATAAAGACTGATTATATGAGCTATCAAAACGTTAATGTCTCATCTTCACATGTACCATGTAACGCCTATATTTTTGTGCATACTTTGGCTTTTTGAGACAGCTTTGAATTGGTGTGCACAGTTTGGTTCCATAATTGCATTTTAAGGGGAATGCCTCGTTATGGGTGAATAACAAAAGAGGGATGTCATATCATATATTGATAAACAAAATTTAGTTAAGAGAATTCACTCTCTATGTTAAAATGGCTTTTCAATTGGCTACTTAAAGCTAACAAGATTTTATCATTCGCACATGTCAGTAGGTACAAGTCTCCAAAGACCTTTAAATCTTTAGTCATATGGGTGCTTCTCAAGCTCACCCTTCAGCATATAGAGGTCATATGTGATTTACATTCGACTTCTACGTATATTTGTTAGATTCTAGACCTGGTATAGCGTTGTTAGGATGTCCTTAGAATGCATTTTGACCAGACGACCATAGTTTAGAATGTGCAAGTGCAACTTCTTTGACGCACCAACAGTCCCATCCTTGGGAAAGGAGAAGGAGAATTGATGCATTTTGCCCAACACGTAGCCCTCACAAACATGTTTGGAAAGGGCATGAGGGTCTACCACTGTTAGTTCTAGTTAGATTTCAGTTCATTTGGGACACTTTGTCCTGTTAGTCAACATATGACTCTTAGGACTGTTAGTCCGACCCTAAGGTTAGTCATTATTATGGCTTGTACTTTCACTTCATTCAGTTCTGCAATCTACGCACGCTTCGTTCATGCTGGGGTCTTCAGCCTCACTGCTTCCTAACAGTGGTATCAGAGCCACCTTGGTCAACCACCATCGATCCTACCCCTACTGTTGCTCGTATGCAGAGTGATGCAGATGGCATCTCTTGCAGGGTATTCTTCCTTTGTGGCCTTTGTTTGGGGCACAATTGGTTTTATCCCTTTAAATCCACAAGCATTTTCTTGCCATGAAAATGAGAGCGGACACAAGTTCCTGACCCTCCGTTCTTGGTTCAGCAAGAAGCAGCCTACAGTTGCTACTTCTAGTTGTGAGGCTGAGTATAGGGCAGCCTTTACAGCTACGAGGATGTGTCTGGCTCCGTAAGCTACTCGCAAATCTAGATGTCAGCTAGACATCTTTTACTACCATCCACAGTGACAACCAGGGTGCTTTGGCCATTGCGCGTAATCTTGTGTTTCACGTTCAAGAGCCACTGTCAACTGCAAGCATACAGCTGCCCTATGTTCCGACGGAGGATAACTTAGCAAACCTATTCATGAAGGCTCTCCCGCGACCCAAGTTTGAAGCTTTTCGGCAAACTTTACACTAGCTCTACTTACAAAACAACCCGACACAGCCTCCTAGACAGTGCCACTAAAACCCGCTAACCACCCTTAGTAGTAAAAAAAAAAAAATTTCACATAATAGTAGCTTGCTCCAAAGTGGTGCTGACAGATTCCTACAGTTCCAAGCTGCCCTACTGTCTTGCAATCTTGCAATCTACCCATACCTGCCACTATTTACTGCCTTGTCTTGAGGAAAAGCCCTGCCTAAGTAAAGATAACCCTGCCTACACAAGGCCCTATAGATGGCCAGATCTTTTAAGCTAATCCATGGTAGTGACTACCATTGTCTCGTTAAGTAGAGCTCACAAATGTGGTATGCCCATCTGCTCTAGACAAACCCTAGTTGCTAGAAGCTTGCCACACCATTATAGATAAGGTCCATGGCCTTACCCTACACCCTTGCATTTCATACCACATGAGGGTGGCTTTGGAGTAGCTTGCTTTTTTAATTTGTATCTTTGCAATTTGGTTCTAGTGATAATAAATAACTTCTTAGATAGATTTTGGGGAAATTTTGGACACTAGGATTTTTTCAAGGAAAATAAAGATTGGTCTACCACTCATCGCTTGAATATGTGGTGCATCATTGGATTAAACGGTTACTGTCCTTTGGTCATTCCAAATAGCATCACAACAAATGTGTAGTATTTCTTTTCTATGTGTTTCAGTATATCTGAATCTACAATTTGAATTTGGTGGTAATCGCACTTCAAAGCACTTGTGGGGAAAGTGGGAATTGACTCCAAGGTATATGGGCGAATGACTCTTAAATGTAGTATCTTTGTATGCTTGAAATTGACACACAAGTATACAGACTTGTCCTGTCTTGCGAAAGGATGTGGGTTACAAATGACACATTTTTGCACAAATGGATTCTATGTCTAACAACATATTTAGCCATTCCTTATTCCATTGTGGTGTGGATTCTTATGGGGAGGTGAAGAAGCAGGTTGTTTGTGTTGTCTTCAAGTTTGCTAGAAGGCAATGTAGGTGGCAAATTGGAGGATAGGTACAAATTATCATAAGCAAAAAGGATCCAACATGATAGTCTGTTAACCATGGATTTGGCTCATTCTCAATGTAAATGAAATTACATTTTGCTCTCTTTCAGAAATTTTGTTTGAACCTTACTATAGAGACAAGCAGACCATAGGGATACCTCTTTATCCATGAATGGTCCCTAGGCTGGAATGGTGAGTGTAGACTGTTTACCAAAATGAGCAAGGTGTTAGGGATCCTCTCGACGTCCATGAATGGTCCAAGGTTGGCTCTTGTGGAATGTTGAGTGTCAACGTGTGCTACTCATAAGCTTGGATGGATCTATACATATACGGACTTGATTCTCAACGGCCTGAAATGGTGCGCCTTCGGATGTCCTCTCAAAGCAATATCTGAGTGAGACATGGCGTCTTGTGCATCCTCCTTTAGCATCGAGTGCCAATGATGATGTGGACCTGCCATGTAATTCAAAAATTCATTGGAGGATCTTGGAAGAAGGGCAGTAGTCTCAATGCAGGCAGTGACTGGAACTTCCCAAGGTTCGTGTGAGTGTGGGCGCCAGCAAAAATTTGTGGGCTGAGCAAGAGAGAGAGCATAGAAAAAGGAAACTTATGGTTAAGCTCGTCGATAACGGTTACTGCCATTGTTCCCAAGGATGATATTTGGATTACTCACTTTCTTTGCACAGTCACATCACTTGGTTGGTGTCTTCTGAGTACACCCCTTGTAAGACTAGCAAAAATTCCCTTTCGGTCGTTGACATTATATTGTGCCTATCATATATATCCATATACGAAATTTCACACTTTCATGTCCTAGTTGGTGTCCATTCTCTTTCCCGTTTTCTTCAGGTTTGCTTTTGTACTGTGGAACCATAATAGTGTCGCAGATGAGTTTGGAATATTCAGAAGTCTAGGAAGGGGATTGGACATGATGTAAATTTATGTAAAAAGACAGCCGTGTAAATAATAGGAATTTCTTTCCTTTTTTTTGGGGGGGTGTGTATGTGGGGTGGGAAATGAGCGGTTTCTGCTAAGGTTTTTCTGCTGCCTTAGATGAGTTATGCCCTGCATTGTTTGTAGTAAGCTAACCTAGAAGGTAACTCACATTGCCATTTTGCTCGATTAGAGTTTAATTTGTTAAATTTGAGTAGTTTTTAATGATCTGGAAACGAAAGTTGTGTATCTTTTTGGTAGATAGCTTCTGATTAAAAACTTCAAAGTTCAATCTAATGTGCATCAGGTCTGTCTTGGTGTTTCGGCTTGTACCCCCCTGACACATAGTTGGCCCTCGTAGATTGCAGTCACATCAAGCTCCTAGGTTCCTTTTTGGTATAATGAAGTCTATGAATAGCTCTATTATTTTAATGTCTCTTTGTTGGCTTTGATCCCATAGGGTGTGGAATTTTGGGCCATTAACACTGATGCTCAAGCATTGTTGCAATCTGCTGCAACTCAGCGGTTGCAGATTGGTGAGCAAATAACACGAGGGTTGGGTAGGTTCACATTCTTTGCAACTTTTTAAATGAACGCATTTGATTTCAAGTTGTCTTTTTAATCCTGTTCATCAGTATCACCATTAATAATTTTTCAGATTGTGGTAACATTGTGTGGTCTTTGAAGGGCAGGTACTGGTGGCAAACCAGAGCTTGGTGAACAGGCGGCAGAGGAGTCTAAAGATGCTATTCAAGATGCTGTTGCAAATGCGGACCTTGTGTTTATAACTGCTGGAATGGGAGGGGGAACAGGATCTGGTGCAGCTCCAGTAGTGGCTCGGATGTCGAAGGAAGCGGGTCACCTCACCGTAGGGGTTGTTACTTATCCATTTAGTTTTGAGGGCCGTCGGAGGGCTGTCCAGGTACACTCCTTACAGTCAAAATAACTGCAACTCACTGTCGTTTTAAAATTGTGATCCAGGAGCTGTTTTTTGGGAGCAATTGTCACATTCTTTATCTCTTTACCAAGGCTTGTAACATACCTTTTATAAACAAACATAGTTGACTCACATGGTAGAACAGTCCTCAGCCTGGTAGCTTGTTAGGAAGGCTTCATCTCACCTCCGAGAAGTGACCAACTATTTCTATGCAATTCTCAACACTTTGTAGGCACTGGAGGCTATTGAACGGCTTCAAAAGTCAGTGGACACGTTAATTGTTATACCCAATGACAGGCTGCTTGATATTGCACAAGAGCAGACACTTTTACAGGAGGCTTTCCTCTTGGCTGATGATGTGCTTCGTCAAGGCGTGCAGGGGATTTCTGATATCATTACAGTGTGGACTCTTACCTCACTCTCTGAAGAATATTTGTTTTCCGTCTTCAGTTGATGATGCCAGACTTGAACTTCTGTGATGCTGATTTTGTTTTCTTCACTGTGCAGATCCCAGGTCTTGTAAATGTGGACTTTGCAGATGTGAAGGCTGTAATGTCAAATTCTGGTACTGCCATGCTGGGAGTAGGTATGTCCACGGGCAAAAATCGAGCTGAGGAAGCGGCTCAACAGGCTGCCTCTGCTCCTTTGATAGAGCGATCTATTGAGAGGGCCACTGGGGTGGTGTACAACATCACTGGAGGCAAAGATCTCACATTGCAGGAAGTCAACAAAGTTTCCCAGGTATGGAAGGCCTTCAGCTTTTTTCATCTCTTTGTAAAATTCTGCATGTATTACACTTCTACAATTTTGAGGAGTTTCAATGCTAACAAAAGGTTGCAGGAATCTTTTTGGGATTTTCTTGAGGAGGATGTTCTGAGGGTTAGTGAATGTTTTTAATAAAATACAAGCAAGCATACAAAGTTTGGAAATGTTGGCAGTGCTTTGTAAGGTATCAGTGGCTGACTACAATGGGCTGAAATCTCAGATATTTGGACCAGTAGTAGTAACCCTTGTGGTTGCAAAGATAATGATGCCATGCCTAAGGACTTTGTGGAGATCCGATTTCATATTTAGACAAATCTCATTAACTTCATCGTTAGAAGCTAGAAAATTTGTGTCACGGAGTTGCAGATGAAATCATCAAGGAGTTGTCCAGGTAGAGCAAAAAATGGGAAGTTGCAGAGATTGCTTGGCCTGATAAAACTTGGCAATGTCTAGGTTAAAGGCTTGGCAACAGCAAGGGGACAGGATGTAGGAGATGATTTGGGCAGGAGCAAGTGGGAGGAGGCTAGAGGTGTTGATTTCGTCCATTGGAAGCTTCCAAGAGCAGGCTAGAATTCAGTCACAATTTCCAATAAAAGAAAACTTTCCAATGTCAAGGAAGGTGTTTGGACATGCAAATTTCACTTGTGAAGTTTTCGTCCATGTTGTGGCTGGCTGATTGCGATAAATTCTTTCTATCTTAAGTCTATCATTTAGATTGTCTAAGCATTTTAGTTTGGAGAGACTAAAATGAAATTGTATAATCTTCACAAGTAGTTGTATATTTTTTTTGCGTTAAAAAGAGATTTATATTAAAAGAAAGAAAGAAAAAAATTACAGAGGCAACAGCACTCTATAAGCCACACACGCCTCCCTCCATCTAGGACTATGAAAACACAACACCTCTAAAATTTCACATTTTACATCCCTGATAAAATTGTCACTAATGGGTACCCCTCGCAAATGAGGGCATTTCGCATTCTCCAAATATACTGCAAGGAGACTGCTCGTACTGAATTCCATACACGCAGAGGTAGGGATTAAGGTTACCATGGTCACCTTGCAACACCACCTTCCATCTCAGGCCAATACAGATCTGTGCCTTTCGTAGCCAACTCTGTATGCCCCACCAAATCCTCCTCACCACCAAACATTGCCAGAAGAGATGAAAATGGGACTCCAAAGCACTCTTGCAAAATGAACAAACCGGATAAATATATCTCCACTTGCAGTTGTAGGCGTAGCCTTCTCCTTTAGTGCTAGCCTTTGTTACAGTGGAGTCTACCCTTCACCTCTACAGTGTTGACATAAACTCAATATGAAGACCTTTGTGTAAATGGATGCTCAAGTCGATATGTATGTGTGAGGGCATATGTTGATACTATGGTCTACGGTGTTGATGATGGTGGGGATGCCATAGTAGCTAATGTTTGCTATGCACAATGGAGTTAGCTCGCTTGTCCAGAAGAATGACAACGAGAGTTGTATTCTTGCATCGATGCACCTCACAGGTGAGGCGGTCACCTGGTGGCACAAATGGAAACGGACCACTATGATGTAGACAAAGAGACACCTCATTATGGGTGGACGGAATTCATAAAAGATATCAAGACACGGTTCTTGCCACCTCAGTATTCCATTCTATGAGCTGTGCGAGGAGGACACAGAGATGGTGAATCATTACGCCAGGTGTTCATACAGTTGCAATTGGAGGAAAACTAGATGCTGAGCAAGTTTCTCCATTGGATGCATAGAAACATCCAGTGGTATGTTCGTTGTTTTAGGCCGCGGGATTATGAGAGCGCATACAAGCTTGCTCAAAATTTTGAGCTTATGCACAAGGGTCAAGGATTCAAGCAGGTCAACAGTAAGAAGTCTGAGGACTCCACGCTAGGTGATGGTGGGAATGGGAAGCAGAAGAAGTGTTGGATGACGAAGGATAGCAACGGCTATGGCGGGTACTTGGATGCAGCAATGCGAGCAACCTATGCCAAAGAGAACCGATGCTTCCATTGTCATTGCAGGGCCACAAGAACCAAGATTGCCGGCACTTCCAAAAGCTTCAAGCAGGAGGAGCCGGTTCATTCACAGCCTCAACTCTTACGGGAACAACATCAATGGTCATCCCTTGAAGATCATAGAAGGGGGATCCTCGTAAGCTACCCACAATGTTTCAATTTATGACCAGATTGGTGGTGAGAATGTCCTCATCCTAGTCGGTTCGGGGAGTTCCAAGGATATAATTTCCACCAAAGCTGCCAAGTAGGCCCAGTTGACTCTTCTGCCTACTGATACCATTGCCTTGAGTGGCGCATTTCCAGGATAATAGGGGAGAGCAACATGGAAGTCACCTCAGCCACTCTGAAGATCTCAGGGTGGTAGACGGTCGGTCACTCAGGGTTGCACCTACTCAGGCAACGGATATCATCTTAGGGACATGATGGTGGCAGCCACGTCATCCATCAACCACGTAGGCTGCCATGTAGGTAGCCATGTCATCTGCCACATAAGCAGCATTGCATAGGACAGCCACGTTAGCAAAATAACCACGTCATCCGCCATATAGTGCCACATCATCAGCCACGTGGCAGACTGCCATATGGCAGTCAGTGGTTGGTTGAGCCAATCTGACAGGTGTGAAGGTCTGGTCAGTCTATTCCACCACCGGTTGGTCAATTTTATGCCCAAGGGGGGTCTAGATAAGACAGCCCCCTTGGCCATTCATAGCATCCTCTATTCAAGGCTTCTGCAGGGCAGTGTACCTTGAGCCAACAGAGCAGGATCAGCAGCATATAGCATCAGTTCAGGCCAGGTCCAGGGAGCAGCAGATTTGCCCCAACCTTGGCACGTACAGGTTCCAGTTCAGTCCGGGCTCCAGCAACAGCAAGGGTCTGCATCAGAGCAGCCCTTCATTCCTTCAGTTCACCGTTCCTCCATGCATGACTTCTTCAGGCCTTTGCAGTGAGGGTTTAGTCCCTTGATAGAGTACTTCTCTAGTCCTTTAGCACTGTTGGGCAGACATATATTTAGTTTTTTATTTTCCCTCTTCAGAGGTCCATTTATATTCGTCCCTCAAACTCTCACACTCACTTCACAGTCCCACTTGTGTTTTTGACTCTCAGTTCAAGTAGTAGTAAGGAGGAGAGAGAGGGAGTTAGGCTTTTTCCCTGTTACAGTCGTCATTCACATGAGACAGAGGCACGTGTGAGAGCCCTCTCTTACGTGAGGAGGACTAGCACGTGGATGCTAGGGATAGGCTCCCCTGCATTGATATGGGTAGTTTTCTAGGACGGGTGCCCTTGAGATACATTATATGTGCCGATCCATCGCCTTCTTCCGTCGTATTCATTACAGAGTGGGGCTTGCGTGTCTTCTTCAGCTAGAGACAGAGGGATTCCGAGAGCTAGGTGGGGCCCTGGAGTCGCTTGAGTGGCATAGGATCAGAGTAGTGGGCCGTCTGGGCAAGGGGCTGCATCGACCTAACACTAGTCATTTTAGGACAGGAGCGAGTGTTGGCAGCTTTGGTTGTGGGAGGGCCGCCTCCTTTGAGAAGTTATGGGATTCAGGTGAGTGGTTTTGGCCTCCCAGAGTAGCTCGGAGAGGATTACAGAGGTGTCCTTTTTGTACATGAAACCCATTGGTTGTCGTCTTTAGCTTGAGGTCGTTCCTTGGATCCCTTTGAGAGAGCGACATTGGATTGAGCAGCAAGTGTCCTTGGAGGCCATTTTTAGATTTTGGTCGTGATTGTGGACTATTTCTTTTGGATGGTGGCTCATGAGGGATTGCCCATCAGCCCATGGCTAGAGTAGATGCATGTGGATGGGAGTTCCACGATATCGACCTTGAAACGATCCCATACTATCTGTGGAGTGGCCCCATAGTGCAGAGGATTTGGTAGGGGACCCTCTGGATTGTGGCTAGGACGCAGACGATGCAATGGGACTTCACTTGGGGCATGGAAGCTTTGTTGACGGAGGGGGGTTGTTGGGTTTTTATCTTCATACTTGTACCTTCTATGGGAGTGCTGGTGGTTTTGGTAGGTGGGCCGGGGCACTTTTTACTTCCCTTATGGAAGGTTTTTTTCCCCAGGCTAATAATAGCCCATGTGACCTCATTCTGAGGCTAGGGGCACTCTGTTTTTAGCCTAGTTAGCACTTTGTGCTTAGAGGTGTGCTTAGTAGGCACAAACCTATCCTTTGGGTTGTGTGCATATCTTTCCTTTGTACTTGCACATTTTTTAATTCTATTGCAACACACTCCAGCAGTGAGAGCTTCACTCCCACTTGTGTACTCATTCCCTTGCTTTCTTGCTCCCGTATTTCTTACATTTGGTATCAGAGCTCAGGCTCCACACTCCCGTGAGCTCCCCCACTGCATTCCCCACGCGAGGAACACTCAGAGACGACATCGAAGTTCTGATTTTTCGCTGCAGCAGCTGCAAAACAGTTGGCCGGGAGCTTGCTCTCGCACTTCCGTCGCCGAAAACTTCTTCGGGGGGCCTTCTAGAACTGGTGCGCAGCCTTCTATTGCTGGTGCGCAGCAAAAACAGCGAGATCCCGCCCTGTTTCAGCCACCCGGAGGCTCCAAAGTTGGTGCGCACTGTTTTTCTTGCTGCAGCCGGCCTGTTCCAGCCCTGTTCGAGGTCGCTACTGCCCAAAACTGCTGCGCACTAGTCTTCTACAGCCCGTGGGTAACAGCAAACTCTCTTTTCAGTCGTTTCCTTCCTTCCCGAAGCTTGTGGGTACCTGCAGGTGTCCATTTCAGGCTTGGAAATTGGGGATGTCGACTCCCGTGAGGTGCTGTAACAGAAATCAGCGTGTGGACAGCTTACATGCACTCTATTTGTTGAGACATTGCCTTCCAGTCAAGGGGCTTTCTGTATTTTCTTTGTTGTATGCCCGGTTTATGCTTGGTACAGCAAGAAAAGTGCCCGTCCACTCAGGAATTGAGTGCGAAATTGGGGGATTTTATGCCTAATTCAGTTCAGAATTTTTGAGGTGCATTTGGAACAAAAAGGGGATGCTTTGATCTCAGTTTTGACACTGAGAAGGGATTTACAGATTTGGGACAGCAAGTTAATGCAGTGACATTGCTCTTGTGCAGTGGAAGGGTGAAGTACTGAGGTTGTGCCCATCTCGGAAGAGATTTTTATTTGAGGTCTCTATTTTATTTCCTTGCAGGTGATCTTTGCAGTGACACATATTGCCATGGGGAAAGATGGTGTGCTTGATTTACTTTCAGCCGAGAACAAACTTGATGGCAGTAACAACTACCCTTTGTGGTCATACATGATGAAGCACATACTTGTAGCCAATGGGCTGAGCAAGATTGTCGAAGGTACTGAGGTTAGACCTGGTACACGTGCTACATCACAGGATGATGACTCTGCTACTACTTCTACTATCACATCTGGTAGAAGGATACCTCCTCCACCACCGGTACCATCCACTGAGGCTCAACAAAAGTGGGATGAGAAAGATGCAAAAGCACATGCGATGATTGCATTGTCGGTGAAGATTGGTATTATTCCACATATACGGTCTTGCCAGACGGCAAAGGATGCATGGGATTGTTTGGCTAATTTGTACCAGGTACGAAATGAGGCCAAAGTTGCCTATCTCAAAAGGCAACTAGAGCATCTTGTTATGCATGAGGGAGATGCTATGGATGATTTTCTCACCAAGTTCAAGGACTTGCGTGAACAGTTGATCTCTCTTGGGGAGGAGATGTCAGATGGCTCCTTGGTCACCATTCTCCTTAATGGTATTCCTGATTCTTATCAGTCTCTTGCGTCCACGCCTTGCGTCCACGCTGCGTCTTATCATGAAAGGGAATCCAGACTCTTTCAAGCTTGATGACTTGGTGCAGGTGTTGTTGCAAGAAGAGCAATCAAGGGAGAACAGGAGTATCTTGAAGGAAGGGGATCAAGCCTTTTATGTAGGGCAAAAGGGGAAGGAAAAGGCTGAAAATAAATGGGCTGGAAAGGGCAAAACAGCACATAATCAGCCCTCTCCCAGTGTGGAGAAAGAGTATGCAAAGGGTAAGAAAAAGGGCAAGTGTCACTATTGCAGGAAGCCAGGGCATTACATCAGTGAATGTCGCAAGAGGCTTGCAAAGGAGAAGGAAAAGGGCACTAAATCTGAAGCTAATGTTGCAGTCATGGATACACATGCATGTGAGAAGCAAGAAGTTGCAAATTATACTCACATTACTCATGATGACTATGATGAGGAGTGGGCATTCATGGTAATTTGCAGCTATGATCCTTCCATGCATGATGATGTTTGTCTCTCTGTGGCTAGTACTCAGGAGTGGTACTTTGACAGTGGTGCTAGTAAGCACGTTACAGCGCAGAGAGAGTTATTTTCAGATCTTGTGACTACCTCACAGGGAGGTATGGTCACATGTGCCAATAACTCCAGCTATCCGGTGCAGGGAGTTGGCAAGGTTGTATTGCATTCAGCCCACGGTGGCTCCTTCACATTGAGTCACGTGTTGTATGTGCCAGGTATCAGGAAGAATCTAATATCCGTCCCTGCAGTTGCCTTGGGAGGATTAGATGTGAGATTCTCAAGACCCAAATGCACAGTGCATGATCTTGAGGATGCAGGTACCATAGTGGCATCAGGGACACTCCGCAGAGGGTTGTACAGGCTGGATCATTATGCAGCAGGTTCTCATGATGCTATGGTAGTGGTAAGCACGGAAGAAAGGGCCAATGCTGAATTATGGCATGCACGGTTTGGTCACTTGAACTTCAAGAGCTTGCAGAGACTCCATACACATGACATGGTGGTAGACATGCCACATATACATGCCCCTAGTAGACATGTTTGTGAGGGGTGTATATTGGGAAAGATGCATCGGGCTCCATTCCCGAAAGATGCCACTGTAAGGGCTGTCCGGAAATTACAGCTTATACACAGTGATGTGTGTGGTCCCATGAGGACACGCAGTCTTGGTGGTTACTCATATTTTATCACCTTCATTGATGATTTCACATGCTTTACGTGGGTGTATCCTTTGAGGCATAAGTCAGAGGTGTGTGACAGGTTTAAGGATTTCATTGTCATGCAGGAAAATCAAACCTCAGAGAGGGTGGGTACTTTGTGTACCGATAGAGGTGGAGAATATATGTCAGATGCCTTTCATGGTTTTTTGGCAGAAAAGGGGATTATTCATCAATGTACAGTGCCATACACCCCCCAGCAGAATGGGAAGGCGGAACGCAAGAACCGTACTAAGATGGAAATGGCACGGTGTATGATCAAGGCTAAGGGCCTGCCCCCAAGTTTTTGGTTGGAAGCAATCATTTGCAGCAATTATGTGTTGAACAGGTGTCCAACCAAAGCTCTTCAGAACATCACACCTTATGAGGCATGGACAGGCAGGAAACCTTCAGTTCAGCATTTGAGGGTGTTTGGATGCATGGCATATACACTTATCCCTGAGCACAAGCGGGGGAAGCTTGATGACAAGGCTGTAAAATGCATTTTTGTTGGCTATAGCTCTGAGAGCAAAGGCTACCGGCTGTACCACCCAGGTACACGGAAGATTATTGTGAGCAGAGATGTAGTATTTGCGGAGGATTCAATCCTGCCAATGCAGTCCATTAGGCAGCAGCCTGCAGTTTATTCACGTGACATCTTTGAGTTTTTATTGCCTCAAAGGGAGGAAAACACAGCCCCACATTTGGTGCCTGTGGAGGAGCCTGTGACAACAACAACGCAGCCCACTAATGTGCAGGAAATCAATGAACAGGAAATTACAGTTGGTTTGCAGCCAACTAATTTTGATGTGCCTGAATCTTCCAGAAGGGTACCTAGGTGGCTCACAGAGACACTAAAGGACAGCCCTCTTGATATGCCTTTGTCAAGCAGGACAAGATTGGGTGCACACAGAGCTCAGGGTCTTTGTACTGAGTATGCTTTGGAGAGCACAAGTCATGAGGAAGAGCCTGTCTCTTTTGAAGAGGCAGAAGAAGATCCGCATTGGATGGCAGCCATGAAATCAGAATTTGATGCAATCATGAAGAATGATACGTGGTTTCTGACAGACTTGCCAGTGGGCAAGAAAGCAATTGGTGTGAAGTGGGTTTATAAGATTAAGAGGCATGCAGATGGCTCAGTGGAGAGATACAAGGCTCGTCTTGTAGCCATAGGGTATGCACAGCAGAAGGGCATTGATTATGATGAAACCTTTGCCCCCACTTCCAGGATGACTACTGTCAGGAGTTTGATAGCATTGGCTGGCCATCATGCATGGGTTATACACCAGCTGGACATAAAGACCGCATTTCTCAATGGAGATATTACAGAGGAGGTCTATGTACTTCAGCCCCCAGGTTTTAAAGTGAAGGGACAGGAAGCTAAAGTGTGCAGGTTGCAGAAGGCCCTGTATGGTCTTAAGCAATCACCTAGAGCTTGGTATGCCGAGATTGATTCCCATTTGCTTTCACAGGGCTTTGTACGCAGTTCAGCAGAGAGTACTCTATACATTAAGAGTACTATTGAGGTGTTTCTCGTCATCGTACTTTATGTCGATGACATGCTGCTTACTGGACCTCGAGAGGATCATATTGCAGCCTTTAAGGCTGAATTACAGCTAACATTTGAGATGTCAGACCTTGGTCCTTTGCACTACTATCTTGGGATACAGTTTATGCAGACAGAGAGGGGCATATTTTTGCAGCAAAGTATGTATATTCAGAATTTGCTGCAGCGGTTTTCCCTTCAGGACAGCAAGCCCGTGGCTACTCCTGTGGAGCTAGGTGCAAGGTTGAGTCTTGAAGATAGTGGGGAGCCGTTTGATGGCACTCTTTACATGCAGGCTGTGGGATCATTACTTTATGTGTGCAACACTAGGCCTGACATACAATATGGGGTCTCTTTATCAAGCAGATATATGCACTGCCCAGGAACAAAGCATTGGCAAGCAGTGAAACGGGTGTTTAGGTACTTGAAAGGTACTATGCATCTTGGATTGTTCTATCCCAGGGGGGGAATATCATGCTTGCATGGTTTCAGTGAATTAGACTGGGCAGGTGATTATGACACCAGGGTGTCCACGACAGGTTATTGCTTCTACATTGGGGATGCATGTGTTTCATGGCTTAGCAAGAAGCAACCAACAGTGGCCACCTCTAGTTGTGAAGCAGAGTACAGGGCTGCTTTCACAGCTACTCTTGAGTGTGTATGGCTCAGGAGATTATTTGCAGATCTGGGTATGGCGCAGCATGCTCCCACATCCCTCTACACTGACAGTATGAGTGCCTTGGCTGTTGCCAAGAATCCCGTCTTTCATGCTCGCACGAAGCATATAGAGGTGCATTATCATTATGTCAGAGAGAGACTCTTAGCAGGGGAGATCAGCATGTCTCATGTGTCGACACACGACAATGTAGCAGACATCTTCACCAAGGCATTACCTCGTGATAAGTTTGAGAGCTTTCGACAGCTTTTGAACTTACTTCCTTTCGGTGATTGAGGCTACATCCCTGTATATGTACATACACCACACATCACTCCAGGGGGGTTTGTTGGGTTTTTATCTTCATACTTGTACCTTCTATGGGAGTGCTGGTGGTTGGTAGGTGGGCCGGGGCACTTTTTACTTCCCTTATGGAAGGTTTTTTTCCCCAGGCTAATAATAGCCCATGTGACCTCATTCTGAGGCTAGGGGCACTCTGTTTTTAGCCTAGTTAGCACTTTGTGCTTAGAGGTGTGCTTAGTAGGCACAAACCTATCCTTTGGGTTGTGTGCATATCTTTCCTTTGTACTTGCACATTTTTTAATTCTATTGCAACACACTCCAGCAGTGAGAGCTTCACTCCCACTTGTGTACTCATTCCCTTGCTTTCTTGCTCCCGTATTTCTTACAGGGGTCATGCCTTCTCTGTTAACATGTTACTCCAGCTTACAGAATCTAGGGACAGGGGGTTCTTCCGGATTGAGGTGCAGGATCCAGGGACTGGGGATCTTGCGAACGAGATATTTGTAAGGTTGCAGCTCATCTACCATCCAAAGCCATCTCAACCTGTCAGATTCCATCCTTTTATCACCTGAGTACAATATAAAATATCTGAAAGTATTATTTCTGTTATGTTTCTTCAGTTTCCTGAACTCATTCCTCCCATCTCACGTTTCTTTAAGAAATGTCTGGTAACGTTAAGTCTTGTATGTTGAGTTTCATAAGTCTTCTTCAGACGGAGAGTAATACTGTATACTGCTGTTGTACCACAGGCCTTGATTGCCCCTCATTTGCATTTTCTGGTCAAAATTTGATTGTTGTATCTGCTGAGTAGATAACAATACTGGAATTTTTTGAGAACTTGATGCTTGGAGAGGGTGGTGGGGGCAGGATGGGGAGGATGTGTTTTCCTGTCCCCCTGTTCAGGGATATGGTATCTTCGCAGAGCTTCTTTTATTCTTTTACATGTGGTGTAGGTGATGATGATTGCATCAGTTGTGTTCCTTTTATGCTGCCAGAGTTAGTTTCTCTCTCTGTTACCATATGGCCCAACGAACTTAGTAGAGCTGCTGTGATTCCTATACACGGTGTAGAGATGAAAATTGCATCAGTTGTCTCTTTTATGCTACCCTGATTTCCCCTGTGTTATCGTATGGCCCGACAAAACCATGGGTTCAGGCTGTACAAACTTTTTCAAACGACACTCATCATTATTATGGTGCTCTCTTTGTAGGTGGTTAGCAGTCTGGCAGATCCATCAGCAAATATTATCTTTGGAGCAGTCGTGGATGATAAATATGCAGGCGAGATCCACGTGACCATTGTTGCAACAGGGTTTTCTCAAACATTCCAAAAAAGCATAATAGATCCCAAAGCTGCAAGGCAAGATGTCGAGGCACTGAAGCCTGCTGAATCCAATTCCCCAGCAAGATCTACTCAAGGCCTTGGCAGAAAGGGTTTCTAGTAGAGCTGCTCCTTGATGAGTGTTTCCAGAGCTGCATCCAGATTTATGGTTCTTTTATTCTTTGATGCTCATTTCTAGATGGCCATTGTGGAAATAGAGGTTGTTTGGACTAAGTTTGGGTTTCTGCGGCTGTTCAATTTTTTGATAATTTATCCCAATGGTGAGCCATTATGATGATTCTCTGAACAACATTGATATTGCAGCTTCATTTCATAAGCATGCTTCAAAAGCTGGATCACAATGACTTTATCTGCTGCGTTTTATTTTTGGGAAGCCTTATCCATCTCATATGAATATTGTAAACAGCAGGAGAGGGATGGCGGCTTCTATTTCTGAGAAGGATGAAATCTGTGCATTTTTAAATCTTCCGATGATTTGCAAATACACACTCAAGATTATGGTACAGTGAATGAACATGGAGATGCATTTCAATTCCATCGGGTGGAGGTCTTTTTCAATCTTTTCTTCATTTCTTCCCCCATGTACCCACTCCCCATGTACCCGCTACCCCTTTGTCCCTAGATCAGCACACGGAGTCTTCAGGTTACACTGTTAAAGACTGAAATTCTATATATATATTTTCACAAATTGAGATTTCTAACATTCAGTCCCAAATTTTGTAATCCAGTTGTTGGAATTCTATTGTGCGCTTAACATTTTGACTTGGCTTTGTATGCTCAAAACGTTGACTTTGAAGCTGAAATTTTAAAGTCAAATGAACTGCTCACATTAAAATTTAAACCGAGATCCCTCAAAACTAACGTTTTCATCTTTCAACTTTAGTCCCAAAAACAATGCAGCTTGGAAGCAGAAGCATACAAAATAAAAATCAGGGGGAAATTCGGAAATGTAGTCTCAATAACTTGCAAAGGCATAACATCATCTATAGGAAAAATTGTACCAAGAAGTTGCCCTTATAGCATATAGTAAAGTAGTAAAAGGTTGGGGACAATGGTAGAAATGATCCCGATAGAGGGTATCCCGCAACGGTAGATTGATAGAGCAGAGGAACTACACACGGAAGTGTCTAACTACAAAGTCCAATACTTCTTTCCTTATGTGTACTCTACAAACATGAGTGTGCAAGCCAGTAAATAGAAAATGATAGAGATACAACACCGACAAAAGATATTATGTCCTCAAATGGAGACACTACAAAAGAGAGATTGAGAGTCCCACTAAGCCATGGTACTTAAATCTTACCAAAAGTCGTACTACTTACTCCTTTGCACCTCTAGATCTTCAAGCTTGCTTGCATCTCACCGAGCTCTTGTAGACTGTCTTCGTACGGTGATCTCTTCACCTTGTTGCCCTAGATGTCAACCTAGTTGAGTAGCTTCTTGTCAGCTATATTTGTAGGTCCTATGCCACCTCCCTTGGACTTGTGGAAGCCCTTTTGGATGGCCCTCTCTTGCTCCAATCTACTCTTGGATTGCTACTACAAATGATGAGAAGTGACACCCCAATGGCCCCTTCATAGGGACTAGATGCCCCCCATAAAATTGACTTGGTAGGGGGAACTGGGTTGACCCAAACAGCCCCCCCCCCCAAACCGAACTATTAATCTGTAGATCCCTTTGTGATGGGGGCACACAAACTGAGGTAGGGTTGGGCTTGCTTGGCCACACGGTAGGCAACCATTGGGCCAAGCCCCACAACCTCTATCTGGACTTGATTTAGGCGTGATTGAGGCCCACACGCTATCTTGCATAATCTTCCTATAGATTCGCCTCTGTTTCATCTAGGTTCTAGCCTTTGAATCCTTTCGTATAGCTTGTCGTACAACTTCGTAGACCTGTTGATGTCATCACATCTATCCTGTATTGCTGTTGTCGTCATCTGCCATGTAGGCCTTGTGCAATCAAGCTTTCTCCACTTGCAAATAGCCACGTGGCACCTTTGTATAGTTGTTGTCCACCATGGTGGCCCCCAACTGTTGGGTAACTCTTTGGTAGCCCAAGTGTTGCCCATGTGGTAGCCCTTTCTTTTGTTGTTTTCCTGTGAGCATGGCAACAAAATTGCTGCCCATGTGGCAACCACATCACCCTATGGTCCACCCCCACTTTGCTCTCCTCACATGGTGGCTTACAGATGGGGAGGTGACCAACCCTATTCCAACACCCCCTCTCACTGACACATCTTGGCCTGATGCCAACCCGTTGATATGCTCCAGTAGTTCCCATGTTGTAGGCGTGTGGAACACTTAGGTGTTGATGTCGCTTCCTACCTTTTCATCCAATGGCTGCTGCTCCACCAGGTTCAGTTCCGCATAAGCACACCACCCTGGTATACAGGTCCATCTCTGGTAGCACCAAATAGCACCACCTTTGTGTCACGTACTCACCTTTGAACTCGAGCACTCTAGGTACCAACGTCTTCTAACTGTTCCTCTCATGATGGGTGAACAGCTTGAAGTCCTCCAAGCACCATACTCTCAGGGTCTGTTTCTCAGAGTAATAAGTACAAAGGTCAATTCAAGCACTAGTTTTTCGCAATTTACAATGAAAGTTCCAAGCATTTGAAGTCATTTTGGATTTGATTTTATGAAAATTTCAACATGCTAAAAGGTAAGATTTCTAAACAGTTAAAAAAAAAATTCAAGCATCTTTAAAACATATTAATTAGAGACACTACTAGATCAATTATATCATCAACCAAAATCAACTGAAACTATTAGCCACATTGAGCATAATAATCAAGTCCCTACAAGTATATTATGGAAATAGTTTTCATGTAAGACCATGACGTGTCCATGGAACAATGAAGGGAACCTTGAGAGATTCTAAACAATGTAGCAAATTATGAGGAACAAGCAAAATGGGATAAACATGACAAATATGCATTTCATATGATTAGATAATGTGTAAGACTTTATAGCTGGTTAGCAAATACAGTGAATTGTTTAAAACAAACATGTGATATGTTAGCAACCATGTATTTTCGAAACCTAAAATACTTCAATCTTGGCATTTAAAAATTCCAATAGTTCAAATATTTTAAATACAACAAAGAAGCCTATCATGCATATATTGTGTGGATCAAAGTCATATTAAGAGATTTAGATGAAGGACATGGGAATTCAGCATGCAGTGTTTCCATTAAGATGCTAGGCTAGCATTGAAATCAACATTGCTAAGTTAAGAACTGCCAACTCGAGCAACCTAAGTGAAAAACTGCAATATGAATAAATAGGAATTTTTAACATGTTAGGGAGACAAATAAATAGAGGAGGTCACTAAATGTAAATGCATGCTACTAAAACCATTAAAATTCAAATCAATAAAATGGAGGAAAGTAGGTATACATAAGAAATTAACCATATGGAGGATGAAGTTGTGATAAATGTAGAATCATCCTTGCATATTTTGTGCAAGTATTTTGATATGTAAGGATCCTATGAAAGAGATTGCAAGGAAACACAATATGATTAAGGAAATTAAGACATAATAGATGAAATTATAGAGGTAAGGCCATGAACATTATGCTAATAAGGACTAGGCTAGCATAACAATCATAGGGAAAATATTAACATCAGCATTGAAAGCATGGAAGAAGAAGAATAAGATAAAATTCAAGAGACAATTCAAATTACATTGCAAATGTCATGTTATAGGCTATGAAATTTAAGCCCCATGCTAGGTTGACAATGGTAAATTGCTATATGTAACATCACACAAAGGAATAGAAGTCCAACACTTATTTTACAAATGTAGCTCTAGAAGAAGCTTTCAAAGGTGTATCACTCATTTGAGAGTTTTTGGGGATCCCCTACCTTTACGTTTTATCTCATAGTCCACCCTCTTAATCAAGGAGCTTACCATGCGCTTACTCATTTTTGGTAAGAGAATCTATGCCCATGGATATGTACACATGTAAGAAATAAATGTAAGAGTAATGCAAGAATGATATTTCTAGGTTTCAAAATTGAACATAGGTTTTAATCAATTGGAAAAATGACAAAGAGGAACTAGAAAGTACAATTTCATGGCAATTGATGCTTAGTCAAACACAAGTGAAAAGGATATCAAGAATTTGAAAAGGCATTAAGAATAATATTTGAACTGCTTGCATTTTGTATCGAATTGCATGTTATGGCTACATGATTTGAGTCTATGCCACCTTAAAAACTATGGCATGAAAGATATGGACATATTTAACTTCACACCTTTCTAGAATAATAACATGGTCATTGGTTATTACAAAAGTCAAAGTTTCTTTGTGTGAAGCATATCATTTTGCAAACTATGCAATAGTAAAACCAAATTCACTATAGAGTTTTGATTTAATATGTTCAGATATATGTGGGTATGCATAATTGGAAAAGATAAACTATTAATTTTGGTAGGTGAGCTTCATCAACGATTATAGAAGAGATAAGGGTATACTCCATCAAAGGAAATTTAAGGATACTCAAAACTGTCAAGGAACTCAGAATTTTTTGAGAACCAAGCAAGAAAAAATGAGATTTGAACAATGTGGACAATACGAGCCACATTAGTTTTGTATGATTTATAAATAATATATATATATATATATATATCTCCCTCTCTCTCTCTCTCTCTCTAGGTGCTATTAGATAGCCAAATGGAAAATAGCTATGGATGAAGCCATATATTCCATATGAAACATAAAAATTTGAGATTTCTCAAAACATGATAGAGTAATATAATGGGTATACACACTAAAGTAAAAAATAGATTAAACTATTAAAGCATACAAAGCCAAACTAGTCTCATGTAGGCAATATAGTATACATGCGAAATTTACTATACAAACGTGACATGAACTTTAAATCAACTATTTTTGGGTTTGATTTTTAAACTTAAATTAATTTGAATTTTCTCCATCAAATTTTCCAAAAGCATTTAACAACTTATTTGAGCCAAGTACTTTTAAAATAAAGTAATCGGTCCATCCTTTTAGCTATACATTTTGAGTATTGTATGTTGTAGATAATAAGTCTAATCATGGTCTTTCTTGATTTACACATATTGCATCAATGAAAATAAAATGTATGGGAAAATTCAATGTTGCTTGCCATGTGCAGATACTGTAATCACGTTCTTTTGGGTTTAACCACATTTTATCAACAAAGTAAATTTTCAAGCTTGAAAAATTCAACCCTAATGGAATATCTATTCTCTATACTAGCCAGCCTAGCATTTAAAAGGAAGAGCTCTCCGAACTAAAGGTATAGATTGAGCGCATGTAGAGTCCTATCAATGAAGAAATCTCAACACAATACCATCACAATTAAAAAAAGATAGCATCCAAAATATACAAATACCAAAACAATATAGAAATAATAAATAATAGTGCAATTGACTGTTATAGCTACCCCACTCTAGAGTTTCATGGCTTGGCATTTCTTGGTTGGTTTCTCACTAAGTGGCTCTCCTAGCTTCCAAGGGTACTCAACACTAGCTTCCATATTGTGCTCTCTTCCTTTTATAAGCCTATGTTATAGCATGGTTGCCTTCTAGCTCAAATGTTATTCCGAGCCTATCTACTTTGGTGTGATTATAATAGACACTTATGTAGCTAGTGTTCAAGTTAGCATAGCTCTATGTCAAGGTGTCTCATTCAATATAGCATCAATTAAGTTAAGATAACTATAGTCCTATAACTTATGAGAAAGCCAAAATTTCCATACACATGAATAAGTGAGATGTCACCCTAAGACTTAATCTTAGTTACGGTTTGATACATTGAGATTTCTACATATTGGACTGATGTTCCGAGGAGGTTAGGCCTCCCAAATTTGCTATAGGAGATTAAGTCCAATGGAGTATTTGGATTATAGAAAATTAGAAATACGAGATTTATAAAAAGGCATTTAAGGGGTCATGGGACATAGCACATATCCTAATCTAAATGAAATTAAATGTATATTCTTTACTCCAAGTTTTCACACAACATATATGGTAGTGTACAAAATAGTCAAGCAGTGTGCAACTTCTTTTTTGATGTGGTCTATGCCTATATTTCCTACTCTCTCTTGCATGCTCACCTCCTCTCTTCATTAAAACATTTTTATCATTAGGGGAGAAATGGGGTCTCAAAAGGGCCTCCAATTAGTGTTTCCTAATTTCAAGGGATTAGGGAGGGATTTAAGGTGTACTAAAATGAGAATGCACCTTCCCCAAATGCCCCAAATGGCATTCAAGAAGAGGTGGGACCTCTTGGTTGAGTTTCGATTCCCCCCTCTCTCTCTAGGTGGTCTGTCCCTCTTTCTTTGCTTCATTGTTCTAGTCCAACTTGTTTCTCCCTCCATTTTTTGAATATTGGGTTTTCCTCTCTTGCAACTGCCCCCTGTATGCCTCCTCTTGCTCTGGCCCCTCCTCCTCTACTCATTTTGGCCCCTCCTCCTCTACTCATTTTGGCTGTAGAAGCTCCTCTCTCTCTCTCTCTCCATTTTTTGAATATATATAGCAGCTCCTCTTTCCTACCTACCCCCCCTCTCTCTCTACCTCTGTTGGAGGTGCTCTCTCCCTCCGGGCTACACTGCCCTAGGTAGGACTCCCATTCTTGCTGTTGTGACCATTGCAAGTATGGCAAGGAATAGGGCTACAAGACCATGCAATGATGTGACTGCTGTGATTTCTACATCACCAAAAATGCATTAGATGAGTGGATCCCTTGCATCTATAGCTTGAATGACTAGATAACCATGAAGGATTGGCCAAAGGTCCACATAACCTTCCCAAGAGAAAGAGAGGTGATATCTTGCATGAGTGGAAGGTTGCATCTTGAAGTTCAAGTTTGGGAAGAAAGGATGGCTTACGAAGGTGTAACACGTCTACATGGAAAAATATATGTGGCTTCCTCCATTACTCAATAAATCTAGGATACCATCACTCTATTAGTCTTTCTATCTATGTACCTTTTTCACTTGTAAGTTAAATGAGTGCATTTGGAAAATTTGTGCTGGTTTATATGAGCTCTTATTCATGGTAGATGTTTTCCCTTTGTACTTCGAGGAGTGGGAACCAATTGAGTAATTCATAGGCAAGTTCACTGCAATTCATGAGGATTTAGGTAAGAAAATGCATGCTGGGGAGAGCCTCCTTGTGAAAGAAGAATCTATATTAGTATAATGCAACATACATCACTCTAGAACCTATGGCTGAAAAGCATTGCACCACCAAAAATTCAAGACATGGATTGCAGGATGGTGGGATCAAGAACATTGCCATCATACAAGGACAATATTGCAAAGGATATGGGCATGGCCATGAAGTTCACATTTGGATCCAAATGGGCAAGGTTATCTTGGTTTATGCCTCTCTCAGATGCCTTTGCACATTTTTGCTGCTTGTTTTCAAAATATACATATGCATAGAACAAAAACTACGTTGTCTCGCATGTAGATGAAAATTCTCTTGAAGATTTACTTGGGATGAATTGGGGGTACTAGGTTAGGTGAACAAAAGGGTGACGTGTTTCAATGTCAACATGCAAGGGAAATGTGGTTATTAGATACCATGTATCACACCAAACGTTGTCTTAGATTTTTTGTATAGGCACTTGAAGAAAACAAATGGTTGGTGGCTTCCCCTTGACTTAATGATGAAAACAATACATGGGTAAGTTTGTCTATTATGTTGATCAGGGAGATGTCAAGAATGTGACTATCACATCGCAAATGGACCCTAAGGGACGTGTGAGAACACCTATTGGTCATGGAGGATGGCATGTTAGAGTCCTTCAACTTTACCTTAAATGGTGAAAAGATTGGCCGATGTGTAGAGAAGTGCATGCATAGTGCCAATTTCATTCCTCTTGCAACTTTGAAGATAGTTAACAATGTGTTTAACTAGTGCAACATTAACTTTTTTGCCATGTCCTAGTTCTTGTTTCAAGAAATGGACATTAAAAAATGAGGTGTAATTTCTTTTGATGTTTTTTTCTTGTGATTTCATGTTAATTTTTTTCCAAAATTTTTGGGGATTTTATGATTTATTTTAAATTTTAGGGTTTTGATATATATAGAGGTAAGAGCCATTTTTACATTAAATTCTTACTTTCACTTCTAAAGAGCTGTAAAAGCTCCCACCCTCAAAACTATCTCACTCCCTCAGTTGTTGCTATTTGAGCACATATTCCATGGATTTAGCAAGAGCTATGTTCCATGATTTCATCTCGCAAACTGCATTTGTAGAAGATCGCAAGGAAGAGATTTATTTAGTGTTTGATAGGCACCTAGATGTCCTAGGCACATATATGCGAGCCAAGGATGACTTGAAAGATCTCATGAACTACATGCAAGAGAATTTCATTGATTTTGCATATCAAGTTGATGTGTCTTTGAAAAGATGCGTTCTGGTAGATTAAATCAAGTATCTCCTAGATGAACCTAAGTTTGTGAAGCACTTGGCTTGCTTTTGTGATAATCTTACAGAGGAAGGGTTTAGGAGCTATAAGTGAATGACCACCTAGAAGCGAGGATCACATGAAATACAAGCATTGGGTTCCTTTCATGGGAGATGACATTCATCTTTCTTCTCCAAGAAGGAAATTTAGAGGAAGAAGCCTCATCATCAAGCACCCCCTCTACTAGAACTACTGATATCCTCATCCCTAGATCGGACTCTAATGTGTATATGGAAGAGAGTATTGACCATGCAAGGGAGGAGATGAAAGCAACTGAAGCACCCCCCCTACCAAAATTGATGATATCCTCATCCCTAGATCAAACTTTGACGTGTACTTGGGAGAGAGTATTGACCATGCAAGGGAGGAGATGGAAGTAGCTGAAGCATTGGGCCTACTCCAAGAGCCCTTTGCAATTCCAAAGCAAGAATATGCATCGGAGACTGCTGACCCAACATTAGACTTATGTTCACTATCCCCCATCCTCATTGATGGAGAAGAACATGTGTTCCTCCATGACATCAAGGTGCTATTTGGACTAAGAGAGGGCGAGGCACTCGGAGTCCTATTTGGGTTTGATGTTGACACACGTGTCAAAGATCCTAGGATTTTAGGTATAGAAGACCAAACGATGGAAGAATTTCTACAGACAACACTGGTTACATTGAGAGATACAGACATGTCAATATATGATGTGCAACCCTCTGATGTATAAGCTTTCACTTCCAAGATATAACAAGAGAAACTCTCAGTATGGAAGTTGGAATAGTATACACCACATGGATCCATCAACATTGCAAGAGAGGAGGGAATAGAAGACGACGATGCTATAGTGGTAAATTTGAACAATGTTTTGTGTTTTGATGGTCTTCTAGTATAGCTTGTTTTGTTGGTGTTCTAATTTCATTGAAATTGTTGTTGGAGGAATTTGAGGTCAACGAGTTCTCACCTTGATGGGGAAATTTTCGCAATGCATTTGGGCAAGATCATTCTTTATCCCATTACCTCAATGAAGTGGCACACCACATCGTGGTCTTCCACACCAAACTTTCTCCTTGAGAGCCTATGGAGCTGCTGAAATGCAAGACATTATCATGTGCTATCGGGTATTCCAACATCACTCAAAATGTCAACAAGGTCATTTTGGTCCACCACTTGGCTGTCATCAATGCATTTGGATCGAACATTCACGATAGGGCATTGACGACAACAACTATGACGTTGGCAGTAGGAGAGGATGAGCTTAGTGTTGTTACAATTAGGTTTAAATCTAGGAGTACACTCGGGGATTCAAAGGCCCCTATTGTCAATGTATTAGATGTAGATAAGAAGAAAGAGAGCCTATGATGTCTCTTGTAATACATTCTTGAATACAAACATCTATTTTAATAGATACATGTCTTTGATGGATATATATCTTTCTTATTTGTTTTCAGTCATCATCGCTATTCTTGATAAATTCCTCTAGGGTTCAACATATTTATTCCATACAATTAATTGTGTAAAAGTTGCATTTGTTTCCTTCTTTATTGTTGTATTTGTTTAAAGTCATTGATGTTGTTGATATATTCTTTCACGGTTTAATATATTTATTCCATCCTATTAATTGTGAAAAATTGCATCAGGCTGCATTTCTAGCTAGTTTTATATTCTCTTAACTAGTTCTGGGCCAAGAGGAATTTCATTGTGCTACAGAAGGCAAAGTTATTTGGCATGTTGCAAGGACCCTAGAAAGTAAAAAGCTTGCCATGACACGAATTTGGCCATTTGGGGCCTCACCAAATGGCCAAATTTCATGCTGTGGTGGGTTTTGTGCTCTTTGGGCTCCTTGCGACATCTCGGACAACTTTGCCTTCTACGGCATGGTGAAAATCCTCTTGGATTTGATAGAAATTGCACTTCCATCATGAAATCACATATTTAACCTGTTAGAATGTAAGAAAATAATGCATAATACCAAGGTCTTTCATGTCAAATCCTATAGATTAATTTTGATCTCATTTCTTTGTTCATCACTTTCTAAAGTAAAATTAAAGCCAATTTTATGCTGTTGGACTATTCTGGGCACTATAGTCATCAGCTTCAAATCTAGGAGGAATTCCACCATGCCACAAAAGGAAAAATGTCTCTAGAATGTCACAAGGAGTCTAGAAACCCTAAAACCCACCATGGCATGAATTGGGCATTTGGAGGCAGTCCAGATGCCCAAATTCATGCCATGGCAGGTTTTTGGGTTCCTTTTAACATCTCTGCGGCACGGTGACATTCCACCTAGATTTGACAAAAATGAAAGTGCAAATAATGATTACATTATTTACCCTTTAAACATTGAAAATGAAAAGCATAATGCATCATAAACATGGAAAAGGTACTCAATAATGTGATAATGTAGAAAATCAAAATATATTTTATTAAAAGAGTTTGCCGTGTGGGCATCAGATACAAAGTTGTGCCTCCAAGGGCAAGGGGATAATCGGGCTCCATGATATTCTATGGCCTAAGGCTGGGATCCCCATCCATAGCCGCCTTGCCAGAGCCATATCTTTGTCCATCACGATGACACACTTTGCATGGATGGCATAGAAGTTTGCATCTCAAACAATCTTGTTGTAACTTGCTTCGTAGCCTCTTAGGGTGCCTCCATGGCTCCTGTATTGAAGCACACATCATCCTTGTATCCTTGTGCAATCTCTCATACAACACATTGGAAAGGAGCAGGCGGGATCAGGTTGTTAGTCCTCTTCTATAGTTGTCTGATTTCTTTGAGGGATCTTACTCTTGGTCCTACTCTTTATGGCTTCTTGACTCTTGGTGGAGGCCATACAGGTACCTCGACAAGGTCCATGGGCTCATTGTCTCCTTTGAATTTCCTAAGCTACTCTTCTCTAATCTTCTCCTCTTCTAAATACTCCTTGCATGCCTGACCTGAACATATGCCTTGAGCTTTGTCACTTTTATGGGGCTAACTTCTCATGGCTTAAGTCCACCACAACCCAAGCGAACCTCACAATGCAACCTGAAGTCCACAAGAATCCTCATTGAATTGTGAAAACAATATGGAAAGATTGCCACGATGTTGGTGTGATGAGAAAGTCATGGTTTGCCCAGGATAAATGGATGCTCATAGTTAAGATATGTGTCAAGAGAGGCCTACATGTCATGTGTAACAATTAAAAAATAGGTACGGGTGGATTGGGTCTGCATTCACAGCCATCCATGACTATGAGAAAAACATATCCTCTGGACGGGTTTCCTGTTGGAGTATGCCAAGTTGAGGAGTGGGCAGCAAATTGACACAAGTAGACAAATACATACAACCTCATGTACAAGATATTTGGAAGCTCTTATAATGTGGATCCCATATGTGGGGGTTAAAGGTCACTGTGCCTTTACCCCGGTTATGTACCATACTCAAACACATATATAAATGAATGAAAAAGAAGATTAGGGTGGTTCTGCACCCACCAAAACTTGTGTGGCTCTCTGTTTCTCTCGCTCCCTCTATTATTAATGCATATGCCAGTGGACGGTGTTTATGCTTGAGTCATTTGGCACTTATTGGCATTTAGGATTGCCATTGCAGTTGGCATTTTCTTTTGGGCCAGATTTGCTCATATGGATGCATAGTATATGCATATGAGTCAGATGCTTTGAGACGTGAGTTTTGGTGATATTTCACTCTATTGTGGCATACACATTTGGGTGCACCTGGTATTTGGTGTGATTCTCTCTTGTAGGCACTAGCATTTGGGATTTTTGCTTCATTTGCATCATGGCATCCTCTTCCATGTCTGAAAAGGAGTTTTTTAGCATTAAAAAGTTTGATGGGACAAACTTTTCTTTGTGGAAAGAACAAATAAGTGATGTGCTTATTCAAAAGAAGCAGATTAAACCCTTGGCAGGGATTGAAGCTAAGCCTGCAAATATGTCTGAGGATGATTGGAATGAGTTGGATGCATTAGCAAAATCTACTATTAGACTTCATCTTGCAGAGTCAGTTTATTTCACAGTAGTAAATGAGCAGACTACAGAAGATTTGTGGAAGAAACTGTGTGCCACTTATGAAAAGGAAACTGCCTCTAATAAAGTTTACCTCATGAAGAGCTTGTTTGAGCTGCAAATGAAGGAAGGGGTCTCCATTGCTTCTCACTTGAATGAATTCAATATTATTTTCAGCCAGCTTCAGGCTCAGAAGATGAATTTTGATGCGGAGACTAAGGATGTTCATTGCCATCCTCATGGGATACCTTCCGTACAGCTGTCAGTAACTCTGCACTTGGTGGAGTATTGAAATTTGATGATGTTGTGGGTAGCTTGTTGGTCGAGGAGATTAGATCGAAGTCTATGGACTGCAACAAGTAGGATGCAGCCTTAAATGTGCAAAGGGGCAGATCACAGTTCAGGGGGAAGTCCCAAGAAAGAGGGAAGTCTCATAGCAAATCCAGGGCATGGAACATTGAGTGTTACCACTGTGGCAAGAAGGGCCAGGATTGCTACAAGATGAAAAGAGAGCAAAAGGATAAGAAAAAGAATGCAAATTGGGGTGCAAATCAAAAGGAAGAGAGTCCAAGGGAGGACAAAGGAAAAGTGAAGATCGAGGAGATCAATGCAGTTACACATGATAGTGACAATGACATTCTCTTCATGTCTAGTTTATCTGCAGATTTGATATCTACTTCAGATGATGCATATTCCCAGGATTGGATTTTGGATTCTGGTACTTCATTCCATGTTACTCCCCATAGGGAATGGTTCTCCATTTATGACAGTGGAAAGACAGGTTGTGTGCATCTTGGAAATGACTATGCATGTGACATAGTGGGAGTAGGTGACATAAAGTTTTCTTTTGCAAATGGGTCTGCATTTATTTTGAAACATGTGAGACATGTGCCTAGAGTCTTATTTCATTGGGTTAGCTAGATGATGCTGGTTTTCACACCACTTTTGGCTTTTAGAGTTGTAAAATTCAGAAGGGCTCTATGCTTTTGGCCAAGGGTGCCAAGTGTGGGACTTTGTATCCCTTACATGTATCAGGGGTATTTGATCATGTTGTTGCAATAACCGAGCAGCCAAGCACTTCTTTGTGGCATTGCAGGTTGGGAAACATGAGCCAGAATGAAATGAAACTCTTATGCTATTTGGGTTATGTACCGCATTTGAGTTTCTCTGATTTTGAATTTTGTGAGCACTGTCTCTATGGGAAGCAGACTAAATCAGCCCATAAAAGAAGGGGAAAGAAAGAGTTTGAAAAGCTTGATTTGGTGCATTCAGACATATGTGGTCCCATGCCTACATGGCCATTTGGCGGGGCTGAATACTATGTGACATTCATTGATGATGCAACTAGGAAAGTGTGGGCTTATGCTATAGCTCGGAAGAGTGATGTGTTCCAGGTATTTCAGAAATGGCTGGCCTTGGTTGAGAATCAATCAGGTAGAACGCTGAAATGCCTACGGACTGAAAATGGTGGAGAGTATCTCTCTCATCACTTTCAGCATTTCTGTGATACACATGGGATTAAGAGGGAGCTCACATCCCCTCGTACTCCAGAGCGAAATCCAGTTGTAGAAAAGATGAACCGTACCATTCAAGAAAGGTTGCAATGCATGCTTTCCAATGCAAGTCTTTCTGGTGGTTTTTGGGCTGAGGCAATGAAGACTGTAGTGCATTAGCAACACAACATTTGAGTGGGCAAAATAAAAAATAGATCCGAACACTAGATTTATAGAAAATCACCACAGAATTTGTCATAATTGCAACAAAGCAATAAAAAGAAACGTCGTCCCTAAATTTTTCACTCCGTTGAATATATCACTAAATATGACTTTGCCTGACATGTGCATGGTAAATGATGTCGGGGAGCACCTAGTAGCACACAAACTTGCCTTTGCACAAATTAGAGAGACGACTTTCAACAACGGACAAATGGCAATTACTGGAAGTATTGTCAACGTATTGGCAGACCGTATTGGCAGACACAAATAAGATACAACAAGTTCTACCACACTTTGTAGATGATGATCATGCTATAATTTTTGGGATTAAAAGGAGATTGCAATACAAATCGACATTTGCAATAGTCAAGGTTAGGCCATACACTCTTATGAAAGCATTGAAAACACTTGTCGCAACACCATTGTATAGAGCTAACAACATTGCTATCAACAATGACTGCTACAAAGATGTGCTCTCCCTGATTTCATCCCCAATAAATTCCTTTGAAGAGGACCAAGCAAATAATGACAGCACCATGGAAGAGGATGAGATAGAAATGGATAGATACACAACTTAGTTAGCACAGAGGAAGTCATAGATTTTGAAATGCAAGCGATTTATGTTGCGCCTTTAGAGAATCAAAAACCGTTAGGTGTTTTCAAAGACGAGCATAGCGGGGAGTTGAATTCCCAACGCTATATTTTGGCTTCCCTAGAATGGTTCGCAATCACAAGCTAACATATTTGGACATAGTAAAATGGGAAATAATGCACAAGTCATTGAAATTTGCTCATAATATTACAAATCTTTTTTTAAAAGCTATAAAGGTTTTAATACATCAAGTAATGCAATCCATATGGTGTGCTTCAGAAATGGAGTGCTAAAAAATAAATTGCTATGTGCGAGACATGTCAAAAATAACACCAACATTGAGCGGATAATGAAATTAGGGATATGATATAGGGACTTTGAGAACCTTCATACCTCGCCCAACCATAAGGAAAGACTACGCAAAGAAGTGTTTGCAATGATGCATCAATTGGGACCACCATGTGTCTTTGTTACTTTCTCATGTGCCAAACGGATGTGGGAACCTTTGGTGAGTGCTTTCAAAACAAAGTATAGTGTAGGGACTCCCACAAAATACAACACTCCATGAACCAAAAATCATGCAACTCATTAGGAAAAACCCCTCATTATGCGCCCGATATTATATGCAAATTACAAAATATGGTCCGGCTACTATGCAAGGATGACTTGATAATAGGTGGTGTAGCTGATTACTTCTTTGTCATAGAGTTCCAAAGTAGAGGTAGCCAGCGTGAGCATGGGATTTTGTGGGTCGAACAAGCACCAAAATACAAAGTTGACAGTGATGTTGAGGTGATAGCCTTCATAGACGAGCACATCACGTGTGACAAGAAGTTGCTAGGTGAAAAAATGACTGAAATACAGACTCATAGGAAGACATGCACAAAGGGTCAGCACAAAGTTTGCAAATTTCACTATCCCAATCCCCTGTTGCATGCAACAATGATACTGGGTCCACTTGAGCATGGGGAAAGGGATATTAAATTCAAAGAACTTGCCTGCACTCGAATTCGGAAAGGAATCCAAAGAATCAAAACAATGGAGGATGTTAAGTTCCCCCAGTGGATGGACACTCTGCAATAGACCTACAAACATACATCCTGTCATTAAGGGCTACAATATCAAAACCAACATTATTCCTAAAACGTGAACCAAAGGACATCGTCATGAATGCTTTCAACAAAAAGATTAGCTTCCTCTGGCAATCTAACATGGACATACAATTCATCTTGGACCCATACGCTACTGCATCGTACTACACTTCCTACAACACAAAAATGGACAACATGCTCACACAATCAATGCGTGACACATTGACGACATGCTTGCAAGAAAACAACCCCACATAAGAGAGATTAAGGAAAATGGGAAATACTTTTTTACATGCTTAACAAATGAGCTCACAACTCGCAGCGTTCATCACTTTGTCACTTCCTTTGCACAGATGCAATAGAGACTTCCAGTTCATTAACACAAACAAGAAGGGGAAAAGAGCATTCATTCTGAAATGTAAAGACAAATTGCAAGCTCTTGACAATGAATCCACAGACATTTCTTGTCAGAGCATCATTAACAAACACATGGATGACATACGTCTAGCGACATTCGCTATTGAATACAACCACAATAACAATACGTCCAAGAAAAGAAAGAAACAAAAAATCTTGAGGTTTGTCAAGTCAACAAATTTAAAGACCTTGACAATCACTACCGCGAGCAGCTTCTTCTGTATTGCCCCTTCAGAGAGGATGAGAAAGAATAATTGAGAGGTCACAGGACTTGAAAAGAAGCCTATTATGCAAGAGAAGATATAATATGCATGAACAAAGAGAAATACAACAATCAGTACTATGACAACAATAACGATGTAGAAAGTCGTCCTACTGATAGCGCATGTGTCCACGAAAACAACGGAAGCCTAGCTTTTGACAATGAACCCCAAAATGAAAACTTGTATGATATATCATTAGAGATGCTTGCAGTATCAAAAGCCATTAAGAGTGACCAATTTATGGTCACCGCCAAAGAGTAGGTTCTCATGGACAACGTCGAGTACTTTTAGAAGATAATATCACTTAATAAGGAGCAGCGGGAGCTATTTGATGATGTCATGTTGCAAAAACATTTGCATCCACAAGAAAAAATACACTTGTTTCTAACTTGAGGGGTGGGAAAAGGTAAAACATATCTTCTACTTCTAATAGTGCAAGGCTTGCTTAGACATTACCACGTATTGACTGCAACCTGCCCACAACCCTCTTATTGGCCTACACCGAAAAAGTATCACGCAATTTTAATGGTAACACGATTCACTCCACCTTGCATCTTCCTACACATAGAAACAACTTAACATCTTTGCCAAAGGAGAGGTTGGACACATTGACAGCCCTATATTCGCAAGTTCAACTTATTGTTTTTGATGAAATCTCTTTGGTCAGGAGAAGAATAATGAATTTTTCCGATTTGAGAATGCGTACTTTGAAAAGAGATTACACACACTTCTTTGGAGATGTAGACATCATTACGTGCGGAGACTTCTACTAGGCCAAGCCAGTGAAAGATTTATGAGTCTTCAAAATAGTCGAAAGAGATTGTGGAGACATATTGGCAAACAAAACCCAAATGCTTTTATCTATCATGTGCCAAAGCAATGATGCATTCATAAACACGCTCAACTCATTCAGGAAACACACCCACACAATCGAAGACTTGGATTACATGAACAAAACATGCTTGCGCCCAGTACCACACATTCTTGCACCTATACTACACAAACTTGCAAACACAATGACACGATGATGTGGCTTTGCGTCAGGCAAAAGCACGTACTTCTTGCAAGGGATAACTTCTCACATGCAACATGCATCAGAACACAAACACTAGAGGATCCAAGAAACACATGTGGCCTGCATACCAAAATCGAGATAAAAGAAGGAATGCTAGTAGAACTCTACTCGGGAAACATCGACCAGCAAGACAGCCTGCTGAACGGTGTCGATGGAGTTTTCATGACAGCTTCGACATCCGCTGGGAGGGACATAGTGTGGATACTATTCCCTTCAAAATACATTAGCTTGTGAGCATGCCAAAATAACATCGACGCTTATGAAAACCACATTGCAAAACAATGGACTCCTATCTTTAGAATCGTGAAAGAGGTACAAGTAGGGCCATAAAAAACAAGCATCTTACTGGAGAACAATTTCCTATACAACCAGTGGCAGCAAGAAGGACAATACATTATGTGCAAGGGATAACATTGGAAAGACTCACTTTTTCACCAAGGGGAGTACGAGGAGACAGACTAGCATACACGGCATTTATCTGGAGTCAAGGGCATTGAGAGATTGTACCCATTGGAACTAATTCGAAATGAAAACTTCCACATTGACATAGATGTCTAAGATGAGATGCGTAGACTCAGCGCATCAATGCAGCTTGGGTAACGATGGAGAACTCCCAGCAACAGCAACTTCACAAACTCTCCATAAAAGATCCTGTCAATATGCAAGGTTATGGAACCTAGGCCAACCGTATCAACCATATTAACTTTCAAACATCTTTGATAGTTTACATTGGACAACATGTAGGTTACATACTTATTTAAGACCTTCCCATTGAAGGCACAATTCTTGATTGTAAGATTGATTTCAGAAACCTGAACAACTTTAACAAAACTGTCTCTATTTCAGGACGACACCAATTGTGTGCTTCATGTAGAGCAGTAGTCAATAGTCCCTCCATCATTTCTTGGGTTTCTAAAACAAATAGAGAAGTTGGTTATCCTAATACAGTAACCTATGTTCAACAACTTCACAAACTCTCCATAAAAGATCCTGTCAATATGCAAGGTTATGGAACCTAGGCCAACCCTATCAACCAGATTAACTTTCAAACATCTTTGATAGTTTGCATTGAACAACATGTAGGCTCCATACTTATTTAAGACCTTCCCATTGAAGAAACAATTCTTGATGTTAAGATTGATTTCAGAAACCTGAACAACTTTGACAAAACTGTCTCTATTTCAGGACGATACCAATTGTGCGCTTCATGTAGAGCAGGCACATTGACGTTGTCCACAAAGGGTGGGTACTCTTCTTTTACCTCTACCAGTTTTGTCTTTCTTTCATCAAAAGAATCTATTTCATCTAGCTTTCTTTTTGGGCAAGGTTTTGTAGCCATGGTTGTTTTCACAATAGGTGGTGGCGAGGAACTTAAAAGGGAAGCAACACCACCTACAAGGGAAGGACTGACAACATGTACACTTAAAGGAGAGATATTGGTTGGAAGGATATTGTCTGAGCTATTTGATTGAGGAGGCACAACATCTATTTCAACAAACTCAAATATGTCAGAGTTGACACTGATATGTCTTCACTGTTTTTCTTTATTGAAGTGGAATGACAAGTCTTTGCATTTTTACAACTATTGCCACAAATTTTTATTCACTCTAAAATGAACAGAGAATTGCAAGATTAGAGATTTTGATTTAACTCAAATTGAAAGAGGCCAAACATATATACAAATACACTAATACAGGGAAAATTAGACTCTATCGCTACAATGTTTTCATATATACTTTTTGTTCTATGATGTAGTTATCTTCTCTTTAAATCCATTTGGGAACAATGTAGCAATTGATAGCATTTTTCTTAGCAATCCACAACACTTTTTTTAAATCTTTAGTTTGATTAGGAAAAACAAAATGTGGGGGGATAGGTATCCTATATGCCATCTAAACCTTTACAAACTCAATACAACGATGGAGTTATTTTTTCTTTAAATTCATTTGGAAATATTGCAACAATTGATAGCAGTCTTTTAGCAATTCATAAGAATTTTATTTCATCTTTTAGTTTGATTAGCAGAAGTGGGATATGGGGGGATATATATCCTATATGCCATTCAAACCTTCACAAACTTAGAGACATAGTCACACACAATGCAATGAAGCAAGCAGAATATATACAACAAAACATGTTGCAGGGCCAGTAAACATGAAGCGTGACTAACTATCAAGGCACACTTACATCCAAACATGTAGTGCCACTAACTATCAAACCACACTTATATCCTTGTAAGGACCAACACTGTCAACAAACCAGCAACATGAAAACCAAACTATACAGCTCAAATCCCTACCAGGTGCACCTCTTCCAAAGGATCAACATGTTGCTATGCTTTTGGAGACTAGGAAAGCACCTGAATTTGATACAATTGTCAAAGTCATGGATGATTTTCACAAGCTAGTTTCATTAAGAAGCTAAACTTTTATATTGGCATTGAAAGTTTGGATGCCCTAATCAAAAATAAATGTTTGAAATATTTGCCAAGATTTTAAATTTTTATGCAAAAAAATTCAAAGCTTTACCAACATTTACATTTTTTCCTTTAAAATGCAAAAGAAAATATATTCAAAAGTACTACATTCTACCAATATTTTGAAACTAAAAAAATTAGCTTGAAAACTTTCGCCAAGATTTTATATTAATATATAAGCGGAGCTTCGCAAATAAAGACAATGTTACATTTGAAGGAGCTTGTGATTCTTTAAAGGATGTTGCTCGAAAGATTAAGACAACGGAACACCTTCAAGAGAAAGCTTTGGTTATAAGCAAAAGAAGTTTGTTTAATTCCTCTTTATATGATGACAAAGCTTTATATGTAGCATCAAAGCGCTTTCATGGAAATATTGGACAAATACATTTTCAAGCTATGGTCATGGATACTAAGCTCATCAAGCTGGTTGTGGAAACCAAGCTTATCAACCTGGCAAGGGAAGCCAAGCTGATCAAGTTGGCCATGGAAGTGAAAATCATCAAGTTAGCCATGGCAGCTAAGCGTATCGCTGGTCATGGAAACCAAGCTTTTTTCGATCGTGGAAACCTTCAAGAGAAAGCTTTGGTTGTAAGTGTGAAGAGAGTGGGAGAGAAGGAAGGAGTCTCACTTCCAGCTTTCTCACATACACAATGGGGGAATATACACAAAGGTGGAGGCTGAAAACACTTTTCCTTTTCTTAGTTGTGAAAGCCAAAAGAACTCTAAGTACAAAAGAATAGGTGAACCCTATATGTGGGTCTCAAACCAAACTCAGCTAACTAAGGTGGCATACACATATCCACTAGTAGATCGTCTATCAAAAATACTACCAGCCCAATCAGCATTAGTGTATCCATGCAACTATATCTGAACCCCAGTCTTATAAAATAGTCCATACTGCAATGTGGACTTCACATACCTCAGTATGTGTCTAGCCGCATCCAAATGCGGTTTCCTTGGAGCCTGCATAAACTGACTTACCAACCCAATAGCATAGCTCAAATATGGCCTGGTAATAGTCATATAAATCAAACTTCCTACTATGTGTCTGTGCATAGTAGGGTCTTCCAGAAGCTCACCTGCATCTGTGCTCAGCTTCACATTCTGCTCCAAAGGAACTGAAATAGGCTTATAGCCTGTCATCCCATATTTGGATAGCATGTCCAATCCATACTGCCTCTGCAAGAGCCATATCCCACTTGTGGATCTAATCACCTCAATGCCCAAGAAGTAACGTAGCTCTCCCAAATCCTTCATCTCAAACTTCTGCTTCAATAGCATTTTCACATGAAGGATATCTTCATCACTATCACCTGTGATGATCAAATCATCAACATAAATGACAAGCAGCATAATGCCTTTCTCTATTTTTCTCACATAAAGTGAGAAATCTGCCTTGGAAATCTGAAAGCCAATAGTGACAAGATACTGTCCTATCTTGTCAGACCATGCTCTGGGTGCTTGCTTCAAGCCATACAAGGCTTTCTTCAACCTGCAAACAAACTCAGGATGAACAGCATGAACATAACCTGGTAGCTGCTCCATATAGACCTCTTCTTGCAAATCAGCATGCAAGAAAGCATTCTTTACATCCATCTGATGTAAATACCATCCCTTTGATGCAGCCATAGCAATGACTGCTCTTACGGTTGCCATCCTTGCAACTGGACTGAATGTTTCTTCATAATCAATGCCATATGTCTATGCATACCCCTTGATAACTAATCTTGCCTTGTATCTATTCGTAGAACCATTTGCATTGTGCTTCACCTTATAAACCCACTTGCAGCCAATTGCACTCTTGTCTTTAGCCCTGTTCAACCATTTGACCAACATAAACCAGGTTCTTGGTGATATTCGGGACATGAAATACATCAGACAGGTATTTCTTTTTTCCATCCTGCATAGACAAAGGAATTTTACCAATCTGCACAATAGCATGTGCAAGCTGGTTGTGGAAACCAAGCTTATCAAGCTGGCAAGAGAAGCCAAGCTGATCAAGTTGGCCATGGAAGCGAAGATCATCAAGCTAGCTGTGGTAGCTAAGCGTATCAAGCTGGTCGTGGAAACCAAGCTTTTTTCGGTCGTGGACACCATGCTAGACGTACTTATTCAAATAAATTTGTGAACTGTACTTTTTGTGGTAAAACTGATCGTGATGAGGATTCATGTTATTTTAAGAGATATATGAAGCAGAATGGAGCTAGGGACAAATCATCCTCTACTTATAAGAAAGCTTGCTTATCTCGATGATGTTCCAAGGATGTATCACATTTTAGTATCTAGGCTTACGGATGGTGGAGTTTCCGTGTTGTTTGCTTCATACTTGTATTCTTGGGGTGGCACCAAGAGAACTTCAGTATCCAGGCTTATGGATGGTGGAATTTCCATGTTGTTTGATTCATACTTGTATTCTTGGGGTGGTGCCAAGAGAAGATAACTTATATTGGGGTGGCACCAAGAGAACACCAGGCTAAATGATGAGGACATGCATCAAGCATATTATGACATCAAGGATTTAGACATACGAATCTTAAAACAAGAAGATGACCTTGTGGATGGTCTATCACTTGATATGGATAATAATCTCTATGGATAAAAGGAGAAGGAAAGAAGAAGATCTCTTCAACCTTTGATATATCCAAGAGTGTTGTGATATTTGAAGGGAACATTATTACAGTGTTGGGAGAAAGCAAACATGAGGCAAGTTCTTGGTGTTTTAAAAAGTCCAATATATTCATCTACGAGCTTATCTAACGTAGAATCAAAGTGGATCATCAATTCTTATGTGTGAACCAAAGTACCATTCCTTTGACAAAAGACAAGGTCTTCCATTCGAAATGTACGCATATTGATATACATTATCATTATGTCAAGCTTGAGGTAAAGCAATTGAACTTGACTATTGTGCAACACAACACATGGTGGCACACATTTTCACAAAAGGCTTATGAGAAAGCAAGTATGAACCTCATAATAAAGTTCTTGGTGTTGCAGGAAGCCCATTCAGTTCTTTAACGACTTAATTTTTGACAGCTTGGTTGACTTTAAGGATGTTAATCAATATTTGGGTTTTTCCTTTGAATCCCCGCAAAGGTTTTTTTCATCCAAATATTGATTAACAACCGGGTAAGTCTGCAAGGGGGGTGGCTGCTAGTTGTTTGCAGCCTTAGCTTTAGTAAAAGCTATATGCTTTTTGATTTATGTAAAATCATGATATGCTTTCTCTCTTCATCTCCTATAAAAGGAGATCACTTGTAAACAAACATTAACTGAATGCAATTCTCGTTTCGGGGCTTATCTCTGTGTTTGTCTTCAATTATTTGACAGTTTATTGAAAACAATTGCTTTAGTTGAGTGCACGCTAGTAGACAAGATTTGGATTACGACATATTCATCTTAATAGGGTCAATAGATATCGGATTGATTACTTTAGTTTCTGCAACAGGGTAAGGATCCCTGTTGTTAAGAGCATAGACTTTTGTTATGATTCCATATTCTGTAAAGGTATAGATTAGGGAGCATCATTTGATTCATGAGATAACATGCAGCATCCTTACAAAGAAGCCTTACTAGATAACACAGCCTGGGAAACCAAAAGAGACAGGCAGGCCACAACGAACAGCTTCAGCTGTGAAATTTACACACATCAGTACTGGACATAGAAGGTTTGTCCTTAACAGGTAAAGGCTCTTTGAGTTTGCAAATTCCTACTTTCAATCAAGCACCAAATCCATTGCTCAAGCTTAAGGACCGACTCATCCTTATAACTAACTTAACTTTGCATTAAAAAGCTTTTAATAGAAGTACAAAGACCCTCTTTTTGGGTACCTTTTTTTCCTCACGAAAATTTCAAATTTCCTGTGAGCTCTCCTGTCACAGAAGAACTGTGTACAGAAGGTAATCTGGGCATCCACACTAAATCCAAACAACACCCAAGCCAAATCCTGCATAAGCTTCCTATGCATTCTATGAGATGGGCATCATCTGTGTTTGTATACATTGGACCTGAGAAACAGGCCTGTCAAAGCAGTCAAAACAAGCAATGTAGCTCGTTTTGCATCATCTGCCTGACTATCATCGACTGATAATACTTAGCCATCTTCCGATTGGACTATTCAAGGTCTTCATGACCCAAGTGAGAGTAATGTGTGTGTTAATCTTCTGTGCAGGGAGATGTCCCCTCTGTGATGGTCTTAGAGGGTTCCCCTTTACTTGAATCTTGTGTATGTTGTTTCAAAACTTTCTGTATCTGAAAAGACCTCTGCACTTGTATGTTGTTTCAAATCTTTCTATATCTGAAAATACCTCTGCTCTGTCTTTACCTTTGCATGCTATATGGATTTACCTTTCTCACGAGAAAACTGGTGGGTTCTAGTGGCATTAGTCTTGCCTATATCAGATGGAGGTATAAAGCAATCCTCGGAGAGACCTGCAACGTTGAAAGCAACTTCCTCTATTCTCCACATCTCCTCCATTCGAGTCTTTGTATGGCTCATGGCTTCCTCTCCAAACCTGAAAAGAGTTACAACTGAGTGTCCTGCATGGGCTATGTTTACACCCTCCACAGGCCTGTAATCTTGTAGAGAGGACTCGATTGTAGTTTCCCAGTACACAGCTTCTGCACCATTGGCCTGAATTCTGGTCAGATGTGAGTCCTCTAGAAAGACAAGTAGACCTGTTCGCTGACTGAAGTACCCAAAGAGTACATGCCGGATTATCTCTGCTGGACCTTCGCTTCGTGAACTTAGAGTTGCTGGATCAGCTGCAAGCTTGAGGACGAAGCAGTCTTCGTCTCCTATCTTTTTCTCTCCAATGCAGCGAGCGTTGATGAACAGGCTTGCGGTAGTGATAGGATCAAGGCCCTGCGTAGAAAGTCTGCTGATCAGCATCGACAGTATTGGGCATAGAATTCGTGTTCAATATCATCAGGGGTATCCATCTGCTGCTGATCAGCAGGTTTCAGGACAGAATTGGCGTACAATTCGTGTTTGATGAGAATCATCTGGAGAATGAAGAGGCAAGAAGAAGGAAAGCATGAAAGAGGAGGAGAGCATGAAAGAGATCGGACCTGCAGAGCACGGCGCAGAGGGCGTACGGGGCCGTTTGCAGCATGAGCACCTAGCCATGGAGTGTACCTCCACACCACCTTGCCATTGCTCCCAGCTTGCACAGCATTGTCTTCGATTTCCAATTCTACGTGCCATTTGCCGGGCATCATCTGCCACAGAACGAACCATCCATTCTCAGCTGCCTTGAGTGGATTCTTGGTGATCCGTGTGGGCGTCTCGAACTCAGACGTAAGCATTCTGACTCTTCCCATCGTGTAGGAATTCCGAATAGAGCTTTGCAGCTTAAGACCTCCCGTCGCTGCGACATATTGCTGGACGATGTACTGCGCAGAGGACGATTCCTATAAAAAAGTACGTCAGTACAACTATGTACGTCAAGCAAATCAGCTGTCTTTGAGAAACTTTCTGCACATCAGCATTACGAATCTACGATCTTCTCGTCAACATTGTCGCTATAATATGACAAAAGGGTGCCTCGAGTCCGAGCGTGTAGAATGCAGCAGCTCGGGAGAACGAAAACTGCTCATTTTGCAGAAGTATGCGCTCAATTCTTCTCATTTTTGCATGAAGTTTGCGATCAATTTCCTTCGACCATTTCCTCACAATGCCGCAACAATCTACAGCCGATCGTGGGGAGAAAAATTGCACGGGGATCGTCGCAAATTCTAAAATTGACCCATAAGTAGAAGAAAATCGCCCAAATTGCGATGAAAGGAAACGGTCCGAATTGCACGAAGTCCGTAATGACCCAGTAGAAGAAGATAATCGCCCAAATTGCGATGAAAGGAAACCGTGCAAGAGGAAGTCCGTCACGAATCTGCTCAATAAAAACAGCAAAAGTTCTACGGCTGATGGAGAAACAGAAGAGACGGGCAACAGAAGGGGGGAAGGTGACGACGAATCTGTGCAAAAAGCGACTGTAAATTCATGCAAAAGATGGAGGGATGACAGGAAGCGGAGGGAGTCGGAGGCGAAACGGGAGATGGAAGGAGGAGGCTTACAATGGGGACGTTTTTGATGGAGAGGTGAGGCAGGGGGTCGAAGCAGACAGAGGAGGGAGCGAGGGGGCAACCGAGGACGCCGAGGAGGAGACGAGGGTCGGATCGTTTGTGGGGAAGCAGAGGAATTGAGCTTCGCTCGAGCTGGCCTTTCATCCAAAGACGAACACTTCCCCATGGACTCTCCCTCCTCCTCCCTTCTTCTTCGTACGCTTCTGGCGTTGGACCTTCCAACAATGGCGCCAGAATCATCTCTCCCTGCACTGGCCTCACGCTGCTGCTCGATCTCGCCGTCGAATTCTTCCTTTTCGGCCGCATCTTTCCTCTCTCTCTCTCTCTCTCTCTCCCCGCTCTTCCACCACTATGCTCTTCCGACGACTCCTCTGTTGTTGGCTATGGATTCTGTGCTCGCTCTCGTTTCCTTGACAGCTCCTCCTCCTCCTCCTCCTCCTCCTCCTCCTCTCCTGTTGGCTGCCGATTTCGTGCGGTCGTTCTGTTTCTCTAGATCTCACGGCGATGCAAGGAGCCAGTCTTTCTTTGCTGCAAAGAATTGAGTTCGCGGGGAAGCTCCATAGCTAAGGTTCTCTCTCTCTCTCTCTCTCTCTCTCTCTGTCTCTCGCTCGCTCTCGCTCGGTTGTCTCCTCTCTCTCTCTCTCTCCCTCCGTGGGTGCTGCTTGCCTTCCTGCTCGCCGGAGGCGTGATAGGGAGCAGACCGTGGGACGGCGGAAAGCGAGGAGGGAGAATGGATTTAAAGCTGACAAGACGCACTGATAGCAGAGGTACTGTTCAGTGTTGTTCTTTCTGGACGAGGGGGTGCGGATGATTGTACTGTTCAGCAGAGAAGTACGAGAGGGAGACGGAGGCTAATGCACCATAGCCATCATCATCAAGCCCCAGAGAGACAGAGAGAGAGAGAGAGAGAGAGAATTCGGTCGCCATAGCCATGCTAATCAGAGCCAAACAGAGGAGCTAATCGGCCATAGCCATCAGCATCATCAAGAGCCAGAGAGCTTCCACAAAGAAACGGCTAATCCGCCATAGCCATCCTCATCAAAGCCAAGAGAGCTTCGAATTGGCTAAGGATCCGCCATAGCCATGCTCATGATCAGAGCCAGAGAGCTGCATCCAGCCTCTGCCATAGCTGTGATCATGAGAGATTGGTGCTGCTCAATCATCTCAGCTTAGAGCAGCAGCAATCTCTCCCTCTCAAAACAGCAAATTTCAAAGCACGCTAACAATCAATGAATCAAATTGTCAAATCTTGTTGTGCACATTTTCATCTTCTGCAATCACTTTCTTTTGGGCTAAAAGCAAGAGCAGGCAATCAGCCTCAAAGCAAGCCAATCAATAAAATTGTCAAATCCTTATAGTGCACAAATTCATTTGCAATCACTTGGCTAAGAAGAACCAAGTAGTAGGACAGTTCCCCACGTGACCCTGAGAGTCTTGGTTGCTGAGTGGTTTTCCTTTCTCCCTCCAGTACACCCTCAGACTTTGCCTGTAACGGTTAGACTTTTGTGTTCCTTGGTCAGACTTTGGACCTTTATCGTTCCACTTCACTTTTGACCTAACTAACTCCTTTTTCACCCTTCCTTCTTTCCCACTAAGGTCATTTCATAGAAGCTCTTGGAAGTCATTTGTGAGTAGAGTAATTTAGGTCATTATTCTTTATAATCAGAGTAGGTTTATGGAGTTCTCTACTTGCTATCTTTGGCTGGGCTCATATAGCCAGATGGCGCAAAATGATTCGCAAGACTCCACGTAACGGAGTCACAAGACTCCACGTAAGTGGAAGGCTTCCAAGGAAAAGAGGCTTCTGGCCTCATCAGGCCGAACTCAAAACCATTTGAACTACTTTTTCACAAAAAGACACGAATGGGTCCACCAACATCAATTACAATTTACTTTTCGCAAAAAATAAACTGTCATAATTAATATTGCCTTGTCTTCCATGCCATGTAAACTCCACACACAACAACCAGCGCTGTCCGCCTCTTCATCTAGACCTAGCTTCGGATTTTCTCACTTTTATAAAATCTCTAGTCCCTTTCCTTAAGAAATAAATCTATGTTTCTTTTAAAAGTAAAATTTAAAAATTTATCCATCCTACTCCTCTTCACTCCCAAGACATTGCTCACAACACACTTTTGAAAAATTCAACCTTGGCCCAATATATCCACATTGTCAAGAGTCCTCACTTTCTCTATGCATCTCTAAGAGAATTGGCAACATCCAACCTTGGCCCAAACATGTACACATTTCCAAGATTCCTCACTTTCTTTATCCCATTTTGGTAACCGTTACCCATCTTACTCACACAATGACCTTCCCTAAAAAATCCATCGTTTACAACTAATGCCGAACTTTAGTTTTTAAGGGCAGGCTTGGATTTCACCTAGACTTTGTTTTACAGACAAGATCTTACGTATTTTTAAAAATTAGTAGATGCAAAATTTTTAAAATTAAACTCTATTTTATTTTCCTAGAATCCTAGGATTGTTGAGAGAATCATAAATTGTGAAATTTCATATGGGCTTTGTTAATGTACCTTTTTAAAATGCATTTTAGTTTTATAAATGGGCAAATTACACATTTTAACTAGATTTATCAAGTTAAACTCCATTTTATTAGGTTAGGAAATTTGTTTTTTCCTTAGTATTGTTGAGAGAATCACGAATAGTGAAATTTTACCCGGACTAGATCTTATGAATTTAAGTTTTAGAAATGGTCAAAAATGTGTTTCTCTACAAATTTTGCACAAAACACATATTGGCGAAATCCACTTGGCAATCCTACTACTTAGGGATAATTTTGCAATGGCAAACTTCCAAAGAAATAGGAATAGGAATGAGATGTTTGGGATAGTTTTCTTGAAGATGGCAAGTTATCATAAGATGTAATTCACCTAATAAGAGTTTTTTTTTGAATTTTTAGGGAAAAAATGGGCAACGTTTTAATTACCAAGACCGATCAAAGTGTATTTTACGAGGCTAGAATTTTTTGTTTTTTCGTGGCATTGTTGAGAGAATCACAAATAGTGAAGAAATTTTAACTAGATGGTGCAAGAATGTGGCCTAATCTGATTGTCGTCCTGGTTTTCACATGCTCCTCATGACCCACAAGATGGCACACTGCCCAACTACAAGCACCTCACAGCTTCCCATGCAAGCTTTTGCTTTGCCAAATCAATATAAAACTCCATCTTTTTCATATCCCATGCTGTTGCTATGCCCCTTTCTCTGCAATACACCTCCCACCTGCAGATACCCCCTCCCGAGAACCCAACCCCACCTTTGTTCTGTGCAAGATCTCTCATCAGACTTCTAAACTAAGGATTTACGCGACTCCCCAACCTTCTCTTTCACGTCCATTCTCGCTTTTCCCTGCTGTCTTCCACTCAAACCTCATGACTGCACTGCAATTATCCATTGTTATTGCAGCATTCGATTGCCCAAAACTGGTTGCCTGGTTCTTGAGCTTTTAAGCTACGCTCTTCCACTTTTGTTAAGCTTCCCATGGGAAAGCGGAGCGACCCAGACATCCCTCCCGGCCAATAATGCTCTTTTCTGCTTTCCTCTCGCTCTCAGAATCTCTGATGTGGCCTGGGTTCTACCGGTGATGGCACACACTGCTGGTAGTGCTACATTCCTGCTTAAGGCTAGCTCTATAAATTGCAAATCTGTGTTACGCAAGCCTAAATGGCAAAGGTCGGAGGTCAACGTCCAGGACGTTCTCAGGAGTCTGGACTGTGCATAGTTCTCTGCTATTCGACGTCCCTCAAGATGGGCATTTGGAGAAATGCAGCATAGAATAGTTTGTCACTTCGAATCGAGCACCAAGTGGGGAATCATAGCGTTTGATACACGATATTCAAATTCGAAGCCAGAGCTAATCGAGGACAGAAACATGAATGCCCAAGCCCTCCTTTTTCCCAAGACAAAACGTTTCTTTTTCTTTTATACGGTACCTTCTCGAGACGTCAGACTCGAAAGTCTTATAATGGAAAAGATGGGTATTAGCTAAATGGGCATTGGGCCTTCCAACTTTGAAAAATGGTATCTTGATATCAAGCTCGAGCATTGGAACATCCATGAATAAACGTTTACTTAAAGAAACAAGAGGAGAGAGAGAGAGAGAGAGAGAGAGAGAGAGAGAGAGAGATGGTTTGGCTTTTGAAGCAATTGCATGACTAAGAGTATTAATGGGTACATAATGTGTCTCAGAATTTAAAAAATTAAAAATATATTCAAATAGATTCCAAATTTATTGCAAGTTTTTCCCCAAAAAATCACAAATACTAACTTTGTAGGGGCTATTGCAATCTTTTTTACTACATCTATTCTTTAAATTCTCAATCCCAAAAGCAATCATTCTGCAAATACTCAAACACAATGAGTGGCAAACTTACATATGATGAACTTTAGGACTAGAAACACGATCATAATGCGGATCATGGAACTTGTGAAGAGGCAGCAACCGGTGAGGTCATAGAAGTTGGGAGTGGTAAAAGAGTTTTCGAGGGATTGGAAAGCGTAGAGAGGGAATCGCAGCTTGAATAATATGAAAGCTTGAAAAGCACAAAACGCTCAAATTTAAAAAAAAGGACAAAAAACACTACTGATGTTTTCACGTTATATACTCATGAAAATTTTGTAAAAAAACAAAAAACTCAGGCACTATTTGACTTCCACATCTCTACTGTAGAATGACATTTTTTAGAAAAAACCAAAATGTCATGGACACAAAGTGACTTCTAAGTCTCTTAAAGAACTTAATAAACTCCCCCAACTCATGCATTTAAAAGCCAAGGACTTAACATTACCCCTAGTCAATCAAAGTATCATGAAGTTCGAAGCCAACGAAAATCAACAATCAAGCTGATACTTCTTATCGTTGGTTTCTTGGGGGAGCGCTGAGATAGGGGGAAGAGTTCATTCGTTTTAGGGTTGAGGGTGAGCCCGGGAGCTTGGGCCCTCGATGATGTTGGGCTAGTGCATGGTTGAAGGCTAGGAACAACCTTCTCTGCATCTTGGGAAGTGGGTGCAGTGCACACAGGTGAATGTCGACATGGAATTGGTTGAGGTGCAACAATTGCTAATGAGTGAAGGGAAGGGTGAGTCCTTGGGTCCTGAGAGGGTGGGTCTCGGGCAGTGCATGAGAATGTTGGTTTGGGGGAGGGAGGGAATGAGCAATCGTCATTTTCAAAGGTTCTGTCCAAGAGGTTGGCTAGTGGGTCTTCTTCTTTGGATCATGAAGAAGCAAAGAAACTAGTGCTCATTGAGGTTGGTAGAAGGTCTCGTGAAGTTGCTTGTCATAAGTCTTGGTTCAAAGATGAAAAACAACATGGAGTTGTTTGTAAGCTTTGCTTAGATGATGCAGTCAAAGCCTGGGTTGGTTTGGCTAGCAAAAGGTGGGGTTATTTATTCTTCACAGGGTGCATTCTGTCGTTTAGGGAGCTGGGAGAGCTCTTATCACTTGAATGCGATATCCCTCTGTGTTTCTTGGCTACTTTCACGGGGAAGGGATTTTTTCTGGTCAGGTTTGCTTATGAAGCTCTGTGAGATGAGCTCATTGGTAGGATGTTCTTTTTTGCTAGGGCTATAGTCCTGGTTGTTCCTTGAAGCTCATGTTTTAGTATGGATGAATTCCTATACCATGAATGCCCAGTGTGCGTCGATTTCCCTAATCTTCTGGTCTTGTTTTTGGAGTCAATTGAGCAGATTGCGACCTCCTTAGGTCGAGTTCTTTTGATACCCCCTCCTTCAAAATTTGGTCTCAGACATGCTTGGATCCTTTGGGATTGCAGCATTGAAGCCCCAGATTTTGTGGATGTGGAACTAGGTGATGGAATAGTGTTCTTGCTTCAGGTCCGCTTTGGTTCCTTTGCTAATGCATGTTTCATTTGTAAAAACACTTCACATTATGCTAGGAATTGTCCGAGATGGATGGCAAATGTTTGTGTGGCTCACATGCCATAAACTTTCCCCTTCTTTATTAATGCCTATGAGCAAGAGGGTCTTACCTACGTAGGTGACAAGAAAAGCATAGTTTGAGATAACATGCTTTCAGCACATTTTCTCAACATAACACAAATGAAAACTTAATTCAAATATCAACAATATTTTGAAAATAGCTACAAGGTCCTAGCTTGAGGGATAAGGGACTTTAAGGGTAGCAGAGGAAAATCTAGTGTTTCACCTACAACTGCCACCATTCTCTAGTTGCTCAACCACATGTGCTGCCATTCCTATTTGCTTAACCACATCTGATATTTGCTACAATTTGTTATCTGTTATTGGGCATGGTTCCTTGTTGCTATTGCTTGCTCGATCCCCCCCCCCCCCCCCAGGGTCAATTCAACAACTATACTCTAGGAAAGTGCTCATACCTCTCATAGATTTTTGCTACCGATTAGCTGGATAGGCTTTTCCCGAGAAGTCTTATTTTGATTTTTTACACCAAGGTTACTGCATGTGACACCCTTATGTCTTTAAGGTAGGAAAAGAGGAAAGAACCAGAGCTGGAACTAGGTGAGTAGAAAGGAGAGTTTAGGACCTATGATTGTGTAAAAGCTAGAGAGAGAGAGAGAGAGAGATATTAATTTAGAATTGGCTTGCAATTTCTACAAGCGATTCATATTCATTGCCACCAAGTGCCATTTCTTGTTACTACTCATGAAATAAATCATGTTTGAGCATGAGTTTGAGCTAGCATTCATGCCAAAAGTAGTTGATGAAGGTATGGAGGCTCCTAGGCGAGACATAGATAGAGCTTTGGATCTACGAAGTGATGGGATTCTGTTTGAGAGTAATTTTTATGAAGGATAGGGTACCAGTGTAGGTGCTAGAGTGCCTATTACTACTATTTGCTCAACCATATTTGAGCACGAGTTCTATCTAGCATTCATGCTAGATGCTATTAATAAAGGTATGGAAGCCATGGGCTTGAACTTGTGAAGATAGTGGGAGAGAGGGAAGGAGTCTCACTTGAGGCTTTCTCACAAGCACAATGGGGGAGTACACACAAAGGTGGAGGCTGAAAACAGTTTTCCTCTTCTTAGTTGTGAAAGCCAAAAGAACTCTAGTACAAAGAAATAGAAGAACCCTATATGTGGGTCTCAAACCAAACTCAACTAACTAAGGTGGCATACTAACTGAGCCACGAACTAAACTAGTGTAGATAAGGATAGCTGTCATCCTGGACCAGCTATTATTCGTGGGCGGTGTACCAACCGCATCTGTAGCTAACAAGTCGGTGACATAAATGCACAACGGTCACCTTGGCATATCGCGAGTGGAGCTCGATATCTCAACACTCCCCCTCGAGCTCAATCCCAATTCCTGCACACCAAGCAGGTCTCTGAACTTGCACAGCTTCTCTACACCCAATGCTTTCGTGAATATGTCAGCTACCTGATCCTCTGTGCTGACATAAACTAGATCAATAAGACCTAGTAAAACCTTCTCCCGCACATAGTGATAATGCACCTCAATGTGCTTTGTTCTAGCATGAAAGACTGGGTTCTTTGCCAAGTGTATGCTGCTCATGTTGTCACAATAAATGACAACTGGCCCATCTGTAGACTGATGCATATCATAGAGTAGCTTATGCAACCAAGCTACCTCACATGCAACCATTGCTGCACCCCTGTACTCAGCCTCTGTGCTCGACAAGGCAACTGTAGGCTGTTTCTTGCTGCTCCAAGTGACTGCAGCACTCCCAAAAGAGAACACATATCCACTGGTAGATCGTCTATCAGAAATACTACCAGCCCAATCAGCATCAGTGTATCCATGCAACTGTATCTGAACCCCAGCCTCATAAAATAGTCCATACTGCAATGTGGACTTCACATACCTGAGTATGCGTCTTTCTGCATCCAAATGCGGTTTCCTTGGAGCCTGCATAAACTGACTTACCAACCCAACAGCATAGCTCAATAGTCATGTAAATCAAACTTCCTACTATGCGTCTGTACATAGTAGGGTCTTCCAGAAGCTCATCTGCATCTGCGCTCAGCTTCACATTCTGCTCCAAAGGAGCTGAAATAGGCTTACAGCCTGTCATCCCATATTTGGACAGCATGTCTAGTCCATACTGCCTCTGCAAGAGCTGTATCCCACTTGGTGATCTAATCACCTCAATGCCCAAGAAATAACGCAGCTCTCCCAAATCCTGCATCTCAAACTTCTGCCTCAATAGCATTTTCACATGAAGGATATCTTCATCACTATCACCTGTGATGATCAAATCATTAACATAAATGACAAGCAGCATAATCCCTTTCTCTGTTTTTCTCACATAGAGTGAGAAATCTGCCTTGGAAATCTGAAAGCCAATAGTGACAAGATACTGTCCTATCTTGTCAGACCATGCTCTAGGTGCTTGCTTCAAGCCATACAAGGCTTTCTTCAACCTGCAAACAAACTCAGGATGAATAGCATGAACATAACTTGTTGGCTGCTCCATAAAGACGTCTTCTTGCAAATCACCATGCAAGAAGGCATTCTTTACATCCATCTGATGTAAAGACCATCCCTTTGATGCAGCCATAGCAATGGCTGCTCTTACGGTTGCCATCCTTGCAACCGGGCTGAAAGTTTCTTCATAATCAATGCCATATGTCTGTGCATACCCCTTGACAACTAATCTTGCCTTGTATCTATTCATAGAACCATCTGCATTGTGCTTGATCTTATAAACCCACTTACAGCCAATTGCATTCTTGTCTTTAGGCAAAGGCACCAATTCCCATGTAGCATTTGCATCCAAGGCATCCATTTCTTCATCCATGGCTTTCTCCCATTTTTCATTTCCCATGGCTTGCTCAAAAGAAGTGGGTTCTAATTCCTGTATCACTTTGACCATATAGGCATAGTGAATGGCTGTAAATCCATCATATTTCAGCCTATCCACAGGATACCTAACCCTGGTAGACCTGCGCAAAATAGGCTCACTTCCAGGTGCTCTCAAAACATCCCTGGTCTTCCTTACTCCACGTGTAACAACAGAAGGAATACCCAACTCATCATCAATGCTCTGTTCTGAGCCACTAGATTCACCATCCACATAAGAGTGACCTGCATTCACATCAAACATGGGCTGATCTACCTTCTCTTTTCCTTTTCGTGATACCTGCATACCACTCTCTGCATGGCTTTGAGGAGATTCTCCTGATCTCAATCTGCCTGTCCATGGTGAAGTATGTGAACCACTGCTAGAGGACACTATAGGTCCACTGATATTTTGTGATTGCTGTTGTGAATTTTGTGCAGCATTACCATTTTGTGCATCTACATCAATCATCACATTTATTGGTTTATACCAGCTGCTCATCTCATAAAAAACAACATCTCTGCTCACTGTGAACTTACGTGTAGAAGGGTTATAGCATCTATACCCTTTCTGCTACAGAGAATAACCAATAAAGATGCACTTCTCAGCCTTTGGATCCAACTTGGACCTCAACTCATCTGGCACATGAACATAGGCAATGCAACCAAAAACTTTCAAATGAGAAATATCTGGTTTCCTACCAGTATACCTCTTCTCTGGCATCATGCCATGTATTGCTGCAGTGGGAGTCCTGTTCATTATGTAGACTGTTGTAGCAACTGCTTCAACCCAATAATATCTGGCAGGTCTTTTTCATTGAGCATGGCACGAGATACCTCTCCAATATGCCTGTTTTTCCTTTCTGCAAGTCCATTTTGCTGTGGGGTATGACTGCATGAATATTGTTGCTTTATGCCATTCTCCTCCAGGAACCTTGCAAACTCATTTGAGAGGTACTCTCCCCCTCCATTTGACCTTAGGCATTTTATTTGCAGGCCTGTTTCTTTTTTAACCATAGCTTTAAAAGCTTTGAAATGCCCAAACACTTCACTTTTCTTTTTCATAAAATACACCCAAAGTTTTCTGCTGAAGTCATCAATAAATGTGACAAAATAGTGACAGCCTCCAATAGATGCAGCTTTAGTAGTCCACACATTAGAGTGGATTAATTCCAATGGCTTTTTACTCTCTTGAACATGCTTAGGAAATGGTTTCCTTGCCTGTTTTCCAAATTGACAGGCTTCACACACCTTATGCATCTCTGCAACCTCGAATTAGGTAATCCTGCAACAATATTTTGGGCCTGCATTGATTTAAGTCATTGTACATTAACATGACCAATGTCTTTATGCCAAATATCAATATCTGCAACTACACCGGTCCCATGTGCAAACATTGCTGCACTCAATTCAGGCATGTCCGCATCCAGCGTAAACATCCTGCCCTTCTTCTTTCCTTTTGCTATCAAGCGACCATTATTTTTCATATCCTCAACAAAGCATCCACGAGGATTAAATCTGACCTGCAAGCCCTGCTCAACCATCTGACCAACAGAAACCAGGTTCTTGGTGATGTTCGGGACATGAAATACATCACACAAGTATTTCTTTTTCCCATCCTGCATAGACAAAGGAATTTTGCCAATCTGCACAATAGGATGTGCAGTATCATCAACAGTCTCCACAAATCCTGGTTTTTCCATTTTCCTTGCATCTTGCATCCATTCTGCATGACCTGTCATGTGGTTTGACGCACCTGAGTCAACATACCACACATCATTTCGTTCTTCTGTACTTGTCACAGAATTGGTCATATGCTGCACCATAAATAGATGCTCATTTCTGTCATCACCCTGCGTACTAGAAGATGCATAATTGCCTTGCTGCAATTTTCCATTCATAATGTCATTCTACTTTTTATAGCAGTCCTTAGCCATATGACCCATTTTGCCACAATAATAGCATTCAACATTGCTGTTTGCATTTTGGCCTCTCTGCCATCCACCACGTCCTCTTTGGCTCCCCCTGCCTCTAGAGTTACCACGTCCTCCTGCATAGGACTGGTTTTCTTGCGTTTGCTGCATATTCTGATTTCTACCATAGCCTGCAGATCGGCCTCCTCTACCTCTGCCTCTACCCCTTCCAGCATTTGAGTAGAAGACAATTTCTTTTGAAGTTCCTCCTGAAGAAGATGCACCCCCATTTCTCTGCTCTTCAGAAATTAGAAGAGCAATCAACTCCTTAAAATCAGGAAATTTTTCACGGACGGCAATGGATGTCCGGAACTGTGCATAATCCTTTCCTAGACCATTCAAGGTCACAGAAACTAAATCGTCATCATCCACTGGCGACCCAATGGAAGCAAGTGCATCCGCAATTTTCTTCACCTTCATGTGGTAGTCATTGATGCTCATATTTTCTCTCTGCACATTGTGCAACTACTGTTTGAGCTGCATTTTCCTGGCTTGCGTATTTGTGCTGTACATTTTTGCCAAAGTATCCCATGCCTCCTTTGGCGCACTTGCATCTTGAATATGCACAATCATGGAGTCCGAAATACTGATAGACAGCCAGTACATAACTTTCCTGGCTCTCTCATGCCATCCTTTAAATGCCTGCATTTCCTATTGATTGGGAACATTAGGAAGAACAGGTTCTTCTTCATTTCCTGTAATGAACTCCCAATAGCCTTTTCCCATAAGGAAATTCGTCATTCTAAACTTCCATGCCTGGAAGTTGTCTTGTCAAGCTTTTCAGTGACAATCTGTGAAAGAGAATCAGAGGCCATTTCAGAACACTGCAAAATATTCTCTCACTGCAAAAAACACAGCTTTTGCCTCACACGGGCAGATCTCCAAAACTGACGAAAGTGGTATTTCACCACACAGTCACTTCCTAGTGATGATTTTGCATCAATAGGCAACAAGCATGAATCTGCAACTCCCAATATCTCTGCACATAGGCATACGATGCAATTTCTGCGGCAACTTTTCACCGACCTGCAGAACAATGGTCGCACAGCAAAAACAGGGCCTTTTCTGAGTGCCTGCGGAGAACTTCCGCCTCCAAAACGGGCCCCGAAATGACCTCGAATCAGAAAAATAAAGTCACCAAGGGCTTTGCCCTTACCCGCAGCATATAATGCCCTCTCGCCACACCGCGAAGGGTGTCTCAATCTGAAACAGTGCACTCTTGTACTTCCGGTTGTGCTACCTGCAGAGATTTGCTCCCAAACTCGAAAAAGGAAAGCAACACTGGTCCTCTTACCAAGACACTGCGAACTTGGTTTGCTTTCTTGAGCTCCTTACCATGAACAAGGCTCTGATACCATGTGAAGATAGTGGGAGAGAGGGAAGGAGTCTCACTTGAGGCTTTCTCACAAGCACAATGGGGGAGTACACACAAAGGTGGAGGCTGAAAACAGTTTTCCTCTTCTTAGTTGTGAAAGCCAAAAGAGCTCTAGTACAAAGAAATAGAAGAACCCTATATGTGGGTCTCAAACCAAACTCAACTAACTAAGGTGGCATACTAACTGAGCCACGAACTAGTGTAGATAAGGATAGCTGTCATCCAGCTATTATTCGTGGGCGGTGTACCAACCACATCTGTAGCTAACAAGTCGGTGATATAAATGCACAACGGTCACCCTGGCATATCGCGAGTGGAGCTCGATATCTCAATAGAACTATCTTGAAGCATTGGATCCAGAGACTAATGGGATTCCAATTTGAGAGTATCTATCTTCAACTCATACAAGCCAAGGACATATTTGTATATCTATCCTGACAATGTCATCTTTCACCTTTCCAAAAAAAAAGCCTATAAAGGATTGGCAAGAATCAAGGAAAAGGGATCAAAGAAGAAGAATCAAACATAAGTGTAATTTTAAGAGTACAGTCATAGAAAATATCATGCAGTTCATACTGAGGAAATCAACATCCTCTTCAAAGAAGATGTGTTATGAGGTAATACAACAAGCACTTTGTGACCCATGCATCACAAGGTATATAGGGGTATAGAATGCAAGCACTGCACTATTGTAAGCTCTAAAAGAATCGATACAAATCTATTAACTCTGTGTCAACATGGACTCAAATAGCACAAAATGTGTGTGTCGACTAGCGGCAAAGCTCCATTTGTATTTGCATAAGGCTATGGAAAATGTCTTTTAGAATCCAACATGCATGTTCTGCATGGAAGTCCTACATGCAACTCCTACATGCAAGTTCTCCTACATGCAACTTCTACATGCGCATCCTAGATGCAAGTTGTACATGTAGACAGAGAAAGTCCTACAATTCCTACATGCAGAGAGAGAAGCTCTCCAACTTGTATAAATATGCAGTAATGGAATGAAGACCACTCTCTTTTGGGGCATTGTGTTGAGTTCGATATTGGTGGTTCTATGCAATGATCTCCAAGTGTTGTCTCTGTGCCAACATGGACTTAGGTAGTACAGAATGTGTGTGTGGAGTAGTGACAAAGCTTTGCTTGTACTTGCATAAGGCTAGGAATAATCTCTCTTAGGAATTCTCAACATACAAGTTCTACTTGCGATTCCTACATGCAAGTTCTACATGCAAGTCCTACATGCAATTCCTACATGCATGTTCTACATGCGAGTTCTACATGCAACTCCTACATGCAAGTCCTACATGCAATTCCTACATGCATGTTCTACTTGCAACTTCTACTTGCAACCCCTACATGCAAGTCCTACATGTGATTCCTACATGCGAGTTCCACATGAAACTCCTACATGCAACATGCAACATGCGAAATCTACATGCAACTCCTACATGCAACTTCTATATGCAAGTTCTACATGTAGAGAGAGAATGTCTTACAATTCCTACATGGAGAGAGAGAAGCTCTCCAACTTGTATAAATACCCCATAATGGAATGAAGCCCACACCCTTTGGGGCATTGTGTTGAGTTCTACTTTGGTATTCCAAGCAATTGTCTCAAGTGTCCATGCTTCCTTGCACTCCACGTCCAAAAGCATGTCCTAACCTTGCAACTCCTCCCCTCTCCTCCAACCTGGCAACCTATCCTCTCCCTCTCCTCGTGCCTCCTCCTCCTCCCTTCTCCTCCTCCTCCTCCTCCTCCCTTCTCCTCCTCTTCCTCCCTCCTCCTCCCTTCTCCTCCTCCCTCCTTGTCCTCCTCCTCCCTCCTCTCTCTTCTTTCCCCCATGCTCTTACACCTTCTTCCTCTCCCACCCCTATGCTCCCCCTAAACCCTTAGTTTCTCAACCCTTAAGCTCCATGATCTACGAGGGAGGAGTTCTCCACCATGTACTCTACCCTGAACCTTGGATCCTCCTTCCAACCCTGGAACCTCTTCTAAACTCTAGAACCTCTTTTAAACTCTGGAACCTCCTTCTAAACCTTAGAACCTCCTTCTAAATGCTGAACCTCCCTCTAGCCCTTAAACTTCTCCTAAACCCTACAACCCCTCATGAAGGTGAAAGTCTTCATTACCTCAACCATGATGATGCACGTTCCTTTTACACATGCATGCACTATGTTTGCTTACCACACTTATGTTGAGATATCAGAGTGATCGTTGTGCATTTATGTCACCGACTTGTTAGCTGCAGATGCGGTTGGTACACCGCCCACATGAATAATAGCTGGATGACAGCTATCTTTATGTACTCTAGTTAGTGGCTCAGCTAGTATGCCACCTAGGTTAGCTGAGTTTGATTTGAGACCCACATATAGGGTTCACCTATTCCTTTTGTACTTAGAGAGAGTTCCTTTGGCTTTCACAACTAAGAAGAGGAAAACTATTTTTCAGCCTCCACCTTCAGAGCCCGGTTCGTGGTAAGCTAAGTTGCATTAATTCGCTCGAATTTTTTTTTAATTTGAAAAAACGCAAAAAATCGCAATTTTCTTGAATTAAAACGAATCCAACGATTTTTCCTAATTTATTCGTACGAATAAACCTTTATTCATACAAATAAACATATTTGTATGAATAAACGATGTTATTCGGACGAATAAATGTAGTATAAATTTGAAACAATTGTTATTTTTGGTATTCATACAAATACATCCAGCTGTATTCTTGAGCCACCTGCTTGCCTGCCTACCACCTCTTGGTTGCCTACCTGCTACCTCTTGCTTACTTCCATACCTACCAGCTCTTGTCATAGGTACCTTACTGCACCTTACTTTTGTTATAGTCTTTCATTAGTAATCAATGTTTCTCTCTCTGTTGTTTTGTTTAAGAGTGGCACTCATCTCTCTTAGGAGAGTTGTGTGTTGCAGTCTTTTTAAATTGTTTAATATTTATTTTATATTGTATTTAAGTGTGTAGACAGGCTGGCACTCATCTCTCTTGCGAGAGTTGTGTGTTGCAGTCTGTTTTTGTCGTGTGTTGCAATTTTAATTATAATATAAATAATTATCTTTTACCTGAGACTGGCACTCATCTCTCTTAAGAGAGCTGTGTGTTGCAGTTTCAGTTTGTATAAAAATGTTTGTTCAAGCTTAGTAATGTTTTCATAGATGCTTATTTTGGCACTCATCTCTCCCTTGAGAGTTGTGTGTTACAGTCTAAGTATAGAGATGTTTTCAAGTACTTATTCTGGGACTCAACTGTCCCTTGATAGTTGTGTGTTGCAGTCTAAGTTAGATATCATGCGCTGTTGTCTTAGACACTTAGTCTTGCACTCAACTGTCCCTGGATAGTTGTGTGTTACAGCCTAAGTTAGAAATCGTGCGATGTGCTTTTAGACACTTAGTCTGGCACTCAACTGTCCCTTGATAGTTGTGTGTTGTAGTTGAAGCCTAGTATTAGATGGTGAAGTCCATGATTAGGTTATACCTAGGTCATTTTTTGTGTTTTGATTTTCTATAGTATGTTACATGATTTGAGGCTTGAGCTTGAGTTGAGAGGTTATACCTAAGTAATTTCGTAGACTACTTGCATTTCTTAGAGTGCTTGCATTGATTTTCTTATTGCACCTGGCACTGAATTCTTTTTTGAATTCTATGTTGCAGCTTACTGCATATGAGATGGCTCACGCAGATGAGAAGAGGAAGTGTCAACAACCTGATCTCACAAAATCTCAGAGGAAGGTGCTGAAAAATGAATGTACACTTCTTAATGAATGTCGATCAGGACATCATTGAGACACCTTTCCAAAATGGTAAAAGTGGTGTACAAAATTTGGTGAGGACGATGGCAGAGCGTGGAGGGAGGACCTTGCATGATCGATTTCCAAATGTTTTCACAGTAGAGCCTATAGACCAGTATTTGTACCACTTAGCGATGGAGGGCCAACGATGCCTCGGTCAAATAGATTGAGCCAAAGGGCATGCTATCGGGTTTGATTTTGTGTATTATTAAATGCAATGACCTTTGGCATACTTATGAGCCATATAGCAAGCAAGTGCATGGAAAAAGAAAGAATTCAAAATTGTAAATAGTATTGGATTTATTAAAATATCTTTGCACATGCACAAATTGCACTTTTCCAACTTCTTCCATTTTAGGGTGAATCTAGATACCAATACCAACAACTATCAATGTTTTAAGACCACCATGCACTAGTCCCAATAGTTTGGATTCAAATTCAATCCGTTTTGGTTTTCAACAAATTAAAAAAAAGATATGGAGTGTGCCCTCAAATGGGTATGCATCACTTTAGCACAACATTGGAGGCCCATTAACCCATGCATAATGATCTCATTTAGGTGTGTCCTTGGGTTGAGGAGAAGCTCACATAGTGTACTTTAGAATGATTACTTGGTTACATGTATGTATAGAACAAAATTTTGATGTTTTTGAATAAATTGCTATATCCTATAGTCTTTAGGATGCATGCTTTACATGAAACATAGCACTGGTAATGCTTTAATGGTCTTGTTCCACATCCTCATTCCATAATTTTTTTCTCTCATGTTCAAGTTTGGAATGTGTACTACAACTTGAAGACAAAGTTTGCCAAATTTTGTTGAGCAATGCATAAGTTACCTGCAAGATACCCATATATAAAAAAGTCCCTGAACCTCACCAAAAATGGCTACACCCAAGCAAATAGTGACCCATGAAAAAGCAACAAATAATTCCTTTTCTTTGTTTGTTTTAGGTGCTAGGTCAAACACGTCGATGTAGAGACTAATGTGCATGCAAGAAGTGGATTTTTCTCTAAGGCTCAAACGTGTGTGACACTTGCACCAAAATGTATGCATGATGTGATGAGCATGTAGAGCACAAAAAATCAAGTGTTTTTTCTCTTTGGAGCACCCTCAAATTCTTCTTGGATCAAGAGATATGGCTTGATCTAGGTGGAGGGGAAAAAAGGGTGCAAATGATGATGTGGCAGTGATATTTGCGACTATGTTCACATGTAGATGTGTGCAATGCCAAAGGGTGTGCCAGTGGAGCAATGTATGAGGTACCAACTGTGTTCCATAGTGCCTAGAAAGAGTCTAGTGTGCTTGGGAGGAGATCAGTGCCACATGGCAATGCTAACATGGTTGTTGAGGTGGTAGTGATGAGTCAGCATGCTGATGTGGCAAAAATGATGATGGGGAAAAAATGATGATGTGGCTTGGATGAGCTAGCAGGCTGACATGGCCCTGATGACATGGACTCTAGAGGATGATGTGGCAAGTAGTTGGGGTGGTAATATAAGGTGACATGGCATCTTTGGATGGGTTGCTAACATGGCACAATGGGTTGTGGTTGCCACGTGGTAAACTGGTGACCAAACCTATTGTGTGGGTGGATGGTACACACACTGCTATGAGACTGCTACACATACCATCATTGTGTAAGTGGTGCACACAATGCGACACACTCATATGGCCATAGCCAAATATATAACCATGTATAGAGATGGTGCACACACTACTACACATACCGTCACTCATCGCGCAAGTGGTGCACACACCGCTACACACTTATCACATAAGTGGTGCACACACTGCTACACACTCATACGAATAGTGAGCACACACTACATCAGCAAAATGCTAGATCTCACAACTAAATACTGAAAGATTAAAAAACTTATGGGATTATCCCAATTCTCGTAACATCCCTCTTGCTTGATGTCACAATTGTCCTCAATTGCATGACAAAAAGGTAGTCAACAAGTTAAGGTACTGGTGAAAATATATTGTGGGGTGGTTTCATGAATGTAACAAGATAAATGGGATATGAATTTCCACGTCTTGTGTCAGTGATTTGTGTATCAATGATATGATCTAGCTCTAAGACTAGGTCTCTCCTTAAAGTAAGGGTGCCTCCTCTATAATAGGTAGAATCGGTGGGTTTCCACAAAAAGGTTTCAAGAGATACAATTTTCCAATGTGGCGGTAATTCTAACTGATAGGAATTGTCATTGATATGCTCTAAAATTTTAAAGGGACCATAGGATTTAGGGGCAAATTTTACAATAGGATGTGTCTTAACACTCTTAAATTAAGGCTTTTCAATTCATAACATCACTAGGTCTCCTTTTTCAAATTCAACTCTTTTTCTCCCCTTGTTTGATTGTTTAGTATATACAACTTAAGCATGCTCTATGTTCTTACAAATAATAGTCAAAATTGTAGAGAAGTCCTTAGTGAATCAGTAAGCGACCTCTACTTGATGCTTAAGATGAGTCAACAGGGTAGGAATAGTCTTGCCATAGACAACTTAAGTGCTTTATTATTGTTGTAGGAAAACTATAAAATGTCTAAATATTTGTCCCATTTGCCTGGCTGACCTGATACATAAACACACATCATGTCACAAATAGTCTTTTGAGTGACTTTAGTTTGACCATTGGACTCCAAATGAAAAGCTATGGAGAAGTCTAACTTCATACCAAGATTATCAAAAGTGTTGTCCAAAAATTACTACAAATTTTAATATTTTGGTCTAACATGAATACTTTTGGAAGGCTATAGTGAACAAAGATATGCTTGATGAACAAATGAGTAGCTTGAACTACTGTGAAAGTCTTTTGCATGGAATAAAATAAGCATGTTTGCTAATTCTATCTATAATAGTCCAAATCAGAGGGCTAGAATAGTAAGGTCCATTGTGGGACATGTGGCACTTAGGAGGTAGCCATTTGGCAAGTCTTGGGCTTGGGGGAGACTTCTAGAGAGAGGATCCACAAAGGAAAGAGAGGGAACTCAAGGTGAGTTTTTAAAAAACACGAGAAAGAGGAGCACTTATTAGGGGAGAAATGGGTTTCAAAAGGGCCTCCAATTAGTATTTCCTAATTTCAAGGGATTAAAGAGGGATTTGAGTTCTACCAATGAGAGTGCTCCTTTGTGTGGGGCAATGGTATGTTAAGGTGGCATGTTGCATTTACTATGCTCAGGTCATAGGTGGTTTCAAGTTGAAAAAGCTGGTTTTAGTTTGAAAAAGGGGGAAGGAATACCATGGTTTTGGGGAAGAAAACTACCAAACGTGGAGAAGGAGCACCATGTTCTGCCATGTGTCCCAAAATTCAAAATGTGGGGAGGGGGTGCATTTAAGGCATGTCCAAAAAGTCAACAAGGAAGGTGCAAGTGGGGCTGTCTAGTGGACTTCAAGTATAGTGTCGCAGGGGCAGAGCAAGCCGCCAACATGCATGGGCTTGACACATGGCTTAGTTGCCACCTTGGGTGCCACCAAGCCACCACCTCCACCAAAACATAAATGCGCTAGAGAAGATTTGAACTCGTGACCACATGGTCCCCACTCTTGGGCCCTAGCCACCAAGCCAACCACCAATCATGTGTAAATATGCACTGACAAGTTCCATATATTTATATCCTCCTGGACGTTTTTTTGACTCCTCCCTCTTGATTGCTTCCAAAACCACCTCTAGCTTACCAAAACCACATGAGCCTCCAATATGACCCCTCCACATAGACTTAAATTAAGTTTCATAATCCTCCCCTAATCCATTCCTTATGAGGCCCTTTTGAGACCCCATTTCTCCCCTAATGCTAGGAAGTCGTGGAAGGTTTCTTATGCTTGAAATATTTGCATTATTGATGGATGTTGTGAATTCAAGGGAAGAGTAACTAATCGGGTGAGGGCTATGCATGAAAGGTGGAACCAGTGATGCGGGTAATAAACAAGGCTTACTTTTGATAGACTAGTTTTTGAAATCACAAATACTCATAATTCAAACATAAAAAACCTTGGAATAAATCATATTATTCAATCTTTTAGCATTTAAGCGATGCAAAATCAGTGAATCATAGATGGATGGTGCACACATAATAAACCTTGGAATAAATCACCACATTATTCAATCTTTTAGCATTTAAGCGATGCAAAATCAGCAAATCATAGATGGATGGTGCACACATGCGACACTTACCTGCACACATTGCTACACATGCATAAAATCTTACAAAGGGTGCACCCATTGCTACACATACCATCATCACGTAAGTGGTGCACACACTACTACACACTCAAATGTCCGTAGCCATATATCCAGTGATACAGACGGATGGTGCACACACTGCTACACATACCGTCGCTCATCGTGTAAGTTTTGCACACAATGATACACACTCATCACATAAGTGGTGCATACATTGCTACACACTCATACGAACAAAAATCACATTGCATCAGCTGTGTGGAAAAATTCTAGATCTCACAACTAAATATTGAGAAATTAAAAAATAATGGGATAATCCCAATTCTCATAATGTTATATCACTCTACCCATGCTAACCTATGTAACTAATTGCAAGCCCCTTGTCCAAGCTTTAGGAAATGCTACACCACACCATGTTACATGCACACTATCATCACTGGCAAAATGGATTAATAACCTTTTCTTTAAAAACATCAGAGCTGTTCACATGAGATTTGGGCATTCGTCCACTTGAACTGGCTTCCCACATTTCATTCCCTTGGGAATAACACATGTTGCATGTGCATTCACCTACTCAAATTAGCTTCCATGTTTGATTCCCTCGGAAGAGCACCCATTGCTATAGTCAGCGAGCATAGGCCATTGCAAATGTTGTTGGTTGTGTGTGGGGGTATAGGGAGGGGTTTAAGAGACACTTGATGGAGTGTGATTTTTGGCCTGCCCATGGGAAGGCCTTGGTATTGATTCATTATTAGAAGGGGAGGGGGATTTTTTTGTTTTGGGAGTGTGTGCTTGCATTGAGTGGACGCCGCTAGCTTGCCATGTGTACATCTTGTGCTTTATGCCATGCACAACTCTATAGTAGGCTAATTTTGAGGGCTTGCATTTAATGGAAGGGAATTCGGGTTGTTAGTTTGAATTTTTATGGAGAACATCTTGTTGAGGGTCTAGCACACGATTCCAACACTAATTAAAGTTTCATTTTGCTATGTGATATGGTGAAGAACATTTTTTGGTAGGTTGTCTTATAGTCCTTGAAAGGGGGGAGCAGTGGACAATAAATGCCTGCAACAAAATTTGTGTTGAGATTGCATTCCAAAGAGTTGTTACTGCATGCAAGGAATATCCCAAGGGAGGTACTTCATGGAGAGATCGCTTACAAAATGCAAAATGGAGACAGTGGATAGTACATCCTATAGTTATCATTGATCATTTTCATAACTGCTTGTTTCATGAAGCATGAAGTAGTGAATCCATCGGCAAACATCAGGGGTCTCCCTTCTCAATGGATATCGACAATAACACTTTTCAACATGGTAGACTCACATCTTCTTCTTGAATGTTTCATTTTGTTTGGACTTCTATTTTGGTGATTCCGTTCTATTTCTGATGGCTATTTTTTTATGGCATGCTTATAGAGATGTTGAACCAAGTTACTAGTAAAGCATGTGGAGGAGCCTAGCGATGACACCAATTCTACCATGATCTATGAGAGATCAACTGATTTTCTGTGTTCCTTATAAGAGTATTGTGTTAGGAGATTTCTACTCTGGCTATCCGTTGGTGATACAACCTCATGCACCACAATCTCGGGGGGTGCACTACTAAGAAATCATAGGTATCATGTACATTCAAGGGGCATTTAGAAAACCCCTCTACTAAAATTCCCCCCCCAATAAAACCACCCCTCTTTACTTATGAACTAACGAAATTTCTCCTAAAGTTGAATTAAAGAACCCCTCCTATTATTGTAAACCCATTAAATTTTTCTCAAAAGTGGGATTAAAATACCCCTCCTTTTGAATGCATGGGGTACACTAAAATTTTTGGAGGTGAACCCCCCGAGAGTGCAATCGGCCTACACATTGAGTCCTAAGAAACTAGAATGGAAAAGTAATTCCATCATGAGTTCACATGTTCTGGTTACTTCTACTGCTGCTCCACCCAAGCAATCTATGCTCATGAAGAACTATGCCATTAATAAGAGCACCAAGAGAGATCTTCGAAAGGTGTTCAAAGCTGCTACATGAGAGGCCTACACTAAAGGTCCGTACTATGCACTTTTCTTTGATCTTGCTAATTTGGTAATGTCCATTAAATAATCTTTTGTGCTTGACTCTTAGATTGTTGTGTAGGCATGCTCTATTTTAAGAGTAGACTCTCTAGTACATAGTGTTGCACATATAGTCTTTGTAGAGGGTCTTTGACATCAATTAGTATGCTTTGGTTTTGAAGAATTTACTTGGAGTTTCGCAATTTCAGTGGAATAATTATTGTGCTTCTATTTTTGATATGTTGCGTGTGATATTTTTGGGTATGTGTGAGAATCTTATATCGATGCTAGAGCTTGAAAGTTTGTCCAAATTCTATTTTTTGGTAGTATATTGTCTTCATATGAGGTTAGCACGCTATGGTTTTTTGTTTAGGATGTAGTCAATTTATAGGGTTTTTCCGTGGTAGCATGAAAAGGATTCATAATTTGCAAAGCCTTGGCACTCAGATGTATTTCATATGATAGGGTCATAGCCCTTTGTGTTTGGAGGTGTTGTTTTGGGTTTAAGCTCAGTTTACGAATACTTGGAAATGTGTTATAATTTTTAAATCGCTAGATGCAATACATGGACATGTTTCTTACCTTTGTTACATAGATTGTAGTTACGGATGAAAAACTCTTTGAACATAGACTGATGTGTAAACCTCTCTTTTCTTCAAGTAGTATGGGCATGTGCCCCCTAGTCAGTGTTCCTTCCCCCCCCCTTTTCACATGACTCTCATCCCCCCTCCATCCTCCTCTTGTAGTTGGAGTGTGTGTGTCTTTCCTTTCTTTTATATACCCCCATCTCCCCTAGACTAGTGTATTGTGTGTGTGGGCCCCTCTCTATTCCTACCTATGTGCTTCCTTCCTCCTAGACCCCCCCCCTCTCTCTCTCTCTCTCTCTCTCTCTCTCACTCTCTTATATAAATAAATTAATAGATAAAATAATATATCATATTATATAAAACATATAACATTATTTGTATATATATTATATATATTATATTCTCTCTCTCTCTCTCTCTCCCTCCCTCTCTCTCTCTCTCTCTCTCTCTCTCTCTCTCTCTCTCTCTCTCTCTCTCTCTCTCTCTCTCCCCCCTCGCTCTCGCTCTCGCTCGCTTTTCTACTCTCTTTATTCTCTCCTTAAATTATATATATGATTTAAATATATATACTATATACTATATTATATATAACATAATAGATAATACATATAATAATATTATTATCTATATATATATATAATATTTTACATATAATAATATTATTATTTATATGTATATATATATATATATATATATATACTCCTCTCTCTCTCTCTCTCTCTCTCTCTCTCTTTCTCCTTTGTTTTATCCTTTGTCCAAGTCCTTACTAAATTAGAACCACTTTGTAATTAGTATCATGGGAACTACATGCATTATACAAAGGATAAAATTTTCCACTTGTGCTTAATAGAGCGTAGAGGTTAAGGCAGCCATCGGATGCACATTGGCTCTTTATGGTGGCCCATCATTTTTAATTTGAATGCTATGATAGCATTACTGAGACATTTTGGATTGTTGAAGTATCAAGAGATGTCATCTTAATGTGTTATGCTAGTACCTTGCATCCTACTAGATGGAATTAATGACATTCTTAGGCAATTTTACTTTATTACATCCTTTCCTAGTACATGTATAAGAGCAAGGGTTGAGCAAGGGACTAAGTTCATCATTCTTGTCCAATGTCACATAGCTGACCTACAGACAATGGTAGTTGGCACCATAATAAATAGGTTGGTCAAGGTTATTTGCCATTTGATCTCATTCATCTTAGATGATCATGCCGATGAAAGTAGTGCATAGGGATGACAAAAGGTTGGGCTCCAAGTGGTTTTCTATTACCATAAATTTGACACAAGTAATGCTCAATTGTATATTTCATTGTGTTCCATGGATTAGTGAAGGTTTTAAGACCATGTGACAAATTAGAACATCTTTAGATCCTTTGACAAGAGCCCTTATACATAAAATAATGCAAAAGGATGTAAAATGGGATCTAATTGATATTTCATAGGTCTCAGCAAAATGTCTTACAATTAAACTTTGTATCATGACCCATGGATCCCCCATTAAGCCCAATTTGACTGTATTAGCAACTCCTCAATCTGGTTCACCGGTCTTTACCATGTGACATCCCAACCAGATTCAATGCCGTCATAAGAATGAACGTATGACGAGAAGCTTTAGCGTAGACAAAAGGCAAGAAGTCAAAATTTTCTTGATCCAAGTAGTGTGCACATTTGCATTGGCTTAGGATTCGGACAATGGCAATAATACTTGGTAGCACTGCCTGCACAAGCTTCCAGCCTTTGTTGCAACTCTTAGGAACTAACTAGTGTTGACTGTCGTTCCTTTCAAATGAAGGAGATGATAGCCATTGTTGGTTCTTATGACTATAGTGGGGAATCAGGGCGGTGGTGGGTGCTTGCCAATGCCTTGGCCGGTCCATGGTGATCCTAGAGGATTGAGGAGCTGCGACAAGAAGGCACAAAAAAACTATGGGTGAAATCGAGGGAGAAGTTGCAAATTGGGAAGAACTGCAGGAGAGCGAATGTCATGGGCATGTCATGGCTCACGGGTCGCTAGAGGGTATAACTCCAAATAGAGAATATGGATCGTCAATGCTATGCATTTGCAACTTTACTACTGCCCATACATCTGTATGAACCTATGCGATTAAGGCATGTGTGCTCTGTCTTGTTTCTATCTTTTCTTCCCACTGTCTGATCCACGTGAACATGTCTGTGGGATCTTGCCACCAATATCTTAGTCTTGTCCTGTTCCACAATATAAGGAAAGCCTAATTTGTAACCACTACATGCACATCTAAGTCGTGGGGAAAAATGCACAAAATTCTTGCAGCTTATATATTGTGAAACCTAGCACTGAGAAGGGTCAAACGTTGACATTCCATAACTTTGTAGAAATTATTTATATTTTGCAACAAAGGTGAAATACACAATAGAGGACACACAATGTTTGAAACCTTGACATTCTATAACTTACTAGATATTATTTATATTTTGCAACAAAGTAGAGCACACATAATGTTAGCATTATACATCTTGACACATTATTTCAATTTTTAAACATACTAGAGAGAATATAATGTTAAGGTTGTATATCTCATGGTACATAACTTGTATTTCTAAGACAAGTGACAAATAAATTATAATTCTTGTAATAAAATAGTGATCATCTTCAAAAGTATATATTCAACATTATTTTCAACTATTTTGATCAATTTGGTGTCAAGTGCTTATAGTCTATCAATTGTTTGTCATACTTCTTAAATCTCTTGCCTATTTTATTTGCTTCAAATTGCAATCGATTACTTCACGGATAACATTCTGGCAATGTTCAAAGATCTTTAATTTTCTTTTATACTTTTAACATGGATATTGATATTTACTCTCTTCTCATTCGTAGGGCTTGAACAAGATGGAGATACACAATTGGTGCAATTATTGAATCTAATCACTTAAAAAATAGAGATAAAAAGGAGATACTTTATTTCATATGTAAAATGTTATGAAGCAAAAGTGTTCTTTGTTTGCATATTCTAAAACTTGAAATATGAATCTTAGAAAAGTTTTGTGTTTGCCATTGGTCAGGACATTACAATTGCTGCTGCTGTTGTTTTTATGACAAAATAGTCATTTTCAGGACTGAATATCTCTTTTCTGGTGCGAAATTGCACTTTGTGCCGAACTAGAAAGTTGTAGTTCACAGAAAATACTATAACTTTGCTTTTTGAAACAAGTTTATCCGGTATAAGCTGCAGGAGTTACAGCCTCTGCAAAACCACAAATAGTTGCAGTCTACTGTCTATCTGTGACCAATGTGCAGGAAGCTGTTTTTCAGGTGAGAATATCTAAGAATCCACAAGGATTTGGCTCTTGAGGTCAACTGACAAGTTGTAGATCTTTCTACCAGCTACAACTTTTCTGTTTACAGCTTTGGCATCCGGTCTTTCAGTGAAAAGATATCGCTGTTCAAAAACAGGGACAGCGTGTTATTTTGCCCAAAGTGGCTGTGAGGTATTGTTGTAGGGATTTCTCTTGGACAACAGTGAATTGGGAACTCACACTAAATTACAGAAAGTGATTGGGATCTCACTTCAGTCCAAGGGCATTATTGGCATTTTGGCAAATCACTTTGGCACATTTGGCAAGTGGTGAATGCTTGATTTTGTTGCCAAAGGATTGCACACTTGAGGTGATGCATTGGTGTTGCAGTAAATGCCATTTCGATGCATTATGGATTTGCATTGGTGGATGCCGCACTGATGTTTATGGATAGTTGAGCTGGGCTCCTATTGCCATTGGTTGAGCAGGCATTGCTCATTTGGTTCAGTGCATTTCTTACTTGGATTGCCAGGCATTAGCAGGTTACTGGGCTGCATATATTCTTGTTTATGCCTCTTTATGGCTGAGTGCTTTTGAGCATTGGATCAGCCAGTTTATTTGGAGACCTGATTGGTCTGGACAACACTATATTTTTGGTCATTTGGGTTGCCTATTGCACTATACTGCTCTTTGGTTGTGAGCTATTGTGCCACAGATATGGCATCTACAGCTGGTAGTGCCCTCTTTGATATTGAGAGGTTGGATGGATCAAACTTTCAATATTGGAAAGAGCAGATTTATGATGTGTTAGTGCAAGAAGAGGCAACATAAGCCCATTCAATGCAAAGGTGTCAAGCCTAATAGCATTAAACAGGGTGATTGGGATGACATGGATGAGCAAGCATGCTCTATCATTCAGTCATCACTCTCGAAGTCAGTCTACTTGCAGGTACAGGATGGTGTACAGGGTGTAGATTGCCATGCATATGAGTTCTATACTCGTATATGCCAAATGTATGACCATGATAGTGTTATGTTACAGCATGATGGGCTGAAATGTACTAATGGGCTGAATTACAGCCTTGATATGCACTCCAAAGGTAGATCAATTGGTAGAAATAGGTCATGTTCAAGGGGGAATTCTAAAAGCGAGTCTAGCTCTCGGACTTGTGTTAGATGTTTCTATTGTGGAAAGTATGGCCACATGAAAAAGTACTGCTGGAAATGGCTAAGAAAATGCAAGAAGAAGAGCAAGGTTAAGAATGACAGGGAGAAGGAGAAGAAGCATGTTGAGCTTCAAGGCATGGATGCCAGGGTTTCCACTGACAGTAGCAGTGATGAAGGCATTCTTTTGTCTATGTCTGACACCTCCTTCTTGGCCACTGATGTACCCATTCTTGGTGATTGGATGTTAGATCCATGTGCTTCATGTCATATGACCCCTCATAGCTCATGGTTCAGTGCATATCAGGAATGCATTGTGGAGAGTGGTTTGATGGGCATTGATCATTCTATGGATGTCTATGGTTATGGGGATATCCACCGTGTTATGCCTAGTGGCTCTATTCTTGTTCTACAAAGGGACTTGCTACGAGCAAGATCAAGGGTTAGACATATACCAGGACTTGCTACGAGCAAGATCAGTACTGGACAGTTGGTTGAGGTAGGTTATCATGTCTCTTTGGGTGATCATGCATGGAAGATTGCTAGAGGCAATCTGGTTATGGCTAGGGGATCACGGGTTGGATTCTCTTATGCATTGCATGTATCAGGTGTCCAGGATAAGATGCTTATGATTAGTAAGTAGCCATCAGCTAGTTTATGGTATGCCAGACTTGGACATATGTCTACTGCAGGTATGGAAGCCCTTACAACATTGAGATACATTCCTGTCATGGATGTCTCTCAAATTTTATGTCATGATTGTGATGATGGTCAGCAGTCAGGATCCTCCTTTGTGAGGAAGACAGTCAGTGAGAGGTATGTTGAGCCATTACAGTTGGTTCATAGTGCAATTTGTGGGCCTATGCCTACCGTTTCACTAGGTGGCGCCTCTTACTTTGTGACATTTATTGATGCTGCTACAAAGTACATATGGGTATATCCGATTCGGCAAAAGCATGATGTATATGATACATTTCAGCGCTTCTTGGGTAATGCTGAAAATCAGTCAGGAAAGAAGCTATTGAGCTTGATGGCTGATGGTGATGCAGAGTTTACCTCTTCTAGATTTCAACATCTATGTGATACACTTGGTATCAGGAGGGTGTTGACCACTCCTTCTCTTTCTGCTCATGATGCCTTGGCAGAAGGCATAAATCGGATTCTATTGGACAGGATTGGTAGCATGCTACGATATGCAGGTCTTACCGAATGCTATTGGGCTGAGGCATGTAAGACAGCTGCATACTTGCTTAACAAGTCACCCAGGAAATCTCTGAATGGTAGAGTGCCATTTGACTTCTTGACAGGCAGGGCACCATGTTATGAGCATTTACATGTGTTTGGCTGCGAGGCTTATGCTCATGGTTCCCGATCGAGGAGGTGTATCTTCCTTGGATACAGTGAGTCCAGTAGGGACTATAGGTTATGGGATTCTTCAACTAGAGAGTTGATACGCAGCCATAATGTCTATTTCAGAGAGGATGCTATGTTTAGACAGCCCAGGATTGTGGATAGTAGGAGAGTGGTGTTCCAGGAGGATGTAAGTGCACTGATACGTCCGAATTCTTTGCAGGGGCAGTCTATATCCCTTGGAGTGGGAGGTTTTTCCCACGGTGAGCAGGTTATAAACTTGGGACAGCCACGATTACTTCCTAATTTTGATCAGAGACAGTCAGATGTCTCGAGTATTTCACAGGTTTATACTCCTATGGAGACTGTTGATGCATCTTCTATGGACAGTTACAATTTACTCCTAGGATGCGGAGTGCCTCTTGCAGATGAGGATGAGGCTATGCATGGTGAGGAGGATACCTTGGCTAATGATGCCCGGTATGATCCATTGGCTGGTTATGCTAGGACAGATGTGGTCTCTGTAGTTATTGACTTGGGTCATATTGTGCATGGGCAGGAATCATTGATATGTTTGCTTCGTAAGTGCCTCTATGGCCAGAAGCAATCCCCTCGAGCTTGGCTTCATAGGTTTGATACCGTTATGAGAGCTCAGGATGTGATGCGCAGTGAGACAGGTTATAGTCTCAGTATTCAAGAGGTTGCTATCCTTCTGAGGTTACTTGCCATATGGTTCCTTATGGATAGGGATGCTTTGCAGTGGGAGCTACATGGTCTTGATGATGGTTCTCAGATACTTGGTTGTTTCAGTATGGAGAGGGGGAATTTACTGAGTACTCCATTGCCTGTATTGGCTCCATACTTGAAAGTAGGTTTGACGATCACAGATCAGTTGAGCAGCAAGTTATGGTTGATATGGCAGCCATAGTACTTCATGCATCCATGACTGTGTTGAGACTTGGTTCTCACATGTTTGCCATTGGGGCTACACTTCCAGTTCTTGCTTCCGTTGCAGTGGGAGTTGGTAGCATGATTATGGTAGATTTTGGCAGTAGGGAAGCGGTTGTGGACATCAGGTCCTTATGCTTCCAAGAGCAGCATGCAGGTGATGCAGGTTGGGTAGACCAGCAGAGGTCTATTGTAGGGCATGTGCTTATGGTCACAGGTGGTACAGAGACATTTTCTTTACACAGTGATAGTTCAAGTGCTATGGACTTAGCACAGGAGCACGTGGTGGTGAGAGTTCACTCTCCCAGTGAGATCTGGCATGAGATCTTGGTTGACAGGCATCTACAGCTTGTCATTTTCTATCTCGCAAACCTGATGTCTACAAGCAGCTTATCCTCTATGCACTTTGCACATTGTAAAGTGCCGATGGGCATAGGATGACGGTCTGGTCATCTTGTTTTTCAGCCTATGGCTGATTGTATTATATGTGTACTATACTCCCTTAAAGGCACACTACCTTTAAGTGGGAGGTTGTTGGGGTAAAGGGCAGTGTGCCCACCCACTTGTACAGTGCCCATGGATACTCATATATATATGATAGAGGAATAAGCTGGAGTAGCTTTTGCTCCACCACTTTTGGTGTCTCCTATCCCTTTGTGTGTGCTCTCCTCTCCCACATATGCATCAATAGCAATAAGAATGATTTTGTCACTCCCAATATCTCTGCGCACAGGCATATGATGTAATTTTTGCAACAACTTTTCACCGACCTGCAGAATAGTGGTCGCACAACAAAAATAGGGCACTTTTCTGAGTGCTTGTGAAAAACTCCCGCCACCAAAACGGGCCCCGAAATGATCGTTAAGGACGTCCCAATCTGAGCAGTCCACTCTTGCACTTTCCACCGTGCTACCTACAGAGATTTGCTCCCAAACTCGAAAAAAAAGGAAAGCAATACTGATCCTCTTACTAGGACACTGCAAACTTGGTTTGCTTTCTTGAGCTCCTTACCACGAACCGAGCTTTGATACCATGTGAACAGAGTGGTAGAGAAGGAAGGAGTCTCACTTGCAACTTTCTCACATACACAATGGGGGAATATACACAAAGGTGGAGGCTGAAAATAGTTTTTTTCTTCTTAGTTGTGAAAGCCAAAAGAACACTCTTAGTACAAAAGAATAGGTGAACCCTATATGTGGGTCTCAAACCAAACTCAGCTAGCTAAGGTGGCATACTAATTGAGCCACTAACTAGAGTACATAAAGATAGATGTCATCTAGCTATTATTCATGGGCAGTGTGTACCAACTGCCTCTACAACTAACAGGTTGGTGACATAAATGCACAAGGGTCACCCTGGCATATCACGAGTGGAGCTCAATATCTCAACAGTCAAAGCATGTAATAGGAAGACAAAAGGTAGTAGGCAAGGAGTTGTTAGCAGGCAAGTGCACAACTCCATCTTCATATGCTTTATCCCTCTTCTTTCCCCCCTCTTAGTAGCTAGATTGCCCCTTTCTCTCCCACTATTAGGACTACATCCCTGCCAAAACTCCCTCCAACCATCATGTGCATATGTCAAGAGACTAATTGGTCAAAGATTTTTTGTATGTCCAAAGCGACATTAAGCTTTGGCCTTTCAAGATCATACCAGGGCCTCATGGCAACTTAGAAGCCCATGATCATAGTTCAATTAACAACATTTTTCACAGTGCTCCCAAGATAATCGTGGGTGATGATGCAATCTTTTAGGGTCCACTTGCCTTTTGATCATGGATGTGGGACATAGTGGAAGAAGTCAGCTTCCAATGAAGGGCATTGTTTGCAATTTGCTGGCTATTCAAGAGCACCATCCAAGTTTCCCGTTCGTGTTACCGATATAGAGATTCAAATTAAGAGAGATTTCTCACCATGGTCCGTAATTACCAGCAACCACACAAAAAGAATGGATATTGTGATGATGGAAGGTAATTGTGTCATAGGTTGCATTGTGCATTGCACACCTTGCTTGCATATGAGAAAATTAGGAAAGAGATAGCAAGCTTGTGAGAAATTGAAAGCTCTACCATGATAGGTAAACAACAACATGCTATGTAAAAACCAGAGTTTGCAAACATGTGCAAGCTATGTGATAAAAGTTAAAGGGCAAGTCTTTGCATGAGTACTTGGGGAAGAAGAAAGCTTCAATGTTTGTTTGCTTGGATATGGTGGCCACCAGCTACCAATTTAGAGGGGTTGTGTTAATGGGTGAGTTTTCAAAGCTTTGGTCGCTAACACGTTGGGGGAGGGACGCTTTGTGCATTTGGAAAGTTTATTGCACCTTCATTAAACAGCAATATTTTCAGTTTTTAAAGTTTATTGCAACTTCATTAAACAACAATGCTTTTAATCCGAGAAACTCTATTATTACAGAACAATATTTTTAAATCGACAAGCTTTGTCATGCTATAATGTGGGAAGCTGTCAAACTCTAACGTAGATAGGTTTTGTGTTTTTAGAATGAAATTAGGTCATTGGCATGATCACATGCCTGAATGTAATGAGAATCATACCTACAGTCGCCACTATTACCTATGGGCTTGACAAGAATATTTTTTTACATTTGAGTGGTGCACCTATGATGTCTCCCTCTTGACAATTGTGGAGGGCATCTATGAGTCGACTTCTCTAATGTCTCCCTCCTGACAATTGAGGAGGGTATCTACGAGGTCAAGTCGACTGCCCATGATACACATCCTGGCGGTGCGTATTTTGAAATCTAAATGGTGAACCACTTCATGCAGGAGTTCAAGAGAATAGATGTAAGAACTCTAAGAAGGCTCAAACCATATTGCAAGAGAGCAAAGAGGACCCTTTTGTCCATGGCTCAAACCATAGAGTTGGATCATTGTATGAGGGGATAGATTTCTATTCCACTATTACTGGAGTTGACATGAATATGGATATGTTCAATATGAGTATTATGATACATGAATGGTGAACCACTTCATGCAAGAGTTCAAGAGAATAGACAACAACTCTAAGAAGGCTCAAACCATATTGCAAGAGGGCAAAGAGTACCCTTTTGTCCATGGCTTAGACCACAGAGTTGAATGAGAGGATAGATTTCTATTCCACTACTACTAGAGTTGACATGAATATGGATATGTTCAAGAAATGTATGGCTAAGATGGACAAGATGATGTGGTGGGCCTATTCTATGCCTTGGAATTTGATACAATCATAGCAGACACAACAATCCAAGGAACTTTGAAAATGGAGTTTTACAAAGGTCGACTCAAATCGAATTTTGTCTAGCTTGGTCTCCAAGTATGTAGGTACATTCTGCTAGACACCTTGGCTAGGATTCAACAATTTATTCTAGAGGGGCTAGCATTTTAAAATGATGCAGACTCTGCAACAAGAAATGTTACAACTAGACTATTAGTGAGTCACCAAATATATATATATAGATAGATAGATAGATAGATAGATAGATAGATAGAGAGAGAGAGAGAGGGAGAGAGAGAGAGAGAGGGAGAGAGGGAGAGAGAGAGAGGGAGAGAGAGAGAGAGAGAGAGAGAGAGAGAGAGAGAGAGGGGGGGAGAGGGGAAGAGGGGGAGAGAGGGGGAGAGAGAGAGAGAGAGAGAGAGAGAGAGGGGGGGGGGAGAGGGGAAGAGGGGGAGAGAGGGGGAGAGAGAGAGAGAGAGAGAGAGAGAGAGAGAGAGGGGGGCAGGGGGGGAGGGACGGAGGGAGGGAGGGAGGCAGGGGAGAGAGAGAGAGAGAGAGAGAGAGAGAGAGAGAGAGAGAGAGAGAGAGAGAGAGAGAGAGAGAGAGAGAGAGAAATACCAGTCATAATGAAAATGAGAAGGTAGGCATGAATGCCGTGATTGACCTACTCTGAAATGGGCATAAATTGTAATTATTTGTAAGGATTCATTTATAATAACTCCCAAAGGCTTAACTCCAAAATTTGACAATTGTGTTTGATCACAGTATGAAATCAAGTTTACTCTCCTCATGTGATCAATTGTTGGAGGTGAGCGACAAAACAATTGGAGTTGATGGATGGAATGTCCTTTGGGGCCTTTTAAGTAATATAAGAGTAAACCACTTTCAATTTAAAAAAACAATTGGAGTTGATGTCTTTTACATGCCGCAACAATGCACGGGTTAAGTACTAGTATAACCCAATGCTTTCAATAATTAAACCTTCATCAATGCTACGTGCTCTAATGAAAGTTGAATATCCCTATTCATTTATTTGAACATGTGAAATACAAAAAATCAAGGAGTTCAAAGAATGTTAGGTACTTCCTTTGGAGTTCTTGCACTACTAGCAATATAATTTTTCATGTATGGTGTTTTGAGATATTAATAAGCATTGCAAAACATATGTGAAATTGAGACAATACTATATTATCATTACGTAATGAAATTCAGCAATGTTATGGATTACATTTAATCAACAAAGTTTACAATCCTTATAGGGACAATAATAGTAGCTCCAAGGTCAATTGTGAAGTAACCCGATTGGCCTACCTTCATAAATATATTTTGAGGCATCTTCCTTTTTCATTGCTCATCTTGCTAGAGGCCTTGGGGCCATTGGGATGGGTTTGCCTTACATTCTCTTATACTAGGCCTAAACACAAATAATTCCAATGTGTTCTCCTTGTAGCAACAAGTAGGTCTTCTTTCCAAAACAAAGGAGGGTGTAATGGCTACATAAACCCTCACAAGAGGATCATTCAGGAGATTTAGAACACAAGGCCTTGGCTCCCAATCAAGGGGATTATATAGGGGGGGAACAACTTGCCCATTCTTGATATTGACCTTGTGACTGACGTGATCCCACATAGGTTCACTTTCAAGGGGAAGCTTCTAGTAAAGTATGGCTCCTTCAAGGCCAATAATGTAATATATGCAACAAGGATCTTGGCCAACTTTACGGAGCACCACAACTATAAAACCATAACCCTAGTTGTTCCATACAGCTTCGTGGACAAATACAAGGACAGTTTGGTGCTTGATTGTTTCTATCAAATTAAGGACATTGTACATTGCAAGAGAGGTCCACGCGATGGTGTAAGTTGTCATTTCTCATTTCATATCAACGCAACCACATCGATCTTCAAAGCATTTTATGTTCGAGACCTCAACATCTTTGTTTATGCCTTGGGTCATGGAGATGATCACCTCAGGGAGAGAGGCACCACTGCAACTATTGTGGGTACTATAAGCTTCATCAAGCTTCGTTGTCATCAAGGTAGATGCCGAAGGAGGCTCCAACCAAATAATTGTAGCAGATGGACCTCACTATGAAGAATGTGCCATTGTAAGGACCCTTCTTTCTTAACTCTCTCATGCAGTCCACTCATGTTTGAAACTAGCTCACATGATATCTTGCATAGCTTTCATTTGTCAATGAATGCAAGAATATTCTCATGTTCTTGCCTCTTTTCATGAAATAGCTTAAATGACAGTACACCATATGGGTTGAGGAGCACGAGGCATCCCTTGATGTGTTGATGTCATATGTGTCAAATGAAACTGCTACGCAATACATAGCCTTGCATCCTGACCACACCTACTCAATGCAAACCATCTCCAAAAAAATGTACCTAACAAGGAAGACCTTGGCAATAAGGGGGCACAAGAATTTGCCCATGAGATGCCTACTAATGAACAAGGACAAGACGGTCAGAAATCAGTGACGTGCGTGTGTCTCCACAAGAATGTGAAGTATGCCACTGCGAGTTACCTTAAGAGCATTGAAGACATGCCATCATACCCATGCATTTGTTGTGGTTCACTATGCTTTAGTCCCAAACTTTGAGGTGTACCTCTGACAATGCGCCAGTTCTTGGAAAGGTATTCAATTGCCACCCTAAACTTGCTCAATGAGGAGGAACTCATTTGAGGCTTTGTACCATAGACAAATTTGAAAAGTCTTTCTCCCTAAATATTCTCTCAATAGCATAATTTTGATGCCCATGACTCCCTACACAAGCATGTTCAATGCCATAGAGGCACGCCTTATACCCAGGGAGTCACTAAGAAATATGTAAGATAGCACGTGCAATCAATGGAAAGGGTTTAATAATTTTATGGAGATACAAAAAAAAAATACATAAGGGGTTTATTAATTCAAAAATTGAAAATTTTCATACACAAGGGACACTTTAATCATCTCAAAATTGATAGAAGGGATGTATAAAGGATATAAAAATTTGTAGGTAGGGGTTTTTTTTAATAGGGAGTTTATTAATTCAGAAAGTGAAAATTTTCATACATAAGGGACACTTTAATCATCTCAAAATTTATAGAAGGGTGTATAAAGGCTATAAAAATGTGTAGGTAGGCGGGTTTTTTAATAGCCCTTGATCGTACGTGCTCATCGATGTTTTTATCTATTTATTAACATAAAATCTTGGGGAAAGTTTATCGAGCTAGTTTTTTTAGTTTCATAAAATTGATAGAACAGAGTACATTTTTATATATTTTCTTATGAATTTTGAAGTAAAAGATGTAAATCTTGGCAAAATTTTATATTTTTTCACATAAAAGTTTCAAATCCTGGTGAATGTTTCAAACAGTTATTTTTATTAGGGTATAGAAACTTTCGACACCAATATAAAAGTTTTGCTTCTTAACGAAACTAACATAAAAAAATCATCCATGTGCTATATGGGGCTTTTACATTGTGCCCCCCCCCCCCCCCCTCGCGGTCTTATAATATATTGCAATATGGATGCCTTTCACACAAATTTGTGAGCTGCATACAACAATCAATATAGTCTACGTGTGTGACTATGAACGTTTTTGCAAATGTAGACAGGGCACAATGTGTCCTTCTATGCTTCTTAAGTGACAGTGCAATAGTCATGGTCCCACAGAAATGCAAGTTCACATACATGCACAACTACATGAGTGGGCTCATGCATCCCACACTTACCTTGAAGGCCTTGTATGAACTTCTTTAAACCATGTTGTATCATGAGTGCAATGTGGCACTTAATCCTCTTTGGGCCGACCACACTAAACCAAGCAATAAACAACAAAATATCAAAGGCATAGAGCATGGTGATGATGAAGAGGACCTTGCAATAGACACATTGGTGCATGGGATCTACATGGCATAATAGGTGGTGGATTTTGAGGACAAAACAACATCTATAGCACTGATTAAAGGCATCAAGCATGGCGATGATGAAGAGGACCTTGCAATAGATATGTTGGTGCATGGGATCTACACTGCATAATAGATCTATAGCACTGATCAAAGTCTTCATCCCACTGTAGCATCTTGAAAGACATTGTGAGGAGCTCGCTTTTCCTACAATCTTTTATGGACACCCAGGACAATACAACTTGCTTGAATTCACATCTTACCAAGAAATAGCGCTATGGAAGCTCACTAACAAGGATCTCCATTCGGCACGTTGAATAGAATCTATTTTTCAAAATGATGAAGATACTAGTCGCTCAAGTTCTATCGCCGACATGGGTGTGCATGAGGAAAGGAGAGTTGCAAGGCAAAACCATCCTTGCAAAAGATGTCATCCAAGACACAAACATCGAGAACCTCTTTTAATCACACACAGGCTTTCATGACTTCATGTGCATTTGAACATCGGCTGACTACAAGCACAATCTTTTTGCGATGCTGCCGACAATTGGAACCCCCATCTTTTTTCATCACATTCTCAGCTGCAAAGAAGACATGGGAGCCCCTTATTTTGTGTCTGTGTAAGTTGGTTGCATCCACAAATACACCACTAGCATCGAGCAAAGGCGCTGCCATTCTTGACCTTGACCCTGTCACAACTGCAAGATACATGTCCACAAGCTTCACGCTATGAAGCATCTCCTCAAATAAGACCCTACTATCCTCGGTAAATTGTAGACTTCTTCTTCATCATAGAGTTTTAAAATTGAGATAGCTAGCATGACCATGGTTTGCTGTGGATTCAGAATGCACCAACTTATGGTGAAGCAATTAATGAAGATATTGAGAAGTTCATCAACAAGTACATATCCATGGACATTACAAAGTTCACTTGTAGTCACACAACCTACTCTCTTCTTTAAGAGACATCCCAAAGACATCTACACCAACAATTATAATGCAACAGTGTCCAAACTTTGGGTGTCTTAAAACCCCATGCAGCTATTATGTACTCCACCTTATACATGACGAAGGTGGACAAGGCAACAAGCAATGCTGTGAAACAAGCTTTCCAACAATGTCCATAGACAAATTCCGTGGCAAATGAGCATGTTTGCAAAGTTGGGAATGCCATAATGAACACGCAACACATTAGTGCATAGCAAGTAGTGTACTTATACTTTCCTTACCTTTGACAAACAACACAAGAGAATTTTGCTACATCAACACTAGCCCACCTGAAAGTCAAACCATTCTGCTCAATAGACGATTCCAACTCAAAAAAATGGATCCACTATGCAACATCTTCTTCGATGACATTTTCACCAAATACTCAAGGAGAAGTTTGAACCTGTTGCTGCTGGCAGGCTTGTGCCTCATTGAATATGCAAGAGAGTATTCAAGCCATACATAGGCCTCTAAGAAGAATAAGCTTACGAAAGTTATTAGTTTTAATAACTATAGCAAGGCAAGATATCTGGAGAACCGTGAGCTATGTTTACCTTACTTTCCTTTCAAAGATGAATTTTATACATGGCATGACATGTACAATGCAAACCAACACGTAATTGAAAGCAACAAGTCAGTATTTTAAGCACATTGTGCCTAGCACCTTGCAACAAAGTGTTGAGATATCGAGCTCCACTCATGATATGCCAGGGTGACCATTGTGCATTTATGTCACCGACTTGTTAGTTGCAGATGCGGTTGGTACATCGCCCATGAGTAATAGCTGGATGATAGCTATCCTTATGTACTCTAGTTCGTGGCTCAGTTAGTATGCCACCTTAGTTAGCTAAGTTTGGTTTGAGACCCACATATAGGGTTCTTCTATTTCTTTGTACTAGAGTTCTTTTGGCTTACACAACTAAGAAGAGGAAAACTATTTTCAGCCTCCACCTTTGTGTGTATTCCCCCATTGTGTATGTGAGAAAGTCACAAGTGAGCTTCCTTCCCTCTCTCCCACTATCTTCACATGGTATCAGAGCCTGGTTCGTGGTAAGGAGCTCAAGAAAGCAAACCAAGTTCATGGTGTCCTGGTAAGAGGACTAGTGTTGCTTTCCTTTTTCAAGTTTGGGAGCAAATCTCTACAGGTAGCATAGCCGAAAAGTGCAAGAGTGCATTGTCTCAGGTTGAGACACCCTTCGTGGTGTGGCGAGAGGTTAATATATGTTGCGGGGCCATTTGGAGGCCCGTTTTGGAGGCCATTTCGAGGCCCGTTTTGGAGGTGGAAGTTCTTCGAAGCACTGAGAAAAAGGCCCTGTTTTTGCTGTGCGACCACTACTCTGCAGGTCGGTGAAAAGTTGTCGCAGAAATTGCATCGTATGCCTATGCATAGAGATATTGGGAGTTACAGAATCATTCTTATTGCCTGTTCATGCAAAATCGTCACTAGGAAGTGACTGTGTGGTCAAATACCACTTTCGTCAATTTTGCAGATTTGCCTGTGTGAGGCAGAAGCTGTGTTTTTTGCAGTGACAGAATTTTTTGTAGTGTTCTGTAATGGCGTCTGATTCTCTTTCACAGATTGTCACTGAAAAGCTTGACAAGAACAACTTCCAAGCATGGAAGTTTAGAATGACAAATTTCCTTATGGAAAAAGGCTATTGGGAGTTCATTACAAGAAATGAAGAAGAACCAATTCTTCCTAGTGTTCCCAATCAACACGAAATGTAGGCATTTGAAGGATGGCATGAGAGAGCCAGAAAAGTTATGTATTGGCTATCTACCAGTATTTCGGATTCTATGATTGTGCAATTCAGGATGCAAGTACGCCAAAGGAGGCATGGGACAAAAGTTGAAGAGCCTGAAAACTGTGCCCTTGTCGGACATACCCTGAAATCATTGCACCCCATGATACCACATCTCGAGATTTCATCTTGTCAAAAACTCTGCAGGCCTCTGAGAAGCTCTCACATTTGACGTACATGTTGACAAGACTATTTCCAACGACCATATCTGATTCCAAACCATTTTGAATTATCTGATTGTGTATCAACCTTCCTTGCCCTATGGCTCTAATGTTGACGCATACTTTCAATATGCATAGAAAGATAACTTTATTTGGAATGAAGCCCCCCAGCGGCATTTTGCAATACAATTGCAGAGCTGTTCCTCATCTCCAAGCTTGGCATGGGCTGAAATGATGGCATCCCATGTATACAAACTTGGTTCCAGAACATTGCAAAATGCTTGGTTGGCTTCCGACAAACTCCCACATGAGGCAAAGAGGCGGATGAGATGGTCCCCAAAAAACTACATGAGCCATAGCTTGTGCTGACCATAAGAGAATGCACTTGCCGTCCAGCAGTCAGGTCTTTCCTTATGCAACATCCATGCAGAAGGTAACAAATGACACTGCTTGATATGAATAGTCCGTGCTGATGCATAAGGCCGGCGTTTCTCCTTGCACAACTTGGTTAAAGACCACATAAGTTTGACAGTTCATGTCAGGACATGTAGGGCTCAAGCAAGTTTTCCCTCAGAAATCCGTTGGTTTTGGGATGCGCAGATATCACAAAGGGTCTTTCGAGACGCTGACTTCTAAATGCTCGCCCATATTTTCAGTTCCAAGGGAAATACTTCATATGCTCTTTTGCATTGTGGACTCGTTTACAATTCGTCAAAATTGAGTGATTCACCTTGCTTCTAGAGTCTCGCCCAAGCTAGGGGAAGCTGCAAGGATTGGAACTCATACGTCTGTTGCAGGACGTGCCCACTACAATGTGTTGGAATTGTTGTGTACACGAGGGAGTGGTCAAACCAATAAACATAGTTGGTTCCTTGAGAAACAAGGTGGGAATCCCACTAATTAATTGTAAAGTAGCTCGATAAATATTTCAAATAACTTGGAAGGAAAGGAAAGAGAAAAAGCAAGTGAATGTGAAGGAACATGGGGAAAGGTAGATGAGTGAAAGAGAGGACAGAAAAGAGATGAAAGATGTGTGTGTATGTGTGGTGGATGGACCATTAAATATAAGTACGGAAGTGGCCATTTTGGTTAGAGACCCTCATTTACATAATATCACATGCTTTCAACAAAGGTGGTGTCATACAGAGAAAGAGAGCCTCCATTTCTAGAGAGAGATACCCAACAAAAGACAAAAGCATATAGAACCTCCACAAGATGACAAAAACTTGACCCTAACAACATATTAGGAGCACATTAGAAAGCCTTAAACAACCACTAAACCAAAACTAAAACTAGTCAAATTGACCAAATGAACTGAGAGAAGTATGATTAGCAAAAATTAAGCAAGTTCATCCCTTAGACCCTTGCAGAGCCAAAAAAAAATAGATACCATTTCAAAGACTTCCAATAAGCATCCAACCACAAGAAAGAGTGCCATTGTTTATGCATCCATATTAAAAAAGAAACACAGAAGCATCTCAAAGACTTCGAATACTCATTTAAACAAATGCAAACTCTAACCATAAGAACGATTGCTATCGTTGAATCATCTGAAGTATGAATTAAATTGGGAAAAACCAAAACTCAACTATATAAGAGTACAACAAGATTCCTACAAGTCCTGTTAACTACACATCGCACCACCAGCGCCTTTATCTTCAGTTCTTCGGCTGCAAGCTACGGAGCAAAAAGGCAACCACAACATCAAGTAAAAATGCCATCTTGGATTTGGGATGCATGATTAAATATTTCAAACGATTTGAACTCCTCGGTCTTACTGTTCGATCATATTTCTTAGGGCATCACGCATTTTGATATGAGCTCTTTGGTCGAGCTGATAAAGTCTATATGTGTCAACAAACCGATTTCGAAAGAGTTGTTGTCAAGATATCATGACAAAATCCCTCATGTTTCTTACTAAGAAGGTTATTGCCCATAGGATTCTACCGCCACGTTAAGCTTTCTTGACAATTGGGTATAGCTATAATTCACTCTCATGAGATTTTGGGCTTCTCATTTTTACCAACGTATAGTCTGGAGCATGCTGTAATTAGAAACAGTGCACTGGAGCATACTGTAGTTAGAAAACTTTCCAGGAAAGGCCAAATTCATTGCAGGACAAGAATGTTCAGTCACTGTATTTTGTTAGGCACACTAAATGTGTATAGCCAGGTTAAAAACTTGCTATCTGTAGAGGACATAAATCCAGATTGCCACACTAAGACTGCTGAGTAGAGAGAATTTTTATGAACTTCCACTTTCAACTCATCCGGATGCATCCTCACTTCCTCTTTCGCAAAATTCCTGGAAAAAATAATCTTCGTCGATCTCTTACCTTTGTATCTAGTATTCACGGAACGAGGGTGATATGGCCACGAGGTTCCACCAGGCTGGCAAGAAATCCTCCACATTCCATTCTATAGGAATATCTTCTGAGTTCTAATTCAAGTGACTCTAAGTTGTCAAACACATCCTTCAACATGTCGTCAAGCGACGAGGGCAAATTAAGCGGATCATCAGGGCATTCAGAGTTGAAATCCTCCGATATCCAACCGCAATAGATTGCCCCGTAGGCATGAGAGAAGAGGGCTGGAAGACAGGGTTTCAGTGTAGATGCCTTTTTTGGAGTGCTAGATTCCACATCCATTCTTGCCGGTGATTGGACAATATCTCCGCACAAATCAAAAGATTAAAGATGATATGAAATCTACCAAACCCTGCACCCCTACTGGTTCACGAGGAAAGTTACTATATAGATCTAACCATTAACCCTCCACCAATCCTAGGGATTACACTGACCTAGTCAAACTTGACCAATACCAAAGAAATACCCTCTTCCCCAACCCAAGCCCAGAAAATCCACCCTTTCCTAAGACCCTTTCAAGGCCAAAAAGCGAGAGTCTAGTCAACGAAAGACTTTGCTTTTTGTAGCAAATGTTGAAATTTCCCATGATATAAGTGGGAAGATTTGGCTTGACTAGGCATGTGAGCTTCCCAAGTACTCCTATAAGAGTGATTGTGCTCACTCTGACTGACTTGTACACATTTATATATGAGCAAGCAATCCAGATTCCACACCTTCTTGGTAGCAGAATTCTTCTTGTGCAAGTGTCATGTGGCTTCGGTATTATGTTGCCACCCCCAACACTTCACCTCCACGTGTGTGTCAGAATCCTAGAATATGGGTGGCATGTGCTATTGGGGTGTGAAGCTCTTGGAGACAAAGGAAACCGTCGGAAAGCATGCTTCCACATGCATTGATGTCGGCCTTGTGTACAAGGAATGGCCTTGTGTTGAGAGATTGCAAGGATAGCGTAGTTGTACATGCTAGCTTGAAATGTATTTGTTTAGTTGACCAAGCACGCGTGGTTTTAAGCCGCACAACTTCTTCGACGACTGTTGGGTCGACTTTGATGTGCTTATATTATATTGGTGAAAGCAAGTAGAGGACTACGGGGTCGCGGACAAGGGGGAGAGGGCTGTGTATGCTAAGCCATGTGTTTTGATGTGTGAAGGTTCAAAGGCAAGGAAGTACATTAAAAGCCCTTAGGCACGATGATTTGTCCTTACTGCAATGGCTACTTGTATTGGGAATTGGTCACGGCATATTGTGTTTAGGTGGTTTTCACCTATTTGAAATTCACGCGATATCTCGAGGATAGGGTCCAAGATGATGGAATGCTATCCGTGTACAGGGAAGAGTGTGCAAGCTGTGTTTTCTTCCCTACCTTGGTATTGGTGAGTTGAATCCAAAGGATTGGGGGTTGTTTTCTCATTTTCGCATCCATGAAAATCCCATCTACACTATTTACAAGACTGTCAAGGTTGCTAGAGCAAATTTCGATGATGCTTCCTTCCTTCAAGTGCAGCCCACTGTGTAGGCCTCCCGTTGCCTTTGGGTATGTGGGATGCTGATCTTCTTGTTCATGCTCGATGCCTTATGTCCTTTGATTTCAAGTAATGTGGGGTTGTGTTGAGAATTTCAAAGACTTCTTGGTTGTTTTTGTCCTTCGACACATTCGTTTAGAAGAGATGGGGAACGGACTTCTTTCAAGGAGGTCATCAACAGTCTGAGTGGTTAAGTTGATCAATGTCGTGTGCAGTTCGCCTGTGCGTATGCAATTAAGGTGTTCCAAAAACGTGGAGTGCTCATGGAGCATTGGTGTTGTCAAATCCTAGTACATGACATTGTTAGTCCACACCGAAGGACCCATTGCCAATGTCATAGGCTTGGAAGAGAAAACCCAAGTATCCTTTGTAGAACTTGCTTAGCACAAGTCCCTGTAAAATAGTATGTCAAGCCCATCGAATGGTTGGTCGTGATTGTGATTCATCTCATGCATGTGCATGTCACATGCTATGATCATGTTCAAACCCACCAGAGATATCTTGTTGATCACAATAAGTTTCAGGTATTTGTACAAGTGCAACAACGCTTGGAACGTCTCCCCAGAAAGGAATTTGTACATACTTGATAGCAAAGGCAAATGGAGAGTAGAATGTATTGTCATACCTCCTATGTTGTAGGCTTCTTTGCTAGTGTAAGCGAGAAGCAACGCTTTTGACAAGTCCACGTCCAACGATTCATTGTGTGAATAATATCTCAATAGGGCTTGCACGTAAAGAATTAGGACGAATGTTTTGCCTATTTTGGCATTCCCTGACAAGCAAAAAAAAGTGGCAAGCTTTCTTCTAGACACTTTTTTAAGAGGATTTCTTCAATCAAGACATGTTGTTTCTTGTTCAACATGCATAGTGCACAATGGTATTCTTGGTTAGGTAGGAGATGGTATGTGATGTGCTAAGAGTGATGGACCCGAGTGACCTTACTTGATGAGTCAAGTTCTGTTTGAAGGTCGCATCCTCTTTGTCGTTGTTGCATGTGGACATGGGGATGGATGATGTAGTTGGACTTTGTGTGAAGATAGTGGGAGAGAGGGAAGGAAGCTCACTTACGACATTCTCACATACACAATGGGGGAATACACACAAAGGTGGACGCTGAAAACAGTTTTCCTCTTCTTAGTTGTGTAAGCCAAAAGAACCCTAGTACAAAGAAATAGAAGAACCCTATATGTGGGTCTCAAACCAAACTTAGCTAACTAAGGTGGCATACTAACTAAGCCACGAACTAGAGTACATAAGGATAGCTGTCATCCAGCTATTATTCGTGGGTGGTGTACCAACCGCATCTGCAGCTAACAAGTCCGTGACATAAATGCACAACGGTCACCCTGGCATATCACGAGTGGAGCTCGATATCTCAAAACTCCCCCTCGAGCTCAATCCCAATTCTTGCACACCAAGCAGGTCTCTGAACTTGCGCAGCTTCTCTGCGTCCAATGCCTTCGTGAATATGTCAACTACCTGATCCTCTGTGCTGACATAAACTAGATCAATAAGACCTAGTAAAACCTTCTCCCGCACATAGTGATAATGCACCTCAATGTGCTTTGTTCTAGCATGATAGACTGGGTTATTTGCCAAGTGTATATTGCTCATGTTGTCACAATAAATGACAACTGGCCCATCTGTAGACTGATGCATATCATAAAGTAGCATATGCAACCAAGCTACCTCACATGCAGCCATTGTTGCACCCCTGTACTCAGCCTCTGTGTTCGACAAGGCAAATGTAGACTGTTTCTTGCTGCTCCAAGTGACTGCAACACTCCCAAAAGAGAACACATATCCACCGGTAGAACATCTATCAGAAATACTACCAGCCCAATCAACATCAATGTATCCATGCAATTGTATCTGAACCCCAGCCTCATAAAATAGTCCATACTGCAATGTGGACTTCACATACCTGAGTATGCGTCTAGCCGCATCCAAATGCGGTTTCATTGGAGCCTACATAAACTGACTTACCAACCCAATAGCATAGCTCAAATCTGGCCTAGTAATAGTCATATAACTCAAACTTCCTACGATGCGTCCGTACATAGTAGGGTCTTCCAGAAGCTCACCTGCATCCACGCTCAGCTTCACATTCTGCTCCAAAGGAACTAAAATAGGCTTACAGTCTGTCATCCCATATTTGGACAGCATGTCCAATCCATACTGCCTCTGCACGAGCCGTATCCCACTTGGTGATCTAATCACCTCAATGCCCAAGAAATAGTGTAGCTCTCCAAAATCCTTCATCTCAAACTTCTGCTTCAGTAGCATTTTCACATGAAGGATATCTTCATCACTATCACCTGTGATGATCAAATCATCAACATAAATGACAAGCAGCATAATATCTTTCTTTGTTTTTCTCACATAAAGTGAGAAATCTACCTTGGAAATCTGAAAGCCAATAGTGACAAGATACTGTCTTATCATGTCAGACCATGCTCTAGGTGCTTGCTTCAAGCCATACAAGGCTTTCTTTAACCTACAAACAAATTCAGGATGAACAACATGAACATAACCTGGTGGCTATTCCATAAGACCTCTTCTTGCAAATCACCATGCAAGAAGGCATTCTTTACATCCATCTGATGTAAAGACCATCCCTTTGATGCAGCCATAGCAATGACTGCTCTTATGGTTGCCATCCTTGCAACCGGACTGAATGTTTCTTCATAATCAATGCCATATGTCTGTGCATACCCCTTGACAACTAATCTTGCCTTGTATCTGTTCACAGAACCATCTGCATTGTTCTTCACCTTATAAACCCACTTGCAGCCAATTGCATTCTTGTCTTTAGGCAAAGGCACCAATTCCCATGTAGCATTTGCTTCCAAGGCATCCATTTCTTCATCCATGGCTTTCTCCCATTTTTCTTTTCCCATGGCTTGCTCAAAAGAAGTGGGTTCTGGTTCCTGTATCACTTTGACCATATAGGCATAGTGAATGGCTGTAAATCCATCATATTTCAGCCTATCCACAGGATACCTAACTCTGGTAGACCTGCGCAAAATAGGCTCACTTCTAGGTGCTCTCAAAACATCCCTAGTCTTCCTTACTCTAGGTGTAACAACAGAAGGAATACCCAACTCATCATCAATGCTCTGTTCTAAGCCACTGGATTCACCATCCACATAAGAGTGACCTGCATTCACATCAAACATGGACTGATCTACCTTCTCTTTTCCTTTTCGTGATACCTGCATACCACTATCTGCATTGCTTTGAGGAGATTCTCCTGATCTCAATCTGCCTGTCCATGGCGAAGTATGTGAACCATTGCTAGAGGACACTGCAGGTCCACTAATATTTTGTGATTACTACTATGAATTCTATGCAGCATTTCCATTTTGTGCATCTACATCATCAATCACAATTACTAGTTTATACCAGGTGCTCATCTCATAAAAAACAACATCTTTGCTCACTATAAACTTACGAGTAGAAGGGTTATAGCATCTATACCTTTTCTACTGCAGAGAATAACCAATAAAGATGCACTTCTCAGCTTTTCGATCCAACTTGGACCTCAACTCATCTGGCACATGAACATAGGCAATGCAATCAAAAATTTCAAATGAGAAATATCTGGTTTCCTACCAGTATACATCTCCTCTGGTGTCATGCCATGTACTGCTATAGTGGGAGTCATGTTCATTATGTAAACTACTGTAGCAACTGCTTTAGCCCAATAATAATCTCGTAGGTCTTTTTCATTTAGCATGGCCCGAGATACCTCTCCAATATGCATGTTTTTCCTTTCTGCAAGTCCATTTTGCTGTGGGGTATGACTACATGAATATTGCTGCTTTATGCCATGCTCCTGCAGAAACCTTGCAAACTCATTTGAGAGGTACTCTCCCCCTCCATCTGACCTTAGGCATTTTATTTGCAGGCTTGTTTCTTTTTCAACCATAGCTTTAAAAGCTTTGAAGTGCCCAAACACTTCACTTTTCTTTTTCATAAAATACACCCAAAATTTTCTGCTGTAGTCATCAATAAAAATGTCAAAATAATGACAGCCTCTAATAGATGTAGCTTTAGTAGTCCACACATCAGAGTGGATTAATTCCAATGGCTTCTTACTCTCTTGAACATGCCTAGGAAATGGTTTCCTTGCCTGTTTTCCAAATTGACAGGCTTCACATACCTTATGCATTTCTGCAACCTTGAATTTAGGCAATCCTACAATAATATTTTGGGCCTGCATTGATTTAAGTCGCTGTACATTAACATGACCAATGCATTTATGCCATATATCAATATCTGCAACTACACCAGTCCCATGTGCAAACATTGTTGCACTCAATTCAAGCATGGCCGCATCCTGGTATTTCCATTTTCCTTGCATCTTGCATCCATTTTGCATGACCTGTCATGTGGTTTGATGCACCTGAGTCAACATACCACACATCATTGCTTTCTTCTGCACTTGTCACAGAATTGGTCATGTGCTACACCATAAACAGATGCTCATTTCTTTCATCACCCTATCTACTAGAAGATGCATAATTCCCTTGCTACAATTTTCCATTCATGATGTCGTTCTGCTTTTTGTAGTAGTCTTTAGCCATATGACCCATTTTACCACAATAGTAGCATTCAACATTGCTGTTTGCATTTTGGCCTCTCTGCCATCCACCACGGCCTCTTTGGCTCCCCTTGCCTCTAGAGTTACCATTTCCTCCTCCATAGGACTGGTTTTCTTGAGTTTGTTGCATATTCTGATTTCTACCATGGCCTCCAGATCGGCCTCCTCTACCTCTGCCTCTACCTCTTCCAGCATTTGAGTAGAAGACAGTTTCTTTTGAAGTTCCTCCTAAAGAAGATGCACCACCATTTCTCTGATCTTCAGAAATTAGAAGAGCAAACAACTCCTCAAAATCAAGAAATTTTCACGGACGGCAATGGATGTCCGGAACTGTGCATAATCCTTTCCTAGACCATTCAAGGTCACAAAAACTAAATCATCATCTTCCATTGGTGACCCAATGGAAGCAAGTGCATCTGCAATTTTCTTCACCTTCATGTGGTAGTCATTGATGCTCATATTTTCTCTCTGCACATTGTGCAACTCCTGTTTGAGCTGCATTTTCCTAGCTTGCATATTTGTGCTGTACATTTTTGTGATGCAACAGGAGGGCATCAAGCCAAATGAAGCGATCTTGAACATCCTTCTTGACATCGCCAAGTGTGGGAGCCTAGAAGGGGCACGTAAAGTGTTTGAGGAATTGCCAACTCGAGATGTTGTATCTTGGGGCACAATGATTTCAGGATATGCACAACATGGGCAGGGTCTTTGTGCTCTTGAGTTTTATGAGAGGATGCTACAGGAGGGTACACCTGCGAATAAAGTTATATTCTCGTGCATCTTGAATGCATGTACGACCATAAAAAGCTTAGACGAGGGCAGACTGATACATGGGCAGATCGTGATAAATGGACAAGAATCAGATGTAGTTGTTGGGAATAGTCTTATTGACATGTATTCCAAATGTGGGAGCCTAGAGGAGGCGCACAATGTATTCGATAAACTCCTGAACCGTAATTTGTTGTCCTGGGTTGCGATGGTCACAGCATATGCTCAGCATGGGCATGGTTTGCCTGCCCTTGAACTCTTTGAACAGATGCAAAATGTAGGTGTGAAGCCAAACAATTTTTTGTTTTCATGCACCTTGAAAGCTTGTGCCAACATTGGACGATTGTGCAGGGTAGGTTATTACATGAACAGATAATTGAAATTGGACTTGAATCAGATGATGTTGTTGGAAGCACTCTTGGTGACATGTATGCTAAATGTGGGAGCCTAGAGGAGGCCCATAAAGTGTGTGCTGGACTATCAGATAAAGAGTTAATGTCCTGGGGGGCAATGATTGCAGGCTATGCACGGTGTGGGGAAAATTGTATGGTTGGGCAATGTCTTGATGACATGCAAAAACAAGGTTTAACGCCAGACGATGTGGTTCTTACTAGTGTACTGTCTGCTTGGAGTCATGTTGGTGAGTTGGAAAAGGGCCATCAGTTTTTCATGTTGATGTTAAAAGTGCATGGCATTACTCCAAATGTTGTGCTATATAACTACATGGTCGACCTGCTTGGCCATGCAGGATGCCTGAAAGAGGCTGAAGATATATTGCAAACCATGCCAATCCCTTCAGACATATTTGGATGGATGTCCTTGCTTACTGGCTGCAGAATGTATGGCAACATGGGGCTAGGAAATAGATGCTTTAATAAGATTTTCCAGTTTGATCTTGAATATACCTCGAGCTATATGTTTATGTCCAATATCTACATTGATGCTCATATGTGGGAAGCTGCAAACAAAATGCAAGAGCTAAGAAAATTTGCAGTTGCACTAAAGAAGCCGGGGAGATCCTAGATTGAGGTTAATAATCAGGTAGAGGAGCTTATTGTGGGAGACAAATCCCATCCCTGTAATTATGATATGAATGCCAAGCTGGGCAAGGTGAGTATGCTGATGGAGGAGGAAGGATATGTGGCCAGATTGGACATAGTAACGTAGCCACAATACCCTATGGATAAAAAAGTTTTGCTATTTAAAAACCTAAGGGCATGGAATTGAAACCACAATCTCCGAGCATCTAGTTGTGAAACATTGCCAATATGGCGATCTACAAGAAAGGCATTTCCCATCACACTGTAGAAAGAACCTTTATTAGCCATCTTATGTCTTTCACATGAGAAGGAAAATAAATGTGAGGACATTAAAATAAGCTCGCTCTTGTTAGTAACTTATTTTGAAAATTTGAGATGTGAAAACTTTATTTCTTAAAGAATAATGGTGGATAGGATATATATTTTTTAATTTTGCATTTCAAGGGGATAGATGAGTCATGAACGCCAAAAATGTGAGGATAGTGCTCTCTCCATTGATTCACCCAATTACTAGAAGATGCATGAAGATTGTCACTTTGACACGTGCAACTCATCCTATGTCAACAACGCAGGCTGTCGATACTACAACATCAAAAGGAGTGAGAGATGAACAAGCATACTATCAAGAAGACTGAAATCTCTAAAGAGAGTATACACAGTTCCCAATAGAGAGAAAATCGAACACCCAAACAACAGTGAGATTCCAATGGATAGTGGACACGATGACGATGCTTTTAACTTAGTCCTTCAAGGCAGCCTTGATATTGACCTTCGGTTCTACTGGGTCATTTATCTTTCGTACTTTTAGAAGCCTCATAACCTATACAATCATTTTCCAACAAATCCTAATACCAAGTCATAAACATGCCTCCAAAATTGGACATGCCAACAATACCCCCCACCGTATGAGGTGTGCTTTCTTGAAATTTTCCAGGATGACTAGAACTACCTCATCCATATCAGGTTGATCGACAAGCAGACTGCACAGACTTTATGCCCACTAACAAATTTCATTCTCTAGAGATTTACAAGAGTGCTTTTAGCAACTGCCTCATGGTGGAATGAGAGGCAAGGAGATTGAGTGGGTGGAGAGAGATAAAAAGACTTTTAAAAAGTGCAAAAGCGGTAAGGGGGAGTAAAGTCAGGAGGTGGTAAACATTCAACAGAAAATAGGAGATAATGGGAAATCACACTAGGCACCTTCCAAGCCTCTGCTAACGCATTCCTTAAGGTAGTGCTTACAAACCTCCAATCATCATATCAACATTGCATAGTAGAGAGTGGAACAGACAGCATGTGGGCAGTAACCTTGATGCCTTTGCATGGCCGATATGTCCCTTATATCCATGTCTTTGCATGATCAATATAAACCTGGACTTGATATTTTCAATGTGGATCTAGAACCTGACCTAATTATTCATTAAGGTCAAATATTTGGTAGACTTCTTGGGAGACAAATCATCTCTCTCTCTCCCCCAACTACATGGCCTTGACTCCTCTTCTTTTTCCCTTTGCTTTAGCTTACTCTTGCTCTTGATTTCCTTGCCATTCCTTGCTCGCCCTTGATTTCCTCCAGTTATTTACTATTACATTTTAGAAAATGGCATTGTGTTGTCAATTGATTCCCATTGTAGGTCAAGGTTCTACAAAAGACAAACAACAGACTTGGAGTTCCGTTTAAGAGTTTCAAGCAAGAAACCGCTGGCACAATGAAATGAGTGCTTTATGTACGCTTAGAAACAACAACATTCAACTGCACACCCCTCGAGCATTACTTTCCACATCCAAAACCATACGTGCTTGCAACCCCAGGAAGATCCATTGATCGAATAGAGTATCAATTGTGTGCAATATGCTATACCGTAGAGCTTCGCAATACATAAGCAGCCACTCAAGGCCAGGAGCATGCCAAAAAAGTTCTCCCTTACATAATCCTAACATAATTTTGCAGTAAGGAGATACCAAGAGTGTACACTACGCTATACTATAGTAACAGCAGATACAAGTTTGTGGTTTCACAGTACATACATCAAAATGCCACTCAAGGCATTAAGCATGCCAAAAAATCACTTCTAGAAAGAATCCTTCACTTTCTCAATCTCATGGAACTCATCCACTCTTGATAAGATATCATTTCTATAGTATAGAAGATCCACAATTGAAATCATCCACGTCTAAAAGTCCATGGCTTTTATAATTTAGAAAGGAATGAAGTCCAATATAGTGAATCTCATACGATGATCCAATCCTACTACTATGCATTACTTGAAGATTGTGCAAGCTTGGCATGTATGTAATAATTTTGAATCCATGGATATTATAGTATACCTTATCTTTTTCATTAAAAGCTACATGTCTCATTCTAATCTTCAAAATTGCATGCTCCATCTCATAATGTTGCCTACCTCATAATAGAGACCATCCAAGGAGGTTGTTTTGTAAAAAATGCGATCATAAATGAATTTGGTAATATTCATATGTGCAAAAGTGTTCCAGTTAACCAAATTTTCATTACTTTTCCTACTACTAGAACCTCATTTGTAGACGAAATCATTTCGTAAATATCCCCTACTTTAAAATCCAAAGAGATGCACTTGGTATTCTTGTTGCATGGGAAAGCAACATAAACAAACAAGAGACAACCCCTCCCAACATATTGGTGTCAAAGCACGCACGTCCTTCAAATCATGAAATCTAATCTATGGGGTCCTACTTCCACTCACTCACTTGGGATGGCATTGCAGACGACTCTAGGAAGACTTGGATGTACTTGCTAGGATGACTTAGATGTACTTAATCTTATGCACTAAAGACTACTCTAAGAAGACTTGCATGTACTTGCTACCACACACTCCATCAGGAAGGCATTGTCATTCATCTCATTTGAGTGTAAAAATAGAATGACTTCAAAGTCATCTCATCAGGAGCCTCTGAGTGTAACTCATCCCATCAGGAGCCTTTGAGCATAAAAATAGAATTATTTAAAAGCCAACCAAATGCATGCTCAATAAGAAGAAGGTTTTGAAGAAGTATTGGGGTAGAGTGTATGATATAGCTATGTACTTAATTAATAGGAGGCACTTTTTTTATACAACATGACACCAGAAGAGACATTCATTGGAATAAACCCCTTTGCCAATTACTCGAGAGTATTTGGATCTCTTACGATGACGTTCTTGATGTACCAAGGACTTAAATTGATGTTACGACATGTCAAGTGTATTGTTAGAGGGTATTTTGAAAAGTTAAAAGTAGATAGACTCCATGAACTTGTAAGAAAACAATACAATGTCTGTGCTCAACAGATAACAAGATCTCGTATGCAAGAGAGAAAAGCAGATAGTATGGAGAATCAAAAATTTGATTACTGTAAAACTGATACAATAGATGGCACTACCTCCCAGCCGTGCGCTCCTGTGTGAGAAGCTTCGATGGCGTGCTGGAAACAATAGAGGACAGAGGCTGGATGCTAAGGAATCAGGGTTGCTGTAGCCAGTGATGATTATGGGCTTCACGGGCTTGCTCTTATATAGCCACCAGTCGTAGTCGGTTAGACCCAATTGGGAGACCGACCCAGTCAGCCCAAAATGGCCGACTGGAGGTCGGTCCCGAAATAGGCCATCGACCACACGTTAGAACCGTGGCGCATAATAGAGCAACTAACCTATGGTATCTGTTCGTCCCAAAGCCATTCAAGATCATCTGGGGCTCCAAACAAGCCCCGCAACCTGAGAGTGGGCTGTCCTGAGAAATGCTCCGTCTACCCTTAGTGCGGTCAGTCAAGGGATGCCTTCCTGCACTTGCATGTAGCCTAGTTGGTAGTGTGCCAACTCTTCTGAAGCCGTCCAGCCATCAAGCCACACATGGCTCCCATCTGGTGTCCAAACCACGGATAACCTAGCTACTCAAATGCCTTCTCCTCATATGGGGGGCTTACAAGTAGAGTTAGCTGGTTCTCGCGTAGTTACACGAGAGTGGAGCATTGATATCTAACAGAACTAGTCAACTAGCTGATCACATCCACTGATGTTATCATTGGTGAATCTTCATTGTAGTTTGATACTAAAATTATAGTTTTGGTTCAGCCTCAACCATTAGTGCCAATGATACTATAGATTTCTTTTCCTACATATGTAGATAGTGCATAGTCTATATAACCATTCAGGGTAAACTAGAGTGTGCACCTACAAGAGAAGCTTTGGATTCAGAGACAAAGTGATAGAATTCAAAGAGTTGACCATTGTGAGTCCTTGAGTGTCAACATGTGATTGATCAAGATTACAATGCTCTTCTCAAATATTAACTTGGAACTTGACAAATATCCCTACAGAGAAGAAGCCCAAAGGATGCAAATGGGCCTACAAAGTCAAACTCATCTCACATGGAGAGGTTGAAAAATACAAGGCTAGGTCCATAGTAGCTAAGCAAAACATCCTAGGCCTAGGGAATTCACAAGAGGTGACTTATGATATCACATGAGGTTCAGGGGCCATTCCATCTTTACGCACTAGGTGGGGTGGGGTTAGGGCCCTACTACCTTCTTCCCTAAACATAGAACACACATACACATTTGGCTACTTATTATTAATGATATACCAAGCATATGCATCAACTAAGCCTAAACTATGGCTAGTCATTGGGGGAATTTGGGACTCAAAAAGGGCGTCTTAGATTAGGTAATTAAGACTTTTGATTAGCAAATCAACCACTGTGAAGGCTTGGGCATTAAAAGAATGGAGGGTTCCATATTGGCCTCTCATTGCCGCAGAGAACTCCCTTGGACCCCACTAGGATCCTACTTGCATACCTCTTTCGCCCACTACTACTTGGGGCATGTACTCCCCCCCTTGACGTTTGGTCAGTCCCCCCTACCCTCCTCCCTCTTTTGGTGGGCCTTGAAAATCACAGATTTTTTTCCATCCAAAAAAATCAAACTTTTGAAAAGTGTCCCCACCTACCTAAACACCTCCTAGGATTCCTCCCAAGCTATCTCCATTCACTCATGACCTCCGTCTCAACCTCTTCCTCCTCTCAACCTCCTGCTCTCAACCTCTTTCCCTTCTCAACCTACTCTCAACTTCCTCCTCTCAAACTCTTCCTTCTCTCAACCTCTTTCTCCTCTCAACCTCCTCTTTGGCTCCTCCCCTCAACCTCCTCTCCTCCTCCTCTCAAACTCTTCCTCTTTTCTTTATCCCATTTTTTATATGTTGGTGAAGCACTTTGTTGATGCTTCTAGTTCCCTCACCCGGCTGACTCAGAGGTGCTCGGTCGATGACAACCCAACTCAGTGCTGCGCTAGGTAAGGCGGCTCACTCTTGCAGTCCTAAGGTGAACGTGCTCGGGTGCAAAAAAGATGCCAACATATATAAACACTCGAAGGTTGGGGTTAACTATGATAGGAGAACCGTGTGATGATGGGAGAATACCGAGTCGTGTACATACTTCAAACACTCAGATACTGGAATATAAATAACATAATTGAATAGGCAATCAACATTCAGTTATATTGAATAAAAGCAACTTGATTACAACCAAGACACCTCGGATTGTAGTGAAATACTCCCTATCCTAGAAAACTCAGGTCAGAGGAAGAGAACTCGACACACTGCTCTCTTGTTCTCTTCTCTACCTGTTTCAACAATATTACTACCTAAGGAACCGCCTTCCCAATGAGTATGCGCTCTATGCGTGAACCTCCATATATAGATTGGTTGTGACTTTGTGATCATCTATACCTACACTATAAAATTGGTGCTCGTCGGATGACTCCACTACTTACAACCAAGGTCGACACTCACTGACTGCATGCGATTCCATGTTAGCCTAACCTGGGGCCTAACACACTTTTCTTCCCCTAGACCAAATCAATCACTTCAATATTGTGTAGGATACATTTTGAAGCGACATTGATTTTTGGGTTGCTCCAAAGGGGTGTGTAAGGGAGAGAGGTAGGAGGAGTGTGTTGGGGGGAGAGAGAGAGAGAGAGAGAGAGAGAGAGATGGATTGTGATGTAGTGGACACAATAAAGAAATAGATCCATATGCTCTCAACCTCCTCTCTGCCTCCCCCTCTCAACCTCCTCTCATCCTCCTCCTTTCAAACTCTCCCTTCTTTTCTTGCTCCCATTATTTCTACATTGGTAAACCACTTTGTTGACACTTCTGGTTCCCTCACCCGACTAACTCAGAGGTGCTCGACGACAACCCAACTCGATTATGTGCTAGGCAAAGGTGGCTCACTCTTGTAGTACTAAGGTGAACATGCTAGTGTGGAAAAAATATGCCAACATATACAAACCTCAAAAGGTTGGGGTTAACTATCATAGGAGAACCGTGTGATGATGGGAGAATACCGAGTCGTGTGTTGGAGGACTATGTTTTTGTCATTTGCTTTAGGCATCCAGTGCTGGGAGGAACCATTGATGCCGCATTGCTGTGCTTCATCGCCATTGCATGTAGATGGTCGGTAAGAGGTTTTGAGAAGAGGAGCCTTGCTACCTTTGCATGGGCATTAGCATTTGAGCCACAAAGATGCTCGTAGTCATTGCTGGGCCTGGACCTAAAGTTACAAGCTGAAGCTATCGTTGGTGAGAATTGGGAGAAGGCGTCATCGATTCTGTGGTTGCCAAAGGGTGTGTCACTATAGTCTCGTAGCTTGAGGTTGTGGCTCTGGTCCATCATGGTTTGCAGGGGCGATATTGCTCGATGTTAAGAATCTAGAGTGCTAGTGCTATGGACTCATTGGATGCTAGTCAGAGTGCTAATTTATGGTGTGTGGGCTCGTTGCCATACATTGTGGCTTTTCACTCCAAATAGGCTCACTCTTGGTAGTCCCACTAGACGACCCAACTTGCCCTTAGAGCCAAAAACTAGCAAAGGAGCGGGTTTTGAGCTTAGATATTTGCTCACCAAGGAAGCTGTTTAGCTCCAATCTTTCTTTTTTTTTTCAAAAAACACAAACATCTGTCTCGTTCTCTCTCAATGAAAGTCTCTCAAGGCAATGAGATCTCTTCCTATCTCTCATTGAATAAAGGACAACTCAAACTAATTTTCTCTTTCTCTCAACAACCAAAAGTCTTAAGAAAAAGTGAATATAATGGGATGGAATCTCTCTCTAACACTCACAATGAAGAATATCTAACAATGGATGGAATTCTCCCACCAATGGACATAAATCTCTCTACATAAGTGAATGAAAAGAACTCATGATCAGTCAAGAGAAATCTCAATCTCCCAATCACTCTCACACTCTCAAAAATTGCAATGCCTCAGTGGAAGACATGATGCTTTGATACCATGAACAAATATGGAGAGTAGAGAGGAGAAGAGTGGAGATAAGAGAGAGGGCACAACTATAGACCACCACACCACAAATGACTAACTGTACACTAGATTTACTTGAAAATGTATAATATATACAAACCCCTTTAGGGTTAGGGTTAGGGAATCTACCCCTTTCCCTTATAGCACTCTATGTGTTAGTGCTATGCACAATATTAAACACATGATGTTGAGATGGCTTCTCAACATGCGCATGGCAAAATCAAAGTAAGAGATAACAACAAGCCCCATAAACTTTCCAATGTCTCTATGCGTTAGTGCTATGCACAATATTAAACACATGATGTTGAGATGGCTTCTCAACATGCGCATGGCAAAATCAAAGTAAGAGATAACAACAAGCCCCATAAACTTTCCAATGTCTAGATACCTACCATTCCAAAAAAACATCACACTCCCAACAAGAAGATTGGCATGGTGCCAATAAAATAAACCAACTAAAAAATGTAGTCCAAAACAAGGAATCTTCACTGATCTCCCATCAAGTCTCCTTCCAAAAGCATCAACACCCCACACATGTATGCGGTCATAAACATGGAGAACATGTCTTCCAATTTGCAACTCCATATCCCATCTATGAGTGGTGTACCTGGTAGTGTGCCCCAATGTTCATGGCTAAGTTTTGTAGTTAGGTGTTATTTTTGGGGGGCTAAAAGGATTTTCAAAGGAGAGACTCCCTATTATCACATTTTAGCCCCTTCCATCATGACACTAATTCTAGAAGGCTAGCTCCTGTTGGGGAACTGAAGGGAAAGCATGAAGTGAACACAAAATGAGAATTCTTTCTTATGGAATGAAGAAGGGTGAGAACATTTGTAGGCACCTCTTACATGATCACTGACATCACTGATGACCTCTGAGCTCCACAATCATCTCCTTAATTAGCTCCTAGAATCTCTCAATCATCCTATGTGGCATCTACCACCACCTAATAGTGCTTATGGGAACCTAATTGTGCCTCTAGCACACACACATAGAAACCAAGGTGTGCCTGGGGCATACACCTTGAGATATCTCAACAAACCCCCCCTCAAGGGAATGCCTCAGGCTATGTCAAGGATACATCTAGTCTCATAGTTTCTCATGCCATGTCATGGTGGTCAAGGATTAATCTATGGCTAGTTTCTCATGCTAGCAAGGGGTTCCCAAGGGTGTGAAGTAAACAAAAGGGATACATAAGACCTTCCAATGGTTATCTCCCCTTCATGTCACACAAAATGAGAATTATTTCTTATGGAATGAAGAAGGGTGAGGTCCATTTGTAGGCACCTCTTATATGATCACTGACATCACTGATGACCTGTAAGCTCCACAATCATCTCCTCAATCAGCTCCTAGAATCTCTCTATCATGTTATGTGGCATCTACCACCACCTAACAGTGCTTATGGGCACCTAACTGTGCCTCTAGCACACACACATAGAAACTAAGGTGTGCCTAGGGCATACACCTTGAGATATCCCAACAGCTCCTAGCCCCATTACTAAGCCTTATCAAGTAATTAAGCCCCTTTACTAAGCCTTATCTTAATTAACTAACTCATCCATTCTTGTTTATCCTCCAAATTTATTAATAGCTATTCTCTTTCACGGAAGATTTTTAGTTTATAGTTAGTATCTACCTAACTAATGGCTCTCACCTATTTCCTATGAGTTTGCTCATCTATAATTTCCATTCACCTATTCTAAAAGCTCTTAGTTCCATACACATAAATTAACAATATATTTGACAAAGGTAATGGAAAAGGCACTTTGTTTGAATAGTGAATTTAATTGATTTCTTAAGTGGACTATCCCAATTAAGCTAAGGTTAAAGGGATAGATTACCTATTAGTTTCCTAATAGCTTTCTCATCTATACTTGAAAATGCATTTTTTTCAATAGAGGCACTCAATTGATTTCTTAATTGGAGTATTCCAATTAGGCTAAGGTTATAGGATAAGGTCAAAGGGCTAGCTTACCTATTAATTTTGTATTAGCTAGATCATCTATACTTTCCATTTACCTATTTTAAAGGCCCTTATACTCAACGAATTATATCATACACATAAATTAACCTAATGAAGACAAGGTCAAAGGGATATCTTAAACAATTCATGCAGATGGGGGACTTGAACTCAAGCTATCCACACTATGCATTCTCAAGGTCTTACCACTAGGCAAAATGAATATTTTGTGAAAGAAGTAGGATACAATCATGATAAGTGGGGATGGGATCCCTCCCCTCATAACTAGAGGGACTTACTCATAAATTAGTCTACTCTTTACCCCTTCCCATGCCCTTCCACCCCTCCACTCCTTATTTTTTCACTAATTAATATACTTTGGAATTCTTTTCAATTGGAGGTCCATGTATTCTAGATGCCCTTATCCAACAAATGACTCCATACATATAACTTGACTAAAGGCAAAACCTAGTTGAGAAGCCCTCTATGCTTCACTAGAGAAGTTGAATTAAGAAACTTACAAAATATGGTACATAGCAACCCTTTCCACCCTTCTACATGTGAGAAAATCCAACCTTTTGTTGTTGGGCTACTGGTACATTTTAATTCACGGTGGCTAATAAAATTGGGGCAAATTGGATATCTCTAGAACTATTTTAAATGGGAATCAAGGCCATAATCATTGGGAGATATTACTCACCTCTCTTCCATTAGGAGACAGTCTTGCACATGCATACAAGGAAAGGGATTTGATAGGAGAAAATCATGCACATGGAGTGCACATGCACACAAGGAAAAAGGAAATAGGATAAGAGAAATGAGCATATAATTGTGTGTGCGAATTGGAGATTATAGAAGACAAAGCAAGAAGCTACCATGCAATCAAAACTCAATCAAAGGGGCAACATGTTGGACGTTCTTAGTCAAAAAGGTGGAGATGGACCAATAAGTTAAGGTGAAAGGGATAACTTCAAGACTACATGCAAAGGGGGTATTGGAACCCAACATCCTTTACTTGCTCATGGGGTGTTTCCCCTAGGCTACATGAGATAATGTGAACAAGTTATCGTAAAGGGGTTTCGAACCCCTTCCCTCATAAATAGAGGGATTCATCATTATTGTCTCTCCTCTTTACAAGAATACCTATTTCATTTACCACCCCTCCCTTCCCTTTATGGATTTTTGAATTCTTTTCAATTGAGGGTCACTGTCCTCTTTACAATACAATACCCCCCCACATCCCCTCCCCCCCCCCCCCCCCCCCTCTTTTTTTTTGCCCCTTTCCTTACCACCCCTCACCTCCTCCCTTCAAGGGACTTAACACTTTAACTAATTCACAAGGAATAATTTCTATTATATTATGAATATAGAAAATGCTCATAGAGCTATAGAAACTAGCTAAAAAAGACTCTAGGACTACAAAAAGTGATAGATTGAAATCTATTGAAAAAAGAGCCTAGAACTATAGAAACTGCAAAAAAAGGTAATTGGTTAGTGGAATTGAAGGCAAATGGATTCCAATGTCTAAATGTACTTGTTGGTACAAGATTGAAACCAACAAGGGCAAGGGCTTACAAACTTATAGCCTAACTAGATTAGTGATGAGGACACTCTTGGCTGGGGCTTCGATTTTGTCTTCACTTGGATTCAAAGATGATGTAAATGTGAAATGCATTATGGATTCTGCAATGATAGGGTAATTCAAACCTATAAGCAAGATCATTGATTTTTTAAATTACTTTAAATGGTCCATAGAATTGTGGAGCAATTTTGTAACTAGCCATATTTTTCTTCTATTTATCTATTTTTGAACACTCTTTAGTCTTCTCTTCTTAGTCCTCAAAAGAACATAATCACCTTCTTTTAAAATCACACGTGTTTTATTCTTATTTGCTTGTTCAATGTACTCCTTTTGAGAAAGGGTGATGGATTATTTTATCTCCTTGAGAGTATTCTCATAATTATGGTATTTGCTAGCTACTTCAACTCTATGGGTCAATTGAGCAATAGGTAAGGTAGTAATTTCCCATATATTATCTCTAAGGGCACTCTTCTAGTCGCCAAATGAGGTGTATTATTGTAGGCAAACAGTAAAACATCCATTGAATCATGTAGCCATTCAAGTGACAAGATGTCCATTTTCAACCCATTGTCATCTACAATCAACTTTGTTTTCTATTTCTCTCTCATCACTTCCATTGCCACTTCTATTTATTTCATCCTATACATTGTTGTGATCATGGAAAAATGTAGGTACACAACAATTGACAGAAAAGGCACAGAGCACATTACCATGTGTCACCTCTGCATCCAATCATGGACTTCAGCAAACAACATTATCAAAGGGATTTTTAGGAGCAACAGGCTCCTGAGGTTTGCAAAGTTATCTTAGGAGCAGGTATGGAACGAGGCTTTGGCAAAGGCGATTCTCGACTCCTATGACAACGAAGATCATAGTGTAGTCATTTAGGTTGTACATGTGTGCATAATTTTTAGACTTAGATTGGAAGAAGTATTTTGGATGAGGACTCTAGTAGCTCTAGGTCCGTTAGCAACCAACGAACACTATTATGCTTCCTTCGATGATGGAAACTTCTCATCTTCACAAGGATATCTGATTAGCGAGGCATTTGACAAAGGCCTACGAAGTGTTTATATCAGATTGAGATGCCCTTTGCGGTGTGGCGAGAGGGTAGTATATGCTGCGGGAAAGGGTGAAGCCTTTGGTGACTTTATTTTTCTGATTCGAGGCCATTTCAGGGCCTGTTTTGGAAGCAGAAGTTCTCTGCAAGCACTGAGAAAAAGGCCCTGTGTTTGCTGTGCGACCACTGCTCTACAGGTCGATGAAAAGTTGTCGCAAAATTTGCATCGTATGCCTGTGTGCAGAGATATTGGAAGTTACAGAATCATCCTTATTGCCTGTTGATGAAAAATCGTCAGTAGGAAGTGACTGTGTGGTCAAATACCACTTTCGTCAGTTTTGCAAATTTGCCCTTGTGAGGCAGAAGATGTGTTTTTTGCAGTGACAGAATATTTTGTAGTGTTCTGTAATGGCGTCTGATTCTCTTTCATAGATTGTCACTGAAAAGCTTGACAAGAACAACTTCCAAGCATGGAAGTTTAGAATGACGAATTTCCTTATGGAAAAAGGCTATTGGGAGTTCATTACAGGAAATGAAGAAGAACCAGTTCTTCCTAATGTTCCCAATCAACAAGAAATGTAGGCATTTAAAGGATGGCATGAGAGAGCCAGAAAAGTTATGTAGTGCCTGTCTATCAGTATTTCAAATTCTATGATTGTGCATATTCAGGATGTAAGTATGCCAAAGGAGGCATCGGATACTTTAACAAAAATGTACAGCACAAATACACAAGCCAGGAAAATGCAGCTCAAGCAGGAGTTGCACAATGTGCAGAGAGAAAATATGAGCATCAATGACTACCACATGAAGGTGAAGAAAATTGCAGATGCACTTGCTTCCATTGGGTCACCAGTGGAAGATGATGATTTAGTTTCTATGACCTTGAATGGTCTAGGAAAGGATTATGCACAGTTCCGGACATCCATTGCCATCTGTGAAAAATTTCCTGATTTTGAGGAGTTGATTGGTCTTCTAATTTCTAAAGAGCAGAGAAATGGTGGTGCATCTTCTTCAGGAAGAACTTCAAAAGAAACTATCTTCTACTCAAATGTTGGAAGAGGTAGAGGTAGAGGTAGAGCAAGCCGATCTGGAGGCCGTGGTAGAAATCAAAATATGCAGCAAACTCAAGAAAACTAGTCCTATGGAGGAGGACGTGGTAACTCTAGAGGTAGGGGGAGCCAAAGAGGTCGTGGTGGATGGCAGAGAGGCCAAAATGCAAACAGCAATGTTGAATGCTACTACTGTGGTAAGATGGGTCATATGGTTAAAGACTGCGATAAAAAGCAGAATGACATCATGACTAGAAAATTGCAGCAAGGCAATTATGCATCTTCTAGTAGATAGGGTGATGACAGAAACGAGCATCTATTTATGGTGCAACACATGACCAATTCTGTGACAAGTGCAGAAGAAAGCAATGATGTGTGGTATGTTGATTCAGGTGCATCAAACCACATGACAAGTCATTCAAAATGGATGCACGATGCAAGGAAAATGGAAAGACTAGGATTTGTGGAGACTGGTGATGATATTGCACATCCTATTGTGCAGATTGGTAAAATTCCTTTGTCTATGTAGGATGGGAAAAAGAAATACCTGTCTAATGTATTTGATGTCCCAAATATCACCAAGAACCTGGTTTCTGTTGGTCAAATGGTTGAGCAGGGCTTGCAGGTCAGATTTAATCCTCATGGATGCTTTATTGTGGATATGAAAAATAATGGTTGCTTGATAGCAAAAGGAAAGAAGAAGGGCAGGATGTTTACATTTGGATGCGGACATGCCTGAATTCAGTGCAGCAATATTTACACATGGGACGGGTGTAGTTGCAGATATTGATATATGGCATAAACGCATTGGTCATGCTAATGTACAATGACTTAAATCAACGCAGGCCCAAAATATTGTTGCAGTATTGCCTAAATTCAAGGTTGCAAAAATGCATAAGGTATGTGAATCCTATCAATTTGGAAAACAGGAAAGCAAACCATTTGGAATTAATCCACTCTGATGTGTGGACTACTAAAGCTACATCTATTGGAGGTTGTCATTATTTTGTTACTTTTATTGATGACTACAACAGAAAAGTTTGGGTGTATTTTATGAAAAATAAAAGTGAAGTGTTTGGGCATTTCAAGGCTTTTAAAGCTATGGTTGGAAAAGAAACGGGCCTAAAAATAAAATGCCTAAGGTTAGATGGAGGGGGAGAGTACCTCTCAAATGAGTTTGCAAGGTTCCTGCAGGAGCATGGTATAAAGCAGCAATATTCATGGAGTCATACCCCACAGCAAAATGGACTTGCAGAAAGGAAAAACAGGCATATTGGAGAGGTATCTCGGGCCATGCTAAATGAAAAAGACCTACCAAATTATTATTGGGCTGAAGCAGTTGCTATAGGAGTTTACATAATGAACATGACTCCCACTGCAGCAATACATGGCATGACGCCAGAGAAGATGTATACTGGTAGGAAACCAGATATTTCTCATTTGAAAATTTTTGGTTGCATTGCCTATGTTCATGTGCCAGATGAGTTGAGGTCCAAGTTGGATCCAAAAGCTGAGAAGTGCATCTTTATTGGTTATTCTCTGCAGCAGAAAGGGTATAGATGCTATAACACTTCTCGTAAGTTTACAGTGAGCAAAGATGTTTTTTATGAGATGAGCAGCTGGTATAAACCTGTAAATGTGATTGATGATGTAGATGCACAAAATGGTAATGCTGCACAGAATTCACAGCAGCAATCACAAAATATTAGTGGACCTGTAGTGTCCTCTACCAGTGGTTCACATACTTCACCATGGACAGGCAGATTGAGATCAGGAGAATCTCCTCAAAGCAATGCAGATAGTGGTATGCAGGTATCATGAAAAGGAAAAGAGAAGTTAGATCAGCCCATGTTTGATGTGAATGTAGGTCACTCTTATGTGGATGGTGAATCCAGTGGCTCAGAACAGAGCATTGATGATGAGTTGGGTATTCCTTCTGTTGTTACACCTGGAGTAAGGAAGACCAGGGATGTTTTGAGAGCACCTAGAAGTGAGCCTATTTTGCGCAGGTCTACCAGAGCTAAGTATCCTATGGATAGGCTGAAATATGATGGATTTACAGCCATTCACTATGCGTATATGGTCAAAGTGATACAAGAACCAGAACCCACTTCTTTTAAGCAAGCCATGGGAAAAGAAAAATGGGAGAAAGCCATGGATGAAGAAATGGATGCCTTGGAAGCAAATGCTACATGGGAATTGGTGCCTTTGCTTAAACTCAAGAATGCAATTGGCTGTAAGTGGGTTTATAAGGTGAAGCACAATGCAAATGGTTTTGTGAACAGATACAAGGCAAGATTAGTTGTCAAGGGGTATGCACATACATATGGCATTGATTATGAAGAAACATTTAGTTCAGTTGCAAGGATGGCAACTGTAAAAGCAGTCATTGCTATGGCTGCATCAAAGGGATGGTCTTTACATCAGATGGATGTAAAGAATGCCTTCTTGCATGGTGATCTGCAAAAAGAGGTCTTTATGGAGCAGCCAGCAGGTTATGTTCATCTTGAGTTTGTTTGCAGGTTGAAGAAAGCCTTGTATGGCTTGAAGCAAGCACCTAGAGCATGGTCTAACAAGATAGGACAGTTTCTTGTCACTATTGGCTTTCAGATTTCCAAGGCAGATTTCTCACTTTATGTGAGAAAAACAGAGAAAGGTAATATGCCGCTTGTCATTTATGTTGATGATTTGATCAACAAAGGTGAGAGTGATGAAGATATCCTTCATGTGAAAATGCTATTGAAGCAAAAGTTTGAGATGAAGGATTTGGGAGAGCTGCGTTATTTCTTGGGCATTGAGATGATTAGATCACCAAGTGGGATACGGCTCTTGTAGAGGCAGTATGGATTGGACATGCTATCCAAATATGGGATGATAGGTTGGAAGCCTATTTCACTTCCTTTGGAGCAGAATGTGAAGCTGAGTGCAGATGTAGGTGAGCTTCTGGAAGACCCTACTATGTACAGACGCATAGTAGGAAGTTTGATTTATATGACTAATACCAGGCTAGATTTGAGCTATGTTGTTGGATTGGTAAGTCAGTTTATGCAAGCTCCAAGGAAACCGCATTTGGATGTGGCTAGATGCATACTCAAGTATGTGAAGTCCACATTGCAGTATGGACTATTTTATGAGACTAGGGTTCAGATATATTTGCATGGATACATTGATGCTGATTGGGATGGTAGTATTTCTGATAGATGATCTACTAGTGGATATGTGTTTTCTTTTGGGAGTGCTGCAGTCACTTGGAGCAACAAGAAACAGCCTACAGTTGCCTTGTCGAGCACAAAGGCTGAGTACAGGGGTGCAGCAATGGCTGTATGTGAGGTAGCTTGGTTGCATAAGCTACTTTATGATGTGGATCAGTCTATAGATGGGCCAGTTGTCATTTATTCTGACAACATGAGCAGTATACACTTGGCAAATAACCCATTCTATCATGCTAGAACAAAGCACATTGAGGTGCATTATCACTAAGTGTGGGAGAAGGTTTTACTAGGTCTTATTGATCTAGTTTATGTCAGCACAGAGGATCAGGTAGCTGACATATTCATGTAGGCATTGGGCGCAAAGAAGTTGCATAAGTTTAGAGACCTGGTTAGTGTGCAGGAATTGGGATTGAGCTCGAGGGGGTGTTGAGATATCGAGCTCCACTCGTGCTATGCCAGGGTGACTGTTGTGCATTTATGTCATCGACTTGTTAGCTGCAGATGTGGTTGGTACACCGCCCATAGATGACAGCTATCCTTATGTACTTTAGTTCGTGGCTCAGTTAGTATGCCACCTTAGTTAGCTGAGTTTGGTTTGAGACCGACATATAGGGTTCTTCTACTTCTTTGTACTAGAGTTCTTTTAGCTTTCACAACTAAGAAGAGAAAACTGTTTTCAGCCTCCACCTTTGTATGTATTCCCCCATTGTGTATGTGAGAAAGCCGCAAGTGAGACTCCTTCCTTCTCTCACACTATCTTCACACTGGGCCCCCCCGTGGAGAAGTGGCCTGAACAGGAGGTGGTGGATAGATCCAAGCCACATCCTTTGCAGTGGGTTGATGGATCTAGAGTATTGTTAGTGGCTGAAAAAAACTCTCCTAAATCTCCTATCAAGTGAGGAGAACCATCAGCTTGTAGATCTCATTTTTTTGCTCCTGGACAGGCTTTGGAGACTTCAAAAGTGATATACGTTTTGATTGTGATTTATGTTGATGATCTGATTCTAACTGGTAGTGATGATGATGGCATTGCTGAAATTAAGAACAAGCTGAAAATGGAGTTTGATATGAAGGATCTAGGGGACTTGAAGTTCTTTCTTGGCATAGAGGTGTTGAGAACACTTGATGGCATTTGGCTCAGTGCAAAGGCAGTATTCCTTGAATATGCTGGAGAGGTTTGGCATGAAGGATTGCAAATTAATGGATATCCCCTTGGATCAAAACTTGAAGATGATGGCTGCTGAGATTGATGACATTACCATGTATAGGCAGATGGTTACAAGCTTGATTTATATAACTATTACTAGACCTGATTTAATATATGCTGTGGGACTCATTAGTCAGTTTATGCAGAAGCCACAGAAGCCTCATGTGGATGCGGTGAGGAGTATTATGTACTGTGTCAAGGCAACATATCAGTATGGACTCTTTTATGAGTATGGAAAGGATATAGAACTGGTTGGATACACAGATGCAGATTGGGTAGGATGTGCCTATGACAAGAGATCCACCAGTGGTTATGCATTCAGCCTTGGTAGTGCAATGGTGAGTTGGAGTAGTAAAAAGCAACCCACAATGGCATTGTCTAGTACAGAAGTAGAGTACAGAGGTGCAGTATTGGCTACATGTGAGATTGCTTGGATTTAAAAGCTTTTGCAGGATTTGGGACTGCATGTGAAAAAACCAGTCAGACTTTATTGTGATAACATGAGTAGTGTGCAGTTGGCAAGTAATCCAGTTTATCATGCTAGAACTAAGCATATTGAGGTACACTACCATTTCATCAGAAAGATGGTGTTATCAAAGAAGATTGATCTCATACATTAGGTTGCAGATATCTTTACCAAGTCATTAGGTAGAGATAAGTTTACACACTTTAGAGAGCTACTTGGTGTTATGCTCCCTACTTGAGCTTGAGGGGGAGTGTTGGGAATCAAGCTCTTGGTTATTGTTCCTGTTGTGTGAGTAGGTGAATAAGGTGAGTCACACTGACTCAACCATAGTTAGTTCTTATCTACTATGTATGGGTGTGACCTTAGTAGTGTTCAATTGTATTGTGTGGGGTGAATATGAGTTGATTGTGGAGGAGACTGTTGCTCCCTCCTGGCTACTTCCTATATCTCTCTTCTTGTTTTTTCTTAATATGTTGGAGGGTCTCACACAATAAAGATAGGAGATGTCCGAAATGCGGGTTGCTTTTGGATAGGCAAAATCGAAGATGTCCGAAATGAGGAGATGCTTTTGGATAGGCAGGAGATATAAAAAAGGACGTTCAGTTATGGATTTCGACTAATGAGATTAGATGTTTTTCTGAGTGATTTCGGAATGAGATGCTTTGTAATTCATGTGTACCGAGAGAAGGGTGAGAATTAACTTACTGCACTTGGTTCTCTTCCAATGCTATTGTTGGCTCTTTCCTACTGCTTTCGTAGGAAGAGCTAGTTATTCTATGTTTGCAGGGTTCCGAGGCTTTTTGTCACCTACAGATATATTGGGATTGTCGGTTGTAGTATATGTGTAGCTTAGGACCTCGAGTCGTGTTCCGGTGAGAGACGTAGGCTTAAGTGTGGTAAGCAAACAAAGTGCATGCATGTGTAAAAGGAACGTAAATCATCTTTGTTGAAGTAATGAAGGCTCTCGCCTTCATTGGGGGTTGTAGGTTTTAGGAGGAGTTTAAGGGTTAGAAGGAGGTTCCAGGGTTAGAAGGAGATTCCAGGGTTCAGAAGGAGGTTCCAGGGTTCAGAAAGAGTTCCAGGGTTTAGAAGGAGGTTCCAAGGTTTAGGAGTCCAAGGTTAGAAGGAGGATCCAAGGTTCAGAGTAGAGTACATGGTGGAGAACTCGTCTCCCTCGTAGATCATGGAGTTTAAGGGTTGAGGGACAAAGGGTTTAGGAAAGCATAGGAGTGGGAGAGGAAGAAGGTGTAAGAGCATGGGGGAAAGAAGAGAGAGGAGAAAGGAGGAGGAGGGAGGAGGAGGAGACAGGAGGAGGAGGAGGAGGGAGGAGGAGGAGGAGGAAGGAGGAGAAGGAGGGAGGAGGAGAGGGATAGGATGGGTTGCAAGGTTGGAGGAGAGGGGAGGAGGAGTTGCAAGGTTAGGACATGCTTCTGGACATGTAGTGCAAGGAAGCATGGACACTTGAGACAAATGCTTGGAATACCAAAGTAGACTCAACACAATGCCCCAAAGAGTGTGGGCTTCATTCCATTATTGGGTATTTATACAAGTTGGAGAGCTTCTCTCTCTGCATGTAACACAAAGTCGTATCACAAAGTTGTAACACAAAGTTGTATCACAAATTGTAACACAAAGTTGTAACACATTCTCTCTCTAGAAGTTGTTACACAAAGTTGTAACACAAAGTTGTATCACAAAGTCGTAACACATTCTCTCTCTTCATGTAGAAGTTGTAACACAAAGTTGTTACACAAAGTCGTAACACAAAGTTGTGTCTAGAAGTTGTAACACAAAGTTGTAACACAAAGTTGTATCACAAAGTTGTATCACAAAGTTGTAACACCTTCTCTTTCTTCATGAGTTCATGTTGGCACAGAGTCAACATACTCCCAGATCCATTTTATTACCCGTCCTCGGGTTATGGCTTATTGCGATCACGTACTTGGGTTGCCATGTTTTTAGTCCAGTGGCTGTGGAACTTGTGTCGTGCCAGTCGATCCTGCTGTAGAGCCTTAGCACCATATAATTTTTGCGCAGTTTCCAGGTAGCCTGTATCTGCTATTTGCTCGAACAGAGATATGTGGCGTGCCTCCAAGAAGATCACTCTTTGATAGAGTCGGCTTGTTATCTGAGCATCAATCCTTTCATTGGGATTAAACCTGAGTGGAGGCAAATGGGAATCAAGGTAACATGGGACCTCCAGAATGAATTCTAATGTTTTACAGAATATGGCACTTTGGCGAAGGAAGCGATCAATGTTGCCGCGCATTATTTGTTCATGCTACTGAAGTGCTCAGATCATGGTGCCTTGGATATTTCATTCTACACTAGAGTAGGGTTCGATCATTGGCCGATTAATGACTCGATCTTCAGCCAAAGTGTGTATGTTGGCTTCCCATTTTTTACGCTGTGGAACTGCATAGAACTTGGGATGGGTTCTGAGACATGGAGGTGCCCATAAGTACTCCTTTAAGAAGATTACATCAAAGAGCTTGGGACGGCGCCAATCAGGTTGTGGATCCAATTTGCTAATCCAACCTTCACTTATTTGATTCTGACGAAGGTTGGTAGGAAAGTTATCCAGGGTCCATCCACTGCGAGTTTTCATATCAAGATATTTGCTCCAAAATTCCTTGATGGGGTTACTGGGAAGTGGTATCTCATCAAAATCATACCCATCATTGGAACTTGGCATGGGTGTACGAATTGGATTATCTGGATCCTGATATTCAAAATCAAATACTGCATCATTTTCTGCTGATGGAAGCACCAGAAGTGTCGGAGGTGATGACGGGGCCGGGAGAGAATCAGGGGACATTGGGGAGAAATATGGCTGAGTGATAATGGCAGAAGGGGGAGCAGAGGGCAGGGGGGGAAGAAATGGGCAAATGGTTTGAGCAGCTTGGTAATCCTCAAGGGTAGGATTAGCGAGGGAGGGGAAAAATCTAGGTGTGAGGGGCTCGTAAGTTTGTGACTGTTGGGTATGTTGAAAATGGTGAGAGGCATGAGCAAAGAGACGATGGAGGGAATAGATGTTAGGATGGAGCTCGGGGAAGGTTAAGAGGGCGGTAGCAGCAAGGGGAAGTGAGGTTATGATGTTGGCAGAAAGAGTGGTTAGATATGGGAAGTTGGATGTGAGATAGGCCTTGTCATCTTCCGACACTTCTTTTTGCTGGTGCGATGGGATGATCAGCTGCATGGGTTGGATGTCGGTTATGTCGTGCCGTGCAAATAATAGGGATGGCCTTTGTAGCAATGGCAACAAACCTGCAATAACCCTGAGGGGAGGACTACCCATGAGGCAGACATATGCAATGAAAGCATCCGTCCTGAGTGTTATAAACCCGGCATGTGTGGACAGGAAGAAGATATTATTCTCATCTTCAGACAAGTCTTGGCAAATTATGCGTAGGGTTTTAGTCCCGATTGATCGTTTCCAGTTGATTGTTGGATGAGCAGATATGATCCTGATTTGGAGTTGCTTCCATTGGATAAGCACGCATGCATTGAGGTGATCTTCCACTTGTAGAGCAGCCACAAGCTCTTCGTACACCACGGTTGTGCATTGTAGTGGGTTGGTGTTGTCTTCCAATGCCTCATTGTTGTGCACTAGCAATTGGAGTTCAAGCTTGGAGATGGCTATTTTTTGGGAGTGCATCTCATTCATTTTTTCTTTGTACTGATGGTAGATGGTTGTGTATGCCTCCTTAAGCTTTTTCATTTGCAAGGTGACTCTCCATCTATCAAGCTTCTTCTTGAATTTTTAGAGAAACGAATCCCATCTTAGTTTCATTGAAATTTGAAATCCCATAGGAATCCCTAACGGGCAAAAAACTGAGCCATGGGGTAACCTCAAACAACCAAAGTCCCTCAAGTCATCCTATTCATTTCCACTTAAAGTTGCGTATCCAATTTTTGAATGATTGATGAGGGATCCCAAGGCTTCACAGAAAACCTCAAGGCACTTCAAAACTTTTTGGATATCATGTCTAGTGCACTTTGGTGTGAAGTTAGTGTCACCTGCAAACTGCTGAGACAGATGAGATGTTTACATAAGGGGAGCTCAATACCTTTCACGACACCACCTTCAAATTTATTTTGAATAAGCCATCCTAGTGAATCTATAGTAATTGCAAAAAGGCGGGGAGAATAGGGCATCTTGTCTTGATGGATATTTTGAGGGGGAAGGAAAGACTCACCTCCCCATTGACACAAACTTTGGCTAAAGCATTAGTAAGGAGCAGCCTGACAAATGACACAAAAGTAAGGGGAAGGCCCATGTCGTCTTGAAGGGCTCTTGAACAGTAGCAAGTTGGTCTTTTAAGAGTCGACATTCCCTTGTAAGCTCATCAATGCTGAAGGCACGTACTGCCAAAGATTGTTTCATGTCTTCAAGCTTGTCTTTGCAATCCTGGAGCTCTTCTTCTTTGTGAATGAGAGTGAGTCGAGCTTGTGCCACTACCTCCGTTTGTTGCACATGTGCAAATGTCAAGGAGTTATAGTAGGTCTGTAGGATTGCCATTGCTTCTACTGCCTCAGTCAGTTGTGTTTGACTTTGGTGGAGGTTGGAGGTCACATCCCTTACTGCCTTCTCTTGAGCTTGGAGAGCCTGGTTCATGCGCACTTCTTCTACCTCCTTCTCATCTATCTGTGCCCGAAGTGACTTGACCTCTATGGCGATTGCCTGGAATTGGTCTTCGATTTCTGATGCAGTCTGCCTTTCCAATTCTCTTGCATATGCTTCCTTGGCCAAGCTAGTGAATAGTTCTGACATTTGGATCATTTGGCTAGCTTGATGTTGGAGAATGACAAACGGTGATGAGGTCTGGCAATATTGCTGATACAAGTGGTGCCCATGTAACCATCTCGATGATTCTGTAGTACTTGGGGGAGGTTGTTCCAATGGCATTTCAGTCCCTTGTGTACAATAGTCATACTGCTGATCTGGCATGAGCTCTCCTTGGGGCTCATCGATTGGCATGGCATCGATGGGCGGTTCGAGTGCTGATGTGGTCTCAAGCTCTGGTGCTGATCTTTCCTCAGGTTTGGGTGCCGACCTTGTCTCGATGGTGCTGTTGGTGGAGACTTAGTGGTTGCAGTTGTGCACCGAGCTGTAGCATTTCCTGGGGCAATTCCACAATCCTACTTTCTAGAATAGGTACTTCTGTTAAGGCATCTGTACTTATCAATGTGATAGCTGGAGAAGTTGATGACGGCTCGACTATGTTGTGTGTATTAGTCAAGCAAATCGTGCACCAATTCGCATTAAGAGAACACTCAACTGTGGAGTGACCAGGATTGCAGCAGTGAGTGCACCAGATACCCTTCAAGCCTTTAGGTACCGATCCTTCTCCAGAAGCCTCTAGAGTTCCCTTGCCTCCTTTACAAGCTCTTTGGGTCTTTGTTTTCGCTTCCGAGTTGTATTTCTCCAAAGTGGCTTTGTGGTCACATCCAGGTTATTATCACTATCATTTGACTTCTTAGATTTTAGCATCTTCTTTGGGTTTACTCTTTGTGGATTTGTGGTTCTTGGATGACCTCTCGTGCAGCAAATCCCTCACTCGCACGGCTTGTGCCATGTCCACCTCGAGCATTGTCTATGTCCGATCCACTATGGCCAATGCTGTCCGTAGATCCCGTGACAGCCCCAAAATGAAGTAGTCATTCAGTACCTCCTGAGCAGGCCATTTAATCGTAGGCACATGTTGCATGAGTAAGTTGAATTTGGGCGCATAACCTTCCACATCCTGATCTCCCTCATCTAAGCGGTGCAATCTATCCAGAGTTTGCAAAATCATTTTTTCTTGATGAAACCATCTCAATAATACGTCGGAAGCATCATCATATGTGGCGAAATGGTCCACTGCGTACTTGGCCAACCATCGTGTTGCCTTGCCCGCTAAAGTTGACTCAAAAACCACCTCCTATCAGAGCAGTGCCATAGGTCCCGAACTGTTGATCCCATACACCTCAAACTATCGGACATGTGCATCGAGGTCATTCGACTTTTGCCTCACAAGCTTGGCAGACTTGACTTGGCCCACCGCCACTGCCATCAAGTGCCTCCAACATTTGGTGCTCCTCCAGAAGGCCTTCCTTGACCAAAGAGATTGCGAGAAGCCACCAAAACCGTAGTTGGAGACGAAGATGCACTCAACACCTGACGTGCATCAAGCGAGACCCAAACTACCAATTGACCCTTCTTGAAGCTCCTTGCGGGCTGATGTCTCCATGCTCAGGATCATTGATTCGCCACCACCACTGCATCATTGGTGTTAATGGATCAAGAGGTCCTTGTGAGCGGGTGTGCATGCATACCTACTGGGAAGACAACAATCGCAAAATTCACTACCACGACCACCGGATGAGGTTCTTCACTGGAATTTCTGCACTCACTCTAATATAAGTAGGGTGTTGGGGATCGGATCGCATCCTATGGATTTCCTCTTGAAATGCTTGGATGTGCCTCCTTACTGCAGCAATCTCCTCCCGAATCTCCTTCGGAGTGAGTGCAACTGCATGCAAACCTCCATGTGAGGTGCCTCCGCAATGACGACAAGGAGCGGATGACATGAGAGTGCCCCAAAATACTTTGACGAAAAGCAATCAATCATGAGGTCGCGAATTCCTTGCATGATGATAAGAATGCACATCATGATCGCCAATGTATAGCATCATAAATATGCGTAGATGCTATGAGAAACAAAGATAAACGATACATGTAACATCTATGAGAACAGAATACAGAATATGCAATAGAGACAGACACCGAAGATCACTATATTTCAAAGCAAAAGCTTGCACAAAAATTGTGTACAGAATGACATTGGAATGCTAGTAATAGCATGCGCACAGAACTGTTTGATGGTTAGGGAAGTGGCCGTTGAAGACCCCACCGCTTTGGGATCCGAAGCACCCACCCTTGCGACTAACCTACCCTCGCACACCCCTCTTGGTCACTGCTGCTAACCCACATGGTTATGCAATAACACATCAATGTGTAGTGTCATAAATATGCATAGACGCTATGGGAAACAAAGATAAACAATATGCGTAACATCCACAAGAACAGAATACAAAATATGCAATAGAGATAGACACTGAAGATCATTGTATTCCAAAGCAATAGCTCGCACAACAATTGTGTATAGAATGACATATGAATGCTAGTAATAGCATGCGCACAGAACCGTCTGACGGTGCTTAGGAAAGTGGTTGTTGAAGACCCAACCACTTGGAGATCCGAACTACCCACCCTTGCGGCTAACCTACCCTCACACACCCCTCTTGGTCAGTGCTACTAACCCGTATGGTTATGCAATAACACATAGCACTCATGGTGGACTATGCGAATCACACATGGACATCCCTGGAACTGAAGTCAAATGCCTACATAGTGTATAGTGTATGTTCAACAATCATTTTAGGCATAGCTGTTGACTCTGTGCCAACATGAACTTATGAAGAAAGAGAAGGTGATACAACTTTGTGATACAACTTTGTGTTACAACTTCTAGACACAACTTTGTGTTACGACTTTGTGTTACAACTTCTACATGAAGAGAGAGAAAGTGTTACGACTTTGTAACACAACTTTGTGTTACAACTTTGTGTAACAACTTTGTGTTACAACTTTGTGTTACAACTTCTAGAGAGAGAATGTGTTACAACTTTGTGTTACAACTTTGTGATACAACTTTGTGTTACAACTTTGTGCCCTCCCCCTCCCCCTCCATCTCCACCTCCCCCTCCCCCCTCCCCCTCCATCTCCACCTCCCCCTCCCCCCTCCCCCTCCCCCTCCATCTCCACCTCCCCCTCCCCCCTCCCCCTCCATCTCCACCACCACCTCCCCCTCCCCCCTCCCACCTCCACCACCCCCACCACCTCCCTTTCACTCTCTCTCTTTATTTCTCTCTCTATCCCTCCCCCTTTCTCTCTCTTTCTCTCTCTATCTCTCTCTTTCTGTCCCCCTCCCTTTCTCTCTCTCATTTTCTCCCCATCCCCCTCTCTCTCTTTTCTCTCTCCTCTTTTTTCCCCCTCTCTCTCTCCTCTCTCCCCCTCCCCCCCTCTTTCTCTCACTCTCTCCTCTCTCCCCCTCGTTCTCTCCCCCACCCCCTCTCTCTCTCACTCTCTCCTCTCTCTCCCCCTTAGCCCCTCCCCCTTACCCCCCCTCTCTGTAAACCCCCCTCTCTGTCAACCCAAACCCCCCCCCAACCCCCCCGGCCGCCCCGCGACGGCTCTGTGACCCACCCCACCCCCCTCCCGTGGTGGCGCTCCATAGAGCTGCCGCCGCCGCCCCCGTGCACCCCCCAAACCCTCGCCCCTGCGCACCCCCCCTCCCCGCCCCGTCGCCCGCCACCCCTCTCTAACCCCTCCCCCGCCCCGCGGCGGTGCACACAACGCCGCCCTACCCCCTCTCTCTAACCCCTCCCCCGCCCTGCGACGGCGCACACATCGCCGCCCCGCCCCCTCTCTCTAACCCCCCTGCTCACCCCACTCCCCCACCTTGCCCCGCCAGTGGCCGAGCCGCCAGTAGCGACGCCCGTGTGCCCTCCCCCGTCGCCCCGCCCCCGCCCCCCTGCCACCCCCCGCCCTCCCCCGTCGCAAAGCCCCCCTCTCCCCTCACCCCCTCACCCCTCCGCTCGCGTTGCCCCCCACTCACCCCTCCCCCGCCCTGCCCCGCCAGCGGTCGAGCCGCCAGCGGTAGCGCCCGCGCGCCCAACCCCCTCACCCCCTCCCCCACGCTGCCCCTCTCCCCCTCTCCCCCTCTCCCCCTCTCAGCGCCGCCTCCCCCTCCCCCCTCCCCCTCGCCCTCACCGATCCCCTCACCCCTGCACAGAACCCCCCTGCGAAAAACTGCCCCCCCCGGCGCAAAACCGCCCCCCTTCGCAAAAACCACCCCCCTTGCGAGAAACCACCCCCCCTGTGCAAAACCACCCCCTGCGCAAAAACCCCCCCGCGCGAAACCACTCCCCCTGCGCGAAACCACCACCCCCCAAAAAAAAAAATAAAAAAATAAAAAAAAAACCCTAACCTTAACTAACCTCCGGTTAGTTACTAACTACGGTTAGGTTAGTTGGTTAACCTAGGTTAGGTTAAGTTAGTCGGTTAACCCTAGGCTAGTTAGTCTAACTCAGTAGATTAGGTTAAGCTAGGTTAGTTGGCAGCAACCTAGACTAGGTTAGTTTTGCCTTTGGTTCGGTTAGTTTAACCTAACCTCAGTTAACTTAACTGTAGTTAGTTACACTAACTAAGTTAGACTATGGTCAGTCTAACCCTCACTAGGCTAGGTTAGACTAACTAATTAGTTAGTCTGACTAGATCAACTTGGTTTCAACCCCTCGGTTGGACTTAAAGTCCATTCACACCACCATTAGGACCCCCCAAATGCAAAATTTACCCCTACTTTAACCCCTCGAAACTCATCCATTTGGGACCCAAACTGAACCCCGTTTGAACCCCGATTTCACACATGGAAACACCACGTTACAGGGTATTTTTCCAGCCCATTTCACACCATTTCGGCATCCCTAGCATACGTTCATTCGCACCCCCGTGTGGGCCTCATTTTGGTGTGTGCTCCTTCCAAGAGGGCTTCATTTCTAGAGCATTTCCTCTTTGTATGTAATAAAAGCTTTTAAGCCTTCTATTTCACCTTTGGATTTCTTGCTGAATTCTTTTATAGGAGCCCATGTTGGATGCATTTCTTGGCTCGAAATTGAAGTTAAGAGACAACAAGGTTCTTCAAGTTCCCATTTTGTATCAAGAGAATAGTGTTGCCACTGCATCACTATTTTTTCATCCTTTAAGAAAAAGAAAAATTAGTGTGGAGCACCAGGACCTATTAGGGCATCACTACCTTTTTGTATGAAAGGTAGAATAAAAGGCTTTTCCAATCATACATCCTTTCAAACATTAATCATATTGTACCTTCCTTGCAGCCACCAACTTGCCTCCCCCATTTTCTTATCAAGTCATCCATCATCTCCATGTCCTTGTGTTTTAGTTCTCTTGAGACCGTGCTACCTGATCGATATCCTGATGTGTGTGACCAACCAACAAAAACCCAAATTCAATCTCATTGAAGATTCTTTGAGCGATCAAAATTGAGCAAAATGCAAAGAAGAGTACATTCTTATTCTCTCATCTGCAATTGTTTGCCTGTTGCTCGCAAGCGATCTTTTTTTGCATGTACATTGTGAATTGCCTTCATAACGGATGTTACAGCTTGATTGCTATCATGAATCAATCCATATGTCTACAAAAAACTTAAATCCATGCACTAACACTCCGCATAGATGTGTCTTCAAAAAGTATTTTCCTTGTAGCTTAGGTGGAGTATTAATGAATCAAGGTAATGTTGTTGTGTTTTGATCCATACCATCTACAATAACACACATGTACTCATTTCGATGAGAAATAGCTTGCTCCTTCCAAAATGCATATTTTATTCTAGGAGTGGTGCTTCTTAGGTAAGTTTAATGCCATTCATGAGGATTTAGGAAGGCAAATGCATGCTGGAGAGAAGTCCTCTACTTTGAAACAGAGAAATATCTATTGGTATAATGCCAAGTACATTACTTCAAGGACGGCATCAGGCTATGGCCATCTTCAATGCATTGCAACACCATAACTTGAAGACATGGATTGCAAGATGGTGGACACAAGAATAGTGCAATCATACAACATGTTTTTTTACAGTTGTGCATAACACTAGGGGGAAACAGTGCATAATGCATGATACACCATCCAAAGCATATCCAATGGGAACAATACTTTTCACACACCTCAACCTAGGTGGTATTGAGTTGCATGCAATGTGGTGTGCCAATCTAATAAGTACTTGTTGGAATAACACACCCAGGACAACGTTTTTTTATGCTTGTGCATGACACTAAGGCAAAAACGGAGTTTCATGCTTGGTCGACTGTGCAAATCATATCTGATGGGCACAATACTTTGGTCAAGCCTCAACTGAAGTGATGTTGACCTGCATGCAATGTGGCATGCCCATCCCATAAGTACTAGTTAGGATAACACACCTGGGAGCGCATTTTTTGACAGTGGTGCATAACACTAGAAGGAAAACGATGTATAATGCATGATCGACCATGCAATACATATCTCATGGGCACAATACTCTGCATGCACCTCAACCTATGTGGTATTGAGTTGCATGTAATGTGGCGTGCCCATCCAATGAGTACTTGTTCGGATAACACACCTCGGAGCGTGTTTTTATACTGATGTGCATCACACTATGGCAAAAATGGTGTTTAATGCTTGATCGACAATGCAAAACCTATCCGCCGCGATGGGCATAATACTTTGCACATGCTTCAACCTAGGTGGTATTGTGTTGCAGGCAAAGTGGTGCCCCCATCTGATAAGTACTTGTGAGAATATAATACACCTAGGACCGTGTTTTTTCATGGTGGTGCATAATAGTAGGGGGAAAACGGTGTATAATGCATGATCGACCATGCAAATCATATCCGATGGACACAATACTTTGTACGCGTCTCAAAACTAGGTGGTATTTACATGCGTACAAAGTGGCACACCCATCAGATAAGTACTTGTTGGATACAAGCATGTAATATGGTGTGGCCATCTGATAAGTGCTTGTTCAGATAACACACCTAGGAGCGTGTTTTTTGACCGATGTGCATCACGCAAAGGCAAAAATGGTGTTTAATGCGAGAATCGGCCATGCAAAGCATATCGGATGGGCACAATACTTTGCACACACCTCAAACTAGGTGGTATTTACTTGCATGCAAAGTGGTGCACCCATCCTATAAGTACTTGTTCAGATAACACACCTAGGAGCGCATTTTTTGATGGTTGTACATAACACTAGGGAAAAAAGAGTATAGGATGGAAGAATGTTTAGGAGAATGTCGGCTCTTTTGTTTGTAGTTTAAATTGAAATCCTCTTGCACTTTTTGTTTATACTTCAAATTTAAATCTCCCGAGCAAATTTTCTCCTAAACTCTCTAGAAATTTGAATCCTTCTCATTTTGATTCTCACTTTCCTCTCCTCTTCTTCTCCTAATCTCCTCCTCCCCTAATCCATTGTCGTCGACCCTAATAGAGGTAGAGATTTTCATCTCTCCTCCTCCTTCTCCCCTCCCCTTAATTGCCACCACTGCCTTTAGCTCCCAATAACCTCACGAATTTTTATCAACCTCCCGAACTTTTGTCGCCCCGCCTGAATCTCTGTCGCCCAAATGATAAGGAGGAGGCACATAGATGACGGAAGGCGGGGGTGTAGAGAGGAATGGAGGGATTGTTACTACTCCCCTTATTCCTAGCGGCCGCGGTCGCCAAGAATAAGGGGAAGGGGTAGTAAACCCCCTTCCCCTTATTCCTCGACAGCCGCCAAGGAATAAGGGGAGGGGGTTAGTAAATTAATTAATTAATTAATTAGCTAATTAGTTAGTTGATTAGTTAGTTAGTAAGTAAACCCCCTCCCCTTATTCCTTGGTGGCTACGACTACCAAGGCATAAGGGGAGGGGGTTAGTAAATTAATTAGTTAATTAATTAACTAGCTAATTATTTAGTTGATTAGTTAGTTAGTTATTAGTTAATCCAACATAAAGGGGAGAGGGAGGGTTTAATTAGTTATTAGTTAATTAATTTGAATGTATTATTAAACTTTTAATTAGCTAATTATTTAGTTGATTAGTTAGTTAGTTAATTAGTTATTATAGTTAATCCCCAGTGTAAAGGGGAGAGGGAGGTTTTAATTAATTATCAATTAATTAATTTGTATGTATTATTGAGTTTTTAATTCATTTTAATATAAATGTATATTTAAATTAACTGAATATATTTAATTTATTTTGAAATCTTTTGTTAAATTAAAATTAAATTTGTTTATAACTCTTGTATTGAAGATAACTTATTAAAATGTATATATATATATATGTGTGTGTATACATACATACATACATACATACATACACACACACACACATCTATATATATATATATATATATATATATATATAAGACAAAAAAAATGAAGGATTTTTTTGGATGCCTACCATTTCACCATTTTATTTTTAATTATTTTATCTTAGTTTAGAATTCATGTGTTTACATAATCTTTATTTCATTAGTTTGTATATATAACTCTTGTATTGAAGGTAATTTATTTAAATTTATATATATATGCATACATATATATATAAAAGGCAAAAAAAATGAAGGATTTTTTTGGATGTCTACCATTTCACCATTTTATTTTCAATTATTTTATCTTAGTTTACAATTTATGTGTTTACATAATCCTTATTTCATTAGTTTGTATATTTTTTTAAATTTAAATCAAAATTAATGAATTTAATATATAATTGTTTTGTATTTTTGAATTTAAGTTTAAATGTATATTTTTTAATTCATTTTAGATTAAATGTATATTTAGTTTAGTTTAAAATGTTTTGCTATATATATATATATATATATATATATATATATGCATACATACATACATACATACATACATACATACATACATACATACATACATACATACATACATATATATATATATAATATTTAAAAAATGAAGGATTTTTTCAAATCTCTATCATTTTACCATTTTATTTTTAATTTTTTTACCTTAGTTTATAATTTATGTGTTTACATAATCTTTATTTCGTTAGTTTGTAATTTTCATTTAATCTTTAATTTTTAATTCATTTCAGATTAAAAGTATATTTAAAGTATATTTAATTTAGTTTAAAATATTTTGCTAAATTAAATATACTTTAATTATATATGAAAAGAATCAAAATTTGTTTATAACTCTTGTCTTGCAAGTAACCTATTAAAATGAATATGAAAAAGAAATTATTTCTTGCATTTTCTTCTATTCAACGGTTGGTAAAGCTTAGATTAGCATAGATTAGTTTATCCATAGAGGAGAGTACTCCAAAACAACCACCAATCAAAGCCATGCTAAAAAATTCCTGACTAGTTCCTAATCGGTGTCAGTCCTACATTCACATGCGGTTTCACACTCATAACACAACCCTATTAGGCAAAGTTTCAGATGACAGATGATACATCAGAGTCAGAGTTTCAGTGGGCAGAATGTAATTGTTATAATGATGGACACATCATAGTTTTATTTTTTCTCATCTCATTGTAAAGCCTTATTGGCTATTTATGTATATATATTGAGCCTTGTAAAGCCTTTGAGGCTATTTTTGATCATCCATTTAAAGATTTTGTTAAATGGACACACACATAATTGTATCAATGGACACATTACAGCTTGGGCACATTACTGTATGATGGGCAAAATGCATTGTCTTTCAGCTTGGACACATTACAGTATGATGGGAAAAATGCATTGTCTTTCAGCTTGGGCACATTAGAGTATGATGGGCAAAATATATTGTCTTTCAGTTTGTACTTTAAAGCCTTATTGGCTATTTTATTGAAGCATTGTATCTAAAGTCTTGTGAATTATTTTTCATGTAGGGTTTTCAATTATTATGGAGCACTCTCGAGAGATTAGAGATTTTATCTCTCATTTCAATGGGAAAGAGTATGCCCCTGATAATTTTGAAGGGCAGTAGACTCACATGCACATGGGAAGAAAAGTTTGGTTTGTCATTCAAAGAAAAACTGAGCTACATCTTATGATGTCGAGGAAAGATATGGAGCAAAATGAGGCACCATGGAATGCAAGCTTCTCTAAGAAAGATATAACTTCTAGCATGGTTGTGGGAATTACTATGGAAGGAAAGAGTCCATACTTAGATATTTTTGTGAAGTGTTCACAACCTAATATTGGGGGCTATCATTTTATCTTATCAAGAGGTCTAAACAGATTTGCAATGCCACCTCCTCCACCATCAAACTTTACAGAATTACAAACTCCATTACAGGATCTCATGCATGAATGGAGTACATTTTTTAATGCAGAGGCAAGTAGGTTGCATCAAAAGATTATGTTTGACTACTTTAAGACATCATCACTCAAGATAGACCATGAATTCAGTCAAGAGCAGGGAGGGCACAAGTAGGATCAGATGGAAGCTAGTTTGGTTCAGAAACAAAGAGGACACAAGTAGGATGAGAGAGCTCCTAGTTTGGCTTAGAAGCAGCCTAGACAAGGAGCCCCACATCAAGGGTCTGCACACAAACTCTTTGAGATAGAAACAGAAGCAGATGCTACATTCAAACTGAAAAATGAAGAAGCAACACAACCATTGCAGCTTAAAAAAATACAAAAGATAGAGGAAGAGGAAGGGAGCCACGGCCACATTGGTGCAACCTATCAAAGGAAAAGAAAGATGCAGAATAGAAAAGATTAATACTTCAAGGGCCATAGTTCCAAAGGCTACTTTCACAAAAAGACAACATTCCTCCATTCAGAAAGTACAGGGAAAAGATAAATAGGACACAATTACAAAGGCTACTTTGAAAAAAAGGCAACATTCCTCCACTCAAAAACTTCACGTACAAGAGAAAGAGGACAAAGAAAATATAGAGGAAGCAGAGTCAGATCAAGAGGTTGAGGAAGATCAAGATGAGCTCATGTCAATAAAGAATCTCAATCTGCATCTCAATGAGACGATCATAGAAGATGATGTCGGATATATATATGGGGACAAAATCCTTATGCTATGAATGCTCAAGATGTGGTCAGCAACTATTTTTACCAATAATAGGAATCTTGATATATCTCATGCGATGAAAATACTCAAGGATTTGGTGGATGGCAAGAAACCCGTGGTCTCTAATGTAGTCTTACGTCCAATCATGTTCTATCCAAATATACGTAGCCGTGACAATGGAGTTATGTTTGAAGGATCTACCCATTTTGAGGAGACTTTCAGCAAATTCTTCACACAAAGCCTTCGACAAATTCTGCATGACCAGGGTGAAGAGGCAAATTTTGAGAAATTTTTGAAAGAGGCAAAGAGAAATTTCTTGCTGCATTGTAAATTTGAGCCGATTGATGGTCAACATTATGCATATGCCTGTAATGAACTTACTAGACAAGCAAGGGACTCCATAAGACTCACTACAGAGCAAATTTCAAAGGTTCTTCCATTCAATTTTTATATGACCACAATATGTATTTTTAAGCATCCAACAAAATATTTGATTGATTCCAAAAGACTGAATCATGATATTTTTGCAAAACATAAGATAACCTCGACATCAGAAATCCTAATGAAAGTGAGGTGTCTATGGATGACACTTGGTTCTTCAGCAACACATTTGGAAAGAACTACCACAAAAGCAGATGCAGACACATTAGTCAATTTTTATACATGTTTAAGTGTAGTTGTACCAAGGGGAAGTCAAGAACGGGAAGAATCTCTCACAAGCTTCAAGGTAGCGAGAGATAGATATGCTGACTACACAAGTATAATTTTTTGACCTGATGGGGTGTTTGAGCAAGTTGTGGTACTTTGCTGTGCATATGAGAAGGGTGAGGTTACTTCTGAAGGTCCTTTGTTACTATCACAAAAGTCAAAGGTTGAAAAAAAAGAGGTGACAAGAATGTGGAAGCTTGTAAGGGATTTGTCGGATAGCTATGTAACAATGGCAAAAGAAAAACTCCTCAAGAAAGAATGGTTTTTTGGTAGGAAGGACAAAGATCATTGCATGGAGGAGTGCATCAACATATAGGTTTAACATGATGCAGTGGATAGTGTTATTAGATATTTGCTCACAGAAAAAGATATCCCTACTGGTCAACGCAATATTGACCCTAATATTGTGAAGCATATAGCCGCTTTATCCACATCTAAGGAAAAGGCATGGGAACATAAGTGGATGAAGAATCAAGAAGATGGGGCCAAAGTAGTCACCTCATTCATGAGAGCCCAAATCCCACCACAGGTGATTGCATACGTTAAGAAGCTTGTGAATGAGCATAAACTGAGAATAACAAGTGTAGTCAACATGGCTTTCAATTCAATGTGAAGATCACTTCAGAATTTGGAAAGCTTGTAGTGTACACAGGAATTTCAGATGAGGACTTTTTAATTGATGAAACAAGTTGAGATAAGCCCCAGGTATTCTTTATTAGGTTTCTTCTAATGATATTCACCAATTCATTGATAGAATATTGTATCCACGATTAATATAGCTAGAATTTGCAGTATTGTCATTTTCATCAATAAAGAAAATAAGGAAGAGATACATAACACTTTGGAGAAAGTTTATGCCTCTGATTTCAAGATCTACAATGGTGTATATGCATCCAAAACAAGCAAGAGAGAATGTGGATTAAAGATCCAATGCCTCAAGTCATTCCTCTTATGCATGCGGAGTCCATATCCTGACCAGTCCCTACAACATAACATAAAGGGGGACTTCCAAGAGTTTGCATCTCACGCTAGACGAGAAAGAAATCCACAGGTCCTCTCATCATCAAGTGCACTCCAAAATCTATGAATGTCCTCCAAAAAGTGGAAGTTTTTTTATTACTATGCTGGAATACTTGCAACCGCCTAATTGGGAGGTCACCTTATTACAGATGGGATATCTTTTCGAAGAACTTCTGAGGAAAAGGATATTTCGCTAATATTATTGAAAGAAAGGCTTGCATGGCACACTTCCACTTGCAAGCTGATCTAGCTATCAGCTACGAGAAAGAGGTGGAACATAAGAGGATTGGAGATGATGACATGGAAGATCTTGATGGCTCTCAGGATAAAGATGAAGGTGATGCACAGATGATTGCAGATGATGACAAGGATGATTTTCCTTGCTCACAAGATTACGCAAAGAAATCACAGAGATATATTCTGATATGACCCTTTTCTTTTACAAGCATTACCTTTAACTATAACCAATACATCTCACAAGCTTTTGTATTTTTACAAATGGCAAAGGGGAACGAAGAAGAAATGAGTTCACGTGTATCTAAAGTCAGGAAGGCCACAATATTTCCTTCAAGTTTAATCGATATGGTGATTGTTGGAAAAACTGAACGTGAAATATTTAAGGCCATAAAAGGATCACCGAAAGACTTTCTTAATATAGAGAGTCAACTACATCGCTTATATGGGAACTCAGAGCATATGATGATGGCACGGCTCATGCTCAGAGAGTGCACTACTAAGAAACCTACGTATCACGTGCATTCAAAGGGTATTAAAAAAACCCCTCAACTAAAATTTCTCCCATAATAAAAACACCCCTCTTTACTTATATGAACTAAGTGAATCTTTTCAAAAATTCAATTAAAAAACCCCTCTTGTTATTGAAATTCTGTTAAATTTTTTCATAAAGTTAGATAAAAATACCCCTCCTTTCGAATGCATGTGGTACACTAAATATTTTTAGGTGAAACCTTCGAGGGCTCACACTGAAGAATTCTGAAGATTTGTCTAAGCTACAAGAAATAGGAAGCAACTTTGATATTGTGATTGGATAGCGACCTCAATATCTATCATTTGGTGTTGAAGAGTTTCAAATCCTAAGATATCAAGGGAAAGAGTTTAATGATAAAGTTATAATGGCCACCCTCAGGTTTGATAAAAACTTTATCTTAGCTTAGTATTTATATTGATTAAATCTAATGAGCTAATGTTTGGTTATTTTTTGATGCAGTATAATGATATCTTGGTTTCCTACAAATTTTGGAAAGTGTGTAAATGTCGTAGATTCCCTGCTTTCTACAGGGCTCAATAATAATTAAAAGTCAATAGAAGATATCTGCACCTGGCTACAAACTCTCAATATGGACAACGTTCAAGTTATCATTTTTCCATATAATGCAACATCATATTTACTTTTGCGAGATGTAAGATGAAGTCAAATATTAAAGACTCTTAATTGGCCATGCATTAGAATTTGGTAGCTTTGGACCTACAAGCCAAGAAATGCTATTTTTCCAATTCAATGCCAAGATATCATGGCAATGTGTTAGCATAAGTATACTCTTAATGCATTGTAACTTTCATGGTACACTTACTCTTAATGCATTTTAGTAACTTTCATGGCATGTTCTTTTGCAGTGCACTTATTCATTCCCTTGTATTTTATGATGGATAGGTCCACATCAAGGTTAATAAGTGCAATTGAACAAGTCACAAACTATGATGGTGACTTGCAAGAAGCAATGGACTTACAACAACTCGATGTTGTAGAGCAAAATGATCCATACAGCTATGAGTGGAGAGTGTGCTACAACTACAAGTTTTTCTTTGATGAAATATTTGATGTGAAGGGCTCACAATCCTCAATTATGTCTACATATTTTGATGCAAAACTATATACATTTGTGGCTCATATCATTTGATTCATAATTACTCAATCTGCAATTAAAGTAATTGAGACACCCAAGTCTATATCAAAGACTCTCGAGGAAGTAGAGACTCAACATACTCCCAATCCATCATAGCCTTTAAAGGAGTCTACTCCCAAAGCATCACAATCGAGTCTAGATGCCGCAAAAGTAGAGATTCCACATACCAGATGATTTCTTCTGTAAAAAAAAAGTCATCGATGGCCAAGGAGTGTGTGGAGTCGTTTGAAAGCAGAGGCTGGGAGTAGATTTTGAAAGCAGATGGGAGTTGTGGAAATTTTGGAAAATTTTTGGCAACACCTTGTTACAATTGCTAGGGCAACAAGTGCAGAATAGACTGCCTTCTTATATAGAGATTTTAGTAACGCAATGGGTCAACGCTACCTGTAACACAGTCATTGGCATTACAGCACAGTGGGTGACGTTATTATTGTAGCAGGTGGTGGGTCATCACATTGTCCTTAGCATTATCGTCGCATAGTCATTGCGTTAGGCGTACATCAGCGGCTAGTCTTATATCGCAATAGGATAGGAGTCACTGCATTGGTTGTAAAGCTACGACTTTAGCATCAGTAGTCAAGGCATTAGCAGTCACCACATTAGTAGTTGTTGCCACGTTAGTAGTCATTGCATTAGTAATCATTGCATTAATAGTCAACGCGTTGGCAGTCGTGCTGTGTTAATCTTAAAGCAACAAGTTGCCTTTTTCTATCTTGTTCAAATATTTGACTTGCATGTGTGCCTACTTGGGCTTCACCTATGGACTTGTGAGTGCCAAGGCTAGGTGTTCTAGCACTTTACTACTTTCATGGACAAAACTTTGTTTGACTTGGAGTGTGACTGGGTGGTCTAAGTTGACATAGTCCCAAGCCCTAGTCACGAAAGTTGACTCATGAGGGGACTTGCAGTGCTCATGTAGGTCCGATGAGATGATAAATAAAATCAAACGTGTTGGTGCTTGGGATACCTAGCCTCTTTCCAAGTGGCATATTTGTTGTGTGCACCTGTAGAGGGTAGAGAAATGCACCTTGGAGTTGTGAGCAAATGGAACTGTCAGCTCATTAGTGGTGACTTGCATGGTCCCAACATGAGCATCTACCGGAAGCAGTATGGCCTTGAGTTCATCATAGCTCGCTACTCAGCTCGATCTTTTGTGTCATCTGTGTGAAGGGCCATCTTCAAACTTGGTACCTATAGCGTAGGGGCAATGGTAGGTTGTTGTGGCACTACTTCATTCGTTGATAAAGTGGGTCCCACAATGAGTCATGATTTCAAGTGGGAGGCCAAAGCATGATATTTCATTCTAATACATGAATGATATTTCATTCTTATACATGAATTTGGTCATTGCTCACACCTCAGCCTTTCTGGTAGCCTTGGCTTCTGCCCACTTCGTGAAATAGTTGGTAGCCACGATAATATATTGGGCCTATTTCCCTTTTGATGATGGACTTATCGGTCCTATAAAATCAATGCCCCATTTCTCTAAGGGTTTATCGATGAGAACTCACGTCAGAGGCATGTAGTCTTGCTTATGAGGTATGCAAGTTTGCTGGCAGGGGTCGTAGCACTTAACGAATTCGGCCGTGTCTGCAAAGAGAGTGAGCCATCGTATGCCTGCTTGAAGCACCTTGCATGCCGTGAGCAAAATGCACTCCTACAATGACCGAATGGTCTTCTTCAAAAACCTCTATGAACTCACCCTTGCGGACACAGTGACACATTATGCCATCATTACCCATTGGGTAGTGTTTCTCGAATATCAATTGTATCGTGTTGCATGGGCCTTATCCTATGGGAACCTATTGGCCAAGAAATGACAAACCTCTTGAGCCCAGTCTGGTATCAAATCTACTAGGAATAACGGGGCATCTAGTAGATCATCATCCACCCCAATTGTAGGCTCTCCATTTGGGATCCGAGACATATGATAGCCATGAAATGGGTGTGTACCATATGTCTACTCTTGGACTAATCCCAAAAATCCTTCCCAATTGAAAAGTTTACTTTATGAAAATATCATTCGAAAATCAAAAGTTCACTTTTTGGCACTTTCATTTCCACATAATAAATTTCACAAGTTGTCTCTATATTGGTGCACTATTAATGCAAAAACTTTGATTAAATCCTACTTTTGTACTTCTTGTTTTTGATAATCCTATTCACGTTTAAAAAAAATCATGAGTTATTAATTTAAATCCATGAAAAATCACTTTAAAAATAAAGACTTATTAATATAATTTAATCCTAAAGAATTCACATAAAATTTGATGTAGAAAACTATAACACTCTTGAAGTCCCAACTCAATGTGCTCCAAAAATAGTAATAGCTATGCTTGCAATTTTACAATGTCATATGTTTACAAGAAATATTGCTCTCCATGAGTCTTTGTACAAAGGAGTCTGACACGTAGCCTTTTCAATAACTCAATTATGCCTTTACAAATGTGTTAAGTATCATGAGAATTGTGTTGCCACTACATCACTGGTTTTTCATCCTTTAAGAAAAAGCGAAAGTAGTGTGGAGCGCCATGACCAATCAGGGCATCACCACCTTTTTGTATGAAAGGTAGAATAAAGCTCTTCCAATCATACATCATTTCAACCATGCATACTGTACCTTCCTTGCAGCCACCAACTTGCCTCCCACATTTTCTTATCAAGTCATCCATCGTCTCCATGTCCTTGTGTTTTAGCTCTCTTGAGACTATGCTAAAAACCTGATCGATATCCTCATGTGTGTGTCCAACCAACAAAAACCCAACTTTAATCTAATTGAAGATTTGATGAGCGATTAGCATTGAGCAAAATGCAAAAAAGAGTACATTCTTATTCTCTCATCCGCAATTGTCTACCTGTATTCTCAAATTTGCTGGTAGGTGACCTTTTTATGCATGTACACTATGAATTGCCTTCATAATTGACGTTACAACTTGATTGCTATCATGTAGATGCAAGGAATAATCCATATGTCTACAAAAAACTTAAATCCATGCACTAACACTCAACATAGATGTGTCTTCAAAAAGTATTTTCATTGTAGCTTAGGTAGAGTATTTATGAATCAAGGTAGTGTTGTTGTGTTCTGATCCATACCATCTACAATAATGCACATGTATTCATTTCGATGAGAAATAGCTTGCTCCTTCCAAAATGCATATTTTAGTCTAGAATGCCAAACCAGTCCATGATGAAATTCTCTTTTTTTTTTGTATGATTCTTTTTGTTTTGGAGAAGTTGCACTCTCAAGTGCTTGCTTTAGATCATCACAATCATTGCACTTTGACATTTTTTGCCTTTTTGGGATTTTAACATATACAAAGCTCTTCTTCCAAAGAGTATACAAATTGTGAAAAGATGTCGGAGCATGCCCTCTTTACCTTTGTGTTTCTCCAATAGACTTAAACACTTCTTTTTTTGTCAAACCTATCGGAAGATGCATTTCAGATAGATGGGGTTGAGGTAAAGCATTTTCATGAATGTAGTCTTTTAAAATTGTTGTTGCCGAGACTGTTAAGGCTCTTGTTCTGGGCCTTCCTATGTTTCCATGAATGTAAACTTTACTCCATACTTTGCTTTGTTTGCCAAATCCTAGTATGTGCCATGTGATAATCCTATAGTGATGCGATATGCATTATTGCAAATACTTTTTCCATTTATACAAGGCTTTATCTGTTATTCGAAATTTGGCCTTTTCATATCATTTACCAGAAATCAAGAGAGCCTCGTGAGTAGGTATTCATTTATTTTGCTCCCTCTTCTTTGCCACACCTGTTCTCTACATCCCTTGATGTTAAGTAAGTTAATGGAATGCATACAACTTTGCTTGCAACATGTAGATCGCATTGCTTTTAGCATAACATCTTCATTCAATACTCTTATTCTCTTTGGTTGCTTTTCTACATCTGCCTGGACTCGCTTTCTTTTCATGCATTTGTATGTCTGTTTCTTCTGTACGTTTATACACTTCTCCTTATCAAATTTATTTGTCACTTTATTTCCATGGGATGTTGCATCCTTCATCTTATTACAATCAAAGTCAAATACCGAATAGTCTTTTGTTGGTTTCTTCTATACATCAAGTTTTTGGAAATTGTACACTTCTCCCCATTGAATTTATTTGTCACGGTGTTTTGATGGGATGTTGCATCGTTTATCTTATCACTATCAAAGTCAAATACCGAATAGTCCTTTGTTGATTTCATTCTTGTCCTTGAAGTAATCTTCAGACCATTTGAGTCAATATCCATGTCGTCCATGTTTGATAAGCCAACACTTTTGAACTCTTTGCGCTCCTTGACAATGTGTATGAATTCATCCACTCCGGATGAGACATCACTTATGAAACCTTTTGCTTTATTAATACATGAACTCATCCACTTTCGACAAGATATCACTTCTATAGTTAAGTGCATTGAAATCAGACAAATTCGAGGAGACAACACAAATGATATCTTTATCTTTCTCGACATGCATGAATTCATCGACTCTAGATAAGACATCGCTTCTGTAGTCTTTTTCCTTCACAATACCATAGAGCTCACCAATGATATCTTTATCTTTCTCAACATGTGTGAATTCATCAACTCCAAGACATCGCTTTTGAAGTCTTTTGCCTTCACAGTACCACTGAACTCATCCACTCCTAATAAGATGTCAATTCTATAGAGGATTCCACTAAAATCATCTAATTCTAAAGAGAGAATGCTTTTGATGCCTTTGCCTTTCTCAATATGCAAGAATTCATCCACTCCAGAGCAGGCATTGCTTATGAATTCTTTATCTTTCTCAGTATCAATGAACTCATCCACTCCTGATAAGATGTCACTTCTGTACTTGAGTTCATTGAAATCGTCCACGTCTGAAGGGACAAAGCTTGGCTTGTAGGCATATTCTTTAAGTCCTTTGAAATTGTAGTATACTCTTTGTCATTGAAAACCACATATCCCTTTTTAATCTTCAAAAATTTCATGCTCCATCTTAAGTCTTTTTCTTCTTCATAATAGGGACCATACAATGACATTGTGTTATCATCCATACCATCATTAGTAACTTTCACAATCCTCATCTTCACAAATGACACTGATCCCAGTGTTCAAACCCCAAAACTTGACCTTCTGCTATGTTCTTATTTGCAAATGATATCATTTGCAAAATATCTTCCAAAGTGAAATCCAAATAATTGCACTTTGTATTCCCGATGACATGTGTTGGATAAGTCTCATCTCTATCCCATGCAATAAATGATTTATTGAAAACATTGTAAGGCATAACATCTCCAAGTACTTCCATATCTCCACACTTATACTTTAGCTCAACATGTGCACTAAGAATCTTTGATACAATAATTGCAACCTTCAAGCAACTATTGGCATACATCCTTCTTTATTTCATCTGAATGAACCATAATGGTCTCCACCAAATTTCCAAGTCTTTGAAAGTGACAAAGAGAATTTGGATCACTATCATGGATTGTAGCAAATGCGACTACTTCTCTTTGGCAACATTATATCACCTCCATCCCGGGAATAAAATATTTTTCCATCTTCCTGTGGAACAATTATAGAAAATATTAGTCTCTTTTGAATATTTTCCTATTAGTTGCAACTTTTATTAAATTAATCTCTTTTATTTTACTTCTACTTTATTTTATTAAATTTTAATGGTGATACAAGGATACAAGCATTTAGCTAATAGAATATCTAATTTAAATTTATGATTTTACGGTTTAGAATTATAAAAGATAGTATAAATAATTTAGTATTGAGTTGCATGCAATGTGGTGTGCCCATTCAATAACTACTTGTTCAGATAACACACCTAGGAGCATGTTTTTTCACAGATGTGCATCACACTAAGGCAAAAACGGTGTTTAATGTAAGAATCAACCATGCAAAGCATATCAGATAGGCATAATACTTTGCACATGCCTCAACCTAGGTGGTATATACTCGCATGCAAAGTGGTGGACCCATTCCATAAGTACTTGTTCAGATAACACACCTGGGAGTGGGTTTTTTTATGGTTGTGCATAACACTAAGGGGAAAACAGTGTATAATGCATGATCGACCATGCATAGCATATCTGATGGCCACAATACATTGCACGCACCTCAAACTAGGTGTTATTGAGTTGCATGCAATATGTTGCGTCCATCCAATAAGTACTTGTTGGAATAACACAATTAGAAACGTGTTTTTTTACGGATGTGAATCACACTGAGCTAAAAACGGTGTTTAATGCTTAATCAGCAATGCAAAGCCTATCCGATGGGCACAATAATTTGCACCCACCTCAACCTAGGTGGTATTGAGTTACATGAAATGTGTTGTGCCCATCCGATAAGTACTTGTTGGAATAACAAACTTAGGAGTGTGTTTTTTTATGGATGTGAATCACACTGAGCCAAAAACGGTGTTTAATGCTTAATCGATAATGCAAAGCCTATCTGATGGGCACAATACTTTGCACGAACCTCAAACTAGGTGGTATTTACTTGCATGCAAAGCGATGCACCCATCCCATAAGTTCTTGTTTGCATAACACACTTGGGAGCGAGTTTTTTTAGAGTTGTGCATAACACTAGGGGGAAAACAAAGCATAATGCGTGATCGAGCATGCAAAGAATATATGATGTGCAAAATACTTTGCATGCACTCAACCTAGGTGGTATTGAGATACATGCAATGTGGCACACCAATCCGATTAGTACTTGTTGGAATAACACACCTAGGACAATCTTTTTTTACGCTTGTGCGTGAAACTAAGGCAAAAATGGAGTTTAATGCTTGGTTGACCATGCAAATCATATCTGATGGGCACAATACTTTGCACAAGAATCTATTCAGGTGGTCTTGACTTGCATGCAAAGTGGCACGCCCATCCCATAAGTTTTTGTTTGGATAACACACCTGGTAGCGCGTTTTTGGACGGTGGTGCATAACACTAGGAGGAAAATGATGTATAATGTGTGATCGAGCATGTAAATCATATCTGATGGACACAAAACTTTGCACACATCTCAAACTAGATGGTATTGACTTGGGTGCAAAGTGGCGTGCCCATCCGATAAGTACCTGTTCGGATAACACACCTAGGAGCGTGTTTTTTTACGGATGTGAATCACACTGAGCCAAAAATGATGTTTAATGCTTAATCGACAATGCAAAGCCTATCTGATGGGCACAATACTTTTCATGTGCCTCAACATAGGTGGTATTTAGTTGCATGCAAAGTGACGCACCCATCCCATAAGTTCTTGTTCGCATAACACACTTGGGAGCACTTTTTTTAGAGTTGTGCATAAACTAGGGGGAAAACGGAGCATAATGAGTGATCGAGCATGCAAAGAATATCATATGGGCACAATAATTTGCACCCACCTCAACCTATGTGGAATTGAATTACATGAAATGTGTCATACTAATCCAATAAGTATTTGTTGGAATAACACACCTAGGACAGTCTTTTTTTATGCTTGTGCATGACACTAAGGCAAAAACGGAGTTTAATGCTTAGTTGATCATGCAAATCATACCTAATGGACACAATATTTTGCACATGCCTCTATTCAGGTGGTATTTACCTACATGCAAAGTGGCATGACCATCCCATAAGTACTTGTTCGGATAACATACTTGAGAGCACATTTTTTGATGGTGGTGCATAACACTAGGAGGAAAACGATGTATAATGCATGATAGACCATGAAAATCATATCATATGGACACAATACTTTGCACACATCTCAAACTATATGGTATTGACTTGGGTGCAAAGCGACACATCCATCTGACAATACTTGTAAGGATAATACACCTAGGAGCCTGTTTTTGATAGATTTGCATCAGAGAGACAAAAACGCTGTTTGATGCGGGAATCGCGACCATGCAAAGCATATCAAATGGGCACAATAATTTTCATGCACATCAATCTAGGTGGTATTTACTTTCATATAAAGTTGCGCACCCATCCCATAAGTACTTGTTCAGATAACACACCTGGGAGCACGTTTTTTGATGGTTGTGCATAACACTAGGGGAAAAACATTATATAATGCATGATCGAGCATACAAAGAATATCCACTGGGAACAATACTTTGCACGAACCTCAACCTAGGTGGTATCTAGTTGCATGCAATGTGGCTCACCAATCCGATAAGTATTTGTTGGAATAACACACCTAGGACAGTGTTTTTTAACACTTGTGCATGACACTAAGGCAAAAGCGGAGTTTAATGCTTGCTCAACCATGCATATCATATCTAATGGCATCAATAATTTGCACAGGTCTCTATTCAAGTGATATTTATGTGCATGCAAAGTGGCATGCCCATCCCATAAGTACTTATTGGATAACATACCTAGGAGATATTTTATTGACGGTTGTGAATAACACTAGGAGGAAAACGTTGTATAATGTGTGATTGAGCATGCAAATCATATCTGATGGCCACAATACTTTGCACGCATCTCAACCTAGATGGTATTGACTTGCATGTAAATTTTAACACCCATCCAATAAGTACTTGTTCAGATAACACACTTAGGAGCATGTTTTTTGATTGTTGTGCATCACATTGAGGCAAAAACGGTGTTTAATGCTTGATTGACCATGCAAAGCCTATTCGATGGACAAAATACTTTGCAAGCACATCAAACTAGGTGATATTTACATTCTTGCAAAGTGGAGCACCCATCCAATAAGTACATATTGGAATAACACACCTAGGACCATGTTTTTACATTGGTTGTGCATGACACTAAGGTAAAAACAATTTTTTATGATAAGTTCTTGTTCAAATAACACACCTAGGACTATGTCTTTTTATGATGGTGCATAACACTAGGAGGAAAACAGTGTATAATGCATGATCGACCATGAAAATCATATCCGATGGACACAATACTTTGCACGCATCTCAACGTAGGTGGTATTTACATTCTTGTAAAGTGGTGCACCCATCTGATAAGTACTTATTGGAATTACACACCTATGACCATGTTTTTATATGATTATGCATGACACTAAGGAAAAAATGATGTTTAATTCTTCATCGAATACAAAGCATATACGATGGACACAATAATTTGCATGCATCTCAACATAGATAGTATTGAATTGGGTGCAAAGTGGCACATCCATCTGATAAGTACTTGTTCAGATAACAAACCTAGGAGCGTGTTTTTGACGGATGTGCATCACCGTGAGACAAAAACGTTGTTTAATGCGAGAATCGGCCATGAAAAGCATATCAAATGGGCACAATACTTTGCACATGCCTCAGCCTTGGTGTTATTTACTTGCATGCAAAGTGGCCCACCCATCCCATAAGTACTTGTTCAAATAACATACCTGGGAGCACGTTTTTTGATGGTTGTGCATAACACTAGGGGAAAAACAGTATATAATGCATGATCGAGCATGTAAAGTATATCCTCGGGGGGGTCACTATGTATACACCCTCTATATCACATGCGTTCAAGGCCTATTTGTAAAATCCCTTACTTGTAAATTTGCTCTTAATAAAATGTACCCTTTTTCTATATAAATCTATAATTTTTTTCCAAAACTAGTTTAAATATTCCCTTATGTAAATTAATTTTTGTAAAATTTAGGAATTAAAAATAGCCTTTTGTTGAACTCACATGATAGGGTTACATATGATGAGTGACCCCCCCGATCGGATGGGCACAACACTTTGCACGCACCTCAACCTAGGTGTTATTGAGTTGCATGCTATGTGGAGTGCCAATCCAATAAGTACTTGTTGGAATAACACACCTAGGACAGTATTTTTTTATGCTTGTTTATGACACTAAGGCAGAAGCAGAGTTTAATGCTTGATCAAACATGCATATCATTGCTATGTCCAGTTCTTATTTTTTGGTGTAACTTATCTAAGGCTTATGTTAGATATCAATGCTCCACTCTCGTGTAACTATGCGGGAACCAGTTAACTCTACTTGTAAGCCCCCCATATGAGGAGAAGGCATTTGAGTAGCTCAGTTATGCGGTAGGTCCTGGTTTGACACCAGATGGGGGCCATGTGTGGCCTGATGGCTTGACGGAGTTGGCACACTGCCAACTAGGCTACATGCAAGTGCGGGAAGGCATCCCATGATTGACCGCACTGAGGGTAGACAGAGCATTTCCCAAGGCAGCCCACTCTTGGGTTGCAGGGCCCATTTGGAGTCCCAGATGATCCCGGATGGCTGTGGGCCGAACAGAGACTGTAGGTTAGTTGCTCTATTTTGCGCACCGATTCTATCGTGTGGTCGGTGGCCTATTTCGGCCGACCCCCAGTCGACCGTTTTGGGCAGTCCAATCACCCAATTGGGTCTACTAGTGGCTATATAAGAGCAAGCCCATGAAGCCCATTTCATCACTGGCTATAGTAACCCTGATTCCTTAGCATCCAGCCTCCGTCCTCTACTGTTTCTAGCTTGCCATCGAAGATTCTTTCATAGGAGTGCATAGCTAGGAGGTAGCACCATCTATTGTATCCGTTCTACAGTAATCAAATTTTTTATTCTCCATACTATCTGTTTTTCTCTCTTGCATACGAGATCCTGTTATCCATTGAGCACAGACGTTGTATTGTTTTCTTACATGGTATCAGAGCTTGGGCTCTAGCAAGAAGATTTGGTAGTGTGTTTTTGTTTGCGAGTAGATTGTGAGAGATGGCCCAGCCTGCAAGACTGCGAATCCCACCATTCGACGAAAGCGAAAAGTTCCACGGCACTAACTATCCACTCTGGAAGTTCAAGATGAAGACCATCCTAAGCATATACGAGATTTGGGACACTGCTACTAGGGTGGACATGAAGCCGGGTTGTGAGACCGGAATGCAGGACAACAGATAGTACCAACTGCGGATGAGATTCTCGCATGGACAAGAAGAAATGCAGATGCACTGTGTTCTATTGTCTACAGTGTAAGTGATTCCATCATGGCGTTAATTCAACATGTCATCACAGCGGAGGAGGCATGGATGGTCTTGAAAAATCAGTACGAGGCCACAAATAGACCACGAATCAGACACGGATTCAGAATCTGGAGACTCAACTCACGAATGAGAAACTGTCTGAGTCTGAAGCGGCAAAGAAGTTCATCACCAGGGTGAAGAATCTGCGCGATCAGATGACTGCAATTGGCATCACCATCACCAGCGAGAATCTAGCATGAAGGTGCATATGGATTCTCCCACCAAAGTATGACGGTCTTGTTACAGTGCTGAATACGCAGAACAAAAATCTGCCCCTCAACTTAGAGGATTTCAACGTGATGCTTCTGGAGGAGGAGATGCGTCAAAAGACGAGGACTGGAGAAGATTGAGCTTTTTGGACTAGATCAAAGAAAGGTAAGGGTAAGGACTCTAGTAACCCATCTTCTTCTGATGATAAAAAGAGAAAGAAGAAGATCAAGTGCTTCTATTGCAACAAGGCAGGGCACAAGCAGAATGAGTGCCGGAAGAAGATTGCAGTTGAGAAGAACGGAGTAAAGAAAGAGTCCAGCAATAGTGCGCAGGCAGTACCAGTAGTCCTGTTTGTAGCAATTGAGGATATTTGCACGGAGGGAGTTCATGTACCTATGGATGAACCTTGGATCATTGACAATGGTGCATCGTGCCACATGACCAGTCGGAAGGATTGGTATACCTCTCTACAGCCGGTAGGGAACGACATCCTAGTAGCAATCGGCAATGATGCAAAATGTTGAGCAAAAGGAAAAGGTACAATTGCTCTCAAGTCAGATGGAGTTGTAAAATAGTTGTCTGATGTTTTTTATGTGCCAGATATCAAGAGGAACTTGTTGTCCATTTCTGTGATCATGGATCGGGACCTCAAAGTTCAATTCGATAAGAATGGTGCACAGATTCTGGATCTTCAAGGGAAGGTCGTTGGTAAAGGTACACAGTGCAACAACATCTACGAGCTCTCGGATTTCAGTGCTTGAGCAGATGTGAAGAACACTAAGCTGTGGCATGAGAGGTTTGGTCATCTAAACCTTAGTTCTTTAAAGGAGATGCATAAAAGTGGAATGATTGCAGACCTACCAGAAATTTCAGATCTGCCCGATGTAATTGAAGCTTGCATGATGGGCAAGCAGCATCGGTAGCCCTTTCCTAAAGAGGCCAACAGGGCAAAGGCTCCTCTAGAGCTCATTCACACGAACTTCTGCGGAAAGATGGAGACAGAAGCTTTGGGTGGTTCCTACTACTTCATGATACTAATCGACAACTACAGTAGAAGGATATGGATATACTTCCTGAAGACTAAAGATGAGGCTTTTAGTAAGTTCAAAGAATGGCATGTAATGGTCGAGAAAGAATCGGGCAGGAAGGTGAAGAAGTTGAGATCAGACAAAGGTGGAGAGTTCACATCAACTAAATTTGAAAGTTACTGGAAAAGTCACAGGATCAAGAGGCAGAAACCCCCGCCACATACATCATAGCAAAATGGAGTAGCAGAACACAAGATGCGTGTCATATGTGAAATGGGCAGGAGTATGATGAAAGGGAAAGATTTGCCAAAGACTTTCTGGGCTGAAGCATGTAACATGGCAGTTTACATTCTCAATTGTAGCTACACGAAGGCTGTGAATGGGATGACTCCACTGCAGGCCTTTTCTGGTAAGAAACCTTTAGTTGCAGATTTCAAAGTTTTTGGATGTGACTGTTTTGTGCATGTCCCTGATGCTAACAGGACCAAATGGGAACCGAAGAGCCAGAAGTGTATTTTCTTAGGCTACAGTGAAGAGGCAAAGGGTTACCATCTCTCTAACCCTATTACCAAGAAGGTAATAGTAAGTCGCGATGTGGTCTTCTCAGAACAGCCGCATCAATTGGAGGAGGATGCTTCCTTCCTAGACAACCAAGACCACGATATCCATCTAGTACCACCACCAAGAGCAGACCAAAATCCCCCAACGGTGCTTGGGAGGATTCAAGATAAAGAAGATGAAGAAGAGCTTGCAGAACCACAACGGCAATGGCCATTCCCGAAGTGGGTAAAGCAGCTTTTGGATGGCAGAGAACCTCCAGCCATTGAGGAGGAACCATCCGAACACCGCCGATCCAAGAGATTAGAGGAGCAAAGAAGGGCACAAGAACACTTGGTCAACTATGCTTTGATGATAGAGGTGATCCGTGCTAATGAACCCAAGTGTCTTGAAGAGGCACACAATGATGATAGGTGGATGGAGGCTATGCAATCGGAGTATGGCTCCATAATGAAGAACAACACTTGGGACCTTGTGGATCGTCCACCAAAACGCAAGGTAATTGGCACCAAGTGGGTGTACAAGACCAAGTATAAGTCCAACGGCACGTTGGATAAGTACAAGGCTCAGCTCGTGGCAAAAGGATTCACAAAGATACATGGTTTTGATTATGCTCCCATAGCTCGACTAACCACAATTTGCAATGTTTTTGCTTTAGCAGCCTAGGGAAGTTGGCTCGTGTTTCAGATGGATGTAAAATACGCCTTTCAAAATGGAGATCTCAAGGAAGAGGTATACGTGGAACAACCACTAGGTTTTGTGATCCCCGGTTCAGAAGGTAAAGTCTGTAAACTAAAGAAGGCACTTTATGGGCTGAAACAGGCCCCACGAGCGTGGTACCAGCGAATTGATGCCTACTTTCTGCAAAACGGGTTCAGGAGGAGCCCATCTGATGCAAATTTGTATATCTTCAGAGAAGGAGGTAGGTGTATGATCATGGTCCTTTATGTTGATGACCTTGTCATAACAAGGAACCATGAAGAAAAGATCTCACAGACAGCATTTGCTAGGAAGAGAGTTTGAAATGACAGACCTCGGATTGATGCATTTCTGTTTGGGGATTGAAGTTTTGCAAGAGCCAAAACAAATCATCTCACAACTAAAGTATGTTGGAGAGATACTGAAGGCATTTGGCATGGCTGAGTGCAAGACAGTTGGCACCCCTATGGAGGTTGACGTGAAGCTCTCAAACGAGGATTCATCACCATTGGTGGACGAAGCGAAGTACAGAAGGCTTGTGGGTAGCTTGATTTACTTGTGCAACACATGGTCATACGGGTAGGGATGCGGGTGCTGAAATACATCAATGACTATGGCATCACCTATACCAAGGGCAACATCTTGATCGGATTCTGTGACTCAGATTGGGCAGGAGACGTGGATAGCAGGAGATCAATGATAGGTTACTGTTTCTCACTTGGATCTAGAGCTATGTCATGGGTCAGCAAGAAGCAACCTATAGTTGCTCTTTCTTCTACCAAGGCTGAGTACAAATCAGCAATATCAAGACACTTGAGATTGCAACAAGGAAGGGGCTCTTGCTAAGGTGCTACAAGAGAACATACAGATGGTGACCACATCAAAGGAAGAACTGGAGAACCAAGGTAAATGTGATCAATCAATTTCATGATTTACATATCTTAGACTTGAGATCACCGAAGCTAAGAATCAAAGGAGGTAAATACTAGTAGTAGTTGGTGGGAGGCCACAAGGATTGTAGGACATTGTTTCTTCTGACTACCAAGAACAAGAACATGTAAGGAAAAACTGCCCATAGCAGGGGGACAAGCAAATGCTAGTTAGGTCTCGTGATACCAAATTTATTAAGGCATGAGGTCATCGATAAAGAAGGAGAGGAATCTTAGGTCATGGCTAAATGAACCAAGAAAGGAAAAGTAAGGTAGTTGAGCTCCCTTAAGGCAGGATGAGGATGTGGAGGAACCGGTTGAATCGAAGCAAGTAAAGAGACTAAAAGGGAAGGTCATGCAATAATATTTTGTCTTGGGACAAGGCATTCCTTCATTTGATTTAGTAACAAATTGAAGTCAAGAACAACTAACATCTCTTTTGGACAATTGATCTCCCTCTCTCGTAGGCTATGTAGTGAATGGAATAAGGTACTAAGTACCATATGCAAAGGAAGACTCCAATTCCCCATCTCCCATCCCTCATCCCCCCTCTTTAACCCCCTACCTACTGGCTTCTCTCTCACCCCCTACTCATCTCTCCCTCACCACTGTTAATTCACTCCCTTCCCCCAATGCTCTACCAATCTTCCCCACTTATTGCTTGTGCAATAGGTGCTGCCCCACCCCGGCCCACCAGTTTCGCATGCAATAGATTGGAGGGCCCTTTGAAACTTCTCATTCTCATAACTTTGACTAGAAAAATCAAAATGTATTCGTGTTTATAGTCAAAATTATTGGAAAAGGCCCAATAAATCCATTTAAGATGTCATATACAAAAAACTATACAAAAATAAATCTCAAATCCAAGTATTATTTATACATATCATAAATCAAAAATATATAATAAGAAATTTAACATAAATAAAGAGAGAGGTGGGGATGAGGGATGGGAGAGGGGGAATTGGATGAGGGGGAATGCAGAGGGAGGGAGAAGGAGAGTGAGATGGGGCAGTGAGGGGAGAGGAGGAGGCAGAGATGGGGCAACTGAAGGGAAGGAGAGGGAAGTGGGAGGAGGATGGTGTGGGGGTTAAAGGTCACTGTGCCTTTACCCCAGTTATGTACAATACTCAAACACATATATAAATGAATGAAAAAGAAGATTAGGGTGGTTCTGCACCCACCAAACTTGTGTGGCTCTCTGTCTCTCTCTCCTTCTTTCATTCTTGCTTCCGTTGAGAGCACTCTCAACTGGTATCAGAGCCCGGGTGATCTAGCTGAGCGTGCGTGAATGCTTGAAGCTTAGCAGCTTTGTGGGAGGAAGGAGAAGCTTTGTGGGAAGCTTTGTGGGTGACTTTACTTGCATCCGAGTGTGCAGAGACCTTGGAGGAACCTTTGGAAAAGTCACTTTGGCTTTGCGAAGTGGTTTTGAGAGCCTGTTAAGAGCTTTCAAAGAAAAAATCGTTTTTTGAGCTTTTCCCTGTTCCGTTCGATGACAGAGACTCCATATTGACTTGTAGAGGCAACTATTGCTTGCTTTTGGTGTCCACATTACTTCAAGAGCTTGGAAACACCTTCATTCTTGAATCTGGGATCATTTCAGTGGATTTCTGACTCACTGTGTCAGTTCCTGCGTTTTTTGCTCGGGTGTTGGAACTCAAGTTTGGAGCAACCATTTGCAGATCTGTCAGTTCCGGTGGACTCAGGAGGTCCTAAAACTTCTACGTTGCTCATCGTTCGCACTCTGGTGGAGTTTACAGATAGCTCTGTTTCCAAAAACGTTTTTCAGTCCGTGTGTTGGACCCAGTGATTGAGACCATGGTTTCCAAAACCGTCTGTCCCATTGCGTTCCGGATGCCTAAAAACCCCTACCTATCAGTTCTTACACGATTTGGTGGAGGATTTTCAGAGTTATAGATCTCTGTGTATTCGATTCCGTCTCTCTGTTATGCATTTTTTCATACTAAGGTTTTGAAACCTTAGATTTATGCCACATGGCAGTGGATAAGTATTGACTCCCATTTCTCACTCATCGGTTGGGATTTTGGAGTTCTGGCAGAAGAGAGATATTTGCAGATTTTCTTGCTGATTCCGATTATGCAATGGCGCCCATGTTTTCAGTAGCGCTCATTACCGTGGGACTATGATTTCTTGAGCATACCTTATGCAGATCACTCTGGTTCTATTTTCAGTAGCGCTCATTACCATGGGACTATGATTTCTTGAGCATACCTTATGCAGATCACTCTGGTTGCAATTTGAGCAGTAGCGCTCATTACCGTGGGACTATGATTTCTTGAGCATACCTTATGCAGATCACTCTGGTTGCAGTTTGAGCAGTGTGTGCGCTCATTCGTGGTATGCATTGGGTTGCAATGGATGATTTATAGGTTATTTGGATGCATTGCGGTCCTTGTTGGATGTGCTGTGACACATTGTTGGTGATGCACTAATAGTGCTATGCTCTCTTGGATGAGATATTATTGATGCATATGCCAGTGGACGGTGTTTATGCTTGAGTCATTTGGCACTTATTGGCATTTTCTTTTGGGCCAGATTTGCTCATATGGATGCATAGTATATGCACATGAGTCAGATGCTTTAAGTTTTGAGTTTTGGTGATATTTCACTCTATTGTGGCATACACATTTGGGTGCACCTGGTATTTGGTGTGATTCTCTCTTGAGGCACTAGCATTTGGGATTTTGCTTTATTTGCATCATGGCATCCTCTTCCATGTCTGAAAAGGAGATTTTCAACATTAAAAAGTTTGATGGGACAAACTTTTCTTTGTGGAAAGAACAAATAAGGGATGTGCTTATTCAAAAGAAGCAGATTAAACCCTTGGCAGGGATTGAAGCTAAGCCTGCAAATATGTCTGAGGATGATTGGAATGAGTTGGATGCATTAGCAAAGTCTACTATTAGACTTCATCTTGCAGAGTCAGTTTATTTCACAGTAGTAAATGAGCAGACTACTGAAGATTTGTGGAAGAAACTGTGTGCCACTTATGAGAAGGAAACTGCCTCTAATAAAGTTTACCTCATGAAGAGGTTGTTTGAGCTGCAGATGAAGGAAGGGGTCTCCATTGCTTCTCACTTGAATGAATTCAATATTATTTTCAGCCAGCTTCAGGCTCAGAAAATGAATTTTGACGCGGAGACTAAGGCAATATTTCTCTTATGTTCATTGCCATCCTCATGGGATACCTTCCGTACAGCTGTCAGTAACTCTGCACCTGGTGGAGTACTGAAATTTGATGATGTTGTGGGTAGCTTGTTGGCCGAGGAGATTAGACGAAAGTCTATGGATGGCAACAAGCAGGATGCAGCCTTAAATGTGCAAAGGGGCAGATCACAGTTCAGGGGGAAGTCCCAAGAAAGAGGGAAGTCTCGTAGCAAATCCAGGGCACAGAACATTGAGTGTTACCACTGTGGCAAGAAGGGCCATATGAAAAAGGATTGCTACAAGCTGAAAAGAGAGCAAAAGGATAAGAAAAAGAATGCAAATTGGGGTGCAAATCAAAAGGAAGAGAGTCCAAGGGAGGACAAAGGAAAAGTGAAGATCGAGGAGATCAATGCAGTCACACATGATAGTGACAATGATGTTCTCTTCATGTCTACTTTATCTGCAAAGTTGCTTACCACTTCAGATGATGCATATTTCCAGGATTGGATTTTGGATTCTGGTGCTTCATTCCATGTTACTCCCCATAGGGAATGGTTCTCCACTTATGACAGTGGAAAGACAGGTTGTGTGCATCTTGGAAATGACTATGCATGTGACATAGTGGGAGCAAGTGACATAAAGTTTTCTTTTGCAAATGGGTCTGCATTTGTTTTGAAACATGTGAGACATGTGCCTAAGCTGACCAAGAGTCTTATTTCAGTGGGTCAGCTAGATGATGCTGGTTTTCACATGACTTTTGGCTTTCAGAGTTGGAAAATTCAAAAGGGCTCTATGCTTTTGGCCAGGGGTGCCAAGTGTGGGACTTTGTATCCCTTACATGTATCAGGGGTATTTGATTATGTTGTTGCAATAACCGAGCAGCCAAGCACTTCTTTGTGGCATTGCAGGTTGGGACACATGAGCCAGAATGGAATGAAACTCTTATGCCGCTTGGGTTATGTACCGCATTTGAGTTTCTCTGATTTTGAATTTTGTGAGCACTGTCTCTATGGAAAGCAGACTAAATCAGCCCATAAAAGAAGGGGAAAGAAAGAGTTTGAAAAGCTTGATTTGCACGGTCATTAGGCGGGGCTGAATACTATGTGACATTCATTGATGATGCAACTAGGAAAGTGTGGGCTTATGCTATAGCTCGGAAGAGTGATGTGTTCCAGGTATTTCAGAAATGGCTGGCCTTGGTTGAGAATCAGTCAGGTAGAATGCTTAAATGCCTACGGACTGACAATGGTGGAGAGTATCTCTCTCATGACTTTCAGCATTTCTGTGATACATGTGGGATTAAGAGGGAGCTCACATCCCCTCGTACTCCAGAGCAAAATCCAGTTGCAGAAAAGATGAATCGTACCATTCAAGAAAGGTTGCAATGCATGCTTTCCAATGCAAGTCTTTCTAGTGGTTTTTGGGCTGAGGCAATGAAGACTCCAGTGCATGTGATCAATAGATCACCTAGTAAGAGTTTGGATGGTGGTATTCCTGAAGAGGCATGGAGTGGCAAGAAGCCCTCTTACTCTCATTTGCGTATATTTGGGTGTGAGGCATATGCACATGTGCCAAAAGAGCTTCGAAAGAAGCTAGATCCTAAGTCTAGGAAATGCATCTTTATGGGTTATGGTGAAAGTGGAGAGATGGGCTATCGTCTCTAGGATCCAGAAGCAAAGAAGGTCATACGTAGCCATGATGTGGTCTTCAATGAGAAGAAGATGCATAAGGCACCCATGAGGGATGTGGAAATGAGGAGAATCACTTTCCAGGATGTGAATCCACCTGCATATGTTGATAGACAGCAAGCTGTCCATGCACCAAATGTGCAAGAAATGGTGCCACCAAGTACTCCCACAGGTATACAATCAAGGGTAGATGATGGATCATCTATTGGTGGAAATGATGAGCCAAATGTGGCTGATATGCAAATGGGACAGCAAGCTGAAATGCCCTTGAGAAGATCATCTAGAGTGTCTAGACCACCTGATAGGTTTGTTCCAGGGGTAGACTATGTGATGCTTACTGATTGCGGGGAGCCTTCTTGCTACAAAGAGGCTATGATGCGTGAGGATCAATGCAAGTGGGAGTATGCTATGCAATCAGAGATGAGTTCACTTATGAAGAATAAGACTTGGGACTTGGTTTCTTTGCCACATGGAAAGAAAGCATTGCCATGTAAATGGGTCTACAAAATGAAGGTCACAGGTGATGATGTGCCTAGGTACAAGGCCCGTTTGGTTGCTAAAGGGTTCAAGCAAGAGAAGGGTGTGGACTTTGATGAGATATTCTCTCCGGTTGTGAAGATGACCACACTTAGATGCATGCTTGGACTAGTGGCATTAGAGGATATGGAGCTTATGCAGATGGATGTCAAGACAACTTTCTTGCATGGGGATTTGCATGAGGAAATTTACATGGTGCAGCCGAAAGGCTTTGAAGAAAAGGGCAAAGAGCATTTAGTTTGCAAGCTAAAGAAGATTCTCTATGGTCTTAAGCAAGTGCTCAGAGAATGGTATCAGAAGTTTGATGCTTTCATTCGGTCCCAGGATTTTAGGAGGAGTGAAATTGATCACTGCCTCTACACTAAAAGGGCTAAGGATAATAGCCTGATAATCTTGGCACTATATGTGGATGATATGCTATTGGCTAGCAAGAATACTTATGAGCTAGATGCATTAAAGGCCAAGTTGCATGAGGCCTTTGATATGAAGGATTTGGGATTTGCAGGTCATATTCTTGGTATGCGCATCACGCGTGATCGGAGTAGGAAACTCCTTTGGCTTTCACAAAAAGAGTATGTTACAAAAGTATTGCAGCGTTTCAATATGGAGGGGGGGAAGGCAGTGAGTACTCCGTTGCCTCCATATGTGAAACTAAGTCATACAGATAGTCCCAAATCAGATGAGGAGAGGGCCATGATGGCCAAGGTTCCTTATGCATCAGCAGTTGGGAGTCTTATGTATGCTATGATAGCTACTAGACCAGACATTGCATTTGCAGTGGGAGTTGTTAGCCGGTATATGGCTAATCCAGGAAAGAGGCATTGGGAGGCAGTTAAGTGCATCATGAGGTACATGAAGGGTACCAAGGAGATGTGCATCTGCTTTGGTAAAGGAGACATGCGTGTACTTGGGTACACAGATTCAGACTATGCAGGGCATGTGGATAGTAGGAGATCCACTTCTGGTTATGTGTTCACCTTTGCAGGTGGTGCAGTGTCGTGGATGTCTCACGCACAGAAGTGCATTGCTTTGTCTACCACAGAGGCTGAGTATGTTGCAGCCATAGAGGGTTGCAAGGAGGCTATATGGCTTGATCGGCTAGTGGGAGATTTGGGGATTCATACAGGTGTACCGACATTGCATAGTGATTCCATGAGTGCTATTCAGCTAGCACTTCAGCTAGCACAGAATCCGGTTTTTCATGCAAAGACCAAACACATTGAGGTCAGGTACCATTTCATCAGGGAGGTACTTGAGGACAAGCGCATTGAGCTTGTCAAGGTTCATACAGATGATAACCCTGCAGATATGCTGATGAAGAGTCTACCTAGTCAGTGGTTTGAGTATTGTCGTGTATTGATGGGCATTGGATAGTATGCTCACTAGTTCTTCTCCCTTAAAGGCACATTGTCCTTTAAGTGGGAGGTTGTGGGGGTTAAAGGTCACTGTGCCTTTACCCCAGTTATGTACAATACTCAAACACATATATAAATGAATGAAAAAGAAGATTAGGGTGGTTCTGCACCCACCAAACTTGTGTGGCTCTCTGTCTCTCTCTCCTTCTTCCATTCTTGCTTCCATTGAGAGCACTCTCAGATGGGAGGAAGAGAGATTATCTAGGAGGAGGTGGTGGGAAGCATAGGAGGAGGAGGATTTGAAGGAGGAAAGGATTATTAGGGAGAGGAGGGGAAAAATAATGTTTAAAGCTTATAGATTTACACTATAAGTAGCATAATCTTCATTCCATACTACATTCTTTGATCGTCTTAGTTCTCTCTTCATATCAACCTCTTGCTTGAATTTGCATTATTTTCCAAATGAGGAAACATGTGAATTGTCCTTTCAACTATTGCATATGCAACACCTTCCAACCTATTGCTCTTTTTGAGGTTTTAATTATATTCTCTCCTGTTGAAGGCATAGCCTCCACCCATGTGGACACTTACCATGGGATAGGATAAATACAACTCTAGTAAGAGGGAGTTACTAGAATAAAGTAGTGGGATCATTTTGTAACTGTTAGGGACAGTTGTAACTATCCCTAACAGCACTCCTTAGTGGCTTGATCCACCACATAATGTTTTGGACCATGACTGTTACATTTTGAAACTTATTGTTGCCTTACAACAGTCGAACTTGGATGGCTATGTAAACCTTGTATCAGATCCTATTGAAGAGAGTTGTTGAGTTGATGTACTCTCTGCTAAAACATAATATAGAAGAAACATACTACCTTTGCAAGGTTTCCTCTCTGTTCTTTTTATACATCTCGTGATAGTTTTGTAGGTTCGATTGATTTTTGATTATACTCTAACTGCTGGCACCTTGTTGTCAGGAGTGGAGACGTGTTTGTGTTTTTCACTTGTCTAAAAACACTCTGAACATTGTTGGCGATCCTATCAGCGTTCCTACCCAAAATTGCTGATTTTCACTCATAGCACAACAAGTGACACTGTTGATTATGACATGAAACAACAACAGAGAAACATACAAACTGTAACTCCAAAATAACAAAGCTTCGAACGGCATCATAGGATCACACCAGTGTGCACAAAGCTGGCGAATACGCCAATGATTACAAACAACATCGTAAACCGAATTACGGTAGCTAGTGTCAGAAAAACATGAAACTCTATCCTAGTGAATACACTAGTAGAGAAGGACCTCACAGCGCTAATCAAGCAATGTGTGCACATCCGTATTGTGAAGCAATACTTTGCCAAATCAAGCTTTAATGAGGCTCCATATAAGTTGTCATTAAGCATCAACTGCAGGAGCAATCATTTGAATCCAAAAAGGCTCAAAGCTTCAAGCTGCAACTCACAAAGAAAGACCTCAACAAATGCAACAAGCAGCAAAAAACAGCTCTGACAGCCGGAATCCTATTGGAATAGCGACATATGGTAGCAACATCAACAAGACACCGAAATGAGCACAGTACATCAAGGTTAGCAAAGAAGATCATAACATCGACATCATAGTTAAATCACTGTGAAAGCAGCATGAAAAGCCTAGTTGACAACAGCGCATTCCAACCAACCGGTAAGCTACTATGATCACAACTCTCTCCTTTCCTTTTATGGAACAACTTGCCCATGTCGGATAGCCTCGAACAGGAAATGTCACCTCGCCATATTGGTATTGCATATTTTATAAGAAATAGAGCTCGGGTTGAGGTTGCTTCCCAAATAGAGATGATCTAGAGGATATCTTTCATGAGCCTAATTATATCCCTAGTGGGACAAGTTCCTCTGATAATTCCTTGCATAGCCAAGAGGTGCACGAGGCAAAAACTAAGATAGAAAGATTAATGCTATCCAATCCAACACATGAATTACTACAAAGTACACTTGCCACTAATATTGTAGCCAGTGTCTTTGTGAACTGCAAGGAAGCAACTGAATTTCAACTTCCTCCCACCACCTCCAAAGAAGAATAATAAGAAGCATGTCAAAGTTCAAGTTCAAGATCAAGATCAGCAAAAAATGTAGAACCCATTGGTCAAAGTTGCAAAGTTTATTAGCAAGAAAGGTCAAGACCCTAATATCCATGTTGGGCAATTTGAGACAAGGTGGATAGCTATTGGATTTGGACAACTGCCAAATGATATCAAGAAGGAGCAATTTGCAGCAACATTGAATGGTAAAGCAATGAATTGGTTTATGCAATATGGTATTGCACATTTTGTCACTTATGATGAATTAAAGATTGCTTGCTTAAGTCATTTTAGGAAAGAAAAGCTACCAAAGGACATCTTAAAAATGAGAACAATGAAACAAAAAGACCTCATGGTTAAGGACTATTCACAGATGTTTAGAAACCTCAACAAAAGGCTAACATCAAACCAAAGACCTACCTAGGAACAATTGGGAGACTATTTTTGCAAAGGATTAAAAAGGAATTGAGAACTGCAATAGCTGGTATGGACCAAATGATTTTAACAATATGGTGGAAGCTACCCAGAGAGCAAAGAGAAGACTTGGTACAGCATCAAGATCTAAGAAGACAAAAAAGAAAAGACATTCTGATTCAGCAACAACAGACTCAAAGATAAACATAGATAGTGAAGTAGAAGAAGATACTGAAGATGAGAAAGATGACTCATCAAAAAATGATGAGAATGATGAGGAGCACTCCAAAAAAAAGTAGAGAAAAAGAAAAAGCAAAAGCTGTAAGAAAAATCCATAACAAAAAAGATAGCAGACAAAATCTCCAAGTTGGAGAAGATGATTAAAGACCAACTGCAAAGCTTAAAGCCACCCCCACAACAACAAAAGGTTCCATGTGAATTCTACAAAAAGGACAATCATGATAAAGGGAGATGCTGGTACAACCCCAATTACAGAGGGAGAGTACCACCTTACATTCAACAACAACAGAATCAAGCACTAGCAATACCTGCTAATCAAATAGCAGTGGCAAGGCCAACACAACAAAGGTATCAAAATGTAGCCCCAAGAAAGCCGAATCAACAACCATGGGGAACCAGCAGCAGAGGCAAATGCAAGACCAAGCTTGCACCGATTGTGGTATGGATGGCCATAGGCAAGGTCCACCATGTGAGCTTTGGTGCAAGCATAGTGAGGAAAGGGGTATACCCATTATTCAATACGACAAAAGGAACAATCAAAATTTCTAGCAACATCCTTCTCTAGGAGTACATATGGTCTATTTAGAACCCATCCATCAGGAGTACAACCACAATAATCAACACAATCAAGGAAATGTTTAGGCTTTGGCAGTTACGAGATCCAAGAATACAAGGCCATTACTAGGGCTAGGAGATGCCCCAAGGGAAACATCCAAGCCAATGAACTAGCCAAATCAAACTGAGACCAGGAACAAAGAATTGCAACAAGTGCTAGACAACAATGCCTCACATGATGTCAAAAAAGAACACTGGACGAACAAAGACAAAGGGATAACACAGTAAAAATAGAGCCCCAACTACAGTCCGAAGACAGTCCGCCTGCACAACAACAACAACAAAAAAATCAAGCTATAGATTTACAATGCAGTAGCAATACATTAGGGCATATTACAGGGAAGAGCCAACATCCAAAAGGTGCTTACTCAAGTGAAAATGTGACTCCAAAATAAAAAACAGACTCTCAGGGCGAAATAGCACCGGAGTTCCCAGAATTACATAATATGACTGCACAAACAAAACCATGGACTATGATACATGCCAAAACAACTCCAATAAGTGAGGATACTATGATGAGATTCCAAGAGATGCAACAAGACACGAGCATGCAAAATGAGGACAACACACTCTTTTTCCAAGAGTAAATGGACTCCAAGGTACAAATTACTCTTGATCAACTACTAAACTTGGTTCTAGCTTTCAAACATCAAATTTGAGTCATGTCGAACAAAATCTCAACAACCAAGTAATGATAAAGAGGAAATTCCAGATATTTACACATCAACAGTTGAAGATGTGGACTACCAAGTACCACTCATTGATGTAGACTACAAAAGGTAGAGGATTCTAGAAGTTTTGGTTGATGGAGGCTTAGGTGTTAATATCCTATCAGAGGATATATTAAAAAAAAATTGCTACAATGAATTGGTTCCAGCACCATTCCAGGTGAGTATGGTTTACCAAAGGAGAATTCAACCTCTTGGAATATTGAGAGGGCAAGAAGTTACAATCATGGGACTAACTTTCATAGTCACATTTGTAGTGCTCCAAATGAAGAAAAAGGATTCTGCTTACTCAGTGCTATTGGGTAGGCCATGGTTAAGAGCTTCCAAGGTCAAGCAAGACTGGGGCTTAGAGAGAATCACTATCAGGAAAGGGAAAAAGAAAGTCAAGATCAACCTATCCTCCAAAAGGTATTTTCCAAGAAAAACATAGCCACTGCAAGTAGAGGGAATCAATATGATTCCAGATTTTGATGAAGATGAAGAAGAAATTTTCCTAAGAAGAAACCCCATTGTATATCCTATTTTTGAGATTGATGTTATTAAGATTATTGATCAATATGCAGTTCCAAATCAGTAGATACTACACTTCGATACAGATCTGACTACTGCAGAACAAAACAAAGTCGGAAACTAGTCAGATCAGGTTTTCCCAGAAAAATATACAACAGAGGCTATTGATGCAAGCAAAGATGATGCTTCAGGGAATATCACTTCAAAATCAGCAGATGAGGCAATCATGGAAGCAAAAATACAATTTGAAAAACATATGCAAAAAAGTGCTAGGGTCAGACAGAATGACTTGGAGGAGATGAACTTGGGAAACAGTGACAACCCACAACCAGTTATGGTAAGCGCAAATCTCTCTCTGCCTTTTAAAATGGCACTCAAAGAATTATTGATGCAGTACAAAGATATTTTTGCATGGCACTACACTGATATGAAGGGGGTAGATCCTAGATTCTGCCAACATAGAATCAATCCAAAAATTGATGCAGTACCAATCATACAAAGCAGATATAGAATGAATCCAATTTATGCCAAGTTGGTCAAAGAGGAGATTGACAAGTTATTAAGAGTTGGTCTCATATATCCCTTGAAACATGTCACATGGTTATCTCCTATTGTTATTGTTCCAAAGAAAAATGGGAAATTGAGAATCTGTGTATACTATAGAAAATTAAATGCAACCACTATCACTGATCCATTCCCACTACCATTTTGTAATTTATTTCTTGATGCTGTAGTTGGACATGAAATTTACAATTTTTTGGATGGCTTCAGTGGGTACAACCAAATCAAAATGGCTCTAGAAGATAGGGATAAAACTACTTTTGTCACAGAATGGGGTGTGTTTTCATCCAATGTGATGACTTTTGGACTGAAGAATGCCCCACCTACTTTTCAAAAATATATACAAGAGGTATTTGCAGAGTACCTAACATCCTTCATGAACGCATTTTTGGACAATTTCTCAGTTTTGGAAAAAATGGTGGAACACATGAATCACTTAACATTATGCTTTGCTAGATGTAGATTTGCTAGTCTCAATTTAAATCCAACAAAGTGTGCTTTTTCTATTAGTAGGGGAATTCTACTAGGACATATTATCTCCCAACAAGGTATGGAGATTGATCCTAACAAGGTTTCAGCAATTCAGAATGCAAAAGCCCCAAAAAACATTAGCAGTCCTAATGCAAAAAAAAACACCAAAATGGTTCAGACCTGTGTACTATGCAAGCAGGATCTTCCAAACATGAGAGAAACTATGCAGTTATAGAATGAGAGGCACTTGGTATGATTTTATGCATTGCATGAGTTTAAGCATTATTTATTGGCTAATAAGGTAAATTTTCATGTTGACCACTAGGCTTTGATTTATTTGGTCAATAAACAGCAACTAATAGGAAGGCTTCAAAATGGATGCTTTTGTTACAAGAGTTTGATTACACTGTGGTACATAGACTAGAAAACAGCATGCCATAGCAAATTATTTGAGCAGACTACAGTCTGGAGAAGCTCCGACTAGCATCTCATATGAACTCCCTGATGCAGGTATATTTATGGTAAGGATAGAAGAACCACCAAACTGGTATGACAAGATGTTATTTTTCCTTACTGATAAACTAATCCCAGAAACATTGAATAGGGATCAAAGAAAGAAGTTAGTATTGCAAAGCAAACCTTTCCTTATCATTGCTGGAGCGATGTACAGAAGAGCTATTGACCAGGTCATTAGAAGGTGTGTCCAAGACCATGAGCAAAAAGCTGTGTTAGCAGAGGCACATGGAGGGCAGGAAGCCACTTCTCAGGTGATATCACGGGCAAGGAAATCTTGCAAGCTGGATTATGGTGGCCCACGGTATTAAAAGATGCACACAATTATGCCAAATCATGCTTGTCATGTCAAAGGGACAATAGACCAATGGATAGTGATAGAATGCCACATTAGCCCATTCTTCCATTGGGACCTTTTCAAAAGTGGGGATTGGACTTTATTGGACCAATCAAACCTATAGCCAAATTCTCAGGTAATCAATATATTCTTGGTGCTACTAATTATTGCACTAAATGGGTTGAGGATGTAGCATTGAAGACATGCAAAGCTAGAACAGTTACACATTTTCCGTATCACAATATTGGATTGCATCTGACAAGAGGAACCCATTTCATAAACAAAACCATCGAAAAAATGACCAAGATGCACATGATGCTACACAAAAAATCCACAGCATATTACCCACAAGCCAATGGATTGGTTGAAAGTTCCAACAAGCTAATGCAAAAGGTTTACAAAAGAACAATTTTTGCTGATCACCCAGAGGATTGGGATCAGCATTTAGACTTAGTGCTTTGGGCACTAAGGACAGCACACAAGGTAGCCACAGGATTGACACCTTTCAAGCTAGTGTATGGTTGTGAAGCAGTAGTACCCATGGAGTTTGTTGCAAGAAGTCTCAGGGTAGCAATTGACAACAAACTTTCCCCACAAGACTCCATCAATGCAAGGTTGGAGTAGCTTTTACAATTGGATGAGGATAGATTGGCCAACTCCCATATAGCTGACTTTATCCAAAAACGGAGGGCAGCCTGGATCAATAGAAATATTGAGTTCAATATTTTCAAAAAAGGAGAATTGGTGTTGATGTTCAACACTAAACTGGGCAAAATGCCAGGTAAATTCAAACTATGGTATGATGGTCCATTCAAGGTCATTGATACATATAAGCAAGGGACATTTCTCTTGGCAGACGTACATGGCAACTCCTTTGAGAAACCAATCAATGGTTTTAGACTTAAGCCTTACATTGGTCCTGATCCCACACAGGCTAAGATCCACTCAATTTCACTGCAAAACCCTTCTGAGGTACACAGTTATATAGTCTCTGTTTCAACCAATCAGCTAACTAATGGGGTAGCATGCAACATTTCAAAGGTGACTTATATAGGTGACTTATATCTTGAAATGAAGTAGCTATCATAAAGATATATTCCCACCAAAGATTCGAGGACTCTCCATCTCAATTCAACAATAGGACCAAGACAACATAAAAGACAGCACACCCAGTATCCACAATTGCGAGATAACACTTCTGTCGACAAGGACCGATGAAGAGGCTTTTCAAAAATTAGACAAATACAATGGGAATTCCACGCCCTAGCGAGAACGCCTTCAAAGACAAATTCAAAAAAGTTTAGTGACAACTCTACACAACATCATGGCAAGCAATCACATGAACAATGGCTACAATTACATTCCGAGCTGATTCTGCTAATAATGTAGTAACGACATTGTCGCACTTCCCATCTAGTTCAGGTATACTCAACTTACCCTGCAAGCTAGACTTGCAGGAAACTCTTGTCAAGGAAACACAAGCATTTGCAACAAAGACAGAGGTGTCAAGCATGCAGGCTAACAATGCCCTCCTCGTACTCCAACAGTACTTTAAACACAAAAAGAACAAATAAGCAAAGCTATAGCAACAGGCCCAACAGTTACAGAAAGACAAAGCGGCAGTACAGGAATTCATGCTCAAACAGTCTGAAATGCAACAACAACTTGCCAGTACACAGGCCAAACTTGCAAAACTTGAGAAATAATATGCAAAGTCTACGGAGCAGCATAACAAACATATTGCAAAGCTAACAGCCCAGGTTAAGGTACAACAAGATTGCATGCCTACTATGACAGGCTGGCTTCAAGAAATGAAGGACGAATTCTTTGTACAGCTCGACTGTATGGGAGCGAATCACAGTGACCTTTAAATCGAGAACATTTTGTTAAAGCAACAAAATAATGCACTGCAAAATGTAGAACACCAACTCAAGGAAATGGATGATGAGGTAGACGGTATATTCCTTAGCAAGTATGAATATACTGAGTTGAAGAATCAACTGGTCAGGACATCCCAGGAGATGTGGAATAACTTGAAAGAAAGACTCTTTACTATAGCCAAGCGACCGTACGATGCTTTTGCATCGGATCCATATGCCTATGAGGCCATGGCCTATGAGCTAGAGACTCTAAGGGCAAGAACAAAGGATACCTAGAAGAAGCAGATGCCATTGGATGACACTCTCACACTCTTTGAAATAGGAAAAGTAGAGACTCTTGCAAATTTCAATAAGCTTGCAGAATTCATGACACAAATTTACTAAGCATACAGCAATGAAGATGCCAACACTGAAGTCAAGACTACCCCCAGCCATTCCATGTGTGCCAGCCCCAGCAGAACAAATGAGGAGCCAGAATCAGTAGAAGCAATAGAAGAGACTCAAGAAAAGAAAGAGGCAACCGAGACTGCAGATCCAGTTGTCAGTCGGGGAACAATGATTGACCTCAATGCTTCACATACCTTCAAGGTTCACTTAAAGGAGTATTTCCAGTAAAAAAGGGTTTGTGTCCCTGACTTTTTGTAAAAAGGCCTCTCCATTAAAACTGCCAGGTGTTGAAGGCATAGCCTTCACCCACGTGGACACTAGGATAAATACACCTCTGGTAAGAGGGAGTTACTGGAACAAAGTAGTGGGATCATTTTGTAACTGTAGGGACAGTTATAACTGTCCCTAACAACACTCCTTAGTGACCTGATCCACCACATAATGTTTGGGACCATGACTATTACATTTTGAAACTTACTGTTGCCTTACAACAGTCAGATTAATCTCAGATGGCTATATTAACCTTGTATCAGCTCCTGTTTAAGAGAGTTGTTGAGTTGAGGTATTCTCTGCTAAAACATAATATACAAGAAACATACTACCTTTGCAAGGTTTTCGCTCTGTTCTTTTTATACATCTCATGATAGTTTTGAAGTCCGATTGTTTTCCGATTATAATCCGACTGTTGGCACCTTGTTGTCAGGAGTGGAGACGTGTTTGTGTTTTTCACTTGTTTGAAGACACTGTGAACATCTCCCAACCTATTGCATATGCAACAACTTCAAAAATCTTTTATTTGTGTTTTTGAAAATTTTCAAGGCTTTTCCAAAAAAGTCAATTCTCTCCCAACCTTTAGCATACGCAACAACTTCCAAATCTTTGGTTAGTGTTTTTAAAATTTTATTGATTCTTTAAAAAATCCTTCATCCAAATTTATAAAAATAATATTATTAATATAAAATATGTATATGTAACATTTTATTCTGAAATAGAATAATATAATAATAAATATATAAAATTTTTATGCAAAATATATCATATAAAATTATATAAATATGATATATCTATATAAAATATTTTTAAAAATATGTAATATCACTTATTCAAAATAGATAAGTAATATATATATTTTAAAAGCACACACACACACACACACACACACACACACACACACATATATATATATAAAATTTATTATCAGAGACACATCATGGGTCTCTATGAGGCCTCTGATGGAACCTCCTTTGAGTCAGATATCTGGTCACCTTTTGCAAGGGTGATATTCTCGTCCTTGTATAGCCAGATCACACCTATCGAGCAAAAATCACATCATTCGTCGACAAATGCACACCCATAAAATTAGGAATCTTTGGACCTCCATCCCATAAGATCCATGCCATTTTGGCCCAAAACACCATTTGTGTCAGAGGAGGAATAACAAGGACCTTCCCCAGAGAATATTCCAATGCCTCCAAGATCCTTCCATCCAAGCAGGCATAATAGGAAATTCCACCCCTTTTGGGCAATCATGAAACATGAACTCGTTGAGATTGAAAGAAGGGCTCCATGGAATAGCCATGATAGTAGCACACGAAAACATGAATAACCTAGCAAATCATTGCAAAGAGCCTTGAAAACACAACGAAGCAAATATAAATCTCTACCTATGAACCAACATTCGAAGGTAACTCCACCATCAATGGAACTTGACATGTGGATAAAAGTTTCAGACCACCTTGGTCTCTTAGCCACCTTTTTCAGCTCTGCCTTGACTAGTGGAGTGTCCCCTATCATTTTCTAGCCAAGCCTTCATGGTGACTCTTCCTCCTTATGCAAGAAATCAACACACATAAGCCTCCATACTTCTTTCTTTGGGAGAGGGGACCTGAACCTACTTGAAGTTTCTTGGCCACCATGTGTGCATATGAAACCCAATCGGTCTTCTTGTTATTTTGTTTGTTAAATTTGATGTCTCGCACATCCTCACCCTCCCCTTGCTTAGTACTGTCCTAAGAATTAACACATCCTCGAATTTGATGTCTTGCACATTCTCACCCTTCCTTTGCTTAGTATTGTCCTAAGAATCAACATTACTTGTGGATGCCTCCTCGAGGTTCTCCCTTGGCACTTCCTCCCTTCAATGGTGTTTAACACTTGCTCCATGCTTCGCAATCCCCCTTAAAATGCCAGAGAAGCAAACATGCGAGACACCATACTAAGTTTGCTGCCAGTTTACTTGGGAGCTTGGGAGCTTGGGGTGCTTTTTTCTTTTGAAAGGCAAAAGCGCATTTCATTATCAACTCCTTTAGATCCTTAGAAATCCAACCACCCATAAATAAAGCTCCTTGCTAGAATAATATATTAGTGGACCCCTTCCCCCTTTTCACACCTCTCCTTCTCCCAATAAATGATATACCTCTCCTTCTCTCTAATAAATTTGATAATGCCAATTCATTTTTGTTTGATTAGGAAAATATCCAGACAAGCCAATGCACAAGCAAGGTAATTCCAACTTGAAAATCACAAACTTTGAAATTGAGTTCCAAAGAAAGATACAAACATTTCAAACCTCAAAATGGAAGTACAAACTTAAAATGGAGAATATGTGCATAGACTTGTTGTATCGAGGCCCACGTTTTCCTTGATTGTGCTTACATTCTTGCCAAGCTTTAGGATGTTCACACGTTGGTTTTGCTAAGTAGCTTATGGTTTAAAGTAGTTCTCATTCTGCTTTGTTCTTTGGCTTGTGTCGCCCTTGAGTTGTCTTTCCTTTTTGGTTATACATGGTTTCCTAGGTTGGGACATTGGATCCTTTCTCAAGCTCCTAGCTAGCAACATTAGATTATAGGAATTCTTAATGAGATTCTTAACAAACCATACAATTTCTCTAAAATGGAATGTATTATATTGCAAAGGCAATAGTACATCTCCAGGGTCAAGTATCATATGTAAATATAACAAGTGGGTTCAATAAAAGGGGTATTTAAACTTGGAAAAGTCATAGAAGTATACTTAGAGAAGGCGGTTGAAAGTCAAAAGTTTGTGGAGACAAAGACGTCATGTAAAAGACTTATGATTTAGAGATAAGGGGTTTTAATAGTATCCCTTGAACAAAAGTGACATGGAGGTTTTTAAAGTATTGCCCGACCCTAAAGACTCCAAGGAGAGAGACTTTATAAATGAGGATGATGACAATGGTGATGAGGGAAGCATGGTGTGAAGAAGTGATGTGCTATTTATTCACATTACATAGCCAGAACCCATCACTCCCCAGTCTCTCACATTACATAGCCAGAACCTATCTATGAGAAGCCATAACTCCTACACCATCCTATCTCTTCTCCATGGCTTCTCAGGATGTGCAGCTCCTTTCCTTCTGGGCGAGCGCCTACGGAATGCGTGCCATCCTCGCCCTCTCCGCCAAAAACATCCCCTTCACCACCCTCACCCAGGACATCTCCAACAAAAGCCCCCTCCTCCTCCAATCCAACCCCGTCTACAAGAAAATTCCCGTCCTCCTCCACCACGGTAAACCCGTCTGCGAATCCGCCATCATCGTCCAGTACGTCGACGAAGCTTTCCCCTCTCCCGACGGCAAGAATCTCCTCCCTGCGGATCCCTACGATCGGTCCGTCGCTCGCTTCTGGGCTGACTTCATTGACAAGAAGGTGCGTGCGTTGCCTTATCGCCTGTCATTTTTTGCTCGGTTTTGCTAGAACCGAACTTCTTAGCTGCCCTCGTGTCTGTGGGCTCTAATGACTTCCTCATTTATGGCATTCTATTCTAAGGAAATGCACGGCAGGTAACGGTCCTTGAAGCGAATGAATGTAAAACTTGTGATTGCCCGCAGATGAAATGGACGAATCTGCTTACTGGCTGTGCCGTTAAAAGATTAAGGTGAAGGATATGTGAGTTGGATCTGCATCTCACCTCCTGGCTTCTTTTGTTCGCCTGTGATGTGTAGCTCTATGAAGCTTTATTTCGGCTCTTCAAACCAACGGAAGAGGAGCGGAATGCGGCTCTTCAAGACTGCAAGGACTGTCTGAGTTTACTGGAAGAAGCCTTGGGTACTATTGCAAAGGAGCCGCCCTATTTCGGGGGTGCCACTGTGGGCTATGTGGATATAATCTTGGGTCCTTTTACGGCGTGGCAGTATACCTACGAAACTATGGCGAACTGCAGTTTTGAGCTCGAGGCGTATCCTCGTTTGTGTGGGTGGAAGAAAGCATTCAAGGAATCAGCATTAGGAGGGACATTGGCAGAACCGGAGAAGGTGTATGAAGTTGTGAAGGCGATGATGGCAGCGCGATCGAAAGCCCAAGCGTAACTCCAGTCTCCAGTTTGAAAGCCAAAAGCTCTTTGGCAATAGTTCTAATAAAGTACATGCTCTCTTTTTTCTACGGAGTCTCTCCCCTCATTTTTCTTTGAACTTTTTATTTGCAAGCAGGGATTGTGAATTTCCACTTGTAACTTTTAAAACAATAAAATTTAAGTTATGTGTTCCTAATTGTTGTCATTCGTGGACATCATCCTGCAAAGTTGCATTTTAATAGCACAATACCCTTTAAAAGATGGTTTGCTTCCTCTTTTTCATCCAAAAGTCCTAGGAGTTAGAACCCACTTGCACTTGTGCACTCTTTTTAGACTTGGCCTTGATTAAACACATTTGCACATACTTTTTTTCTCCCTTTTCTTCTCTATCCCCTTCCATGCATTGTACTTAACAATTTGTAATTCTAAAATAAAGGCCTTTATTGGAAAAGTTGAGGTTCTTAGCATATTTGTGAATAGTCTTGTTATTTGAAACCTTTGAAAAGGTGACACTTCTAGCTCGGCCTTAAGCAATGCAAACCTTAAAATTAGGTGACACAATTAAACCATAGTTGGAGGATATATATATTGCTCCTCTTCCACATATAGGGTCGAGGGTAAATCTATTCCAGCCCCAAGCTAAGAGGAAGATGTATCCCATTAGTTGCACATAGTCATCATATATCCTTGTAATATAAATCTTTTAACAATCAACACCAATACCATACCATTTATTCATCCTGCAAAACTTTCTTGACATTCATGAGAGAAATTATAACCAATTCATTTTTTAAATTCATTAAGGAAGCATCAAACTTTGGAAATTCTATTTAAAAAAATTGATAATAAGTGACCTTTCCAATCAACCAACTTAACTCATCAAATATTTTAGAAGCAGAAAACAACCATCCTTCCTTGATACTCACACTTCCCATTGCATCAAAAACATAAATTCATGCCTTAATGCCATTCAATACATCCTAAGCTACTAAGACTGCTATAGTAGCAACATACTTTGTCCTAATAACAAACTTATGTGCATGACTAGACTAAATATAAAACACACTAAATAAATTTTCATTTCACAATTTTGCTTTTGGACTTTTCTATCAAAGATATAAGCATTTCAAAATTTTGTGAGTGTAGTAACTTAGTAGAACTAACAAATGAATCCATCTCTTTATTCCCAAACATTCAATCAAAAAACCATATTATAACTACAAATAACTAAAGCATTGTTGCATGTATCAAATGAGCATTTAACATTCTATAGCAACTCACAAACCTTAAATAGTAGATGCTTAAACGAATTCCATACTTAAAGGTTGCACTTTGTTCATATTCCATAAATATAACTCATAAGTTTCAATGCCCCTTTATCAACATTAGCCAACTCATAAATAGTAAAGATTCATAAGCCTTATAAACTGCACTTTGATTTGCATTATATAAATATAGCTCACATGTTTCAATATACCTTCATCAACAATAGTAAACTTGATTTCCTTATAGCATACCCTTCACATTAGCAACCCCAATAGAGCAACATCACATGAAATTTCACCTTCTCACTTGGCTAAAGATAGGAGAATGAAGCTATATACACATACAAAAGGTCTTTCTTAGTTAAATGTTCAATTAGTGACCCATCATCTAGGCATTAGGGGAGAAATGGGGTCCTAAAAGAGCCTCATAAGTGTTTCTTGATTTCAAGGGATTAGAGAGTGATTTAAGGTGAACCAATGAGAGGGCTTTGAGTTGTGAGGCAATATTATATTGAAATTGACAAAAGCATTTATGGTGGGGAGACCTCTAACCCATAGTTTATACCTATGATCTTTCCTCCTAGCCCTTGATCTAATCTCCAATTCAAGGGATATATTCAAATTTGTGGTAGAATACTCCTAGCCATTAGATCAAGTTCTAGATAGAGGGATCAAATCTAAACCCTTGAAAAAGGAAAGGACCTATGGATGAGATCAAAAGAAAAAGCAGGTCATTTTTAGCGATCCATCAAGAAATAGATCAAAGGGTGTGGAGATGCAAGAAAAAGGCATTGGAATCTAGGACATTGATTTCAAGAGGATACTAGTAAAGGAAATGCATGCACAAGGTGCTTGCATCTGGGGCGTCCAATGTGTGCCTAAATCTTAGTCCTTGATTTGATCCTCCATCATTTGCTTTCATCTACACCCTCCAATATGCACTTAAATCTCAACCCTTGGACTTGATCCTTTCATCTCCACCATAGTTTTGTTCAAGATCAAATGGTCCACAGCATAAGGCGACTTCTCCCTCTTTATTACACCTCCCTTTCATCAACTTTTCTTGTTTGGATCCCATTAAAGGGGCCTCTCACCACTTTAAGCATCTTAGGCCTTTGATCCATCCACCATCCACCTCCATCCAAAGGCCAAGGTTTTCCAGTTTCAAATTAAAGGTCCCCATGTCAATTGAGTCAATGCTCTAGGGCCCTTAGCCCATGGGTTACCATAGTAGATTCACTTCCAATTAAGTTAATAAATTTCTTAAATACATTCCTCATGAGGCCCATTTGAGACCCCGTTCCTCCCCTAATGACTATATATTATCCTCTTTATCAATAATGGTGAAATCCTAGTGGCCATCTCTAGTACTGGATCTATCAATCATCTATATCTTGGTTGCCATATATAGTAGCTAGAGATAGAACTAATGAGAGCCTGTGGTAAGACCCTTGATCTTCACCTCCCTCCCTTGATTTTCAAGCGTCATCCCCTTTCAAAAAATTTATTGCTTATGATATCTCTTCAAGGAGTATAACCAACCCTAGAACTTCCACCGTTGCATATACTAAATCATCACCATTACATCTCCATTGTGTGGATGATTAACATGTCGCTTGGTCCACCTACCCCTAGTTCACCCTTCATGAAATCAAGGAATATGAGTTGCACAGTGAGTTTCATCTTTCAATTTCATAACTAACCATGTAGAACTTAGATTAGAAGGATCTAAATACAAGTTGTATTGGTTTATGAACAACCTAAAACATGCTATAGCATAACATACTTGGGTGCCCATTCACCATAAAATCCATAAAATATAACTCATTATGGCTGGTTGTGAACCCTTTAGCCATAAATCTTTATTTCAGTAGTAGCTCCAAGCACATGCATAACTTGAAAGTAACTGAGCTACATGAACCAGGTGCAAGTGATTACTCAAAATGAAACTTTATGGAAAAATGCATATTGCAAATAAGACATAAAAAGTGAGAGAGACTCATCAAAGGCATATCCTTAATACTAGAATACAATAGTGATTTGATCCCCTAGGGCTAGTGGATATAAACTCATACTTACTTTTGCTAGCTACTTGTTGTAGTCGAGCGAGCTCAAGAGCATATTTATCTCTTCCTCTCACATTCCTTAGAAGGAAACCCACAATAACTTCACCTACAATATTTAGGATTTAGTGCATAGAATAAAACATGTGATAACCTTTCTAATGTTGCACAAAATAGGACTGTACAAAGTCCTTAATCAATGGATAACAAGTGAATCATATGTAATGTGCCCACTGTGTGAGTAGCCCTCAATCCATGAGTGTGTCCTAGTAACCCCTTTAAGCAGGCTAGGACATGAGTCATGTGATCCATTTAAGAACATCTAAATACATATGACCTTTCTCATCTCATCCTCAACCCTCAATATATAGGAGAAAACCTCTCATTAGATGATGTTACCATCGCTAGCTGATTGTCATCCCCTTCACTTACTTTTAATTTTTATAATCAATGCCATACCACATCAGATGAACCATAGAAATGGATTCCATAGTGCCCATAAATAAATGCAAATTGCAACCCTTGCTGGCACATGTGAAAAACTTTGATGGAGCCATAACACTTAGACTAACCCTAGCATCTAAATAATTCACCATAACTCAAATGAACCATAGAAATTAATGCCATAGTGCACAATATCTCAATCCATGAGTGTGTCCTAGTAACCCCTTTAGGCAAGGCTAGGGCCTCATGAGTCATGCGATCCATTTAAGAACAAATAAATACACATGGCCTCTATCATCTCATCCTCAACCCTCAATCTCATTAGCTGATGTTACCATCACTAGCTCATTGTCATCCCCTTCACTTACTTTTAATTTTGATAATCAATGGCATACTACATCAGATGAACCATACTAATTTGGTACCATAATGCCCATAAATAAATGCCAATTGCAACCCTTGCTAGCACATGTGAAAAACTTAGATGGAGCCATAGCACTTAGACTAATCCTCACATCTACATAATTCACCATAATTAAAATGAACCATAGAAATTGATGCCATAGTGCCCATAAATAAATAATGAAAATACCAACTATGTTGGTACATGTGAAAAACTCAAATGGAACCAAACTAACTGTTGTAGCATCTGCATAATTTAGCGAGAATTTAGCATACCCCATTAATGGAGACTTGCCTCTTCACATGAGCTACATTAACATGGGTATTGAACAACACCCTAGTTAGATTTACCAACTACGCAGATCTACATGGTTTAGAGATAGATCTTGGCATAACTTGCATAATGTATCCCCAATCATGATGCATAATGTAGACTCCTTAACTAACCTTGCACATTCAAGGTTAGTATCAAACCTTTAGGTATGTGTCTTTGACTCAATTATTTTGTAATTAAAAAGTACCCCTTACGTATTGCATCTTCTAGAAATAGAGATGCATCATGGAAGTCATCAATCACACCCTTGTCATCTCTAAGACAAGTGGGTTCTAGTTATTGATCCTTCCCTTTCTTGGGTACCACCTAAAATGAGAATTCTTGTACTTTAAGAGCCCGCCATGTAATCCTTCATGACAACTCTGTATTCAAGATTAAATAAATTCCTTTGTGGTCAACATAAAACAAAAAAGGGTTGGCTAAGAGGTAGTGTCTACACTTCTATACTAACAACACTATACCTAAGGCCTGCCTCTTAATGGTGGTACATGAAATTCCATTTCCCAATCATGAGGACTAAATTGGCTCTATCACCGAAGCTTGTTTAAGCTGGAAAAAAGACCCCTCACCCTCATAAAGCCTATGTGAACTTCACAATAGCTTGGCCAATGGAAATGCCTTTCCATACATAAAACCATTCCTTTTAAATTAATTACCTTAAAATTGTAATATGCACATGCCCCAATCATAGATTGCTTGGGATATAGCTAGCCATGGCCTAACTAGTAGCAAGTGGTATGCATTAGCTACCACTAATAAGCAGAGCACCACATAATCCATGAGGAAGGAGAGTCCTTCTACATGGTCCTCATTGCTTGAATGATATCAACTGATTTGCTTTGATCCTCCAAGAAAATGAAAAAAAGTCTACCCCATCTCATAAGTCATTATATTGATCCCAAGTCTCCATTTATAAGCACTTCTCTCACTTTGTAGCCCTCTATTTCATCCTCTATAGTAGGTGCTCCAATGTCTACTATTTGACATAGAATTGGTATATCTAAGGTTCAATCTATTTTTTCTTCACAAGGATAAGGTTAGAACTCATCTCAATAGTTAGATGAGAGTGTCTATAATTGTAGGTACAGATTGACATCAGGCTTCATGTAGCCCAAATCAACAAATATACCAGTACGTCTCTATTAATTGATTGTCTGAACACTCTTCTAAAATTCCACCAATTGTAATATGCCCAATGTAGGATTTTTCTTGTAGTAGGACAAGTCCTCTTGTGTGATTCTATATACACCAACATGATATAGAAGAGATGAAAATCAGTACTAGTTCTTTATGTGGATAATCTATTGTGTTCTTCTTTCTCCTTTCAAATAGAGATAGATCGCACCCTTGTCCTCTTAGATATGTAGAATAAAATTGTAATGGAAGTGACAACAAAATAAGAGAGAAGAGGGACAAACAGATCTTGGATAATAGTTTTCTCTTAGAGATTTTTTCTTGTGGAATACAAACATGGGAACACAAAGTGGATGGAAAATGATGTGGAATGAAGATAGTTTGAAACAAGTCTCTCACTCCAGTTTTGGTTATAGGTGAAGCAATACCTTTCTCTATGTCTTTTTTTGAACTACAAGTAGACATATGAGATTCGACATTCATACTTTTGAGCACTTCTTTGTTTTTTTCTTTGAATTCAAGGATCACTGGTTGAAAATAATAGAACATATCATGCCCTTTGACAATTGGAGCTTGACCAAATCTGTTAGAAGAGATGGCACTACGCACATCTACTGCATCATCTAGCATCTATAGGTACGGCAATAACTCATGAAGCAAAATAGAATCACCACAATCTATATCAAATTTTATAGGTAAAATGCAATTTTCTACTGGATTAAAGTCGAAACATCAATGAACATTGTTCTTGCTGGTTTGCATTCCTCTTTGAAACAACACCACACTCTCATTAATGGTTTAAACTCCGCTTCCACATTCATCCTATCTGGTCGAATGATTCTACTTTTTGTATGCTTGTGGCATGCCATCACACCCCAAACCATGAAGAAATGTAACTTTCTGTTAACATGATGCTCCAAAGTGTCCAGCATGTGTTGCACCATGCCCTTTTCTCCTCCAGTGGACCAAATGCCAACATGGCAGTGATCGAGCAACCATTGTAGAAACTCTAAACACTTAGGATGGAGAACAAGCCAATGCTTCCCATTGTGCAAGCTAATATGTTTTTTTGACTTTGAAAAACAATGCTTAAGCAATAACCCTTTCAAATCTATTATCAATGCTAGTCTTATTTTTGTTATCACCTCTTTTGACATTATTTCTGAGGGTGACATTATGTCTTCTCCTTTATCTTCTAAGATTTCTTCGTGCACCTTAGCTTCATACAATGACATTGCATCTTCTCCTTTACCTTCTAAGCTTGCATCCACATTTGTCAATGGAACATTAACTCTAGACATTGCATCCTCAACATTTTCAATCAACCATGTTGAGCTTGGAACTTGCACGCTAATGTTCAAATTAGGCACATAACGAATCATTGGATCAGGTGTCACATATACAGGCAATGCTTCTAGCGATGTGAAATTGAGATGGCCAAGATCTGTTGATAAACAAGGAAATGAAATTCATGAGTAGAAACAAATTGAAGATTGAGTTGGAAAACCAAATTGTCAAACTTTAGGTTGTGTGCTCTCAATGAAATTTGTTTGAGTGAAAGCATTCATGTTTTTCTTTTTCAAAACAAAATTGGATTACTAAAGAAAAGAAAGCATTCATGTTCATATGCATAGTATACCCCTTAAAGTTGTTGAATCTATACCCTTTCAAGTTATTTTAGTCCCCAAAACTACATATCCTTACAATGCCAAAAACCTTTGCATAATAGATAGAGTGGAGTCCAACACCATCTAGCATTGCCAAAGTGTTCCCACTAAGAAAAGATTTGGCCAAGCGGCCAAAACATATTTGAGCATTCATATGAAGTGAATAAGGATAGAAACAACAATTTACACTAATTGATTCATTACGAAACATATTCAAGAATACATATGTTCATGTTTGAATTATGGCAATGAGATAGAAGAAATTTCCAAGTAATATTAAAAGATCCTTGGAACGAAATTAATACATCATATGGAGAATATAGCAAGATAACATATGGAAAACATGAGCACCATATAAAAGGACAATTTCAAGGACCTGTTGCTTCCTGTTCTGTTTCCCAAAACTTTGAAGCGTGTTTTTGTAAATGCTCACATTGCTCTTCATTGAAGGGTTGAAGCTCTTCGGTATGGTATCAATTTCTTTATCCCCTCCCCCTTCAGTTGTATCATCTTCTTTTGGTACCCCCTCTATTGCCAATATTGGTTCTTGCAAGCCAACCCATTGTCAAATTTCATGATTACTGTAAGCATACGTGCAACAAATACTTTCCACCTTTGCCAAATCCTCATAAGTCTCAACTGAAACAACACGCCTCTTACAAGAAAGAGACTCTATTGCAGCAAGCCCCTCAGAGAACAAGTCCAATACATACTCATCTTCTCGACAGAAACCCATGATCATGTCTTTCATGATACTTGAAAGTTTTCTTTTCAAGGACAATTCAATGTCAAATTCATCATCATCATCCTTGTCATCATCATCCTTGTCACCTGATTCTTCTGCACCACTTGATTTTTCATATTTTTCATCTGCAACATATATTGATGGCTTACATTGTGCATTGGTATAGCACTCAATATCGTTGAAATGCTTTTCCTTGCTTACCGGTACACAGGCAATTAAGTCATCCATAGATCCAGTGACAAATATATTTGCAGTTTCAAAATTAAGGCAACCAAAGTGTATTTTATGTTGTCCGCATGTCTTATTTAATACATTCTTCAAACATGATACATGATCCATGGTCAAGAACACCACAAGAAGGAATTACACTGGGGGAGAAGCAATTGTCATCAAGCTTTTCAACAAACACTCAAAGTGATCCTCGTTCCAATTTCTACTTCTGCTTGGTCCATACATTACATCCAAAAAAGCAACCCCTATTGCCATTGGCTCTTGGTACACATTATGTATAAATTCCATTCCCTCCATGTTTGAGTTGATTGTGTAGAACCTCCAAGGCCGGGTGGAATTTGGTCCATGACTTGAACCTTCACTTTGTCCCATAATCCACCTTAGATACCCCTTTGCAGCATCAAGCAATGGTGGAGTTTCCTTGCCTTGTTGAAGCTTCAATTTTAACCATGAATCAGAGCAAGCACGAATCCAATGATACAACAAAGCACCTGCAAGAAAAAAAACCCAAAAAAAAAAGTAAAGTTAAGTGAACTTTATCTCTCTCTCTCTCTCTCTCTCTCTCTCTTTCTCACCTCCATTATCTTTATAAAAACTGGTTCTTAGTTCAGTTTTCCCCTCCTAAGAAGCTAACCGTCCACAAATTATAAGATCAGAATGGTTTCAATGATTTTGTAAATTTAGCTTGTTTTTAACTAATAGACTAACTTAGTTCACTTCCTGCCACCATTATATTTTTCACTTTGCTCTCATTACCTTACTCCTCTCCTCAAGCTTACTCCTTCCATATTGCCCACGGCCTTATAACAAAAACACTTCTTCCACTTTGCTCTCGTTACCTTGCTTGCTCTCGTTACCTTCCTCCTCTCGTTTCCATGGATCTTTTTGAAGTCATTGATTCCGTCGAGCAAGCCATTAGCACTAGCAAAGAATGGATTGTTGAGAACCAAGGGAAGAGAGAGGAGAGAAAGAGACATCTAGCTCCATTAACCCAGTACGAGAAGGATGAGCTTGCTTGTCTGAAGAGCTTAGAGAAGGAGGAGAGAGGAAAAATAAGTATGGCTACTAGCAAAATAGATAGATTACATTGATATAGGAGAGAGCTAACAAGCTTTCTAAGTGAGATATCTTCATGTGTGGCTCGTCATGGAAGATTTCCACCCTAGGAAGCGCAAGCCATTCGGAATAAACAAAGTGTTGTACATGAGAAAATTCATAATTCCTTACTTCTCTTCTATAGTTTTAACTACATCGATGATGATGAAATGAACTTAGCCCTTGAATGGGTTGAATCTAGGATATCAAGAGAAAATAGATTTTCCTTCCAGTGAGAGGCTTATTGTAACTTTTGGTATTTGTCATCAACACCTTTATAAATATTATGAGAGTTTGGTACATCCAGTTGTAACTTTTGAAGAAAAATATCAATATGAATTTGAATTTGAATTTAAATTTGTAGAGAATGGCATATTGGCACTAGTGCCACTCTCAAGGACTTCTTATGAGGTCATGGAGAATGGCACCAGTGCCATTCTCCATTTAAAATTAGAATTTCAATCTCTAAATTTGCCATTCAATCATGAAAATCAAATTTGAGATTGAAGTTTAACTTGAAAGCAAAATTTGAAAACTAGAATTCTGGTTTTGAAATACAATTTCAAACAGAATAATTTCAATTTGAAATACAAATTGAAATTAAAAATATCAATATGAATTTGAATTTGAATTTAAATTTGGAGAGAATGGCATAAGTGCCACTCTATATATCCAAAATTCAAAAGGGAACAATGGCAGGAAGAGCTAAGAAGTACAAAGCCGTTAGTGGCTACAAAGAATTTCCCAACAAAGCTTTCATTGATGTTAACATCATTGATAAATGAAGGCAATTCCTATTTTGTGATAGACGATCTGTTTCAAAGTTTTTAGTATATGCTTTTCAAGTTGCTTTTTAGTATAAACACTAATTAGCCAACTAATGGAGGAATTGGGACATATCTAACATTTATTTTATTTCTTTCATTTAACATATCTAACGTATGCATTTCTTTTATTTCTATTTTACATTGTCCACACTCATTTTCTTCCTTTTTTACATTGTCCTCACGCCTTTTATTTAACCTATTCTCATCTTCCTTTAAAAAAATCCATAGCTTGCAATCTAATGATGAGCATGATTACAATTTTTTTAACATGGAGAAAAATCACATTCTCGTCAACTAATTCAATCTATACCTTAAAATTTAGCATTACTTGGACCTTGATCAATAAAAACATACTCTGACATAAAAATTTGTAACTTAACCTAGCATAACCAAACTGACGTGGATAAACTCACATAACGAGCTAGGTTTCATAAAGTAATATCAATCAACTTTACCACATATATGAATAAATGGAAGTAAAATAATGTATGGTTTCAAATGAATACCACGTTCACACACACACACACACACACATACACACACACACACACAAAAGTCTATGGTCTCAAGTTTTGGCATTGCAATGGGAGAATGGCACTACTACCATCCTCCAATCTCCCCATTTTGCAAAGCTAAAAATTTCTAAATTTGCTCCACTTCCATTCTCCCATTGCAATGTCCCAATTCAAAACGTTGGCTAATTTGCAAAGGGGGAATGGCACCAGTGCCATTCTCCCATTGTGATTTCCCGAATCAAATCTTGGCTGTGCAAAGGGGAAATGGCACTAGTGCCAATCTCCCAGATTCAAAGTTTTGGCTTCACAGAGTCAAAATTACACTAATTCAAAGTTTTGGCTTCACAGATTGACATTCCACTAATTCCAATGGGAGAATGGCACCGGTGCCATTCTACCTTTGTGAAGCCAAAATTTTGAATCAGGACATTCCATTGGAGAATGGCATCACTGCCATTCTCTGTTAGTGGTAATCTAGACAAACAAAACCTATATTCCACTAATTTTATTGGCTGCAGTAGGATAGTGGCAAAAGTGCCAGTGCACATGTGAGTTTAGATTGGCATCACTGCCATTCTTTGCTAGTGGTAATATAGACAAACTGAACCTATAGATTGACATAACACTAATTTTATTGGCTGCAGTAGGATAATGGCAAAAGTGCCAATGCACATGTGAGTTTAGAATTCCTTGTGCATGTTTTCAGTTCATGGTATGAGATTGGCACCACTGCCATTCTCCACATGTTTGGCATGGTATGAGATTGGCACCACTGCCATTTCAGTTCATGGTATGAGATTGGCACCACTGCCATTTCAGTTCATGGTATGAGATTGGCACCACTACCATTTCAGTTCATGGTATGAGATTGGCATCACTGCCGTTCTCCGCTAGTGGTAATCTAGACAAACTAAACCTATAGATTGACATTCCACTAATTCCAATGGGAGAATGGCACCGGTGCCATTCTACCTTTGTGAAGCCAAAATTTTGAATCAGGACATTCCATTGGGAGAATGGCACTAGTGCCATTCTCCATTTCCCAATGGGAGAATGGCACTAGTGCCATTCTCCACTTTTATTGGCTGCAGTAGGATAACGGCAAAAGTGCCAGTGCACATGTGAGTTTAGATTGGCATCACTGCCATTCTCCGCTAGTGGTAATATAGACAAACTGAACCTATAGATTGACATAACACTAATTTTATTGGCTACAGTAGGATAATGGCAAAAGTGCCAATGCACATGTGAGTTTAGAATTCCTTGTGCATGTTTTCAGTTCATGGTATGAGATTGGCACCACTGCCATTCTCCACATGTTTGGCATGGTATGAGATTGGCACCACTGCCATTTCAGTTGATGGTATGAGATTGGCACCACTGCCATTTCAGTTCATGGTATGAGATTGGCATCATTGCCATTCTCCGCTAGTGGTAATCTAGACAAACTAAACCTATAGATTGACATTCCACTAATTCCAATGGGAGAATGGCACCAGTGCCATTCTACCTTTGTGAAGCCAAAATTTTGAATCAGGACATTCCATTGGGAGAATGGCACTAGTGCATGTTTTCAGTTCATGGTATGAGATTGGCACCACTGCCATTTCAGTTCATGGTATGAGATTGGCATCACTGCTATTCTCTGCTAGTGGTAATCTAGACAAACTAAACCTATAGATTGACATTCCACTAATTCCAATGGGAGAATGGCACCGGTGCCATTCTACCTTTGTGAAGCCAAAATTTTGAATCAGGACATTCCATTGGGAGAATGGCACTAGTGCCAGTCTCCATTTTCCAATGGGAGAATGGCACTAGTGCCATTCTCCACTTTCCTATTACAAAGCCAAAAATTTTAAATTTTAAATTTGCACCACTACCATTCTCCCATTGCAATGTCCCGACTCAAAACTTTGGCTGTGCCATTCTCCCCATGCAATGTCGTGATTCAAAATTTCTACTTCACAAAGACAGTATGTGAGAGTGCTCTCAACGGAAGCAAGAATGGAAGAAGGAGAGAAAGAGACAGAGAGCCACACAAGTTTGGTGGGTGCAGAACCACACTAATCTTCTTTTTCATTCATTTATATATGTGTTTGAGTATTGTACATAACCGGGGTTAAGGCACAGTGACCTTTAACCCCCACAACCTCCCACTTAAAGGACAATGTGCCTTTAAGGGAGAATAACTAGAGAGCATACTATCCAATGCCCATCAATACACGACAATACTCAAACTGCTGACTAGGTAGACTCTTCGTCAGCATATCTGTAGGGTTATCATCTGTATGAACCTTGACAAGCTCTATGCGCTTGTCCTCAAGTACCTCCCTGATGAAATGGTACCTGACCTCAATGTGTTTGGTCTTTGCATGAAAGACTGGATTCCGTGCTAGTTGAATAGCACTCATGGAATCACTATGCAATGTCGGTACACCTGTATGAATCCCCAAATCTCCCACTAGCCGATCAAGCCATATAGCCTCCTTGCAACCCTCTGTGGCTGCAACATACTCAGCCTCTGTGGTAGACAAAGCCACGCACTTCTGTGCACGAGACATCCACGACACTGCACCACCTGCAAAGGTGAATACATAACCAGAAGTGGATCTCCTACTATCCACATGCCCTGCATAGTCTGAATCTGTGTACCCAAGTACACGCATGTCTCCTTTACCAAAGCAAATGCACATCTCCTTGGTACCCTTCATGTACCTCATGATGCACTTAACTGCCTCCTAATGCCTCTTTCCTGGATTAGCCATATACCGGCTAACAACTCCCACTGCAAATGCAATGTCTGGTCTAGTAGCTATCATAGCATACATAAGACTCCCAACTGCTGATGCATAAGGAACCTTGGCCATCATGGCCCTCTCCTCATCTGATTTGGGACTATTTGTATGACTCAGTTTCACATATGGAGGCAATGGAGTACTCACTGCCTTCCCCCCCTCCATATTGAAACGCTGTAATACTTTTGTAACATACTCTTTTTGTGAAAGCCAAAGGAGTTTCCTACTCCGATCACGCGTGATGCGCATACCAAGAATATGACCTGCAAGTCCCAAATCCTTCATATCAAAGGCCTCATGCAACTTGGCCTTTAATGCATCTAGCTCATAAGTATTCTTGCTAGCCAATAGCATATCATCCACATATAGTGCCAGGATTATCAGGCTACTATCCATAGCCCTTTTAGTGTAGAGGCAGTGATCAATTTCACTCCTTCTGAAACCCTGCGACCGAATGAAAGCATCAAACTTCTGATACCATTCTCTAGGCGCTTGCTTAAGACCATAGAGACTCTTCTTTAGCTTGCAAACTAAATGCTCTTTGCCCTTTTCTTCAAAGCCTTCCGGCTGCACCATGTAAATTTCCTCATGCAAATCCCCATGCAAGAAAGCTGTCTTGACATCCATCTGCATAAGCTCCATATCCTCTGATGCCACTAGTCCAAGCATGCATCTAAGTGTGGTCATCTTCACAACCAGAGAGAATATCTCATCAAAGTCCACACCCTTCTCTTGCTTGAACCCTTTAGCAACCAAACGGGCCTTGTACCTAGGCACATCATCACCTGTGACCTTCATTTTGTAGACCCATTTACATGGCAATGCTTTCTTTCCATGTGGCAAAGAAACCAAGTCCCAAGTCTTATTCTTCATAAGTGAACTCATCTCTAATTGCATAGCATACTCCCACTTGCGTTGATCTTCACGCATCATAGCCTCTTTGTAGCAAGAAGGCTCCCCGCAATCAGTAAGCATCACATAGTCTACCCCTGGAACAAACCTATCAGGCGGTCTAGACACTCTAGATGATCTTCTCAAGGGCATTTCAGCTTGCTGTCCCACTTGCATATCAGCCACATTTGGCTCATCATTTCCACCAATAGATGATCCATCATCTACCCTTGATTGTATACCTGTGGGAGTACTTGGTTGTACCATTTCTTGCACATTTGGTGCATGGACAGCTTGCTGCCTATCAACATATGCAGGTGGATTCACATCCTGGAAAGTGATTCTCCTCATTTCCACATCCCTCATGGGTGCCTTATGCATCTTCTTCTCATTGAAGACCACATCATGGCTGCGTATGATCTTCTTTGCTTCTGGATCCCAGAGACGATAGCCCATCTCTCCACTTTCACCATAACCCAGAAAGATGCATTTCCTAGACTTAGGATCTAGCTTCTTTCGAAGCTCTTTTGGCACATGTGCATATGCCTCACACCGAAATATACGCAAATGAGAGTAAGAGGGCTTCTTGCCACTCCATGCCTCTTCAGGAATACCACCATCCAAACTCTTGCTAGGTGATCTATTGATCACATGCACTGCAGTCTTCATTGCCTCAGCCCAAAAACCACCAGAAAGACTTGCATTGGAAAGCATGCATTGCAACCTTTCTTGAATGGTACGGTTCATCTTTTCTGCAACTGGATTTTGCTCTGGAGTACGAGGGGATGTAAGCTCCCTCTTAATCCCACGAGTATCACAGAAATGCTGAAAGTCATGAGAGAGATACTCTCCACCATTGTCAGTCCGTAGGCATTTAAGCGTTCTACCTGACTGATTCTCAACCAAGGCCAGCCATTTCTGAAATACCTGGAATACATCACTCTTCCGAGCTATAGCATAAGCCCACACCTTCCTAGTTGCATCATCAATGAATGTCACATAGTATTCAGCCCCGCCTAATGACCGTGTAGGCATGGGACCACATACGTCTGAATGCACCAAATCAAGCATTTCAAACTCTTTCTTTCCCCTTCTTTTATGGGCTGATTTAGTCTGCTTCCCATAGAGACAGTGCTCACAAAATTCAAAATCAGAGAAACTCAAATGCGGTACATAACCCAAACGGCATGCCACAAAGAAGTGCTTGGCTACTCGGTTATTGCAATAACATGATCAAATACCCCTGATACATGTAAGGGATACAAAGTCCCACACTTGGCACCCCTGGCCAAAAGCATAGAGCCCTTCTGAATTTTCCAACTTTGAAAGCCAAAAGTGGTGTGAAAACCAGCATCATCTAGCTGACCCACTGAAATAAGACTCTTGGTCAGCTTAGGCACATGTCTCACATGTTTCAAAACAAATGTAGACCCATTTGCAAAAGAAAACTTTATGTCACTTGCTCCCACTATGTCACATGCATAGTCATTTCCAAGATGCACACAACCTGTCTTTCCACTATCATAAGTGGAGAACCATTCCCTATGGGGAGTAACATGGAATGAAGCACTAGAATCCAAAATCCAATCCTGGGAATATGCATCATCTGAAGTGGCAAGCAACTCTGCAGATAAACTAGACATGAAGAGAACGTCATTGTCACTATCATGTGTGACTGCATTGATCTCCTCGATCTTCACTTTTCCTTTGTCCTCCCTTGGACTCTCTTGATTTGCACCCCAATTTGCATTCTTTTTCTTATCCTTTTGCTCTCTTTTCAGCTTGTAGCAATCCTTTTTCATATGGCCCTTCTTGCCACAATGGTAACACTCAATGTTCCGTGCCCTGGATTTGCTACGACACTTCCCTCTTTCTTGGGACTTCCCCCTGAACTGTGATCTACCCCTTTGCACATTTAAGGCTGCATCCTGCTTGTTGCCATCCATAGACTTCCGTCTAATCTCCTCGGCCAACAAGCTACCCACAACATCATCAAATTTTAGTACTCCACCAGGTGCAGAGTTACTGACAGCTGTACGGAAGGTATCCCATGAGGATGGCAATGAACATAAGAGAAATATTGCCTTAGTCTCTGCATCAAAATTCATTTTCTGAGCCTGAAGCTGGCTGAAAATAATATTGAATTCATTCAAGTGAGAAGCAATGGAGACCCCTTCCTTCATCTGCAGCTCAAACAACCTCTTCATGAGGTAAACTTTATTAGAGGCAGTTTCCTTCTCATAAGTGGCACACAGTTTCTTCCACAAATCTTCCGTAGTCTGCTCATTTACTACTGTGAAATAAACTGACTCTGCAAGATGAAGTCTAATAGTAGACTTTGCTAATGCATCCAACTCATTCCAATCATCCTCAGACATATTTGCAGGCTTAGCTTCAATCCCTGCCAAGGGTTTAATCTGCTTCTTTTGAATAAGCACATCCCTTATCTGTTCTTTCCACAAAGAAAAGTTTGTCCCATCAAACTTTTTAATGCTGAAAAACTCCTTTTCAGGCATGGAAGAGGATGCCATGATGCAAATAAAGCAAAATCCCAAATGCTAGTGCCTGCAAGAGAGAATCACACCAAATACCAGGTGCACCCAAATGTGTATGCCACAATAGAGTGAAATATCACCAAAATTCAAAGCTCAAAGCATCAAAAGATGCATCTGACTCATGTGCATATACTATGCATCCATATGAGCAAATCTGGCCCAAAAGAAAATGCCAATAAGTGCCAAATGACTCAAGCATAAACATTGTCCACTGGCATATGAATCAATAATGTCTCATCCAAGAGAGCATAGCACTATCACTGCATCACCTGCAATGTTTCAAAGCTATCCCTCAGCATAAAATAGCATCCATGTGCAAAGCGTCCATAAAAAATAGCATCCCACAAGGTAATTTGGGCCTATCAGCGCATCCAACAAGGACCGCAATGCATCCAAATGGCCTATAAATCATCTACTGCAACCCAATGCATACCACGAATGAGCGCACACTGCTCAAACTGCAACCAGAGTGATCTGCATAAGGTATGCTCAAGAAATCATAGTCCCACGGTAATGAGCGCTAGTGAAAATAGAACCTGAGATGCCTCAAAACATGGGCGCCATTGCATAATCGGACTCAGCAAGAGAATCTGCAAATATCTCTCTTCTGCCAGAACTCCAAAATCCCAACCGATGAGTGAGAAATGGGAGTCAACACTTATCCACTGCCATGTGGCATAAATCTAAGGTTTCAGAACCTTAGTATGAAAAATGCATAACAGAGAGACGAAATCGAATACACAGAGATCTATAACTCTGAAAATCCTCCACGGAATCATGCAAGAACTGATAGGTAGGGGTTTTTGGGCGTCCGGAACGCAATGGGACAGACGGTTTTGGAAACCGTGGTCTCAATCACTGGGTCCAACACACGGACTGAAAAACGTTTTTGGAAACAGAGCTATCTGTAAACTCCACCGGAGTGCGAATGATGAGCAACATAGAAGTTTTAGGACCTCCTGAGTCCACCGGAACTGACAGATCTGCAAATGGTTGCTCCAAACTTGAGTTCCAACACCCGGGCAAAAAACGCAGGAATTGACACAGTGAGTCAAAAATCCACTGAAATGATCTCAGATTCAAGAATGAAGGTGTTTCCAAGCTCTTGAAGTAATGTGGACACCAAAAGCAAGCAATAGTTGCCTCCACAAGTCAATACGGAGTCTCTGTCATCGAACGGAACAGGGAAAAGCTCAAAAAACGACTTTTTCTTTGAAAGCTCTTAACAGGCTCTCAAAACCACTTCGTAAAGCCAAAGTGACTTTTCCAAAGGTTCCTCCAAGGTCTCTGCACACTCGGATGCAAGTAAAGTCACCCACAAAGCTTCCCATAGAGCTTCTCCTTCCTCCCACAGAGCTGCTGAGCTTCCAAGCATTCACGCACGCTCAGCTAGATCACCCGGGCTCTGATACCAGTTGAGAGTGCTCTCAACGGAAGCAAGAATGGAAGAAGGAGAGAGAGAGACAAAGAGCCACACAAGTTTGGTGGGTGCAGAACCACACTAATCTTCTTTTTCATTCATTTATATATGTGTTTGAGTATTGTACATAACCGGGGTTAAGGCACAGTGACCTTTAACCCCCACAGTATGGCACTAGTGCCATTCTCCCATTGCAATGTCACGATTCAGAATCTTGGCTTTGCAAAGGGAAAATGGCACCAGTGCCAGTCTCCCAATGCAATGTCTTGATTAAAAGTTTGCCTTCATAAAGGGAGAATGGCACCAGTGCCATTCTCCCATTGCAATGTCCTAATATAAAATTTTGGCTTCGCAAAGGGAGCATGGCACCATTGGCATTCTCACAAGGCAAAGTCCCAAGTCAAAATTTTGTCTTCCAAAGGAAGAATGGCACTAGTCTGTTCTCCTCTTATGAAGACAAATGTTTTTCTCAAGTCAATGCATGGGGAGAATGGCACTGGTGCCATTCCCCTTTTCAAAGATGGTGAAAATAATTCATGCTTTAGAAAAAGTTTTCATGCTTTCATGAAAATTTTGTATAGACTCATTCATGCATTCTAGAGATTTGCACCAATGCCATTCTTTCCCTCTAGATTGACATGTTTGATGGTCTTATGAAATTCTTTGGTTGTAATTTGTTCATACTTAATTCTCCGTAATCGTAATGATAGAGGATGGCTATCAGAAGCGGGGACAAGGTCATGATGATGGTGGGGAATGAAGTGGTTGGAATTGGTGGAGTGTGTGCAATAGATCTGGAGGCCTACTGTAGTGGTATGAAGACTCGGGGGGGTCACTATGTATAAACCCTCTATATCACGTGCTTTCAAGGCCTATATTTAAAGTCCCTTATCTGTAAAAAATTTCATGAATAAAATATACCCCTTTTCTATACAAATCTGTAATTTTTTCCCAAAACTATTTTAAATAGTCCCTTATGTATATTTATTTCTATAAATTTTAGAAATAGAAAAAATCCTTCTGTTGAACTCACGTGATAGGGTTACATATGATGAGTGACCCCCCCGAGTATGAAGATTGGGACAGAAAATGTATCGGTGATAGTGGAGAAGTCTATCAATAGTGAAATGCTCTTGCCATTTCACACTATGGATGTAGTGCTTGTTGGTGAGGCAATTTGGAGCATTGTCAAGTGGCCTAAGGGCTCTCTAAAACATCTCTGGCACACATCGCATCTTTTGACGAACCTATGCGCATCCCCCATTAATGTTGGCCACCACAGACCTCCTTGGAGTACCTTTCGTCCGGTGACTTCTCCTGCGAAGTGTCCACCGCTGATTCCTTGGTGAGCCTCTTCCAGGATGACCTCCTGCTCATGTGGGTACACACACCGTCGCAACACACCATCCAGCCCCTTTTTATACAATTGGTCAGCAATGATCCGGAAGTCTCTGCTCTTGAGCGCGAGCCGTTTCCGCTGGTCTCGTGACATTCCGTCGCGCATCTGGCCCGTGTCGACAAAGTGAAACATGTCGTCGTAACACGTCTTTGGAGCTACCGGTACCACCGCCTCCAGTTCGAACAGCTGGGCATCCGGAAAATCGTCTTCCACACCCATCGGGTCTTCGCCAGATTCCAACCGCGAAAGGTAATCCGCTACGGCATGTGTACTTCCTGGTCGATGGACCACCGTGAAGTCGAACTCCTGTAAAAGCAGCATCCACCGGGCCAACTTTCCAGTGAGCTCGGGCTTGTGTACCAAATACAACAAGGCGGAATGATCCACATGAAACGTGAACCGATTCCCCAACAGGTAGTGACGAAACTTGGTTACGGAATAAATCATCCCCAATGCTTCCCGCTCCGTAGTAGAGTAATTCCGTTCGGCTTTTGACAACCTGCGACTTGCATAATACACCGGTCGGAACCACTTGCTTGTCGCTTCCTGCATGAGGACACTACCAATAGCCACATCCGAGGCATCCACGAAGACATGAAACATCTTCTGAACCACCGGTGCTATCGCCAACATCAGTTTGAGCCGTCGAAAGGCTAAGTCACAAGCAGAAGACCAGACTAACGGTACTTTGTTGAGTTGGTCATACAGTGGTGTCGCCACATCCGCCAGATACCGCAGCATTCGGCTGTGCCATTTAACCTGCCCTAGGAATCTCCCGAGCTGCTTACCGTTGCCAGGAACCTTTGCCTGCCGAATCGCTTCGACCTTCGCCGGATCCACCGCAATGCCTTCCGCCGAGACAATGCAACCTAGCAGCATACCGCTGCCCACGGCGAATGCACATTTCATAGGGTTCAGACACAACCGTGCCTCCCTACACCGGGTTAAGCATTTCTTCAGATGCTCAAGGTGCTGCTCGCGACTCCCAAAAACACTGAAATCGTCCAGAAATACCTGCATAAAGATTAGTAAATAATCATGAAATATCTCTTGGACCATGCGTTGAAATGTTGCCGGAGCATTCTTTAGCCCAAATGCCATCACCAGGAAAACAAATGCTCCCCACTCCGTGATGAAGGCTGTTTTCTCTCGATCTTCTGGTGCCATCTGCACCTGGTTATACCCACTGAAGCCATCCAAAAAAGAATACATCTCGTGACCTGCCACTGTATCCAGCATAGTATCATTAAACGGCAATGGAAACGGATCCGTGATTGTCGCCGCGTTAAGCTTTCTGTAGTCAACACAGACCCGCAACTTCAAATTCTTTTTCGGAACAATCACGATTGGCGAAAGCCACGTTGCACGGTCAACCGGACAGATAAACCCGACCTTTAGCAACCTGTCCAGCTCCTCCTTCACCCTCTGGGCATAGTGCGGATTCATTCTATACCGTTGTTGCCGAACCGGTATCGCATCCTTCTGCAGATTGATCCTGTGTTGATAGAATTTGGGATCGATGCCGAGCAAATCTGTGTAGTCCCAGGCGAACACGTCTTTGAAGGATTTCAGCAATGTCTCCAATTTTCCCCGAAACCCTTTCTCGAGCTTTGCACTGACACGGACGTTCTTTGGCTCCCCCTCCGTTCCGAGGTTAAGATCCAGCAGCTCGTCTTCTTTGACCCTCCGCGAGCGACGGAGTTCCTGCTCGAAAACTCTTTCCGCCTCCGCCACTCCCGCTTCGTCCGGCATGTCTCCTGTGCCTTCCGGTAGACTCCCTTCGACTGGTTCTTCCGTGGAACTGGATGACTCCTGCGTAGCCGAGGGAAGCTGATGCTGATATTGCTTTAAAACGGCAACCACATCTACCTCGAACAAGCTTACCAGCTCCGTATTCCTACTGAAGTAGTCATCCTCCTCTTCGACCCCCATTCCGTCCATCATATGGATACCTTCCGCCATCGTCGGTCGGAATGGCGTCCTCAGCCCTTGTTTGGTATGTACCGAGAGCTTCAGCTTCTTTTTTCCTTTCCGAATGGTGATGCGGTCGGATTGCCAGTCTTGTTTCACACGGGCCTGCCGCAACCACGGTCTTCCGAGCAATAACGGGTATGACCCGCTAATATCCTCCATCCGGAGAATCACCGCAGCGATTTCGAACTTTACGCCGCAAACCTCCATTTTCAATCCACGGAGCAATCCTAACGGCTGCACTCTCCGTTGGTCCGCCATCCGAACGGCGAAGGGTGCGGATTCCCATTTTGTGATACCCAACGGCACCAGCATTTGTTCGGACAGGATGTTGACCCCAGACCCTCCGTCCAGCAACACCCCTCCCACACGGCTGTTCTCCAGCGTTACGGAAATTACCGGGACCGCTTCATCAAAAACAGGAGGCTGTTCTTCCGCTTCAGGCTTTGCAGATCCGTCAGGCGACACTTCCATTGTTACCGCTTCCATCTCCGACTCCATCGCCCTGACTGGTTCCGTCAATTGTTTGATGAGAGAATTCCGGAAGTTGGGTACCAATGCTAACAATTGCTCCATTGTCATGTGTATTTGCTGTTTCCGCAAATCTTGCCATAAATCATATGGTTCAACACCCTCCTTGCTGGTCATCAGGCTGTCCTTCTGACGGGTAGGTAGACAAGTCGCTTCTGGCTGGTCTCCTTGCAGGCGCCTTGCCACCGTCGCACCATTCTCCGTCACCGAGACTGCCTTTTCCGCGCTAGGCCTAGGTAACACCGTTGGGGTTTTCTGGACCCATTCACCGACCGTCGACCGCACCTGTTGTTGTGCCTGCCAATCCAACGCCGGGGGTCGCCCCTTCTCTTGCGGGGCCTTGTAGTCCCGCACCTTTTCCTGGGATCGTGTGACCACGAGCACATCTCCGCTCGCCCTTCCTCCCACGTTGTCTTCAACAGGGACACCCGCCGGTACTTCCGGTACTTCTTCGGACTGCGGACTAGGCTCCTTGCTATCCTGTTGCGGACTGTCATCATCGCATTCGATAATCAGAACCGCGTTCACTGCTGGTGCGGACTTGCCTTCTCCGGATCCCCGGGTTGCTTCCCTTTCCGCCTTGTGGCGCTTGAATAATTCGCAATCTACCTTTCGATGTCCGGGTTGATTGCAATAAAAACATAGGAACGTCCGTTCCCCTGCTGGTTCATCTGCACCTGTTCTAGCCGTTCTCGGCCGCCAAGGTCTTTTCGCCGGTGCGGCTGGTACCGCGGCTGGTGCTGCGGCTGGTGCCGCAACTACCGCCGCCACCGCTGGTGTCGGGGCTATTCGTGCGTTATAGCGGCAGATCTCCGTGGTATGCGTCGCTGTTTGGCAAATCGCACACCACCGCTCATTCAAACCGCATTCCTCTGCTAAGTGTCCTGCATTCCGGCACCGATTACACCAAGTATCCTTGCGAACTTTTGAAGAGGACCCTATTCCACTATCCCGGCTTTTGGCTCCGGCAGCAGATCCTTCCGGAAATAACTTCCCTGCCGCTTTTCCAGCCTTCCGCCTCATGGAACGTTTGTCCTCCTCCTCATCCGACTGATCCGACTCCTCCTCAGTATCAGTATCGGAGTCTCCCTCAGCCTCCTCATACTTCACTTTTCCTTTCCTTCCCTTGGAAGTAAACAGGACTTGTTCCGCCCTCACCGCTGCTTGGACGACTTCTTCCAATGAAAGAGCTTCCAGATCCAACGATGCCAGGGACCTTTTCAATCCTTTATTCAGCCCCTCCATGAAGTAAGCATTTTGGATGGGGACTGCTGGAGTAGTTGCTGCATCGAGGCGGCGGATCAACGACCGAAACCTGGCCGCATACGCCTCCACTTCTTGGTTCTTCTGTTCCAGTTTCCCCAGTTTGGCCAGGACATGAACACGGGTCTTGTCCTCCCGAAATCGGAGCAAAAAGGCATCCCGCAGTAGATCAAACGTGGCAAAATGGGTAGCTCCATATTGCGCGATCCATACTGCCGCCTGCTTCTGCAGTGTCGGGATGAAAGTCGCCATCTTCATAAGATCTGTCGCCTGCACTGGTGGAGCCGTATTCACCATCCATGCCATCTCAAATGACAGTATATGTGCATCCGCATCCTCCTTATCCCGTCCCGAAAACTTGGGGTACTTCACCGTCATCCTGGATACCAGTGGTGGAATAGCCGCGCTGCTTACCGCCGGAACTCCACCCCCGCCTCCGCCGCCACCGCCTCCACCTCCCCTACCGGGATCTGGTGACGGACCTGGGGCTCCGCTTCCTGCAGGCACACCACCCTCCCGTCTCCTGGGACTCGGTGGTGGGGAATTCCGCAACGGTGACGCTTCGTCTTCCGGAGGAGTACCTGTTAAATCGAACGGGCTACTGCGTCCGGAGGATTCGCCTACCTCCTGAACACCGGAAACGACTGGACCTTCCTCTCCTGGGATCAGCGGAGGTGTGTCAGAGCGGCTACTACTCTCACTATCCGTGAAGAAGCCGAAGAGAAGATCACGTTGAGCCACATATCGGTCATGCCGTTCCTCGCGGGTTGTACGTGTCGATACTGGAGTTGCAGGCTCCCGAGGCCGTTCCGGAGAGCGCGATGTTCCCCCTGGCTCACTCCCAGCGTCATTCATGCGCTAGGCCTCGCACCGAGGAATCAGAGTGTTACAGATGGGGAGCATCCAACCTCTCCGGGGGAATCCACCGCGACGAACATAGAAATCTTCCGTGGTCGCCAAAGTGTTAGCCCTCTCTACTCTGAAGACTAACTCGAAACGCACTACTGCGACAGATTTACATGCGTAATCGTACTTCAGAACTGCGTATGAAAATTCATAGAGTAGAACAGTGATCGACAGAATCATTCATGATAAAACAATAAGGCAGATGCAATAGAATCTCTGTATAACATTTCTCCGAGCAGTACAACACCGTACTCTCTGATACATAGCACTGATCCTTGCTCCGATCCTCATCAATGAGTCTCAATTGATCTCTCTGAATGATCGCTCTCTTCTCTCTTATCTAACCGGCACACATAACTCCTTCACGGTTGCCGTGCCTATTCAGTTCTCCGCCTGCCCCTAGAACTTCCGTCTTTTCATATCTCATTAATAAACTAGATACAATGTATTAATAATAATCTAAGGACTAATGATCTAAGGACTCCCCCCCTAGCTCCTCTTTACTGTTGCTGCTTTTGCCCCTAACATAATGCACCTCAATGTGCTTTGTTCTAGCATGATAGACTGGGTTATTTTCCAAGTGTATACTGCTCATGTTGTCACAATAAATGACAACTGGCCCATCTGTAGACTAATGCATATCATAGAGTAGCTTATACAACCAAGCTACCTCACATGCAGCCATTGCTGCACCCCTGTACTCAGCCTCTATGCTCGACAAGCCAACTGTAGGCTGTTTCTTGCTGCTCCAAGTGACTGTAGCACTCCCAAAAGAGAACACATATCCACTGCTAGATCGTCTATCAGAAATACTACCAGCCCAATCAGCATCAGTGTATCCATGCAACTGTATCTGAACCCCAGCCTCTTAAAATAGTCCATACTGCAATGTGGACTTCACATACCTGAGTATGCATCTAGCTGCATCCAAATGCGGTTTCCTTGGAGCCTGCATAAACTGACTTACCAATCCAACAGCATAGCTTAAATCTGGCCTGGTAATAGTCATATAAATCAAACTTCCTACTATGCATTTGTACATAGTAGGGTCTTCTAGAAGCTCACCTGCATCTGAGCTTAGCTTCACATTCTGCTCCAAAGGAACTGAAATAGGCTTACAGCCTATCATCCCATATTTGGACAACATGTCCAATCCATACTGCCTCTGCAAGAGCTATATCCCACTTGGTGATCTAATCACCTCAATGCCCAAGAAATAACACAGCTCTCCCAAATCCTTCATCTCAAACTTTTGCTTCAATAGCATTTTCACATGAAGGATATCTTCACCACTATCACTTGTGATGATCAAATCATCAACATAAATGACAAGTAGCATAATCCCTTTCTCTATTTTTCTCACATAAAGTGAGAAATCTGCCTTGGAAATCTGAAAGCCAATAGTGACAAGATACTATCCTATCTTGTTAGACCATGCTCTAGGTGCTTGCTTCAAGCCATACAAGGCTTTCTTCAACCTGCAAACAAACTCAGGATGAATAGCATGAACATAACCTGTTGGCTGCTCCATAAAGACCTCTTCTTGCAAATCACCATGCAAGAAGGCATTCTTTACATCCATCTGATGTAAAGACCATCCCTTTGATACAGCCATAGCAATGACTGCTCTTGCAGTTGCCATCCTTGCAACCGGACTGAATGTTTCTTCATAATCAATGCCATATATCTGTGCATACCCCTTGACAACTAATCTTGCCTTGTATCTATTCAGAGAACTATCTGCATTGTGCTTGATCTTATAAACTCACTTACAGCTAATTGCATTCTTGTTTTTAGGCAAAGGCACCAATTCCCATGTAGCATTTGCTTCCAAGGCATCCATTTCTTCATCCATGGCTTTCTCCCATTTTTCATTTCCCATGGCTTGCTCAAAAGAAGTGGGTTCTGGTTCCTGTATCATTTTGACCATATAGGCATAGTGAATGGCTGTAAATCCATCATATTTCAACCTATCCAGAGGATACCTAGCTCTGGTACACCTATGCAAAATAGGCTCACTTCCAGGTGCTCTCAAAGCATGCCTGGTCTTCCTTACTCTAGGTGTAAGAACAGAAGGAATACCCAACTCATCATCAATGCTCTGTTCTGAGCCACTGGATTCACCATCCACATAAGAGTGACCTGCATTCACATCAAACATGGGTTGATCTACTTCTCTTTTCCTTTTCGTGATACCTGTGTACCACTATCTGCATTGCTTTGAGGAGATTCTCGTGATCTCAATCTGCCTGTCCATGGCGAAGTATGTGAACCACTGCTAGAGGACACTGCAGGTCCACTGATATTTTGTGACTGCTGCATTGAATTTTGTGCATCTACATCAATCATCACATTTACTGGTTTATACCAGCTGCTCATCTCATCAAAAACATCTCTACTCACTGTAAACTTATGAGTAGAAGGGTTATAGCATCTATACCCTTTTTGCTATAGAGAATAACCAATAAAGACGCACTTCTCAACTTTTGGATCCAACTTGGACCTCAACTCATTTGGCACATGAACATAGGCAATGCAACCGAAAGTTTTCAAATGAGAAATGCCTGGTTTCCTACCAGTATACATCTCCTCTGGCATCATGCCATGTATTGCTGCAGTGGGAGTCTTGTTCATTATGTAAACTGCTGTAGCAACTGCTTCAGCCCAATAATAATCTGGTAGATCTTTCTGATCTAGCATGGCCCGAGATACCTCTCCAATATGCCTGTTTTTCCTTTCTGCAAGTCCATTTTGCTGTGGGGTATGACTGCATGAATATTGCTGCTTTATGCCATGCTCCTGCAGGAACCTTGCAAACTCATTTGAGAGGTACTCTCCCCCTCCATTTGACCTTAGTCATTTTATTTGCAGGCCTGTTTCTTTTTCAACCATAGCTTTAAAAGCTTTGAATTGCCCCTGGAAACACTTCACTTTTCTTTTTCATAAAATACACCCAAACTTTTCTGCTGAAGTCATCAATAAAAGTGACAAAATAGTGACAGCCTCCAATAGATGCAGCTTTAGTAGTCCACACATCAGAGTGGATTAATTCCAATGGCTTTTTACTCTCTTGAACATGCTTAGGAAATGGTTTCCTTGCTTGTTTTCCAAATTGACAGGCTTCACAAAGCTTATGCATTTCTGCAACCTTGAATTTAGGCAATCCTGCAACAATATTTTGGGCTTGCATTGATTTAAGTCGTTGTATATTAACATGACCAATGCGTTTATGCCAGATATCAATATCTGCAACTACACCGGTCCCATGTGCAAACATTGCTGCATCCAACGTAAACATCCTGCCCTTCTTCTTTCCTTTTCCTATCAAGCGACCGTTATTTTTCATATCCTCAACAAAGCATCCATGAGGATTAAATCTGACCTGCAAGCCCTGCTCAACCATTTGACCAACAGAAACCAGGTTCTTGGTGATGTTCGGGACATGAAATACATCAGATAGGTATTTCTTTTTCCCATCCTGCATAGACAAAGGAATTTTACCAATCTGCACAATAGGATGTGCAGTATCATCACCAGTCTCCACAAATCCTGGTTTTTCCATTTTCCTTGCATCCTACATCCATTCTGCATGACCTGTCATGTGGTTTGACGCACCTGAGTCAACATACCACACATCATTTCGTTCTACTGCACTTGTCACAGAATTTGTCATATGCTGCACCATAAATAGATGCTCATTTCTGTCATCACCCTGTCTACTAGAAGATGCATAATTGCCTTGCTGCAAGTTTCCATTCATAATGTCATTCTGCTTTTTGTAGCAGTCCTTAGCCATATGACCCATTTTACCATAGTAGTAGCATTCAACATTGTTGTTTGCATTTTGGCCTCTCTGCCATCCACCACGGCCTCTTTGGCTCCCCCTGCCTCTAGACTTACCATGTCCTCCTCCATAGGACTGGTTTTCTTGAGTTTGCTGCATATTCTGATTTCTGCCATGGCCTGCAGATCGGCCTCCTCTACCTCTGCCTCTACCTCTTCCAGCATTTGAGTAGAAGACAGTTTCTTTTGAAGTTCCTCCTGAAGAAGATGCACCCCCATTTCTCTGCTCTTCAGAAATTAGAAGAGCAAACAACTCTTCAAAATCAAGAAATTTTTCACGGACGGCAATGGATGTCCGGAACTATGCATAATCCTTTCCTAGACCATTCAAGGTCACAGAAACTAGATCATCATCTTCCACTGGCGATCCAATGGAAGCAAGTGCATCTGTAATTTTCTTCACCTTCATGTGGTAGTCATTTATGCTCAAATTTTCTCTCTGCACATTGTGCAACTCCTATTTGAGCTGCATTTTCCTGGCTTGCATATTTGTGCTGTACATTTTTGCCAAAGTATCCCATGCCTCCTTTGGCATACTTGCATCCTGAATATGCACAATCATAGAATCCGAAATACTGATAGACAGCCAGTACATAACTTTTCTAGCTCTCTCATGCCATCCTTTAAATGCCTGCATTTCCTGTTGATTGGGAACATTAGGAAGAACTGGTTCTTCTTCATTTCCTGTAATGAACTCCCAATAGCCTTTTCCCATAAGGAAATTCGTCATTCTAAACTTCCATGCCTGGAAGTTGTTCTTGTCAAGCTTTTCTATGACAATCTGTGAAAGAGAATCAGACGCCATTACAGAACACTACAAAATATTCTATCACTGCAAAAAACACAGCTTTTGCCTAACACGGGCAGATCTACAAAACTGACGAAAGTGGTATTTGACCAGTACACAGTCACTTCCTCGTGACGATTTTGCATCAACAGGAAACAAGCATGATTCTGCAACTCCCAATATCTCTACACACAGGCATACGATGCAATTTTTGCGGCAACTTTTCACCGACCAGTCGAGCAGTGGTCGCATAGCAAAAACAGGGCCTTTTTTTGAGTGCCTGTGAAGAACTTCCACCTTCAAAACGGGCCCCGAAATGGCCTCGAATATTCTATGGTGAAGATTCTTCCCATACAGTATTTCACAATACACCAGTCACACCCTACCCTGCCTATGTGTGCTTTGTGGATGCATCTTCACCTGGTTTTCACTTCAAGCTTCCTCTTTCTATTGTTTGTCAATAGATAAGCCTCATTTTGCCTCTCTCTTTTCCATTTTCGAAGCATGGCAGACATTCCTGTGTTCTGTGGATGGGTTGAAGAAAATCCAAGTGAGTATCTTGTGGCCTTCAAGCACCATTGTGTTTCTCTCAACTTTCTTACTAAAGAAAGATGGCTGTTGGTTCTTCCCACATTTTTAGAGGGTTTGGCTCAAGTGTGGTATGAGAAGCAGGCCGATGATGTTCGCCAAAGTTGGCCAAGGTTGACAGCAGCTATGATTGAGTATTTCGACAAAGAAGAGGAGCCAGAGAATGTACACCTATAGGTGGCAAACTTGAAGCAGTCAGAAGGGCAGACGATGCGTCGATATGTGGATCGAGTGACTGTGCTCCTATACCATTTAATTGCTACGCAAGAGAACAATGCCGGATTTCGAGCTGGAATGACTCAACATGTGCTGGGCTACCTTGTAGTAGAAGCAAGTGATGAATTCCACCTCAAGCTTAAATAGGAGAATCTAGAAACCATGGTGCTAGCACAAGAGATGGCTCAGAAGTTTGATAAAGTTCAGTTTGACCCCGTTTAAAGAAGATGATTGTCCCTTTATAACTCCCTCGGCTCTGGCAACAACAACTTGGGGTGTCCACCCCACGGGCATACTCCCACCCCCATCAAGGATGTATCCACTGCCTCCACCTCAAATGTATGGTCCTCCCTTAGATGCTTACCCTCAACAAGGTGTATATCCTCACCCTCCACCTAGAAGATTTCCCCAGCCTCACCCATGAGCCCCCCTCCTTTCTACTCCCTTGGCCCCTCTAGCTAAAGAGGCCCCTCCTACAGAAGAACCTGGAGTCAATGACCTAGCCAAGGCCTTGAATGATCTTTGGCTCGAGATGGTGGGCATAAAAAATCAAACCAATCGCCCTCCAAGAGAATGTGCCAATGTGCCTCATTTTGAGCTTCAAGTTGTAATTCTTTTTGGTCTAAAGATAAACTATCAACAAAGGATTGCAAGTTTATTTTGTGCTGAGTGTTTGGCTCAAGTATTGAATTCTCCCCACCCTCTCCTTCTACCTATCTTGGACTACTGAGAAACTTGGGATGTCTGGATTTTAGTCTTGGTGTGATGACATCTTGGATCCTTCAATTTGATGGAGCTTACAAACCTTCGACCAAGGCTACTGGCATGGGTGTAAAGCTCACTTCACCGGGTGGTGAGGAGTATTTTTATAGCAAGTCTGCACCTGCAAGTACTTGCAACCAAGCTGAGTACTCGGCACTCATTTTTGGGCTACAAAAGGCACAAGAACATCACGCCAAGCGAGTAGCTTATATTACAGAATTTGGTAATAAGCCGAGACTCTCCTTCAAAAGCAAGAGTAAACTATCTCCAAGAAAGACATCTCCAAGTCACCTTCCTTGCAGGCATCATAAACATATTTCCTTAAGGAGGCTCGAAAAAACTCATAGGGCTGAGTGAACTGTTGTTGTAAATATGCCATATTATGTGCAGTCCAAAAAGTCTAAAGAGCCTAGTAACGAACCCAATGAAGGAGGAGTAGGGTCTTACTGGAGTGGGACATCTGCCAAAAATCCAAAAAATTTTCCCAAAGGTTGTATTGGGGAAATAGTGTAACATTTGAGAAATCCTTTGAATCAAAAGCCTAGAACATGGGCAGAACCATAGAAGGTGTGGTACTGTCTTTGCAAATGCTGAACATTGAAGACAAGAAGTTGTGGTTGTAGCAATCTTCCATTTGACCATTGTAACACCTACTGGCAGAGTGCCTGTGATACATCTCCAAAGGAAAAGCCTCTACTTGAGAGGAAGCTTAATTTTCCATAATGCATGCATAGTCCTGGTCCACCAAGTAAGTGGTTTGAGCAAATGCCATAGATTATTAACATAAGTATGTATCCAAGGCCTCAACTACAAAAGCCTATAAGTGATAATGGATGTGAGCTTACATAAAGGCACAGGACGAATGTTCAGCCCTGAGGGACATAGTGCCCAATCAGCCAACCTATCATCATGCGAAAGAGGAGGAACAGGCATAAAAGGTTGTAACATCTCCGTAATCTTTCGCCAAATAGGCTGTGATGCATGCCTAATCCATATGTGGTCATAGCTTAAGGAAAAGTAAGTAGGTGCCCCTGATCATCCACCACATCATCTATGTGCCTGATGTCCCTTTTGCTCAAATTGTAGGCCTTAACAGGTTCCTAACATGCAAGTGGATTGTCAAATATAGCACTCCAATATAAGCTTTCCTGACAGGTTCCTAACATGCAAGTGGATTGTCAAATATAGCACTCCAATATAAGCTTTCCTGACGAATAGAGTTGGCCCTTGGATTGGGGGGAGCCCATTTGATGCGAGAAAGAACTTGCTTCCAATCAAGGATCAGAGCAATGGCAAAAGGACACCCTGGAATCTTTCCCATAAATTTGCCAAGTAGTACCTCCCATATGTCCACATCCCATTCACCATAAGCAGGTGTCTTCACAGTCCTAGACATGTATGCAAGCATGTGGGTCCATGGCTATTCATGCTGTGAGAAAGTGAATAGCAATGACATCTTACGAGATAGGGCATGTAGATGCAAATTAAGCACATTCAATCCACCACTCTTCCTAGGAGAACAAACATATTCCATTTTTAGTAATCGGAGAGCCTTCCTGGATGACTTTGTTTTCCATAGCATTTCCATTGCCTGTGACATGTATGCTGAAATATCCTGAGAAGTCCAATGCATCAAAGGCAAAAAGAATGGGACATAGGCCATGACAATAGATTGCACTATTTTGAAATGAACATGCAAGGGCCAAGTGGCTATTTTCCAATAGTGCAGCTTGTCATAGAGTTTGTCAAACACCCATTTAAGTTGTTGCTTCCTGGTAACCATCCATCCGATAGGATAGCCCGGATGTCTGACCACTGCTTGAGAATCCAAAATCTCCCCTGGCCAAAAAATTGCATGCCAATAAGTTTGTTTGAGGGCCATAAATTTTGATTTCTCAAAATTAACATGAAGACCTACTGCCAATCCATACAGAGATAAAGAATCCATGAGGAGCTGCAACTCTTGTTGATTATTCTGAGGCATGAAAAAAGAGTCTTCTGCATATGCCTGTGCTGCAAATTGCACAACATTGGAGGCCCGTTAATCCATGAAGAATGATCTCATTTAGGTGTGTTCTTGGGTTGAGGAGAAGCTCACGTAGTGTAATTTTGAATGATTACTTGGTTGCATGTATGTATAGAATAAAATTTTGATGTTTTTGAATAAATTGCTATATCCTATAGTCTTTAGGATGCATGCTTCACATGCAACATAGCACTTGTAATGCTTTAACGGTCTCGTTCCAAAGACTTATTCCATAATATTTTGCTCTCATGTTCAATTTTGGAATGTGTACTACAACTTGAAGACAAAGTTTTCCAAATTCTGTTGAGCAATGCATAAGTTATGGGTCATGCAAGATATCTATATATAGAAAAGTCCCTGAACCTTACCAAAAATGGCTACACCCAAGCAAACAATGACCCACTATGTATACACCCTATATATCAAGTGCATTCAAGGACTATTTGTAAGACCCCTAATCTGTGAATTTTTCATTATTAAAATGCACCCTTTTCCTAATCAACTATAATTGTTTTTCCAAAATTCTTTTTACAACACCCTTCTGTAATATGTGAAAATGTGAGGAAATTTTGAATGAAATATAGCCTTATGTTAAACTCACGTGATAGTCAGATTTATTATTGAGTGACCCCCCCGAGAAGGAGCCCTTGAAGGATTTCTGTCAAGCTCCAAGTATGCCATTGAAGATGAAACTATCTACACAATATAGAGTCCATCAAAGATACTGCCATAGAGGAAGGGGGTTCGAAGGCTACTACTCTTTGGAATGAACGTAGGCCTAAGTTGGTATAAAATGTAGGTTGATCATAATTGGGCTCATGATCAAAATGCTTATGTTGCAAACTAGTGCTTACTTACTTTGAATTGTACATCTATTGTCAATCAAGATTGTTTTTTCATTTGTCAGGTCTACTTGTTTGTACCATGACAAAAATTTGAAATGCTTAAATCTTTTATTAGGATAGTCAAAATATAAATTGTGAAAAGAAAAATTGTTGAGTGGATTTTACTCAAGTTTGTTGTTAGGACAAAGTATGTTGCTATTAGAGTAGTTTTAATAGCTTAGGAGTGTATCGAATGGCATAAAGTTGTGAATTTATGTTTTCATGTGATGGGAAGTGTGAGTATTAGGAAAGGATGTCTATTTTTTCATACTAAAATATTTGATGAGTTGATTTGGTTTATTGAAAAGGTCCCTTATTATTGGTTGCTTGTTTCAAATTTAATTAAATAATGAGCTAGTTTATTGTGGGCGAGTGTAGCTCAAACACATTTATGAACTCTTTATCTTTAGCAATGATATAGGACGTATGGAAAAACCTTAGTGGGACTTAGTTGTACAACCGCTGATGAGGTGCATATGCAAGTTGATAAGCAACTACCATATGTAAGAAGCTCATTGTTTGGCTCATATACCTGTAATGCAGTATTGTGAATGTGGACATCACATTTCTTATCGAACTCTGTTTTGTCCAGTTTTATGCCTATTCTATATATACTGTTGTGACAGAAGCATTTACAATACAAGGAATATGCAGTTGTTTGCCTTAATCGACTATCTATTTGCACTAAATTCTGAGTTGATGTGTTCTCTTTTGAAAGTTCTCAATGCATTCTTGAGAATGTTGTATTTCTACTAGCAGGTAGATTTTGAGATTTAATCTCTACCTATTACACTAGCAATCCGGTAAATAAATTGGGCATTTCAACTGAATGTGGCAAAGGAGTTGAAAGACAAAGAAGGCAGCCAACATGTTGAAGTCGTAGATGTTCTACTCGCAAGGGGATGGACGATCAGAACGAATCAATCGAATCCTGAAATAGTTAATGAGATCAAAGCGATTAGGTCAAAAAAATCTGCGCCTATAAGCAATCCGACCCTGCAAAGCAATTAGCCACTTTTGATTGTGAACATGAGAAGAGAGAGCATATGGCTCCTTCGTGCAAATGGTGTGGAAACGGAGCACATGTGGTAGAACGTGCACACACAGTGTCCAGTTTGTGGAACGAGAACGTCCAACACCTGCAGAGAGAAATTAATATTCTCTACCATGCTCTCCAGGTGCTAAGGAAACTCCAACAGGCAACTATGAATGGTGGGAATTGTGAAGCACTTCAAGTGATCATCAGCAATGTGCGGGAATTAATCCGCGATTTGCAACATAAGAGGTGAGAGTTCCTTGTAGGAGAAATCGTGGATGGAAATGTCGGGGAGCATTGAGGCTAGCGCAGACAATTCAATGTGAAGACTGAAAGGAGAAGGAGTCGAGCAATCTCACAGAATATTCATGGAGAGAGTGGTAGTGGATGGCAGACACGGAGGAAACGGAGTCATCTCCTCGGCATACCAATCATTTGTACTTTATAAGGGCCTGGGAAAGGGGTCGTATTGATGCAAATGAGGGACCTGGCAAGATGGTTGGAACACAGGAGGAGGTAGGAGAACCATCTGGAATCCAGCCAAAATTGGATGAAACTACTCCGAGTTCAGAAGATGAAGACCGGGTTCCTGGTAACACAGCGTCCCGTGAAGATCCTTCCACTAGTCAATGCAGAAAATATTACATGGTCTCCATCAAAAACCTTCATTCGGGTAACTTTTGGGTACCACACAACATTTGCGCTGTATGTAGGAGTGCAAAGGCAATTGTTTGATCCACTCTCGAGCAAACCAGAGAGCAAAACCAGCAGTTCCAATCAACCCATCAATCAACATGTAGAACCCCAAAGTCCCCTCTACTTAATTCAGTGGCAAGACAAAACAAGACCCTGATAGTCACATTGGGCAATTTGAGAGCCAATGGGTAGCAAGTGGTTTCGAAGGTCAGCTTGGCGATGCGGTCAAGAAGGAACAATTGGCAGCAACCTTGGTGGGTAGCAAGGCCATGAGTTGGTTCATTCAATATGGTATGAATCACTTTCGAGATTATGATGCTTTGAAAAAAGCTTTTCTATAAAGATTAAGACAAGAGAAAACACCAGAAGCAATACTTAAGAAACTCTGACAATTGAAACATAAGGATCTATTGGTAGAAGACTATGCCTAGAAGTTTCAAAATCTAAACCAGAGGCTAACCACCACTCGAAGACCGACTGAGGAACAATTAGGGGATTACTTCTACAAGGGGTTAAATAAGGAATTGAGAAGTGTTATGGCAGAAAGGGATATGTTGGCAAGAGCCAACAACTTTGACAACATGGTCACAGTTGCACAACGTGCAGAACGGAGATTTGGCATGACCAAAAGCAAATAAAAGAAGGGGAAAAAGAAGGATGTAGAGGATTCAGATTCGGACATAGATTCAGATGAAGATTCTGACACTGATAGTGAGGATGATGATGCAGAATCCGAGTCTGAGGAAGATGATTCGGATGCTTCGAATGATGAGGACATAAAGTCCAAGAGAAAAAGAAAAAACAAATCCAAGAGGGGAAAGTCCAAGGGGAGTTCCAAGTCAAAGAAAAAGGCAAAATCTTCCTTAGGGGATGAGAAGTCAGAGAAAAAGATCAAAAAGCATTTGAAAAGTATGGGGCTATAAAAATCCGGGTCATTTGAGAAAGCTCAATGTGAAATCTGTCTCAAAACGAAATCATGACAGTGCAAATTGCTGGTACAATCCGAATTATAGGGGGTGGTTACCTCCTCACATGCAAGCTACTATAGTAGCGACACAACCGCCTACAACCAATCAAGTAGGGGTAAATGAGAATGCTAAATAGACGAGAAGACCAGCATATCAAAATTAGGGAAATAATCCTCAACAAGCCAATACAAGTAATGATGCAGATAATTGCACATATTTTGGAAAAGCTGGACACACGCAAGGTCCAAGATGTGAACTTTGGTGTAAAAATGAGAGGAGCAACCCGATTGTTTAGTAGCAGACTCAATCACAAATGCAAAATCCACCTCATCTACCACCAGCCCAAGCCAATGCTATGATAATATAGCTCGAGCAGAATGGAGTAGAGGAAGGACCGGTGAAACTAAAGCAGAAAGTAGCACAAGAGAAGACACTTATGGAGCCGGTATTGGCTGTTTTATGTGATTGTTTAGGATGCAAATAGGAGAGTGACATGTCAGAAGGACAAAATGATCCAGTAGCACTGGCTGTAACAAGGTCTAAAGGACCAATCCCAAAGGACGAGCAAAATAAATTTTGACCTGAGGTTCTTAAAGCCTTGGATAAGGTAAATGCAGATAAAAGGTTAGGTGGGCATTGATGGACACCACACAACCCATACCTGCTGCTAAAGAAAAGATGGATGAATCAGGACAACTAGCAAAGAACAAAGTAAAACCTCAACGTGCAAATCTAGTAGTGATCAAGGAGGAACCAAAGGAAGATCATGGTGACAGCAGCAAAGGGAGCATACTACAACCTGAGGTATTTGATATGCAAGATGAAAGACAGAAAGTAGACATTCCAAAAGAGAAAGGGGCTTGCAAAGAGGCTCAGCCAAGGATCGGCATATTTAAAGAATCAAAAAAGGAGGTTACAGGGGAACAAGAAGAATTGTTTCATAGCCTGCTCAAGGCTAAGATCAATATCACATTGGACTAGCTTCTTAATTTGGTACCGAAATTCAAAACACAATTGTTGGCTAAGTTGTCTGTTGACATGGGGAGCCTAATGGATAAGGCAAAAATGAAAGAGGGAGAGTCTTTCGAAGTTGACCCAGCTATTAATGCAACACAGATTGAGGATGTGGACTATACTGTACCACTTATTCACGTGGAATATAAGTCACAGATGATACCAGAAGTCCTGTCAGATGGAGGGTCGGGGGTGAACATTTTGTCCAAAGACCTTTACAAGAAATTTTGTCTCAATGAATTGGAACTAGCTCCTCTTCAAGTAAAGATGGCGAACCAAATGAGGGTCCAACCTTTGGGAATCTGGAGGAATCAACATATTGGAGTTTGCGGGTTGACGTTTATGGTCAGTTTTGTGGTCCTCAGATTGGAGGGAGATGAGCAGTTTTATTCTATGCTACTTGGCAGGCCATGGTTTTGGGTAGCCAAGATCAAGTAGGATTGGGGGGCTACTAGGGTGACCATCTGAAAAAGAAAGAAGAAATTTAAAATGGCAATGGTTCCAACAAGGAGTGTACTGAAAAGGGTTTAGCCCTTGGCAGCTGAAGGCATTAACATGGTGGCCGAAGTGGAAGATGATGAGGAGGAATGGTTCCTTAAAACAAATCTATCTCTTGTACCAATTTTTGAAGTGGATGTGCTGCGTATTCTTGATCAGTACATGAGTCTTGCAGTGTGCAGCTTTCCAGCAATGGAGATGTCCGCAGTTCCTATTTCGGACAGTTCGAGTCCGAAGGAAGCCCAAGAAGAAGGAAAAGAAAAGAAGTCAGGTGGAGTTTATGCAGACCAGTGGGATGTTGATGATGAGAAGGAGGAATTTTCTCGGGGGGGTCACTATGTATAAACCCTCTATACCACGTGCGTTCAAGGCATATTTCTAAAATCCCTTATCTGTAAATTTATCATTAATAAAATGTACCCCTTTTCTATACAAATCTGTAAATTTTTTCCAAAACTATTTAAAATAGTCCCTTATGTATATTTATTTCTGTAAATTTTAGAAATAAAAAATATCCTTCTGTTGAACTCACGTGATAGGGTTACATATGATGAGTGACCCCCCCGAGGGAATTTTATTGATAAGCTACTCAACGTGGGGTCCATTTACCTAGTAGATAAGGTAACTTGGCTTTCACCTATAGTCATAGTACCTAAGAAGAATGGTAAGCTAAGGGTGTGTGTTGATTACAAAAAATTAAATGCAGCAACAATAATAGACCCTTTTCCATTGCCTTTTTGTGATGCAATGCTTGATGTTGTAGCTCGTCGCGAGATGTATAGTTTCCTTAATGGTTTTAGTGGCTACAATCATATAAGGATGGCTCCAGAGGACAGAGATAAGAAAGCTTTCATCATAGAGTGGGGAGTTTTTGCTAGTAATCTTATGACTTTTGGTCTTAAGAATGCACCTCCCACATTTCAGAAATGGATCCACGAAGTTTTTGCTCCTTACTTGACTACTTTTATCAGAGTTTTTCTGGATGATTTTTCTATGTTAAAAAAAAAGAATGAGCATTTGCAGCATCTGAGGTTATGCCTTGAGAGATGTAGAATTGCACGACTTAGCTTAAATCCAGAGAAGTGTGATTTTGCTATAAAAAGGGGTGTCTTGTTGGGACATATAATTTCAGAAGAAGGGATGACCATAGACCCACGAAAAGTGGAAGTCATTCAGAACGCCCCTACACCTAGAACTTTGAAGTAGTTATCACACTTTGTTGGGTAGATCAAGTGGCACAGCAGATTTTTACGGTATCTATCTCATGTTTGTGTACCATTGATAAAGCTTATCAAGAAGGGAGAATTGTTTACATGGGAAGAACCACAATAGAGAGCTTTCATTCTGTTAAAGAAAATGTTAGTTGTAGCACCCATCCTGAAACCACCTAATTCGAAGTTGCCATTTCATATTTTTGTGGATGCTTTAGATGTGGCTATTGGAGCAGTGTTGATGGAACAATTTGTTAAAGGTTGGTTTCAGCCTATATTCTATGCAAGCAGGAGAATGACAAAAGTAGAACGAGAGTAGAACAAAATTATAATGTGACTCAGAGAGAAGCATTGGGAATGGTGTATGCTCTCCATAAATTTTGACTATTATCTGTTGGGAAATAAAGTGGTACTGCATGTGGATCATCAGGTGCTTATTTATTTGGTGAAAAAACCACAATTGTCTAGCCGACTAGCTAGATGGATACTATTGCTTCAAGAATATGATTATGACATTGTGCATACACCAGGAAAACCACGTTGTTGCAAATTATTTAAGCAGATTGCTGAGTGGTGAAGAACCTTTGGGGGTTCAAGATGATTTACCTGAGGCTCATTTATTGTCTATCAGTATGGAGGAAGGGCAGGATTGGTATGATTGAATGTTGCTATTTTTGATAGATGGGGTGGTATTTTAGTCATTGTCCTGAGATTAGAGAAAGAAATTTGTGCTATAGAGTAAATCATTGCTAAGTGGTGAAGAACCTTTGGGGGTTCAAGATTGCTGAGTGGTGAAGAACCTTTCGGGGCTCAAGATGATTTACCTGAGGCTCATTTATTGTCTATTAGTATGGAGGAAGGGCAGGATTGGTATGATCGAATGTTGCTATTTTTGATAGATGGGGTGGTACCTTAGTCATTGTCTCGAGATTAGAGAAAGAAATTTGTGCTACAGAGTAAATCATTTCTGGTCATAGCTGGAGTGTTGTACAAGAGAGGCATTGATCAAGTGATTTGGAGGTGTGTCGCAGATTCTGAGAGAAAAGCTGTTTTGATGGAAGCACATGTTGGAAGTTTGGGAGGTCACTATTTGGGTGACATCACTTGGAAAAAGATACTCCAGGCCGATTTGTGATGGCCTACAGTCTTGAAGGATGATCATGAATTCGCCAAGACTTGTTTACCTTGTCAATGAGATGGAAGACCAACAGATGCAAACATAATGCCACATCAACCTGTACTCCCTCTAGGTCCTTTCCAAAAATGAGGGCTTGATTTTATGGGTCCTATCAAACCTCTTGCCAAGTATATCCTAGTGGCTACAGATTATTGTAGAAAGTGGGTGGAAGAAATTGCTTTGAGAGACAATACACTTGCAAGCATAGCTAAGTTTCTATATTATAATATCATGACTAGATTTGGGTGTCCAATTGAGATAGTATCTAATTAGGGAGTTCATTTTCTGATTAAAGTAATGAAAAAGCTAACAAGTTTACATATGATTGTGCATAAGAAATCAACTATGTATTATCCACAAGCTAATGGTCAAGCTGAAAATTCAAATAAGACATTCAAGAAAATACTTAGGAGAACAGTTTCATAGAATAGAGCTGATTGGGACCAAAAGTTACATTCGGCATTGTGGGCATTCCGAACAGCATATAAGGTAACTACTAGAATGACACCATTTTGTCTGGTGTATGGGTGTGAAGCTGTAGTTCTGATGGAGTTCATTGTACCAAGTCTTCGAATAGTGAATGAATGTAGATTGTCTCTAAAAGAGTCAGTTAATCATAGGATTGAATAGTTGTTGAAGTTGGAAGAGGATCGGGTTGTTAGTTCATACATTTCGGATGTGATCCAGAGGTGGAGACAAGCATGGGTCTGTTAAATTACACGGTGCAGCGAAATCGAAACTGAACAAAGAATAGAGAGTACACAGCAAATTGGAGAGGAACAAAATTTTCCTTCAATAATGATGTAGTACAGATGATGGCTCTATCCACCCGTGCGCTCCCACAATGGAGCTTAGATAGCAATCTAGACAGATACTAGGTGAAGAGCTATTAGCTAGAAGATATGATCTGATCTGAACTGATCTGATACAATGGACTGGGGAGGTCGCCTCTTTATAGCTATGAAGGTAGTAGTCAGATCAACGTAGTCAGTGGAGTCGATCAACCTAGTTAGTGGAGTCGATCAGTCAACCTAGTCGGTGGAACTGACTAGTCGTCCATGGAATATTCAAGGAATATTCCCTATACCATCGCCTCGGGGGATCCTGCCCCCAAACCCCCACCAGGGTGACCGCTGGCCCCCAGGCCCCAACAAGAATAAGCGGCTCCCACACAATCACCTTTCTACCATCAACAGTCTCATTGATAGACCTCACCTGACATGCAAGTCAAGATCCATCCAGTGTCCCGGGCTCACACATGGCTTCTCCTCATATGGGGGCCTTACAACTTGAGTGTGAAGATAGTGGGAGAGAGGGAAGGAGTCTCACTTGTGGCTTTCTCACATGCACAATGGGGGAATACACACAAAGGTGGAGGCTGAAAACAGTTTTCCTCTTCTTAGTTGTGTAAGCCAAAAGAACTCTAGTACAAAGAAATAGAAGAACCCTATATGTGGGTCTCAAACCAAACTCAACTAAGTAAGGTGGCATACTAACTGAGCCACAAACTAGAGTAGATAAGGATAGCTGTCATCCAGCTATTATTTGTGGGCAGTGTACCAACCGCATCTCTAGCTAACAAGTCGGTGACATAAATGCACAACAGTCACCCTGGCATATCGCGAGTGGAGCTCGATATCTCAACACTCCCCCTCGAGCTCAATCCCAAAACCTGCACACCAAGCAGGTCTCTGAACTTGCGCAGCTTCTCTGCGCCCAATGCTTTCATGAATATGTCAGCTACCTGATCCTCTGAGCTGACATAAACTAGATCAATAAGACCTAGTAAAACCTTCTCCCGCACATAGTGATAATGCACCTCAATGTGCTTTGTTCTAGCATGAAAGACTGGGTTCTTTGCCAAATGTATACTGCTCATGTTGTCACAATAAATGACAACCGGCCCATCTGTAGACTGATGCATATCATAAAGTAGCTTATGCAACCAAGCTACCTCACATGCAGCCATTGCTGCACCTCTGTACTCAGCCTCTATGCTCGACAAGGCAGCTGTAGGCTGTTTCTTGCTGCTCCAAGTGACTGCAGCACTCCCAAAAGAGAACACATATCCACTGGTAGATCGTCTATCTGAAATGCTACCAGCCCAATCAGCATCAGTGTATCCATGCAGCTGTATCTGAACCCCAGCCTCATAAAAGAGTCCATACTGCAATGTGGACTTCACATACCTGAGTATGCGTCTAGCCGCATCCAAATGCGGTTTCCTTGGAGCCTGCATAAACTGACTTACCAACCCAACAGCATAGCTCAAATCTGGCCTGGTAATAGTCATGTAAATCAAACTTCCTACTATGCGTCTGTACATAGTAGGGTCCTCCAGAAGCTCACCTGCATCTGCGCTCAGCTTCACATTCTGCTCCAAAGGAACTGAAATAGGCTTACAGCCTATCATCCCATATTTGGACAGCATGTCCAATCCATACTGCCTCTGCAAGAGCTGTATCCCACTTGGTGATCTAATCACCTCAATGCCCAAGAAATAACGCAGCTCTCCCAAATCCTTCATCTCAAACTTCTTCCTCAATAGCATTTTCACATGAAGGATATCTTCATCACTATCACCTGTGATGATCAAATCATCAACATAAATGACCAACAGCATAATCCCTTTCTCTGTTTTTCTCACATAGAGTGAGAAATCTGCCTTGGAAATCTGAAAGCCAATAGTGACAAGATACTATCCTATCTTGTCAGACCATGCTCTAGGTGCTTGCTTCAAGCCATACAAGGCTTTCTTCAACCTGCAAACAAACTCAGGATGAGTAGCATGAACATAACCTGCTGGCTGCTCCATAAAGACCTCTTCTTGCAAATCACCATGCAAGAAGGCATTCTTTACATCCATCTGATGTAAAGACCATCCCTTTGATGCAGCCATAGCAATGGCTGCTCTTACGGTTGCCATCCTTGCAACCGGGCTGAAAGTTTCTTCATAATCAATGCCATATGTCTGTGCATACCCCTTGACAACTAATCTTGCCTTGTATCTATTCACAGAACCATCCGCATTGTGCTTGATCTTATAAACCCACTTACAACCAATTGCATTCTTGCCTTTAGGCAAAGGCACCAATTCCCATGTAGCTTTTGCATCCAAGGCATCCATTTCTTCATCCATGGCTTTCTCCCATTTTTCATTTCCCATGTCTTGCTCAAAAGAAGTGGGTTCTGGTTCCTGTATCACTTTGACCATATAGGCATAGTGAATGGCTGTAAATCCATCATATTTCAGCCTATCCACAGGATACCTAACCCTGGTAGACCTGCGCAAAATAGGCTCACTTCTAGGTGCTCTCAAAACATCCCTGGTCTTCCTTACTCCAGGTGTAACAATAGAAGGAATACCCAACTCATCATCAATGCTCTGCTCTGAGCCACTAGATTCACCATCCACACAAGAGTGACCTGCATTCACATCAAACATGGGCTGATCTACCTTCTCTTTTCCTTTTCGTGATACCTGCGTACCACTCTCTGCATTACTTTGAGGGGATTCTCCTGATCTCAATCTGCCTATCCATGGCGAAGTATGTGAACCACTGGTAGAGGACACTCCAGGTCCACTGATTTTTTGTGATTGCTGCTGTGCATTCTGTGCAGCATTACCATTTTGTGCATCTACATCAATCATCACATTTACTGGTTTATACCAGCTGCTCATCTCATCAAAAACAACATCTCTACTCACTGTGAACTTACGTGTAGAAGGGTTATAGCATCTATACCCTTTCTGCTGCAGAGAATAACCAATAAAGACGCACTTCTCAGCTTTTGGATCCAACTTGGACCTCAACTCATCTGGCACATGGACATAGGCAATGCAACCAAAAATTTTCAAATGAGAAATATCTGGTTTCCTACCAGTATACATCTCTTCTGGCGTCATGCCATGTATTGCTGCAGTGGGAGTCCTGTTCATTATATAAACTGCTGTAGCAACTGCTTCAGCGCCCAATAATAATCTGGTAGATCTTTTTCATTTAGCATAGCCCGAGATACCTCTCCAATATGCCTGTTTTTCCTTTTTGCAATTCCATTTTGCTGTGGGGTATGACTGCATGAATATTGCTGCTTTATACCATGCTCCTGCAAGAACCTTGCAAACTCATTTGAGAGGTACTCTCCCCCTCCATCTAACCTTAGGCATTTTATTTGTAGGCCTGTTTCTTTTTCAACCATAGCTTTGAAAGCTTTGAAGTGCCCAAACACTTCACTTTTCTTTTTCATAAAATACACCCACAGTTTTCTGCTGAAGTCATCAATAAATGTGACAAAATAGTGACAGCCTCCAATAGATGTAGCCTTAGTAGTCCACACATTAGAGTGGATTAATTCCAATGGCTTTTTACTCTCTTGAACATGCCTAGAAAAAGGTTTCCTTGCCTGTTTCCCAAATTGACAGGCTTCACAAACCTTGTGCATTTCTGCAACCTTGAATTTAGGCAATCCTGCAACAATATTTTGGGCTTGCATTGATTTAAGTCGCTGTATATTAACACGACCAATGCGTTTGTGCCAGATATCAATATTTGCAACTACACCGGTCCCATGTGCAAACATTGATACACTCAATTTAGGCATGTCCGCATCCAACGTAAACATCCTGCCCTTCTTCTTTCCTTTTGCTATCAAGCGACCGTTATTTTTCATATCCTCAACAAAGCATCCATGAGGATTAAATCTAACCTGCAAGCCCTGCTCAACCATCTGACCAACAGAAACCAGGTTCTTGGTGATGTTCGGGACATGAAATACATCAGACAAGTATTTCTTTTTCCCATCCTGCATAGACAAAGGAATTTTGCCAATCTGCACAATAGGATGTGCAGTATCGTCACCAGTCTCCACAAATCCTGGTTTCTCCATTTTCCTTGCATCTTGCATCCATTCTGCATGACCTGTCATGTGGTTTGATGCACCTGAGTCAACATACCACACATCATTTCGTTCTTCTGCACTTGTCACAGAATTGGTCATATGCTGCACCATAAATAGATGCTCATTTCTGTCATCACCCTGCCTACTAGAAGAAGCATAATTGCTTTGCTGCAATTTTCCACTCATAATGTCATTTTGCTTTTTATAGTAGTCCTTAGCCATACGACCCATTTTGCCACAATAGTAGCATTCAACATTGCTGTTTGCATTTTGGCCTCTCTGCCATCCACCACGGCCTCTTTGGCTCCCCTTGCCTCTAGAGTTACCACGTCCTCCTGCATAGGACTGGTTTTCTTGCATTTGCTGCATATTCTGATTTCTACCACGGCCTGCAGATCGGCCTCCTCTACTTCTGCCTCTACCTCTGCCAGCATTTGAGTAGAAGACAGTTTCTTTTGAAGTTCCTTCTGAAGAAGATGCACCCCCATTTCTCTGCTCTTCAGAAATTAGAAGAGCAATCAACTCCTCAAAATCTGGAAATTTTTCACGGATGGCAATGGATGTCCGGAACTGTGCATAATCCTTTCCTAGACCATTCAAGGTCAGAGAGACCAAATCGTCATCATCCACTGGCGACCCAATGGAAGCAAGTGCATCTACAATTTTCTTCACTTTCATGTGGTAGTCATTTATGCTCAAATTTTCTCTCTGCACATTGTGCAACTCCTGTTTGAGTTGCATTTTCCTGGCTTGCGTATTTGTGCTATACATTTTTGCCAAAGTATCCCATGCCTCCTTTGGTGTATTTGCATCCTGAATATGCACAATCATGGAGTCCGAAATACTGATAGATAGCCAGTACATAACTTTCCTGGCTCTCTCATGCCATCCTTTGAATGCCTGCATTTCCTGTTGACTGGGAACATTAGGAAGAACAGGTTCTTCTTCATTTCCTGTAATGAACTCCGAATAGCCTTTTCCCATCAAAAAATTCGTCATTCTAAACTTCCATGCCTGGAAGTTGTTCTTGTCAAGCTTTTCAGTGACAATCTGTGAAAGAGAATCAGATGCCATTACACAACACTGCAAAATATTCTGTCACTGCAAAAAACACAGCTTTTGCCTCACACGGGCAGATCTGCAAAACTGACGAAAGTGGTATTTCACCACACAGTCACTTCCTAGTGACGATTTTGCATCAACAGGCAACAGGCATGAATCTGCAACTCCCAATATCGATGCACACAGGCATACGATGCAATTTCTGCGGCACCTTTCCACCAACTAGCCGCGCAGTGGTCGCACAGCAAAAAACAGGGCCTTTTTCTGAGTGCCTGCGAAGAAATTCCGCCTTAGAAACGGGCCCCGAAACGGCCTCAAATCGGAAAAATAAAGTCACCAAGGGCTTCGCCCTTACCCGCAGCATATACTACGCTCTCGCCACACTGCGAAGGGCGTCTCAATCTGAAACAGTGCACTCCTGCACTTTTGGCTGTGCTACCTGTAGAGATTTGCTCCCAAACTCGAAATAGGAAAGCAACACTGGTCCTCTTACCAGGACACCACGAACTTAGCTTGCTTTCTTGAGCTCCTTACCACGAACAAGGCTCTGATACCATGTGAAGATAGTGGGAGAGAGGGAAGGAGTCTCACTTGTGGCTTTCTCACATGCACAATGGGGGAATACACACAAAGGTGGAGGCTGAAAACAGTTTTCCTCTTCTTAGTTGTGTAAGCCAAAAGAACTCTAGTACAAGGAAATAGAAGAACCCTATATGTGGGTCTCAAACCAAACTCAACTAACTAAGGTGGCATACTAACTGAGCCACAAACTAGAGTAGATAAGGATAGCTGTCATCCAGCTATTATTCGTGGGCGGTGTACCAACCGCATCTCTAGCTAACAAGTCGGTGACATAAATGCACAACAGTCACCCTGGCATATCGCGAGTGGAGCTCGATATCTTAACATTGAGTACCTTGGACCACTAGTGGTTACCAGGAGGGTGGGGCATTGAGCATATCTAACACCCCCCTCAATGTCCACCCGTAGGTGAAATACCTTCTCGGCCCAATGCCGAGTCTCTGAAGATGACCCTGAAGCTTAACCTTCCCGAGTGCCTTGGTGAAGATACATGCTCCATTTTGCTCTATTGGACAGTAGACCAATTGTTGAGATATCGAGCTCCACTCGTGATATGCTAGGGTGACCATTGTGCATTTATGTCACTGACTTGTTAGCTGTAGATGTGATTGGTACACTACCCATGAATGATAGCTGGATGATAGTTATCTTTATGTACTCTAGTTAGTGGCTCAGTTAGTATGCCACCTTAGTTAGCTGAGTTTGGTTTGAGACCCACATATAGGATTCACCTATTCCTTTTGTACTTAGAGAGAGTTCTTTTGGCTTTCACAACTAAGAAGAGGAAAATTGTTTTCAGCCTCCACCTTTGTGTGTATTCCCCCATTGTGTATGTGAGAAAGCTGCAAGTGAGACTCCTTACTTCTCTCCCACTCTCTTCACATGGTATTAGAGCTTGGTTCATGGTAAGGAGCTCAAGAAAGCAAACCAAGTTTGCGGTGTCTTGGTAAGAGGATCACTATTGCTTTCATTTTTTGAGTTTGGGAGCAAATCTCTACAGGTAACATAGCCGAAAAGTGCAAGAGTGCACTCTCTCAGATTGGGACGCCCTTTGCGGCGTGGCGAGAGGCCAACATATGTTGCGGGCCATTTCGAGGCCCATTTTGGTGGCAGAAGTTTTCCACAGGTACTCAGGAAAGTGCCCTATTTTTGTTGTGCGACCACTGTACTGCAGGTCGATGAAAAGTTGCTACAGAAATTGCATTGTATGCCTGTGCGCAGAGATATTGGGAGTGACAGAATCATCCTTATTTCTTGTTGATGCAAAATCATCACTAGGAAGTGACTGTGTGGTCAAATACCACTTTTGTTAGTTTTGTAGATTTGCCCTTGTGAGGCAGAAGTTGTGTTTTTTACAGTGACATAATATTTTTGCAGTGTTTTGTAATGGCGTCTATTGCTCTTTCATAGATTGTCATTGAAAAGCTTAGCAAGAACAACTTCCCAGCATGCAAGTTTAGAATGACAAATTTCCTTAAGGAAAAAGGCTATTAGGAGTTCATTACTGGAGCTGAACAAGAACCAGTTATTCCTAATGTTCCCAATCAACAGGAGTTGCAGGCATTTAAAGGATGGCATGAGAGAGCCAGAAAAGTTATGTACTGGATATCTATCAGTATTTCAGATTCTATGATTGTGCATATTCAGGATGCAAGCATGTTGAAGGAGGCGTGGGATACTTTAACAAAAATGTATAGCACAAATACGCAAGCCAGGAAAATGTAGCTCAAGAAGGAGTTGCATAATGTGCAGAGAGAAAATATGAGCATCAATGATTACCATATGAAGGTGAAGAAGATTGCATATGCACTTGCTTCCATTGGGTCACCAGTGGAAGATGATGATTTAGTTTCTGTGACCTTGAATGGTCTAGGAAAGGATTATGCACAATTGCAGACATCCATTGCCGTCCGTGAGAATTTTCTTGATTTTGGGGAGTTGATTTCTCTTCTAATTTCTGAAGAGCAGAGAAATGGTGGTGCATCTTCTTTAGGAGGAACTTCAAAAGAAGCTGTCTTCTACTCAAATGTTGGAAGAGGTAGAGGCAGAGGTAGAGCAGGCCGATCTGGAGGCCGTGGTAGAAATCAGAATATGCAACAAATTCAAGAAAATCAGTCCTATGGAGGCGGACATGGTAACTTTAGAGGCAGGGGGAGCCAAAGAGGTCGTGGCAGATGGTAGAGAGGCCAAAATGCAAACAGCAATGTTGAATGCTACTACTATGGTAAAATGGGTCATATGGTTAAAGACTGCTATAAAAAGCAGAATGACATCATGACTGGAAAATTGCAGCAAGGCAATTATGCATCCTCCAGTAGACAGGGTGATGACAGAAATGAGCATCTGTTTATGGTGCAACACATGACCAATTCTGTGACAATTGCAACACATGACCAATTCTGTGACAAGTGCAGAAGAAAGCAATGATGTGTGGTATGTTGACTGAGGTGCATCAAACCACATGACAGGTCATGCAGAATGGATGCAGGATGCAAGGAAAATGGAAAGACCAGGATTTGTGGAGACTGGTGATGGTATTGCACATCCTATTGTGCAGATTGGTAAATTTCCTTTGTCTATGTAGGATGGGAAAAAGAAATATCTGTCTGATGTATTTCATGTTCCGAATATCACCAAGAACCTAGTTTCTGTTGGTTAAATGGTTGAGCAGGGCTTGTAGGTCAGATTTAATCCTCATGGATGCTTTGTTGAGGATATGAAAAATAAAAGTCGCTTGATAGCAAAAGGGAAGAAGAAGGGCAGGATGTTTACATTGGATGCAGACATGCCTGAATTGAGTGTAGCAATGTTTGCACATGGGACCGGTGTAGTTGCAGATATTGATATCTGGCATAAACACATTGGTGATGTTAATGTACAGTGACTTAAATTAATGCAAGCCCAAAATATTGTTGTAGGATTGCCTAAGTTCAAGGTTGTAGAAATGCATAAGGTATGTGCAGCCTGTCAATTTGGAAAACAGGCAAGGAAACCATTTCCTAGACATGTTCAAGAGAGTAAGAGGCCATTGGAATTAATCCACTCTAATGTGTGGACTACTAAAGCTGCATCTATTGGAGGCTGTCATTATTTTATCACTTTTATTGATGACTACAGCAGAAAGGTTTGGGTGTATTTTATGAAAAAGAAAAGTCAAGTGTCTGGGCATTTGAAATCTTTTAAAGCTATGGTTGAAAAAGAAACAGGCCTGCAAATAAAATGCCTAAGGTCAGATGGAGGGAGAGAGTACCTCTCAAATGAGCTTGGGGTGGTCACTCATCATATGTAACCCTATCACGTGAGTTCAACAAAAGGATATTTTTTATTTCTAAAATTTACAGAAATAAATATACATAAGGGACTATTTAAAATAGTTTTGGAAAAAAATTATAGATTTGTATAGAAAAGGGGTACATTTTATTGATGAAAAATTTACAAATAAGGGATTTTAAATATAGGCCTTGAATGCACATGATATAGAGGGTTTATACATAGTGACCCCCCTGAGCAAATGAGTTAGCAAGGTTCTTGCAGGAGCATGGCATAAAGCAGCAATATTCATGCAGTCATACCCCACAACAAAATGGACTTGCAGAAAGGAAAAACAGGCATATTGGAGAGGTATCTTGTGCCATGCTCAACGAAAAAGACTTGCCATATTATTATTGGGCTGAAGCAGTTGCTACAGTAGTCTACATAATGAACAAGACTCCCACTGCAGCAATACATGGCATGACACCAGAGGAGAGGTATACTGGTAGGAAACCAGATATTTCTCATTTGAAAGTTTTTGGTTGCATTGCCTATGTTCATGTGCTAGATGAGTTGAGATCCAAGTTGGATCCAAAAGCTGAGAAGTGCATCTTTATTGGTTATTCTGTGCAGCAAAAAGGGTATAGATGCTATAACACTTCTACTCGTAAGTTTGTAGTGAGCAGAGACGTTTTTGATGAGATGAGCAGCTGGTATAAACCAGTAAATGTGATTGATGATGTAGATGCACAAAATGGCAATGGTGCATAGAATTCATAGCAGCAATCACAAAATATTAGTGGACCTGTAGTGTCCTCTAGCAGTGGTTCACATACTTTGCCATGGACAGGCAGATTGAGATCAGGAGAATCTCCTCAAAGCAATGCAGATAGTGGTATGCAAGTATCATGAAAATGAAAAGAGAAAGTAGATCAGCCCATGGTTGATGTGAATGCAGGTCACTCTTACGTGGATGGTGAATCCAGTGGCTCAGAACAAAGCCTTGATGATGAGTTGGGCATTCCTTCTGTTGTTACACCTAGAGTAAGGAAGACAAGGGATGTTTTGAGAGCACCTGGTAGTGAACCTATATTGTGCAGGTCTACCAGAGTTAAGTATCCTGTGGATAGGCTGAAATATGATGGATTTACAGCCATTCACTATGCCTATATGGTCAACATGATACAAGAACTAGAACCCACTTATTTTGAGCAAGCCATGGGAAAAGAAAAATGGAAGAAAGACATGGATGAAGAAATGGATGCCTTGGAAGCAAATGCTACATGGGAATTGGTGCCTTTGCCTAAAGACAAGAATTCAATTGGCTGCAAGTGGGTTTATAAGGTGAAGCACAATGCAGATGGTTCTATGAACAGATACAAGGCAAGATTAGTTGTCTAGGGTATGCACAGACATATGGCATTGATTATGAAGAAACATTCAGTCCAGTTGCAAGGATGGCAACCGTAAGAGTAGTCATTGCTATGGATGCATCATTTACAGAAACAAATGAAACCGTACCTATACCCTCAATAGGGCATTTTGCGTTATTACCAACCGTCATGGTGATGGGCTCCTGTAGAGGCTGCATGGAACAATATAGACCCTTCTTGCAGGTCATGTGATGGGAGGCACCACTATCCAACACCCATGAATCAGTGGTTGAAGCTTCTTGAACTGAGGAACACTCTTCCTCAATGGCCAGAAATAGATCCAACTGTGCTTTCGCTATGTTAGCTGCCTCTTTCCCCTTATCTGTCTTCTTCAGGATACCATTCTTTTCATCTGCTTTCTTGACCGGGCAATCTGCAATCATATGGCCCTTCTTTTTTGCAGTAGAAGCATTCTCCCTAAAACTTCTTCTTGCCGCCCTTCTTCTTTTCATCACCACTAGTAGAGGACTCACCTTTGGTGGAGGAACCACCTTTGCCTTTCGCAGTGGCAGAGAAAGCAGCATCCCCATTGCCACCTCCATCTCGAGCTTTAAGCCTCAATTCCTCCTCCATAAGTAAAGCACAGAACTCCTCAAATGATAATGGTTGGGGTCTCACCTAAGTGTTAAGTGCTGTTACCAGTCCAACAAACCTTGGTGGACATATCCGGAGACATCGTCGAGCTAGCTCTTCGCTAGTCTTTTGAATCCCAGCACCAGCCATCTGGTCACGCAGATTTTTGATTCGGGTTATGAACACCTCCGTTGTCTCTCCTTCATTAAACTTCTCAGCTACGAGCTGATTCTCCAGGTTTTGGATCCTTGTCTGATTCCGTATCTCATACTGACTCTTCAATATGTTCTAGGCCACAGTTGCCTTAGATGTATGCTGAATCAAGGTCAAAACACTATCAGTAGTACTTGTAACCAGGGCACACAAAGCATCTGCATTCCTGTGTTTCCAAGCTCGTAGAAGATCGGCATTAGGAGGTATCATACTCCCCAGATTCCGCGTCTCATACTGACTCTTCAATATGTTCCAGGCCATAGTTGCCTTAGATGTATGCTGAATCAAGGTCAAAACACTATCAGTAGTACTTGTAACTAGCATCTACGTTCTTGCGTTTCCAAGCTCATAGAAGGTTGGCATTAGGAGATATCATACTCCCCGAATTTGCTGGGTCCGTGGTTCCTTGTGGTTTTGGTTCAGCAGTCCCCAGTACTGTCTCCAGAAGCTCATATGAATCCAGAATAGTAGTAATTTTAAACTTCCACAGAGTGTAGTTCATACAATCTACCTCGCCTTCAATGAAGGTTGGTGGGCAAATCCGCAACGCCTGGATTGTTGGTGCAGCAACATCTACTGAACTCGAGCTGCTTCCTATGGAGCCACTTCTTGTTGCCATCACTTCGTATGCTGTTGAAGCCCTCGCCTCTCTTCTATTCTTCGATCCTTAAAGCTGCCTAGGCTCTGATACCATGTTAAATTACACAGCACAGCAGAACAGAAACTGAACAAAGAGTAGAGAGTACACAACAAACTGGAGAGAAACAAACTTTTCCTTCAATGCTGATGTAGTACAGATGATGGCTCTATCCACCTGTGCGCTCCCACACTGGAGCTTAGATGGCGATCTAGATAGATACTAGGTGAAGAGCTATTAGCTAGAAGATATGATCTGATCTGAACTGATCTGATACAATGGATTGGGGAGGTCGCCTCTTTGTAGCTATGAGGGCGGTAGTCAGATCAACATAGTCGATGGAGTCAACCAGTCGACCTAGTCGGTGGAGCCGATCAGTCAACCTAGTTGGTGGAACCAACTAGTTGTCGATGGAATATTTAAGGAATATTCCCTATACCATCGCCTCGGGGGATCCCGCACTCGAACCCCTTGGGACCCCCCTGCTGGGGGCCAAATGGCCCCCAAACCCCAGCAACAATAAGGGGCTCCCACACAATCACCTTTCTACCATCAACAGTCTCATTGATACACCTCATCTGACTGCAAGTCAGGATCCATCCAGTGTCCCGGGCTCACACATGGCTTCTCCTCATATGGGGGCCTTACAACTTGAGTACCTTGAACCACTGGTGGTTACCAAGAGGGTGGGGCATTGAGCATATCTAACAGTGTCAATAGGAATATCAAATTTAAGGTGTTCCGAAAGGGATATCTGGTGTTAATGTTTAATTCTACTAACTGGGCCCTCGTCCTAGTAAACTAAAGTTAAGATATATGGTGCCTACAAGATTGTTGAGGCCTTGGGAGAGGGAACATTCAAATTGGAGGATATGTATGGGAATGCAATTCTGAAACCAGTCAATGGGTATCGGTTAAAACCATATCATGCTCCAACACTTTCTGTGGAGGTTGTGGTAAAGGTTTTGGTGGTCCAGTGCATGGTGGCAAAGTTGTATCCAGTGACGGCTTGTAGGCTCGAAGATCCGAAGTTCCCAAGTGACACGAGATCCGAATGCAGAGCTTTGATTTAGGTTTCGAGGTTTCGAATACGTTAGTAGTACTGTCTATACTATTGGTGACGTTTCAAGCATGCCGGTGATGATTCTGCATGCCCAAGGTTGGAAACTGATGTGACAGTTGGCATGGTCGGTTTGCCTAGTCTGATTATTATCGGTAACATCTCGTCATTATAAGAATTCCCTTCAGTTTGAGTTGACGTGTGTGAGGTTTAGCTATTTTTGTCCCTTACAGTATCAGTGTGTTGTGACTTTTGTTCGAAATTGTGTTCAAGCTAATATCTCTTGGAGGATGTCCATTGTGGGTGTTGATCTTCACAATGAAGGAGAGCTATAGAGGACGTGTCCCAAGCTTGATTTACTGTCGGTCGCGTGGCGAGTGAACAGATGGCTCCAAAATTGAAAGTGGCACCTGTGCGATGCAGTAAGAGGGCGAAAATGATGGTAAAACTTTCAAGAGTTGATTTGCAAGATGTTTTAGAAGATTCAAAAACAGAGTCGGATGAACCACCAAAAAAGCAAACATCGTAGCAGATGGTAGAGAGTCCACCAATTTTTCAATGGTCCAAGGTATTTCTGAATCTGTCATTGAACAAAGCATGGCTGAAGAAGATTAAGTTGTACGAGTTTGCATGTTTATCGTGGGAGTTGTGGAGGGATAACCCTGAAGCCTTAAGTTAGTTTCATATTTTACAGCGCACAGCAGGAGAAATTTCTTTGGGGGTTAGAATCACGCCAGTGTTGGTGGCTGAAATTTTTTGTCTGCCATATTATGAGGAAGAGACTCAGCTAGACAAGTGTTCGGATGATGTGATGATGGCAGAGTTTAGGAATCCTTATTCATCTAAGAACTCCTATATGATAAGCAAAGTGCGAGATCCTATCAGATCCTATCAGGAAGAAACAGTTAGCCTAGTTCGTAGAGCGAGTGGTTTTGTTAGTTCGCAATGATTATATGGCAAAGGAAAATTATGCCTATCTGGTAGCCGTAGAGCAAGGGGAGAAGGTGTCATGGGCTACACTGTTGTGCACGAAGCTTTTGCAAGAAATTTCCAGGAAGCAAGTTCGGATCCCAAATCAATTTTCAAGAATTGCTCCTTATGTGACAGCCTTATTCAGTCATGTTACTCCTAAAAAGGAGAGAACTCTATCTCACAAGGAGGAGGGCAAGCAATTGTTTGGAGATGCAAATGATATTATCAGTGATACGATTGATGATTTGGTACAAGCCAAATACACTTATCAGAAATCAGACAAGATGGTGACAGGTAAATCACTGTCCTCAACTCTATGGAATACACCTATTGTTAACAAGGAGAATCTATTGCATAAAGGACAACCAATTATGAAGTCAAAGATTTTGGTAAGAAAGGGAGCCGTAATGGATTTAAATAAAAGATTGGCTATGTCTCAGGACCATAATGTAGATGGTGTAGATGAAATGGATACACCAGTTGTCAATAAGAATTCGGTGTTTAATGTTTCATTTGAGCAATTTGATCATGCAGTTGAAATTGTACATAGTTTTGGGAGTCAGATGCAGGCAGCTCAGAGTCAAGCTGCAATTCATATTTTTGACCTACAAGAAGAAAATCGTAAATTGTTATAGCAAGTCCAAGAAAGCGATGAGATGCATAAGATCAAACAAGACTTAGCATAGTTACAGAAAAATTTTCAAGCTTATAAAGAGCAGAAGGAAAGTGACCAGCAGAAGCTAATGCAACAGATAGAAAAACAGCATGCATGCCTACCTATTATTACTAAATGGTTAAAAGAAATGCAAGATCAATTTTTTAATGTTTTGGAGGTAGTGTCTAAATGCAACATAGAGCTGCAGACCAATAATTTATGGTTACAAGCAAGACTAGATGCATTGAAGAATTTGGAGTAGCAGATGAAAGACATTTCAGATGAAACAGAGGTGGAGGGAGTATTCTCTCCATTCTCTTACATTGAGTCTTCTTGTTTCCTCTTACTAAGTTGTCTTGTGATTGCCACTATCCCCCTTCCCCATACTCCCCTCCCCCTTGCCCTCATTCCCTTCATCTCCTCTCTCCTCTCCCCCTTGTGGAACCACTTGCACCACACAATCTGTTAGACACTTGGGTGACACAAGCTTGAGGCTTGCGAATAGTCAAGGACAGCAATGTTCTCATCAAGTAATGCTCAAAGCAATCCCATACTTGTATTAGTTGTGGAGCCTATAGGGCTGCGTGTTCAATTCTATGAGGGTGAACCATTCTTCATGAGGATGTATGAGCCTTGGGTACCCAAGTTTTGGCTACCAAGTCCGAATGGGCATAGGAAGCAGTGGACAGTCTTAAGACTGAGTTGGTAGTAATATCTCAAGCAGTGTGGGATAATTTAAAAGAACAACTGTTTATTTTATCTCAGAGGCCTTATGAAGCTTTTGCTTCCGAGGAATATATAGTAAATATCTTGAAAGATAAGGTTCAAGAACAAGAAAACTAGATTCAAGAATTATAGCAACAACTATTGCAATTCCAACAATAGTCCTAGGCGACATCAGCAACACTTCAAGGTACTAATTTGGCCAAAAAATTCTAAGCTTTTGTCTGTGCAAGTACCTGAAGATATGGCTCCAGGGCGAAGTAATCAAAGTAGCAGTCGTGTGGAGCCGAAAGAAGACTTTCAAGAGGATTCAGTACAACCAGAATAAACACTTCAATCTTTTAAATTTGTTCATGATTTGACTGGAGAAAACCAGGATGCATTGTTGTTCAATCGCCATTCGGAGGATATATTCAATGTAGTGCAAAAGAAAGATGAGGATGTGACCATTATTGTTCCAAAGAAACAGGTACAGAATGAACAGGAACAGTTTGAAGCTCAAGTTGAAGACCAATTTGAAGAGTAGTTTATGGGAGTTCAGCATGAAGATCATGATGTTGATCATGAATTGATTCCAACAAGTTTAGTCTCGGTAGACCATTGTACTGGATCTACTACAATAGATAAATGAGTGGATTCGAGTCTCAATAATTTTGTGGCACAAAAGTGATTATTCCATTGGGTGTGCCAGTGTGGGCGAGTGTAGCTCAAACACATTTATGAACTCTTTATCTTTAGCAATGATATAAGATGTATGGAAAAACCTTAGTGGGAGTTAGTTGTGCAACCGCTGATGAGGCACGTATGCAAGTTGATAAGCAACTATCATATGTAGGAAGTTAGTTGTTCGGCTCATATACCTGTAACGCAGTATTCCGAATGCGGATATCACATTTCTGATCTCTGTTTTGTCCAGTTTTATGCCTATTCTATATATACTGTTGTGACAGAAGCATTTACAATACAAGGAATATGCAATTGTTTGCCTTAATCGACTATGTATGTTGCACTAAATTCTGAGTTAATGTGTTCTCTTTCGGAAGTTCTGAATGCATTCTTGAGTATGTTGTATTTCTACTAAGTAGATTTCGGGATTTAATCTCTACCTGTTACATTTATAATTGCTCTTATTAATGTCAAGAAAGCTTTTAGGGTTCAATAAAGGTTCACTATATTAGCGTTGATTGTTAAAAGGTTTGTACTACAAAGATATATGACGACTATGTGTCAGTATGGCAATTATGGATACATCTTGCTCACTCAAAGATTCCAATCTATTTGTAATTTCTTTGGGTGGGAATAATTTCACCCTATGTTCTAAATGTGGAAGAGTTTCCCTAGGAGTAGGAGTATAGGCTCCAACTATGTTGCCAATTATAATGTATGCATTGCTTCACAAATAGGTCCCCGCGCTCTTGGAAAAATGGAAGTAGTATTAAGGCACACGGGAGTGACTCCAATTAACCTAATGTTTATGGTTTATTATCTTTTTCTTATCTTCCTTATTTTTGGATTTGAGGTGTCGATCACGGGGTTGTGCCACGTGTTGGATTGAGAGGGAGCGGTTGTGTAGTTGGAGAAGATTGGAGATTGGAGATGACGGTTGAGACTGCAACACGCAAGAGAAGATCAAGAAATCTCCCTTATCCCACATGTCGCTCCCCTCGATGCCTTGCGCTTCCATTTTTCAATCTGCAGAGGATGGCAATTTTGGAGAGGAAGGGATAGGCATGGCTGCTACAAAATAGAGAGAGAGGATGAGCGATTGATCTCCTCCCACGATCTTCCTCTCCACATGCTCACAGATTCTAAGTAAGTAGATTTCTTCTTGCTTTTCTTGCCGATTTCCAGGACAAAGTAGATCAACTTACGTATAAATTCAGGCGTAATCTGGTGCTGTAGTCATAGCGAAGAAGATGAACAGATGAAAAAACTCTAATGATGCATCAACGTTGTAGCACCAAAGATGAGCAGACGGAAATTTGCAGCGATGCAGAGATGTAATCTCATTGCTCAAATCCAAAATGCAAGGATGACTTCATTTTGGACAAAGATTTCGATCCAGATCCAGGAAATACTTCCTTGGAGACCCTACAATCGATGCGAGATTGAATCCTCTCATGGATGGAAGAGTAGGATGGATATGATATGTACTCCTTTGCCTGAGCTCCAAGACATGCAGACAGCGAAGATCAGATTCAAGGAAGAAGTATTCTCTAGGGAAATGGGGCAGTTTTGAAACTGTCGAGTGAGATCATGCAACCCGCGAAGGTGGAGGCCGAGGTTCAGCTATGGCGACGGAGGGGCAGTACATATCAGATCAGCAAAAAGAGCTCCAAAACATGCAGATGGAGAAGATCGGACTGGAGCAGGAGATCTTCTAGAAATGGGTGGGCGGTTTGTGTTCCTGAAGTTGTGGAGTGAGATCATGCGGCCCGTGAAGTTGGAGGTGGAGGGTCAGCTATGGCGACGGATAAAATTTTGGAAAGGGGAGTGATCGGAGCGGAAGGCGCCATGGATTGCTATCATGAACGTGAAGGAACCAATTTTATATGGGGGATGCGAAGCTCTAGCTGTGGCGACGATTTTCATGCGCAGTGGCTATGGCGTCGACGAAACTTTTGGAGCTGTTTCTGTACAAGTTGCGCATTTGTCATGAGAGAGCCGCTCTGAAAAGAATTCCGACGCTGGAAAGATGATCGCAGACTCCGGAGTTTTGTGAAATTGGTTATCTGTTTTGTGTAAGTTTTCTATTGTCATAAGAAGGCTATAAATGTCAGTGCGCAGTCAGTTACCTCAACGAATCATGCAGTCATGTAGTTTCTTTTTAGGTTTGTAAAGACGCTCGCAAAAGTTCCAAAGATGATAAAAAACATATCGTAACAATCAGATTACGTAAAGGAAAGCACTCAGACAAGACACATGATCGACAAGACTCAGATCACGACAAGAATGAAGGAAACCCCATGCCAAAATGGGTCTACGTCTGTTCTGTGATCAGCTCCCTAAAAGAGGGTCAGCCTAGGTTACATCAAGAACCGTTTTGGTTCCTCATCAAGAAGATGGATTCCTCTTCCTTCGTCCGACCGTTATCAGTCTGGCCATCTTGGCATCTATGCCATCATGGGAGGTTGCTGACTCAACACCTCTGCCGACATGTACACAGCCGCGTCACATCTACTTTGCCCAAAAAAATAGGCCACCCTTGCATGGTAGGGCTTGATGCTCGAAATATTAATAGGCTATGGTACATGTTTTCTTTCACCCGGTTGTGCATCTTTGTAGAGCATAAGTTGTTCTGCCAACTTCTTTGAGGATCTGGTCTGGTCCAATCCATTTAGCCAATAATTTCTCGGCCAGTCCTTTCTGACGGGTGTTGTAATGCACCATCACAAGATCACCTTTTGAGTATTAGGTTGTATACTTGTGTTGTTGATCATACAATCTCTTTTGCCTCTTTTGTGCCCGTCGCAAATGCTCAGAAGTATTTTGACGAATGAAAGATAATGCATCCTATAGAAATTCAGCCCACTGTTTAGCATCTTTGTGTTTGATCTAATCTTTTGGTATTGTACCAACTTCTGGCGAGAATGTTGGGAATCTTCCAAACAGAGCTTCGAAAGGGCTTAGACGAGTGGACTCATGAATTGTTGTATTGTATGCTGCCATGACATAGGGTAGCAAGATATCCCAATTTGAATGTTGTGGTGGCAATATACATAGCGTCTCTATTAAGCCATTACAGTCTGGGTGATATGGGCTTGTAAATTGTTGCTTGATGTGTAGACGATCAGCCAGATTTTTTAGGACTTCTGATTTGAAATTCGAACATTGGTCGGATAGCAATTGTTCAAGGCACCCATGAGGCAATATGAGGTGTTGGAGAAGAAACTGTGCAACTTCAAAAGCCGACGCTGACTTGAGTGGCTGAGCGATTGACCACCGAGTCAGATAATCAGTTAGGAAAATAATGCACTTGTGCCCTTGCGCTGAAACTGGAAAGGGTCCAGTGATGTCATAGGCTACCAATTCGAATGGACGAGTAGCCGAGATAGATTGTAATTGACGTTCTGGTTTCATGGTAGGAGTTTTAAATGATTGGTAGACTGGACAAGACTACAAATAGTGGTGCAAAGAGAGCCACATCTTGGGCCAATAGAACTTCATCCGAAGCTTGGTGAGAACTTTCAAGAATCCCAAATGGCCTCCAAACATTCCATCATGAAAAGCATGCATATAATGATTCTAGAAAGCACTGGGCATAGACAAACGAGGTTGAAAAATCACTTTATGAGATAGTACAGAACATTATCAATAAGCTGTAGATGCAGAGGAGGGAGATTAGATTGAATTTGTGAGATGATCTTTGATGTTTCTGGATCTGTCATCTGCATTGCTTGAACGTCTTTTATTGAAGGTAGGGACGGATGTTCCAAAGGAACTAGAAGAGGGGTTCTAGAAGCCACATGAGGGGCATCAGAAATCTGTGCAACTTGTTGGTGAGAACGGGAGAGTGCATCTGCCACTTCATTGTCCTTGCTTGGATAGTAAGAAATTGAGAAATTGTAATCCTGAAGTAGTACCGTATGCGCCATTCGTCCTTGAAGGTGTCTCCGCTTGAGAAGCCCAGTGAGAGCAACATGATCAGTCTGTACCTCAAATTTGCTATTGTGCACATAAGTGTGTGCTAATTTGGATATCACCCAAACTACAACTAAACACTCAAGCTCTGTGGCGGCATATCTGGATTTCGAACTTGTGAGAGAGTGGCTTAAATACACGATTGGATGCGAATGACCAGCTTCATCTTGTTGCAAAAGTACAGCACTGATTTCATCTTGTGAGGCGTCTATTCTGATCAAGAATGGATTATTCAAATCTGGATAGCGTAGCAACGTGTCCTCTTGAAGTAGATTTTGAATAGTGTCAAACGCTTGGTAGCATTCCGTTGTCCATTTGAATTTTGAATTTTTTAATAGAAGCTGACATAGAGGGGCAGAACAGACTTATACTACTTCCGGCATGAATCTGGAACTAAAGGTTGCTAAACCTTGAAATCTTTGAAGCTGTTTGATCAATTAAGGAGGTTGAAATTTCTACAAAGCTTTGAATTTAGTAAGGTCGGGTCATACTCCGTCGTCACTTTTGATGATGAATCCAAGATACTTGAGCTTGGTTTTTTCCCATTTACATTTCTAGGGATTAAGACAAAGATTGAATTCTTGGAGAAGTCGGAGTACCTGCTCTAATACAAACTTGTGCTCTTCCCAGGTTTTAGTATGGATGAGAACGTTATCCAAGTAGACTAGCATAGTCCCTTGCATGATTAGATCACGTAAAATAAAATTCATCAATCGTTGGAACGTATCTGGTGCATCTTGAGCCCGAATGGCATTACATTGAAGAGGTAGAGACTGAAAGGAGTGCGAAAATCTGTCTTTTCATCATCTTCGGGCTTCAGGGGAATTTGCCAATATCTTGACTTAAGATCCAAGGTGGTAAAAAATTTGAATGTGCCAAGGAGTCTAGGATGTCATCTAAACAGGGTAGAAGATATTCATCCCAAACTGTGACTGTGTTCAAGGGACAAAAATCTACACAGAATCAGTAGGAGCCATCGTCATTGGCCTCTCACCACACCGTGAAGGGTGTCCCAATCTGAGACAGTGCACTCTTGCACTTTCTGGCTGTGCTACCTGTAGAGATTTGCTCCCAAACTCAAAAAACGAAAGCAACACTGATCCTTTTACCAAGACACTGCGAACTTGGTTTGCTTTCTTGAGCTCCTTACCACGAACCAAGCTCTGATACCATGTGAAGAGAGTGGGAGAGAAGTAAGGAGTATCACTTGCATCTTTCTCACATACACAATGGGGGAATACACACAAAGGTGGAGGCTGAAAATAGTTTTCCTCTTCTTAGTTGTGAAAGCCAAAAGAACTCTTTCTAAGTACAAAAGGAATAGGTGAACCCTATATGTGGGTCTCAAACCAAACTCAACTAACTAAGGTGGCATACTAACTGATCCACTAACTCTAGAGTACATAAAGATAGCTGTCATCCAGCTATTATTCATGGGCAGTGTACCAACCGCATCTACAGCTAACAAGTCGGTGACATAAATGCACAACGGTCACCCTGGCATATCACGAGTGGAGCTCGATATCTCAACAATTGGTCTACTATCCAATAGAGCAAAATGGATTAGATATCTTCACCAAGGCACTCGGGAAGGTTCAGCTTCAGGGTCATCTTCAGAGACTCGGCATTGGGCCGAGAAGGTAGTTCACCTACGGGTGGACATTGACGGGGGGCATTAGATATGCTTAATGCCCCACCCTCCTGGTAACCACTAGTGGTCTAAGGTGCTCAAGTTATAAGGCCCCCATATGAGGAGAAGCCATGTGTGAGCCCGGGACACTGGATGGGATCCTGACTTGCATGTCAGATGAGGTCTATCAATGAGACTGTTGATGGTAGAAAGGTGATTGTGTGGGAGCCCCTTATTCTTACTGGGGCCTGGGGGCTAGCTAGCCCCCAGCTGGGGGGGTACCAGGGGGGCCAGCGGTCCCCCTGGAGGGGTCTTGGGGGCGGGATCCCCCGAGGCGATGGTATAGGGAATATTCCTTGAATATTCCATGGACGACTAGTCAGGTCCACCGACTAGGTTGATTGGTCGGCTCCACTGACTAGGTCAACTGATCGACTCCATCGACTACGTTGATCCGACTACTGCCCTCATAGCTATAAAGAGGCGACCTCCCCAGTCCATTGTATTAGATCAGTTCAGATCATATCATATCTTCTAGCTAATAGCTCTTCACCTAGTATCTGTCTAGATCGCCATCTAAGCTCCACTGTGGGAGCACATAGGTGGACAAAGCCATCATCTGTACTACATCAGTATTGAAGGAAAATTTTATTCCTCTCCAGTTTGATGTGTACTCTCTATTCTTTGTTCAGTTTTTGTTCCGTTGCACCGTGTAATTTAACAGACCCATGCTTGTCTCCGCCTCTGGATCACATCCGAAATGTATGAACTAACAACCCGATCCTCTTCCAACTTCAACAACTATTCGATCTTATGATTAACTGACTGTCCTAGAGACAATCTGCATTCATCCGCTATTCGAAGACTTGGTACAATGAACTCCATCATAACTACAACTTCACACCCATACACCAGACAAAACGGTGTCATTCCAGTAGCTACCTTGCTGTTCGGAATGCCCACAACGCCAAATGTAACTTCTGGTCCCAATCAGTTCTATTCTCTGAAATTGTTCTCCTAAGTATTTTCTTGAATGTGTTATTTGAATTTTCAGCTTGACCATTAGCTTGTGGATAATACGTAGTTGATTTCTTATGCACAATCATATGTAAACTTGTTAGCTTTTTCATTACTTTATTCAGAAAATGAACTCCTTGATCAGATACTATCTCAATTGGACACCCAAATCTAGTCATGATATTATAATATAGAAACTTAGCTGTGCTTGCAAGTGTATTATCTCTCAAAGCAATTTCTTCCACCCACTTTCTACAGTAATCTGTAGCCACTAGGATATACTTGTTTCTAGTATACTTGGCAAGAGGTTTGATAGGACCCATAAAATCAAGCCCTCATTTTTGGAAAGGACCTAGAGGGAGTACAGGTTGATGTGGCATTATATCTACATCTATTGGTCTTCCATCTCGCTGACAAGGTAAACAAGTCTTGGCAAATTCATGAGCATCCTTCAAGACTGTAAGCCATCACAAATCGGCCTGGAGTATCTTTTTCCAAGTGATGTCACCCGAATAGTGACCTCCTGAACTTCCAACATGTGCTTCCATCAAAACAACTTTTCTCTCATAATCTAGGACACACCTCTGAATCACTTGATCAATGCCTCTCTTGTACAACACTCCAGCTATGACCAAAAATGATTTACTCTGTAGCACAAATTTCTTTCTCTAATCTCGAGACAATGACTAAGGTATCACCCCATCTGTCAAAAATAGCAACATTCGATCATACCAATCCTGCCCTTCCTTCATACTAATAGACAATAAATGAGCCTCAGGTAAATCATCTTGAATCCCCAAAGGTTCTTCACCACTCAGCAATCTTGAACCCCCAAAGGTTCTTCACCACTTAGAAATGATTTACTCTGTAGCACAAATTTCTTTTTCTAATCTCGGGACAATGACTAAGGTACCACCCCATCTGTCAAAAATAGCAACATTCGATCATACCAATCCTACCCTTCCTCCATACTGACAGACAATAAATGAGCCTCAGATAAATCATCTTGAGCCCCCAAAGGTTCTTCACCACTCAGCAATCTGCTTAAATAATCTGCAACAACATGTGGTTTTCCTGGTGTATGCACAATGTCATAATCATTTTCTTGAAGCAATAGTATCCATCTAGCTAGTCGGCCAGACAATTATGGTTTTTTCACCAAATAAATAAGTGCCTGATGATCCACATGTAGTACCATTTTATTTCCGAACAGATAATGTCAAAATTTCTAGAGAGCATACACCATTCCCAATGCTTCTCTCTGAGTCACATTATAATTTTGTTCCGCGTTTGTCATTCTCTTGCTTGCATAGAATATAGGCTGAAACCAACCTTTAACAAATTGTTCCATTAACACTGCTCCAATAGCCACATCTGAAGCATCCACAAAAATATGAAATGGCAACTTCCAATTAGGTGGTTTCAGGATGGATGCTACAACTAACATTTTCTTTAACAGAATGAAAGCTCTCTGTTGTGGTTCTTCCAATGTAAACAATTCTCCCTTCTTGGTAAGCTTTATCAATGATACACAAACATGAGATAGATATCGTAAAAATCTGTTGTGCCACTTGATCTGCCCAACAAAGTGTGATAACTGCTTCAAAGTTCTAGGTGTAGGGGCGTTCTGAATGACTTCCACTTTTCATGGGTCTATGGTCATCCCTTCTTCTGAAATTATATGTCCCAACAAGACACCCCTTTTTACAGCAAAATCACACCTCCGGATTTAAGCTAAGTCGTGCAATTCTGCATGTCTCAAGGCATAACCTCAGATGCTAATGCTCATTCTTTTTTTTGAACACAGAAAAATCATCTAGAAAAACTCTGATAAAAGTAGTCAAGTAAGGAGCAAAAACTTCTTGGATCCATTTTTGAAATGTGGGAGGTGCATTCTTAAGACCAAAAGTCATAAGATTACTAGCAAAAACTCCCCACTCTATGATGAAAGTTGTCTTGTCTCTGTCCTTCGGAGCCATCCTTATATGATTGTAGCCACTGAAACCATCAAGGAAACTATACATCTGGTGACCAGCTACAGCATCAAGCATTACGTCACAAAAAGGCAATGGAAAAGGGTTTGTTATTGTTGCTGCATTTAATTTTTTATAATCAAGTCACACTCTTAGCTTACCATTCTTCTTAGGTACTATGACTATAGGTGAAAGCCAAGTTACCTTATCTACTAGGTAAATGAACCCCACGTTGAGTAGCTTATCAATTTCCTCCTTCACCCTCTGAGCATAATTTGGATTCATTCTATATCTTTGCTGAACCAATGGGACAGCATCTTTCTTCATGTTAATTCTGTGTTGGCAAAAAGATGGATCAATTCCTTTCAAATCCGTGTAATGCCAAGCAAACACATCCTTGAATTCCAATAACAATTTATGTAAAGCTTCAGAAAAAGTTGCATCTAACAAAGCACTAACATGAACCAACTTTGGATCTTGTTCTGTTCCAAGGTTCATTTCAGTTAAATCATCCTTTTGTACTCTTACACACTTCCTCAAGTGATCGTCAAATACTGTTTTAGCTTCAATGATTGCTTTGTTAGATATCAATGCTCCACTCTCATCATGTAACTACACGAGAACCAGCTAACTCTACTTGTAAGCCCCCCATATGAGGAGAAGGCATTTGAGTAGCTCGGTTATCCAGTAGATCCTGGTTTGGACACCAGATGGGGGCCATGTATGGCCTGATGGCTGGACGGAGTTGGCACACTACCAACTAGGCTACATGCAAGTGTGGGAAGGCATCCCATGACTGACTGCATTGAGGGTAGATGGAGCATTTCCCGAGGCAGCCACTCTCGAGATGCATGGCCCGTTTGGAGCCCCAGATGATCTCGGACTGTAGGTTCGTTGCTCTATTTTGTGCCATGGTTCTATCGTGTGGTCAGTGGCCTATTTCGGGACAGACCCCCAGTCGGCTGTTTTGGGCGGATTGGTTCGGTCACCCAATTGGGTCTAACCGACTGGTGGCTATATAAGAGCAAACCCGACTACATCAAACCTCATTCCTTAGCATCCAGCCTCCGTCCTCTACTGTTTCGAGCTCACCATCAAAGCTTCTTTCACAGGAGCGCACGGTTGGGAGGCAGCGCCATCTATTGTATCAGTTCTATAGTAGTCAAATTTTTTATTCTCCATACTATCTGCTTTTCTCTCTTGCATACGAGATCCTGTTATCTGTTGAGCACATACATTGTATTGTTTTCTTACATGGTATCAGAGCTTGGGCTCTAGCAAGAAGATTTGGTAGTGTGTTTCTATTTGCGAGCAGATTGTGAGAGATGGTCCAGCCCGCAAGACTGCGAATCCCACCGTTCGACGAAAGCAGAAAGTTGGATGGCTCTAACTATCCACTCTAAAAGTTCAAGATGAAGATCATCCTAAGCGCATACTAGCTTTGGGATACTGCTACTGGGGTGGACCTGAAACCGGTTCCAAGACCAGCCAATGCAGGACAATTGATAGTACCAACTGCGGATGAGATTCTCGCGTGGACAAGAAGAAATGCAGATGCGCTGTGTTCTATTGTCTGCAGTGTAAGTGACTCTATCATGGCGTTAATTCAACATGTCACCACAGCAAAGGAGGCATGGACGGTCTTGAAAAATCAGTACGAGACCACGAATTAGACACGAATTCAGAATCTGGAGACTCAACTCATGAACGAGAAATTGTCTGAGTCTAAAGCGGTAGAGAAGTTCATCACCAGGGTGAAGAATCTGCGCGATCAGATGATTGCGATTGGCATCACCATCACCAACGAGAATCTAGCATGAAGGTGCATACGGGTTCTCCCACCAAAGTACGACGGTCTTGTTACGGCACTGAATACATAGAACAAAAATCTGCCCCTCAACTTTGAGGATTTCAGTGCGATGCTTCTGGAGGAGGAGATGTGTCAAAAGATGAGGACTGGAGAAGATTCGGCTTTCTATGCTGGATCAAAGAAAGGTAAGGGTAAGGACTCTGGTAACCCATCTTCTTCTGATGATAAAAAGAGAAAGAAGAAGATCAAGTGCTTATATTGCAACAAGGCAGGGCACAAGCAGAATGAGTGTCGGAAGAAGATTGCAGATGAGAAGAACGGAGTAAAGAAAGAGTCCAGCAACAGCACGCGAGCAGCACGCAGGCAGTACCAGTAGAGCTGTTCGTAGCAATTGAGGAGATTTGCACGGAGGCAGTTCATGTACCTACGGATGAGAACCTTGGATTATTGACAGTGGTGCATCATGCCACATGACCAGTCGGAAGGATTGGCTCGATGGGGTCACTCATCATATGTAACCCTATCATGTGAGTTCAATAGATGGGTTTTTATTAATTCCATTACTTACATATATATATATACATAAGGAATTAAATTAATGCCCAAAGGTTAATATACAAAAGGGTGTTTTATATTAAAAAATTTTGAGAAGCTCCTAACATGCAACATGAAACATGGACATTTGGGTTGAGTGATTTATGTTTTGGGACCTACAATTCCACTAGCTTTCAGCATAACTTTAACTACCTAGTGATACTGACCATAGTTTTTCAACTTTCTCTATCTGTTAAGGTTGATACTTCTTAGAAGATGATGGAAAAACTATTATACTCTACTACTCAAATGTATTAAGCATTCTTGTGCATAAGTATGAGAACTTGGTGGCATGCGAAGTATTCCACACTACTAAAATCTATCATGCTAGGTGTGACTGTGGCTTGGCAAATTATTATTATTATTATTATAATAACAATAATTCAAGATTTATTTTTGCAAGTTGAGGCATCCTTATTAAGCTCATTTGCCTTTCAAGAGAATTGAAAGAAAAATTAGCGCCTTCTATAGAAGACCAGTTTTAACATTTGCCCTTATCACAAAGAGATAGGCTTCTAGAGAAGTGTTACTTTTTGGGAAAATTTTGTGTGATATGAATATTGCTTATACTTTATTAATATGCCCAATAACACAATATGATAGGATCCTAGGAAATATGAACATCCTAAAGACTAAGTCACTAGTGACCATTGAAGTCTAACTTCTAAAGACTGAAGGTATCTCTAGGGGGGTTTACCTTGGGAAAGGTAGGGTGCATTTATCCCCGACATCCTAGAAGTCTTCAAAACACCTACATAAGCCAACCTTTTGATCAAACAGAGAAGGGGTACCTAGTAAATCTTAATTTCTACATTAGCACCAAAGACATTGAACTCTTGGTTTTCAGGTTGTTGATGGCCTGCAAAAGGGAGCACTTTGTTCTGTTACACTATTCTTGGCTACAGATGCATGCGCCTCTACCAATCCATCCACCTTGTATAAGAATAAAGGCCATTTTGCTTCAAGCTAACACAGATGGTGAATTGAGGCCTATTGTCTATCTAAGCCGGTCTCCCTTCTTGTGTCCATTTCCTCCAAAAAGGTGGGTTCAATAAATCTTGTACGCCTTTACCTTCTACCTTCCTCTGCTTGTTTTTACAGAATGCATTTGTTGTTGTAGCTGTAGCTATGGGAATGTGCAAGGTAGGTTGCACAGATTGGGACATGTGTAATAGTTGAACCATTAGTGGGACCGATTGAGCTGAATGCTCAAACTAATGCAGGTGTTTATCTTGATCAAAGTTTGATGCATACATTTTGTCATTTTTGGTTTTATGGTGTTATACTGTATGGTGTTCTGATTTTGGTTTGAAATATGCTTGAACATAAGGCATTTTTGGCTGCAAGCTATGCAGATGGATGATTTTTGCATTGCATGTTAGAGTCATTGGCAATGTTGCAACCTCCAAGAGTGTATACAATCATTGGCAGTGTCACAACCTCCAAGAATCTAAGCATCTGGATCTAGGTTGTCTGAGTGAAATTCAATTGGAATTGGGAAAAGTAGGATTTGCCCTTGTTTTGAAAGTTTTTCTTCGGCAAAAATTTACCATATTTTGGGAGTTGTTTTTGGAGACCTTGCATGAACCAATCAACTCTAGGAAATTTCAAGGTACTCCCAACAATTCTCGTGAGTCACGTGACCTAAACTACTCTTGCACTAGCCCATCATAACATACATTTCAACTAATACTTGGCTACTGGATGGAAAGGACCCTGAGGTGCTGTCTTTCTGTCATTGGATGTGGAAGGCACCTTCCCAATGGATCTAGAAAGGTTCTTTCCACTTAAGTATTGGTTGAACTGAAATGTATGCTACTGTCCTTGCCTTTGTTGAAAGTCTCTGCTGCTGTCCCACCCTATACTTATGACGGCTACCCATGAGGAAGATGGAGTTGTTGTAGATCTGCTGAACTGCATAGGCTACTACCTCATAGAAGATCAATGCCTAAGTTCTCCCTTTGTTAGATTGGGAGGCTCAAATGACTAAGAATCGTCACTTTGGTAGTCGGTTCCAAGGCTCTATCTAGCTCTAATTTCATGACAGCTCAAACACATCAATAATCCCTAGATCTTTATACTATGGTATCTTTTAATCATGTATTAAGACCCAAGGCATAGAATTTGAAAGGCTTTGCATAGGCACCTAGTAGAAGGCACACCTTCGAATTGCCGCTGATGTAAGAAAATTTTGCCTCTCATTTGGTATTTCTCTCCCTCACGAGCATTTTGGCTCCCGAACCTTCTTGCCTCTTCAAAATCCCCTAGTAGCATAACACTGGCAATTTAAGTCATCTAAGATGAGGGAAGGAACAATGGGTTTGATCTGTTCACGTTTATCTACATCATCCACCATGTGAGGGCATAAAAGTCTAAGTGCAAAATTCGATGCTTGGTCTTGGCTTTGTCATCTTTAGATAAACTTGGATCATCTTCCAGCTTTCTGAGCCATTCGCTCATGAGGAGTTCCACCTCTTATTTAAGCTGGGTCATGATAATCTTCCCTTTGGAGTTCTTGCCACAGACATTGTGAGTCTTGAAGACCATAAACATCATGAGTCTTGAAGACGACAAGCCCTCTGCAAGGACAAGCTCAACAAGTTCAATGAAATCCATGGATAGTTTCAGCTTTGACATGCAATCGATGATACATTATAAGTTTCTTGGTGATAGAGAGGTATTAGACATAGGGGATCTAGAAAAGGTTATGTCCGTGACCTACCTATAATATCCTACTGCACCTAACTCAATCCTAAAATCATGAGGTGATGAATTTCCATTATTTGGAAGCATGGGACTGATTTGGACTCCTTGGGTCCAGTCAGTGGTGGTGGTAGACTCTTAAGATCTCCCAAGATGGATGGCATTTCTTGGACGGCCTAGTAATACAAGGTGCTCCTTTCCCTTTTTACATCCCACAAATGCCTCAAGGGCATTGGGTTACTTGTTACGTCACAAGCATTGAATGAGCAGCATTATCCTTATCATGAAGATCATGATTATGCATGGATGGAGACCTGAGCTATTTGCTAGTGTTTTGCCTTGGTTGCTTCAACTCACCTAGACTTGATGTGGTTTCAAGCTTTCGAAAAACTAACTCTAGAATTGTGTAGTGAACTTAAAAGAGTCATGGTCATTCATACTATCAAACTTAAAGAGTCATGGTCCTTCACAACTTGTCCATGCAACCCATAAGTCCTCCATAAATACTTCAAAATTGGTGATATAAGACCTTGTTGGACACTAATTTCATTTGTATGCCAACTAGAACCAATGACCTTTTCTATGGTAAACCCACAACAAAATCCATGAAATACTTTTACCAATTTCCACACAAAATCTTAAGTGTCAGTAGCATGTTTTCGACTTTAAAATGTTCTCGAGTCCACATATAAAAGCAATAAGAATTTAGACTTAGGGTTCAGCCCCTCTATGGTTATGTATGTTGTAAGTTGAGGTCACCAATAGCAGCGAGCATCAAGAAGGTCAATGTAAAAGTAGCTGCTGATTTGTTTGTAGGGTATGGAAAATATTATATAGCAAGAAAGGATAGTGTGCATAGTGCTCATAAGACTGCCAAATACTATGCCATTTGTGGGAAAATCACCTCATTATAAGAGGGCATGTGGGTGTATTTGTTGGTATCCGCCGATGAGGAGCTTGTCCAAAGATTTGACTGCTTATATTTGGGAAATGGTTCTTGATTAAAGTATAAGATGTCTCGAAACCAATTACTTGATCCAATGTCTATAGATGATGATCTTAGGAGAATGTGGATAGCCTTCAAAAGCGATTTCCTTACTATATTTGTTGTACTACTTTCCCTCATCCCGTGCTTGTTGTTGACCAAGTAATCTCCCTTTCTTGTAGCCATTTTCTTATTATTGCTATTGCATACTCTTGTAGACGTTGTGTCCAGCCCACAACTAGCCCATGAAGGAAATCTTTGGTGGCCCTTTGGGCTGCCCCAAAACTGAAGTACGAAGGAAGCTTCTGTGCTACCCACATGGCAGCTCTCTTTACCCTCTTCTATCATTCTCTTAAGGTATGTCATCCTTCCCCATGTCCCCATATGAGGGCTCACAAATGGGGAGGTGATCCTCATGTTCTAACAATTGAGCTATTTTGAATAGATTGATGGCATGTCCACTCTTCCCAAGGAGTCTATTCAATCATAGGGTAAGACCTATAGCTATGCAGTTGATTGCTCCTTTGTTGGGCAAGTGTCTATAAAAGTAGGCACCTCTGCAGCATCTATTCTATCCTATGGGATTCTACACTTGGTATTAGAGCTTTAGGTTCTAGATCTAGCCTACCTATCATTAGATGCTTTATCTAGCATAAACTACTAGTTTTCTCAAAGCTTCTTCATCTTCTCCATTTTCCTCCTTCTTCTCCAAATCTGTGAGAGCCTTGTTCTCTACCTACAAGCAACCATTGCTCAAACCCTTTGAGCTGTAGACTCCTCACGTACAGGCAACCTTCCAACCGTAAGCAATTAGAAAGTTCTCCTCTGTATGTGCAATGCCAACACGAAGACTCCTCGCTGAGATAAATCGCGCAATGCTGCCTCTATGCTTACCTATCTGCAAATCCCTCTGAGCCCGAGCTGCACGATGCTATAGGCAAGTTGTGTTGAAATCTGAGCTCGTTTGGTCAAGAATTGGAGGAGAAATTGCGAAAAAACAATCGACTTTGTCAAGCATCTACATGGCGACCTGGCGCAACATTGTGCCTCTTCTTGTTGGTAGCCCTAGTCTGGTATACTAGTGTTCTTTCTGCATAAAAATCCCCTTGAATAGAGCTATGAGCTATGAGAATTGCACCCTCCAGTCTACTCTAATCTCAGTTGATAGAATTCTACATATTTTGGTCAAAACGTGTTGAGAAATCACCATAAGTTTGGGGCTTTCATTATTTACTGTAGACTTTCATTGCTTTGATTGTACTTGAGTAGTAGAACTCAGTCATGGAGCTCATAAGTGTCCTTATACTTTGCATTTAGAATGATGACTATGTGATTCTCTCTTGATGAGTACTTGAATTATAAAGATGACTAAGCCCAAGCATATAGAGAAGTTTGATGGAACTAGTTTCCATACTTGGCAAACAAAAGCCAAGTTTATGCTTATGAAAAAGAAGATATGGAATGTTGTGAATGGAAATAATTTTACAAAAGAAAAAGCTAATTGGTTGATCAAAGACAAGAAGGCTCTTGCTATCATTGCTTTGGGATTAAGTGGCTCATACATTCACCGTAGTGATGGCTTTGAAACTTCACATGAAGCTTGGGATCATCATCTCATAGTATTTGGTGCACAAGGAAAATGCTTCAAATATATCTTGTTCCTTTACCTACAAAAGGGAATGTGTTATTCCATGAAGAACAACAAAGAGAATCAAGCATTTCTTATGAAGAAGGACTACTTCAACAATAAAGCAATTCTGGCTGAAGGAAGAACTCCATCAGCAAATGAAGAAAATAAAGACTATGCTTTTTAAGCACTTTTGTCTTTTGAATTTTTGTTTATCATCACTTGGTCAAATTTTGAGGTTCTCTGCCTGGAATAGTACTCCAAAAAGAATATCATATGTTATGTCTTTTGTAAATCACCTCTGATCACCATGTGATATGTGTTTTGACTATTCCATTTCTGTGAACCTCACACCCTTGGGAACCCTTGCTAGCATGAGATCCTAGCCATAGATTTATCCTTGACCACCATGAGATGGCATGAGAAACTATGAGACTAGATGTATCCTTGACACTGCAAGAGGCAACCCCTTGAGGGGGGGTATGTTGGGATAAGTATGATCAAGTGCTTGCTCTATGGTGCATGTGTGCATCTAGGGGAGTCACATGTGTGTTTGTGTGTGTTGTAAAGGCACATCAAGTGCTATGATGTGTCTAGTGTGTGACCTAAGTGATGATGTAAGCCAAAGGCCCCCACATGGGAGGTTCCTTTGATTTAGGCAAGTCCCACTGATGTAGGGACTGATTCCCATTGATGTAGGGGCTGATTGCCACTTATGTAGGGAAGGTATTACCTTCTCCCCCTTTCCATAAGAGAGAGTCCTCTCTCACACAAATCTATAATAGAGAACTACCATTTTGTTTCATTGTGCTCTCACACCTCTTGCAAGATGCATCTATTCTATCCTACGGGATTCTACAATGATAGCTGCTTTGTTCTGTTTTGTTGGGGTCAATCATATGTTTTCAAGTTTGACTTTTGTATAAGGGAATTTTTTAGGAATGATGTTTTGAGCTGAGTGGTAATCTCAAGAATTGTAACCGCAAAGATACCACTTTGGAAACTTTTGGGAGATTTGTATATCAATAGGACATTTCCTACTATAAACCGTCAATCTTTTATTCCATTTGCTCCCATATCTGTGGTTGTCTCATAGGATTGGGAGAGGAGCCGCCGATGGTATTACTAGAGGACTTTTTCTGGACTTTTTGGACTTTTTCTATTGTTTTTGGACGAAGCCCAAAAATCCTTCCCAAATGAAAACTTTACTTTGTGAAAATATCCTTCCCAAATCAAAATTTTACTTTCTAAAAATATTCTTCCCAAATCAAAAGTTCACTTTGTGGCACTATCATATTCACATAAAAATATTATTTTTTCAATCTATACTTTTGCACCAACATGCAAGAATTTGAAATAATCCTATATTGGAAATTCTAGCTATATCTAAGTTATTTGTTAATTTAATTATTTTTAATATTTTTCCTTGACGTGATAAATTTATAAATCCATGAAAGGAGACTTAAATATTTCATGAAAATGACATTGTCACTCGCAATATGCACAAAATTTTTAAAACTTTTAATGAATAGAAAAAAGACATGATGCCATAAGACCCAAGTTTTGTATTGAACCAAAGAGGTATAATAGCAATTATAGCTATTATTATATGATTACATTGAGAGATGTTGCTCTCAGCTAGAGTCTTTACATCCAAAATGATATAGATTGAACATATGTTTACAATTTAAATTGTTGCTCTTAAAGAGCCTCAATTCGTGCCATCTGCATAATTTGACTCCCCATTGTCTTATTGCTCAATGTCATGATAGTCCCTTGCCAGGTGCCATCTGCATAATTTGACTCCCACTTGTCTTGCCAAGCCTTGCCCCTTGGGTGCATTGACTCCCCATTGTCTTATTGCTCAATGCGATAGTCCCTTGCCAGGTGCCATCTACATTAACTCCCTATTGTCTTGCCAAGCCTTGACCCTTGGGTGACATCCAGTGCAAAATACAGGTGCCATCTGCATTAACTCCCACAAGTTGTCTTGCCAAGCCTTGCCCCTTGGGTGCATTGACTCCCCATTGTCTTATTGCTCAATGTGATAGTCCCTTGCCAGGTGCCATCTGCATTAACTTCCTATTGTCTTGGCAAGCCTTGACCCTTGGGTGACATCTAGTGCATATTTTGACTCTCATTTGACATAGGAGGTGATGACTCTGATTATAATTGTCTTGGATTGGCTTCTTGCCTAGTACCCAAATAAAATCCTTCAATGGACTTCAATACAAAGCTTTAATCATGGACATTCTTCATTTGCGTTGTCTCCTTCTACTTCCTCCATGGCGAACATCCTTAAAAATTCATGTATATCCAAAATAGTTTGCTGTGGTATTTTTATTTTTCCTTCTACCTCATATCCCATGCACTTCTTTGATTTCTTTGCCCTTGAATGCCAAGACACTATGATTGTCTCCGTCGAAACTTGAGAGATCGCTTCATCATTTGGGACCCACTCCTTCATTATATAATTAGTATACAATGTGTTGTTATCCATATTCTCCTTCCTGCCCTTTGGCTCATACCATACCGCTGTAAATGTTGTAGCTCTCCCTTGGTCATCTCTTTGCACATCAACTACTTTTGCAACCCAAAACTTCACATTCTCATATTCATCATCCACCGATGGACGAGAACCATAACAAAACAATCGACCTCTATATCTACTTGTGGCATAAACTCTCTCTTCTTTGATCCACAATATGGACGTGGGAGTAATGATACAAATTCATTTTCAAAGACTGGAGCTGGGCGCAAATCGTTATGAACATTTGGCCAAAACATATTGCATTCTTCCTTGACATCCTTTGAGCCTCGCATTCTCTCAAGGTCCTTTTTTAAATTTCGTGTCTTGTTAATTACAGTGGTAGTGTGTTCTCTCCAAGTAGGCTTCGAATCAGGATATCTCCGGAGCATTTCCTCTTTGTATGTAATAAATGCTTTTAATCCTTCTATTTCACAGTTAGACCTCTCATTGAATTCTTGTATAGGAGCCCATGTTGGATACCTTTCCTTGCTGGGAATTGAAGTTAAGAGACTGTAAGGTTCTTCAGGTTCCCATTTTGTATCATGAGAATACTTTTGCCATTGCATTATAGGTTTTTCATCTTAAAAAAAAAAACGAAAGTAGTGTGGATTGGTATGACCTGTCAATGCATCACCACCCGTTTGTATGAAAGGTAGAATGAAGCTCTTCCAATCATACATTCTTTCGAGCCTCTCACATACTGTACTTTCCTTACAACCACCAACTTGCCTGCCACATCTTCTTACCAAGTCATCTATTGTCTCCACATCCTTGCATTTAAGCTCCCTTGAGACTGTGCTAAAAACCTGATTGATATCCTCATGTGTATGCCCAACATACAAAAATCCACATTCGACCTCATTGAAGATTCAATGAGCAACTAGCATGGAGCAGAATGCAAACATGAGTACATTCTTATTTTCTCACCAGCAATTATCAACTTGTATTCTCAAAGTCGGTGGTACACAACCTTTTTCTGCATGTACATTGCGAATCGCCTTCATAATAGATGTTACAACTTGATTGCTATCATGTAGATGCAAGGAATCAATCCATATATCTGAAAAGAAATTAATTCCATGCACTAACACTCCACATAGATGTGTCTTTAGAAAGTGCTTTCCTTGTAATTTAGGTGGAGTGGCAACAAAACGAGGCAATGTTGTTGTATTCTGATCCATGCCATCTACAATAAGGCACATGTAGTCATCGGGATGTGAAATAGCTTGCTCCTTCCAAAATGCATATTTTTGTCTGGAATGTCGAATAAGGTCATGATGAGATTTTCGGTTTTTTTGTATGATTCCCTTTGATTTGGACATGTTGCACTCTCAATCGCTTGCTTTAAATCATCACAGACATTGCACTTTGACATTTTTTGCCTCCTTGGGATTTTAACATATCCAAAGTTCTTCTTCCAAAGAGTATACAAAGTATGAGAATACGGCATCCCCTCTTAAGGCCTTTGCTTTTCTGCAATAGAGTCAAATACTTCGAGCTTTGTCAAGCCCATTGGAAGGTGCATTTCAGTGATCGTGTCACCGTTAGGGAGTTTGGTAGATATATGGGGTTGAGGTAAAGCATTATCATGTATGAAGTCTTGCAAAATTGATGCTGCCCTGACAGTTGAGATTCTTGATTTGGACCTTCCTCTATTACCGTGAATGCTAAATTTGTTGCCGCCCTTTGCCTTGGTGACTAAATCCCAATATGTACCATGGGATAATCCAGTAATATTGCGATATGCCTTATTGCACATCCTTTTTCCATTTACGAGAGGTTTTACCTTTTGTCTTGAACTTAGTCTTTTATTGCCATTCTGAAGAAAGCAAGAGAGACTTGTGAGAAGCTATTCATTTCTTTTGCTTCCTCTTCTTTGCCACACGTGTCCTCTACATTCCCTGATGTCTGCAAGATCAATGAAGCGCATACGTCTTCGCATGCAACATAGATATCCCAATGCATTTAACATGTTCTCCTCCTTCATTACTCTCTTCCTCTTTGGTTGCTTTTGTGGATCTGCCTGGATTCGCTTTCTCTTCATGCATATGTATGACCGTTTTTGTTCCTCATGCACGTTGTTATCTGTATTTATGCACTTCTTCTCCTCACATTTGTTTGTAACCAAGCATCCATGATTGGTCGTTGCATCCTTGGCCATATCACAATCAAAGTTAAATATTGAATAATCCTCTGTTGATCTCATCCTCGTTTTTAACATACTCTTAGGACCATTCAATGAATTCAATATTCTACGAGAGTATTGAGAACCTTGAAACTCTTCCACTCCTGTGAGAACATCACTCATTGGGACATCTTGCATGGCTTTCACAAATCCACAAGCTTGATTGACACCAGGTTTGTTAATATGCATGAACTCATCCACACTTGACAAGACATCGCTATTGAAACCTTTGCCCTTCTCACTGTGCAAGAATTCATCCACCCCAGATAAGGCTTCGCTTCTAAAATAATTTTGTTTCTCGGAACCAATGAACTCATCCACTCCAGATAAGATGCCACTTCTATAATTGAGTATATTGAAATCATCCACATTTAAAGTGATAGAGCCTAGCACATGGGCATGCTTTTTAGGTCCTTTGATATTGTAGTATACCTTGTCTTTATCATTGAAAACCACGTGCCACTTTCTCATGTTTAAAATTGCATGCTCCATCTCATATTCTTGCCTACCTCATAGTAGGGATCACATAAGGAGGTTATGTTATCAACCATACCATCATCAGTGACTTTTAGAATCCTCATCTGTGCAAATGACCATTGCTCCACTTGTTCAAATCCCAATACTTCACCTTCTGCTACAGTCTTATTTGCAAATGATCTCATTTGTAAAATGTCCCCTATAGTAAAATCCAAGATGGTGCACTTTGTATTCTTGATAATGTCTGTTGCATAAGTCTCATCTTTGTCCCATGCTATAAATGATTTGTTGGATGTATTGTAGGGCATAACATCTCCAAGTGTTTCCATATCTCCACATTTATACTTTAGCTCAACATGTGCGCTAAGAATCTTTGATATAGTAACTGCCACCTTATCTTCGCCAAGTCTTCGAAAGTGGCAAACTGAATTGGGATCACTATCATGGATTGTAGCAAATGCAACTACTTCTATTTTGCTACATAAAATCACATCCATCCCTGGAACAAAATCTATAGCCATCTCCTTTGTGAGAGTCCTTCACAAGCAAGCTGCAGTAGCAACAATTACATAAATATTAGTCTCTTTTTAATAATCTACTCATTTATTATAATTTTTAATTAGTACTTAATTTATTGGGGGGAGAAGATATCCGATCAAGTACTCATTAGATGGACACGCAAAGTTATCCTTTGCATGGTCGATCGAGCATTAAATACTATTTTTGCTCTAGTGTCATGCACATCCGTAAAAAAACACGCTACTAGGTATGTTATCCGATCAAGCACTGATGGGATGGGAGTGCCACTTTGCATGCAAGTCAATTCCACCTAGTTGAAGGTTTGTGCAAAGTATTGTGCCCATCGGATATGCTTTGCATTCTCGATCAAGCATAAAACAACGTTTTTGCCTTAGTGTCATGCACAACCATATAAAAACACAGCCGTAGGTGTGTTATTCAAACAAGTACTTATCGGATGGGGGCTCCACTTTGCACGCAAGTCCGTTTCAACTACATTGAGGTGCATGCAAAGTATTGTCACCATCCGATATGCTTTGCATGGTCGATCACGCATTATACAACGTTTTTCCCGTAGTGATATGCACATCCATAAAAAGACACGCCCTTAGGTATGTTATCTGACCAAGTACTTATCGGATGGGTGTGCCTCTTTGAGAACATTTCAATACCACCTAGATTAAGGTCTAGGAAAAGTATTGTGCCCATCGGATATGCTTTGCATGGTCAATCAAGCATTAAATACCATTTTTGCCTTAGTGTCATGCACATCCGTAAAAAAACACGCTGCTAGGTGTGTTATCCGATCAAGTACTTATGCGATGGGAATGCCACTTTGCATGTAAGTCAATTCCACCTAGTTGAAGGTGTGTGCAAAGTATTGTGCCCATCGGATATGGTTTGCATTGTCGATCAAGCATAAAACACCGTTTTTGCCTTAGTGTCATGCACAACCATATAAAAACACGGCCGTAGGTGTGTTATTCAAACAAGTACTTATCAGATGGGGGCTCCACTTTTCATGCAAGTCTTTTTCCACTACGTTGAGGTGCGTGCAAAGCACCATCGGATATGCTTTGCATGGTCGATCACGCATTATACACCATTTTTTCCCTAGTGATATGGACATCCGCAAAAAAACACGCCCTTAGGTGTGTTATCTGACCAAGTACTTATCGGATGGGTGTGTCTATTTGAGAACATTTCAATACCATCTAGTTTGATGCGTACAAAAAGTGTTGTGCCCATCGGATATCCTTTGCATGGTCAATCGAGCATTAAATACTATTTTTGCTCTAGTGTCATGCACATCCGTAAAAAAACACGCTACTAGGTATGTTATCCAATCAAGCACTTATGTGATGGGCACGCCACTTTGCATGTAAGATAATTCCACCTAGTTGAAGGTGTGCGCAAAGTATTGTGCCCACCGGATGTGCTTTGCATTGTCGATCAAGCATAAAACACCGTTTCTGCTTAGTGTCATGCACATCCATGAAAAAACACGGTCCTAGGTGTGTTATTCAAACAAGTACTTATCGGATGGGGGCTCCACTTTGCACGCAAGTCCGTTTCAACTACGTTAAGGTGGTGCAAAGTATTGTCACCATCGGATATGCTTTGCATGGTCGAGATCTCATGCATTATATGCCATTTTTTCTCTAATGATATGCACATCTGCAAAAAAACACGCCCTTAGGTGTGTTATCCAGGACTAAGTACTTATCGGATGGGTGTGCCTCTTTGAGAACATTTCAATACCGCCTAGGTTGCGGTGTAGGAAAAGTGTTGTGCCCATCGGATATCCTTTGCATGGTCGATCAAGCATTAAATACTATTTTTGCTCTAGTGTCATGCACATCCGTAAAGAAACACGCTGCTAGGTATATTATCTGATCAAGAACTTATGGGATGGGCGTGCCACTTTGCATGTAAGTCAATTCCCCCTAGTTGAAGGTTTGTGCAAAGTATTGTGCCCAACGGATATGCTTTGCATTGTTGATCAAGCATAAAACACTGTTTTTGCCTTAGTGTCAAGCGCATTTATAAAAAAACACGGTCCTAGGTGTGGTATCGGATCAAGTACTTATTTAACCGACACACCACTTTTCATGCAACTCAATAACACCTAGGTTGAGGTGGGTGCAAAGTATTGTGCCCATCGGATGTACTTTGCATGATATATCACGTATTAAACTCCGTTTGTGCCTCAATGTCATGCACAACCATAAAAAAACATGCTTTTAGGTGTGTTATCCGACCAACTGCTTATCAGATTGGTGTACCACTTTGCATGCAATGAAATACCACAATTGTTGAGACTCATGCAAAGTATTATGATCGTATATGCTTTGCATTGTCGAACAAGCATTAAACACTGTTTTGGCCTTAGTGTCATGCACAACCGTCAAAAAACGCGGTCCTAGATGTGTTATTCGACTAAGTACTTATGGGATGGGCATGCCACTTTGCATGTAAGTCAATAATACCTAGGTTGAGATGTGTGCAAAGTATTGTGATGATCGGATATGCGTTGCATTGTCGATTAAGCATAAATCAGCATTTTTGCCTTAGTGTCATGGACAACAACCAATAAAAAACTCGGGGGGGTCACTATGTATAAACCCTCTATACCACGTGCGTTCAAGGCCTATTTCTAAAATCCCTTATCTGTGAATTTTTCATGAATAAAATGTACCCCTTTTCTATACAAATCTGTAAATTTTTCTCAAAACTATTTTAAATAGTCCCTTATGTATATTTATTTCTGTAAATTTTAGAAATAAAAAATATCCTTTTGTTGAACTCACGTGATAGGGTTACATATGATGAGTGACCCCCCCGAGATAAAAAACATGGTCCTAGGTGTGATATTCTAAAAAGTACTTGTCAGATGGGGGAGCCACTTTGCAAGAAAGTCAATTTCAACTAGGTTGATGTGCGTGCACAATGAGGGGGGAAGGTATGGGAGAGAGAGAGAGAGAGAGAGTGAGGGAGAGAGAAGCGAAGGAGTAGAGGGAGTAGAGGGAGAGAGAGAGAGAGTGAGGGAGATAGAAGCGAGGGAGTAGAGGGAGTAGAGGGAGAGAGGTCGAATTCTTACAAGAGCGACAAATAAGATTTGACTTAGGAAAAGAATGAAAGGGACTTACGAGAAGAAAGTATCAAGAAGAATGTTGAACACAAATTTGAATTCTTACAACTAAGAGTAGAACTATCACGAGCAAGAGCAACAAATAAGATTCTTGCTCAAATAAGATTTGACTTACTATCACAAGCAAGAGCGACAAATAAGATTTGACTTACGAGAAGAATGAAAGGGACTTATGAGAAGAAAGTATCAAGAAGAATGTTGAACACAAATTTGAATTCAAAAGGAACGTACGAGAAGAAAGTATAAGAAGAATGTTGAACACAAATTTGAATTCAAATCTATAATGAATTCAAATTTCCCTCTCTTTTCTGAAAATTCAAATTTATGCATGGGAGGAGTGGGCTAGTTTTTCTTATATATACTCTTCTTTCCATTCATTCATTCTCACTCTCTCCTCATTTCATTGAAGCAACCAAGAGTTGAAGAGAAAGGATAAGCGGAGCCTTACTTTTTTCACTTTTTCCAGGTACTTGCTTTCTTTTTGATTCGTCTTGTAATTCTTTTTCTTTACTTACAATTCTTTTTCAATTAGTTTCTTGTTAAAGTTTTTGAGTTCTATTTCTTAAAATTTGTCTTGTAATTCTTTTTCTTTACCTACAATTCTTTTTCAATTAGTTTATTGTTAAAGTTTTTGAGGAGAGGGGTTTTTCAGAAGGCATTACAATTCTTTTTAAATTAGTTTCTTATTTGAGTTTTTGAGTTCTATTTTAATTAGTTTCTTATTTATATTTGAGTTTGTAAATTTGAGAAATGAGAGAGAATAGGGAGGGAGAGAAAGAGAGAGGAGAGAGGGAAAGAGAGAAATTAAGAGAGAAGAGGGGCTCTTGGCAGCCGTGGCCGCCAAAGGGAGAGAGAGAATAGAAATGAGAGAGAGAATGAGAAATGAGAGGAGTAGGGAGGGAGAGAAAGAGAGAGAGGAGAGAGGGAGGGAGAGAGAGAGAGATTCACAGAGAGAAGAGGGGCTCCTTAAATGAGAGAGAAGAGTAGGGAGGGAAAGAAAGAGAGAGGAGAGAGGGGGAGAGAGATTAAGAGAGAGAAGAGGGTCTCCTGGCGACCGTGGCTACTTGAGGGAGGGAGAGAGTAGGGAGAGAGAGGGAGAGAGAGAGAAAGAGAGAGAGGGAGAGAGAGAGAGAGAGGGAGAGAGAGAGAAAGAGAGAGGGAGAGAGAGGGAGAGAGAGAGAAGTTTAAGAGGGAGAGAGAGGGAGAGAGAGAGAAGTTTAAGAGAATGAAACGTGGCAAGAGGAGAGAGGGAAAGAGAGAAATTAAGAGAGAGAAGAGGGGCTCTTCGGGGCCATGGCCGCCAAAGGGAGAGAGAGAGAACGAGAAATGAGAGAGAAGAGTAGGGAGGGAGAGAAAGAGAGAGAGGGAGAGAGACGAGATTAAGAGAGAGAAGAGGGGCTCCTTAAATGAGAGAGAAGAGTAGGGAGGGAAAGAAAGAGAGAGCTGAGACATGGCCGCCAAAGAGAGAGAGAGAATGAGAAATGAGAGAGAAGAGTAGGGAGGGAGAGAAAGAGAGAGAGGGAGAGAGACAAGAGATTAAGAGAGAGAAGAGGGGCTCCTTAAATGAGAGAGAAGAGTAGGGAGGGAAAGAAAGAGAGAGCTGAGACATGGCTGCCAAAGGGAGAGAGAGAATGAGAAATGAGAGAGAAGAGTAGGGAGGGAGAGAAAGAGAGAGAGGGAGAGAGACAAGAGATTAAGAGAGAGAAGAGGGGCTTCTTAAATGAGAGAGAAGAGTAGGGAGGGAAAGAAAGAGAGAGCTGAGAGAGGGAGAGAGAGAAGAGAGTCTCCTGGAGGTAATGAGAGAGAAGAGTAGGGAGGGAAAGAAAGAGAGGGAGGGAGAGGGAGAGAGAGAGAGAGAGAAGAGAAGAGGGAGACTTAGGGAGAGAGAAAGAGAGAGAGGGAGAGAGAGAGAGAGAAAGAGAAAGAGAGAGAGGGAGAGAGAGGGAATGAAACTTCTCTGCTAGAAGAGTAGGGAGGGAAAGAAAGAGAGGGAGGGAGAGGGAGAGAGAGAGAGAGAGAAGAGAAGAGGGAGACTTAGGGAGAGAGAAAGAGAGAGAGGGAGAGAGAGAGAGAGAGAGAGAAAAAGAGAGAGAGAGAGAGAGAGAGAGAGAGAGAGAAAGAGAGAGAGGGAGAAAGAGGGAATGAAACTTCTGTGCTAGAGGGAGGGAGAGAGTAGGGAGGGAGAGGGAGAGAGAGAGAGAGAAGAGAGGAGGGAGACTTAGGGAGAGAGAAAGAGAGAGAGAGAGAGAGGGGGGGGAGAGAGAGAGAGAGAGAGAGAGAGAGAAAGAGAGAGAGAGATATGAGAGAGAAGAGAGGAGGGAGACTTAGGGAGAGAGAGATAAAGAGAGAGGGAGAGAGAATGAAACTTCTAGCGACTGTGGCTGCCAAGAGAGGGAGGTAGAGAGAGAGAGAGAGAGAGAGAGGGAGAGAGACTTCTCGCGGCCGTGGCCGCCAAGGGAGGGAGGGAGGGAGGGCTACCAAGAGAGGGAGGTAGAGAGAGAGAGAGAGAGAGAGAGAGAGAGAGAGAGAGACTTCTTGTAGCTGTGGCCGCCAAGGGAGGGAGGGAGGGAGGGAGGAAGGCTGAGAGAGATTAAGAGAGAGAATTCAGAGAGAGAGAGAGAGAGACACATAGAGAGGGAAAGAATGACAAATCCTAGCGGCCAAGAGGATAGAGGTAGGGAGGTAGAGAGGGTAAGAGAGAGAGAGAGAGAGAGGGAGAGAGAGAGAAGAGGAGAGAGAGAGAGAGAGGAGAGAGAGAAAGAAATAATTACAAATCCTAGGGAGAGAGAGAGAGAATGAAAAATCTTAGCCGCCATGGGAGGGAGAGAAAGAGAGAGTTGAGATAAACTAAGAGAGAGAATGAGTGGGATGAGGACAGAGAGGGAAACACATAAGAGTTGTCAGAGAGAGAGAGAGAGATTAAGAGAGAGAATGAGGTGTCTTGACTATGGCTACAAAGAGATTTAGGAGTCGAGAGAGAGAGAGAGAGAGAGAGAGAGAGAAAGTAAAGAGAGTTTTATATATTTACATGTTTTATATTATACTTTTAAAAAATTATAAAAGAGTGAATTTATGGTTTGTTTTGAAGGTGAGATAATATTTTTATATATATTCATCTTTTAAATTGAAAAATGTTAACTTTTCTTTAGATACTTGTTCTTAATTTCTCTCACATGCAGGTTTAGCCTCTACATCAAAACCCCTTCTTTTGCATATTTAAGCCTCTTAAACCCTAGCACATTAAAATGAACACAGAAAAAGAAATTATTTATTGCTTTTCTTCGCTTCGATGGTTGGTTTAGCATAGTTTAGCATAGATTAGATTGCCTTAGAGGAGAGACAATTCTCCAAGTTGCCAATCGAAGCCATGCTCAAATTTTTCTAACTAGTTCCTAATCGTTGTCAGTCCCTTCACTCACATGCGGTTTAACACTCATAACATGCTATTAAATAAGACCTTTTACCATTTACCAAGAAGTTTATCAGTGGGCAGATTGCATGAGCAGATATCAGTGGACAGATTACATATATCAGTGGATAGATTACATGTCATGGGACATATTGGAGCTTGATGATTATTGGTTATTTTTATTGCATTTGTATAAATATTTAAGCTCATTTATTTTCATTAAAACCTTGTAAAGCCTTATATGCTATTTTTTACATTTATTGTCATATGAAGCGCCTTATAATAAACCCGACCATCCTGACCATTCACTATTTAACGAGTATAAGTGGGCTGCATAAGTGGATATCAGTGGAATAGTTTTTAGTGGGTAGATTGCATCAGTTGGGTATCAGTGCACATATATCAATGGATGGACAGATTACATGTCATCACAAAGATTGAAGCTTTATGACTAGAGGGCAAATCGATGGATAGATTATATGTCTTCATGAAGATTGAAGTTTTATCACTAGATGATATTTTATATTACTGTAAAGCTTTATTGGCTAATTTTTTTACATTTGTACAAATATTTAAGCCTTGTAAAGCCTTCTAGGCTATTTCCCACATTTATTGCCATATGAAGCCTTGTAAAGCCTTTTGGGCTATTTCCCACATTTATTGTATCAAGCGTTGTATATTGTACTTTACTTGTATGTATCTAAATTCTTCATTATCTTTTCTTGTAGGATTATGGAGCAATCAACTAATGTGGTGGCTATCCTAAATGACTCTGAGATCAGAGAATGGGTTTCTGATGTCACTTTGAATTTCAAAGGAAAGGAATATAGCCCCAATGGCTTTAATAGGTGGACTCGATATCACATGGGCAGAAGAGCTTGGTTTCTTCATCAAAAGGAAAAGAGACTCTTTCTACTTATGTCAAAAAGGGAGTTCAATGGTGTTGAAGATCCATGGGATGCTACTTTCTTCAAAAAAGATATGACTTCAAGCCTTGTAGTAGGCATAATGATAGAGCCAAAAGAGACTTTTGTGGATATTTTTACAAAGAGTTCAGATCCTGAAGTTGGCGGTCTTCATATTGTTATGTCAAGGAGAGACTCAAAGACCTTTGTGATGCCTCCTCAACCATCAAAGTTTCCAGAGCTACAAAGTGCATTGGAGGCTCTTTCATATACTTGGGAGCAATTTCCTAGTGTGGTGGCAAAAAGGATGCATGCAAAGATAATGTTTGAGTACTTTCAGGATGCACAATATGCTCCTCATATTCAAGGATCTTCACATGAAGGAGATCAAAAAGCTCAGACTTCGATGCAGGGACAAGAAGAACAGGCACACTGTCACAAACGTGTAGAACATGAGCGCAAACTTCTAGAGCAAGAAATGGTGGATGAAACTAAGGATGATGAAACACAAGCCTTGAGTGCATGGGAATTTAAAAAAATTGAAGAAGATCAAGGTCGATCCACTGCAGTTATGCTAGAAGCTCTTGCTAGCAAACCACGACGTGAAATGCAAAAGGCTAGTACTGCAAGAGCCACGCTTCCAAGCAGTAAAAAAAGACATCGTCCCCACCCATGGATGTCCTTGGAATTGTCGAAGACGTGGAGTTCGGAATTAACAGTCTCAAAGAATGGATTGCTGACCAAGGAGCACAGAGAGAGGCTAGAATTCAACAAGGTTCTCCTTTGACACACATGGAGAGAGAGGAATTTGATGCACAAAGGCATGCAGAGAGGGAGGAGACTCTCAAGATAGCAGAGAGTGAAAGACTTTTAAGACATATGATAAAAGCACGACAAGATCTCTTAGAATTCTTAAGTAACCTTTGTTATCGCAGCTCTCGTCATGGGCGATTTGATGCGGATGCTGAGAGAACAATAAGAGCCTCATAGAGAAATTATAAAGAAACAATTTGTGATTGCTTAAATTTCTTCTTTGCATGTAATTATGTTGAGGATACAGCTGTGGAGGCAGTGAAAGATTGGGTTATTGAGAAGATAAGAGAGACCAATGATGAGATCTTCTAGACTTTGGGTGATTAAGAAGAAGCAATTTCTTCTTTGCATGTAATTATGTTGAGGATACAGCTATGGAGGCAGTGAAAGATTGGGTTATTGAGAAGATAAGAGAGACCAATGATGAGATCTTCTAGACTTTGGGTGATTAAGAAGATAAGAGAGACTATATTAAGGTGTTTTTTGACACCATATGGCTTTGAGTTATATGATCTACTTCTTGTACAAATGTGATGTGCTCTTTTTGAAATGTACTCTAGTTTTAATAACATGTCACGCCATTTTTTCTAATTTGATTTTTAAAAATCTTACTTTTTGTCTCTTTTAACAATGTGATGTCCTTTATTTTTAATGTACTCTAGTTTTAATAACATCTCACGTCATTTTTTCTAATTTGATTTTTTAAAATCTTCCTTTTTGACTCAATGTTTTGTTTTATAAGAGCCTCTTTTTTTTAAATGTTTTATCCAAAATTATCTCACAAAATGAATTTGGACAGTGCAAGAGTCCAAAATTAATGAAATAAGTGTTCGCTATAATAATTGGGCTTGTGGCAGATTTGGTGACAGCATGACTCTATGAAAATAACGTTTTTTTGGATTGGTACGTTTTGTGATAGCTATATATTAGAGAGTTATCCATATCAGATGCATCTAAATACTAAGGTGTAAGATAAGTGCTTTCTTCCCACTTCTTCCTATGCAAGTGTTTTAAACTTTAAGGCATTTGTGGGGCATCTATTAATGACATAATTGGGAATATGCACTACCTCTATCCAAGATATATTTTGGCATTCTAAAAAGGCACCTAGTTGTCTCCACAAGATGCCAGTTATTTGTTTCTATCACTCCATATTCCCTAGGAAGTATATGCATTAGTGAATTCTTCTTGACTCTCTTTCTACAAAACTCAAACAGCTCTCCTCTTCCTTGGGATTATTTGTTTCTATCACTCCATCTTCCCCAAGAAGTATATGCAAATTCTTGCTTGACTCCTCTCTTTCTACAAAACTCAACCAACACCGAGTCTTCCTTGAGGTTTCTATTTTATTGCCATTTAAATAGTTAATAACCAAGCATCCATGAGACTTGAAAGCAACCTACATTTTTTGTGTGATGACTGGAATTGATAGATATCTATTGATAGTTATTGTGTGATGTTAAGTTCAAACAATGATGTGCGTTTCATGGAAGATAAGTTGGATGGGACCAACTATCCCGTATCAAAGTAAAAAATAAATGATGCATAATATAAAGCAAGCACTATAATTCTTATTACTCAAATAAATAAAATTTGGTTCCATCACATATTGAGTGTTAAGACAACATTGAAGTGTCCTGCAACATTGTAAGAATGTTACAACCAAAGTTGTGCAAGCTCTTCACATGAAGGATGGGGAATCCATCTAGTCTCTCGATAATATTTAAAGTGATAATGGTGTAACTTTATCTTTGGCTCTTATTAAAATTTTTGAAGACCAATGTTGGTCTATTTGCTTTTCACTCTATCTTCACGTTGCAAGAGCCACATGGCTTACTTTAATGGGAACCATGTATACAGTTGAAAGCACTAGGACATAATTATCATGATTAGGCTTTCACCTTGTATGGTAGAGGATGTGGAAGAGACAAGAATGCAAGAGGATGATCACATGATAGAGGATAATCACATGAAAATGTGTGCAAAGCCATTTCTTGGGATTAGAAATGCCTCCCAATGCTTCTAATGAATTGACATAATTTGGGTGTGTATTAATACGCCTCAAATGAGAAATGTATTGTGTAACACTGATGTGGTCTTCAACCTTGTCTACAAGAATCCTTCACAGCTTGGCTCCATTGAACTTGGTTTTCTTGTGAAGTAGGCACTTGGGGCTGAGTGTAGCTTGCTTGTGAACAATTAGGGTAGCAACTCATTATGGCATTTTGAAGATATTGCAGACTTCCAAAGTAGAAAATGACTCCATGTACATATACAAGACTAGGAGATGGATGTGCCAAGCTCTCATGTGTAGCATGAACACTTGAGCAAGATACAATAGGCTTTACAAGTATCACTTATATTATATTGCTAGTGATTCGTAAACTTTTGTGGGAGTATTTGAGGTTTAGGGCTCTAAACTTGATGAGACTTTGTAGTCATCTACTAGATAACCCATCCATAATTTCTAGCTCTTCATAACTTAGTTTGGATTCCAAAACTACAAGATACACAAAAATTAGTCTTTTTATGCCATCATGATCCAAGAGATGTAGTGGTTCAATGGTCCTCCAAACCACGTCCTTTGGATGAGAGTGTAAGGCCATTTGGTATCCCTATTGGAGAATGAGTCCATAGTGGCAATCCATGGTGCTAGTAGTGATGAGAGCAAATTTTGGCTTGTGTGAACCTAGGTTAAGAATGCAATATGAAGGTGAGACATGGGTTGAGAGTAGAGTTTTATAGTTTCTTAACCATTTGTAGAGATATTCTAAAAGCTCTAAAAGGATTGCTTGTACAATATTGCCAGTGATATGGAAAGTTGTGGGACTATTGGGAGGGTTGGGAATTCAAACTTGATGAGACTTTGTAAGAACCTACTGGATATCCCATCTAAAATTTCTAGCTCTTTAGAGCTTAGTTTGGATCCTAAATATGCCATCTAAAATTTCTAGCTCTTTAGAGCTTAGTTTGGATCCTAAATATGCAAGATGCAAAAAAATTAGGGTTTTTCTACCATCTTGATCCAACAGATGTTGCAACAGCCCAATGGCCCTTCAAATTGAATCCAATGGGAGGGTACCTTGGATCCTCTATTCTTACACTACAATGGTAGTGTATATACACATTTTGGATGAGTTTAACAAAATTTGGTATCCCTATCCATGATGGCAATCCATGGGTGCTAACAATGAGAGTAGTCATTTTTTGCATATTTGAAACCTAGGCCAAGAGCTTCATATATTTCCTTTGGTCTTATTTGATAGATTATAAAGTGTTCATTCTAACACATTCTACAGGGTACATGAGGTTGGAACTTTAGCCAAGACAAGTGCATGAGGTTGGCACTTTAGCCAGGACAAAAATTTTCATGGTTACTAGTAGCAATTTTAGGCATGGCTACAACCTAGGCCACTTTCTTTAGGATGAGACCTAGATTGGGAGTTTGGTTTTGAAGACTTAAACTTGTCTAGAAGGCTCTTTCATAGCTTGTATCCGCCATTGAGATCGGTTTTTTGGCACAGGCAGCATAGCACTACCTATATGATTGAAGTGTGTTTTTCACTTGTCTCTAATAGAAGGATATTCTTAAAGTTGTCCTCAAATGAATACATTTATAGAAAGGGATTCTATAATTTCATGAAAATCTACAAAGGGGGTAATAATAATTTCTAGAAAGTGGCTACATAGGGCTTTATAAAAGAGGCATTGAACACACGTGATATAGGCATCTTACACTAAGTGACCCCCCCGAGAGGATTGGTATACCTCTCTACAGCCGGTAGGGAATGACATCCTGGTAGCAGTCGGCAATGATGCAAAATGTCCAGCAAAAGGAAAAGGTACGATTGCTCTCAAGTCAGATGGAGTTGTAAAACAGTTGTTCGATGTTTTTTATGTGCCAAATATCAAGAGGAACTCCTTGTCCATTTCTGCGATCACGGATCGGGACCTCAAAGTTCAATTCGATAAGAATGGTGCACAAATTTTAGATCTTCAAGGGAAGGTCGTTGGTAAAGGTACACGATGCAACAACATCCAAGAACTCTCAGCTTTCAGTGCTCGAGCTGATGTGAAGAACACTAAGCTATGGCATGAGAGGTTTGGTCATCTAAACCTTAGTTCTTTAAAGGAGATGCATAAAAGTGGAATGATTGCAGACCTACCAGAAATTACAGATCTACCCGATGTATGTGAACCTTGCATGATGGGGGCATGCAGCATCGGCAACCCTTTCCTAAAGAGGCTAGTAGGGCAAATGCTCCTCTAGAGCTCATTCACACGGACCTCTGTGGAAAGATGGAGATGGAATCTTTGGGTGGTTCCTACTACTTCATGATGCTGATCGACAACTACAGTAGAAGGATATGGATATACTTCCTGAAGACTAAAGATGAGGCTTTTAGTAAGTTCAAAGAATGGCATGTAATGGTCGAGAAAGAAACGGGGAGGAAGGTGAAGAAGTTGAGATCAGACAGAGGTGGAGAGTTCACATCAAGTGAATTGGAAAGTTACTGCAAAAGTCACGGGATCAAGAGGCAGAAACCCCTGCCACATACATCACAGCAAAATGGAGTAGCAGAACGCAAGATGCGTGTCATCTATGAAATGGGCAAGAGTATGATGAAAGGGAAAGATTTGCGAAAGACTTTCTGGGTTGAAGCATGTAACACGGCAGTTTACATTCTGAATCATAGCTACATGAAGGCTGTGAACGAGATGACTCCACTGCAGGCCTTTTCTAGTAAGAAACCTTCAGCTGCACATTTCAGAGTTTTTGGATGTGACTGTCTTGTGCATGTCCCTGATGCTAACCGGACCAAATGGGAACCGAAGAGCCGGAAGTGTATTTTCTTGGGCTACAGTGAAGAGGCGAAGGGTTACTGTCTCTATAACCCTGTTACCAAGAAGGTAATAGTAAGTCGTGATGTGGTCTTCTCAGAATAGCCGCATCAATTGGAGGAGGATGCTTCCTTCCCAGACAACCAGGACCAAGATATCCATCCAGTACAACCACCAACAACAAACCGAACTCCCCCAATGGTGCTTGGGAGGATTCAAGATAAAGAAGAGGAAGAAGAGCCTACAGAACCACAATGGCAACGGCCATTCCTGAAGTGGGTAAAGTAGCTTTTGGATGGCAGAGAACCTCCAGCCATTGAGGAGGAACCATCTGAACACCACCGGTCCAAGAGATTAGAGGAGCAAAGAAGGGCACAGGAACACTTGGTCAACTACGCTTTGATGACAAAGGTGATCTGCGCTAATAAACCCAAGTGTCTTGAAGAGGCACAAGGTGATGATAGGTGGATGGAGGCTATGCAGTCGGAGTAGGGCTCCATAATGAAGAACAACACTTGGGACCTTGTGGATTGACCACCAAAACGCAAGGTAATTGGAACCAAGTGGGTGTACAAGACCAAGTACAAGTCCGATGGCCCGTTGGATAAGTACAAGGCTCGGCTCATGGCAAAAGGATTCGCACAGGTACATGGTTTTGATTATCAGGATACTTTTGCTCCCACAGCTCGACTAACCACAATTCACAGTGTTTTGGCTTTAGCAGCCCAGGGAAGTTGGCCCGTGTTTCAGATGGATGTAAAATCTACCTTTTTGAATGGAGATCTCAAGGAGGAGGTATATGTGGAATAACCACCAGGTTTTGTGATCCTCAGTTTAGAAGGTAAAGTCTGTAAACTGAAGAAGGCACTTTACGTGCTGAAACAGGCCCCACGAGCATGGTACCAGCGAATTGATGCCTACTTTCTGCAAAACGGGTTCAGGAGGAGTCCATCTGATGCAAACTTGTATATCTTCAAAGAAGGATGCAGGTGTATGATCGTGGTCCTTTATGTGGATGACCTTGTCATAATAGGAAACCATGAAGAGAAGATCTCGCAGACAAAGCATTTGCTAGGAAGAGAGTTTGAAATGACAGACCTCGGACTGATGGATTTCTGTTTGGGGATTGAAGTTTGGCAAGAGCCAAAACAGATCTTCATCTCACAGCTGAAGTATGTTGGAGAGATACTGAAGGCATTTGGCATGGCTGAGTGCAAGACAGTTGGCACCCCTATGGAGGTTGATGTGAAGCTCTCAAATGAGGATTCATCACCACTGGTGGATGAAGTGAAGTACAGAAGGCTTGTGGGCAGTTTGATTTACTTGTGCAACACACGGCCGGACATCAACTTTGCCACTGGTGTACTAAGTAGGTTTTCCAATAAGCCCCAGGAGAACCATTGGAGGGCAAGGATGCGGGTGCTGAAATACATCAAAGGCACACTTGATTATGGCATCACCTATACCAAGGGCAACATCTTGACCGGATTCTGTGACTCAGATTGGGCAAGAGACGTGGACAGCAGGAGATCAGTGATAGGTTAATGTTTCTCATTTGGATCTGGAGCTGTGTCATGGGTCAGCAAGAAGCAACCTACAGTTGCTCTTTCTTCTACCAAGGCTGAGTACAAATGAGCATGCTTTGCTTCTTGCGAGGCAGTGTGGTTGAGGAGGATTTTAGGGGACATGGGTGCAGTGCAAAACAAGCCTACGCAGTTATCATGTGACAATTAGAGTTGCATGGCGATTGCAAAGAACCCTGTGTTCCACGCTTGCACAAAACACATTGAGATTCAATATCACTATGTACATAAGCTCATCATGGATGGAGAGGTCGACTTGGTGTACTGTCTGACTATAGAGAATGTTGTGGACATCTTCACGAAGTCTCTTGGAAGAGACTTGCTGGAGAGGTATCTTCATCGACTTGGCATTGGGCCGAAAAAGTAAGTTCACTTGTGGGTGGACATTGAGGGGGGGTGTTAGATATCAATGCTCCACTCTTATGTAACTACGCGGGAACCAACTAACTCTACTTGTAAGCCCCCCATATGAGGAGAAGGCATTTGAGTAGCTCGGTTATCCAGTAGGTCCTGGTTTGGACACCAGATGGGGGCCATGTGTGGCCTGATGGCTGGACAAAGTTGGCACACTGCCAACTAGGCTACATGCAAGTGCGGGAAGGCATCCCGTGAGTGACCACATTGAGGGTAGATGGAGCATTTCTCGAGGCAGCCCACTCTCGGGTTGCGGGGCTCGTTTGGAGCCCCAGATGATCTCGGATGGCTTTGGGCCGAGAACGGAGACCCTAGGATGGTTGCTCTATTTTGCGCCATGGTTCTATCATGTGGTCGGTGGCCTATTTTGACCCCCAATTGGCCATTTTTAGGTGAACTGGGTCGGTCACCCAATTGGGTCTAACCGATTACGACTGGTGGCTATATAAGAGCAAGCCCGTGAAGCCCATTTCATCACTGGCTACAGCAACCCTGATTCCTTAGGATCCAACCTCCGTCCTCTACTATTTCCAGCTTGCGATCGAAGCTTCTTTCACAGGAGCACACGGTTGGGAGGCAGCGCCATCTATTGTATCAGTTCTATAGTAATCAAATTTTTTATTCTCCATACTATCTACTTTTCTCTCTTGCATACGAGATCCTGTTATCTGTTGAGCACATACATTGTATTGTTTTCTTACATGCTTGAATATCTGTTTTAACGTAAACTTCCTCCTTCTCATCATCAACATCCCACTGGTCTGCATAAACTCCATCTAACTTCTTTTCTTTGCATTCTTCTTGGGCTTCCTTCAGACTTGAACTATCCGAAATCGGAACTGCAGACATTCCCATTGCTGGAAAGCTACACACTGCAAGACTCACGTACTGATCAAGAATACTTAGCACATCCACTTCAAAAATTGGTACAAGAGATGGATTTGTTTTAAGGAACCATTTTTCCTCATCATCTTCCACTTCGGCCACCATGTTAATGCCTTCAGATGCCAGGGCTAAACCCTTTTCAGTACACTCCTTGTTGGAACCATTGCCATTTTAAATTTCTTCTTTCCTTTTTTGATGGTCACCCTATCAGTCCCCCCAATCCTGCTTGATCTTGGCTACCCGAAACCACGGCCTGCCAAGTAGCATAGAATAAGATTGCTCATCTCCCTCCAATCTGAGGACCACAAAACGGACCATAAACGTCAACCCGCAAACTCCAATCTATTGATTCCTTAAAATTCCCAAAGGTTGGACCCTCCTTTGGTCTGCCATCTTTACTTGAAAAGGAGATGGTTCCAATTCATTGAGACAAAATTTCCTGTAAAGGTCTTCGGACAAAATGTTCACCCCCGACCCTCCATCTAATAGGACTTCTAGTATCATCGGTGACTTATATTCCACCTGAATAAGTGGTACAGTATAGTCCACATCCACTGTGCTGCATTAATAGCTGGGTCAACTTCAAAAGACTCTCCCTCTTCCATTTTTGCCTTATCCATTAGGCTCCCCATGTCAACGGACAACTTAGCCAACAATTGTGTTTTGTGGTACCAGATTAAGAAGCTGGTCCAATGTGATATTGATCTTAGCCTTGAGCAGGCTATGAAACAATTCTTCTTATTTCCCTATAAACTCCTTTTTCGATTTTTTAAATATGCCGATCCTTGGCTGAGTCTCTTTGCAAGCCCGTTTCTTTTTTGGAATGTCTACTTTCTGGCTTTCAGCTTGCATATCAGATACCTCAGGTTGTAGTATGCTCCCTTTGCTACTGTCACCCTGATCTTCCTTTGGTTCCTCCTTGATCACTACTGGATTTGCACATTGAGGTTGTACTTTGTTCTCTGCTAGTTGTACTGATTCATCCATCTTTTCTTTAGCAGCAGGTATGGGTTGTGTGGTGTCCATCAATGCCCACCTAACCTTTTTATCTGCATTTACCTTATCCAAGGCTTTAAGAACCTCAGGTCAAACTTTCTTTTTCTCATCCCAATCAATTGGGTGTTTGCGTTTGTCTGCCATAGGCACTTTTTCTTCCTTTGGGATTGGCCCTTTAGACCTTGTTACAGCTAGTGCTACCGGATCATTTTGTCCTTCCGACATGTCACTCTCCTGTTTGCATCTTGAACAATCACATAAAACGTCCAATATCGGCTCCATAACTGTCTTCTCTTGTGCTACTTTCTGCTTTAGTTTCACCGGTCATTCCTCTACCCCATTCTACTCGAGCTGTATTATCATAGCATTGGCTTGGGCTAGTGGTGGACAAGGCGGATTTTGTGTTTGTTCTCGAGTCTGGTACTAAACAATCGGGATGCTCCTCTCATTGCAGTGTTTGCACCAGAGTTCACATCCTGGACCTTGCCTGTGTCCAGCTTTTCCACAATATGTGCAACTATGTGCATCATTACTTGTATTGGCTTGTTGAGGATTATTTCCCTAATTCTGATATGCTGGTCTTCTTGTCTATTTAGCATTCTCATTTACCCCTACTTGATTGGTTGTAGGTGGTTGTGTCGCTACCACAGCAACTTGCATGTGAGGAGGTAACCACCCCCTATAATTCGGATTGTACCAGCAATAGGCACTGTCATGATTTCGTTTGAGATAGAACTCACATTGAGCTTTCTCAGATGACTCGACTTTTGATAGCCCCATACTTTTCAAATGCTTTTTGATATTTTTCTTTAACTTCTCATCCCCTAAGGAAGATTTTGCCTTTTTCTTTGACTTGGAACTCCCCTTGGACTTTCCCCTCTTGGATTCCTTTTTTCTTTGTCTCTTGGACTTCATGTCCTCATCATTTGAAGAATCTGAATCATCTTCCTCAGACTCAAATTCTGCATCATCATCCTCACTATCGGTGTCAGAGTCTTCATCTAAATCTATGTTTGAATTTGAATTCCTCTGCATCCTTCTTTTTCCCCTTCTTTTATTTGCTTTTGGTCATGCCAAATCTTCATTCTGCACGTTGTGCAACTATGACCATGTTGTCAAAGTCATTGGCTCCTACCAACATATCCCTTTCCGCCATAACACTTCTCAATTCCTTATTTAACCCCTTGTAGAAGTAATCCTCTAATTGTTCCTCAGTCGTGGTCTCCGAGCAGTGGTTAGCCTCTGGTTCAAATTTTGAAACTTCTAGGGATAGTCTTCTACCAATAGATCCTTATGTTTCAATTGTCGGAGTTTCTTAAGTATTGCTTCTGGTGTTTTCTCTTGTCTGAATCTTTATTAAAAAGCTTGTTTCAAAGCATCATAATCGGGAAAGTGATTCATACCATATTGAATGAACCAACTCATGGCCTTGCTACCCACCAAGGTTGCTGGCAATTGTTCCTTCTTGACCGCATTGCCAAGCTGACCTTTGAAACCACTTGCTACCCATCAGATCTCAAATTGCCCAATGTGACTATCAGGGTTTTGTTTTGTCTTGCCACTGAATTTAGTAGAGCGGACTTTGGGGTTCTGCATGTTGATTGCTGGGTTGATTGGAACTACTGGTTTTGCTCTCCAGTTTGTGCTCAAGATTGGATCAAACAATTGCCTTTGCACTCCTACATACAGCCCAAATGCTGCGTGGTACCCAAAAGTTGCACGAATGAGGGTTTCTCATGGAGACCATGTAAGATTTTTTGCATTAACTAGTGGAAGAATCTTCACCGGATGCTGTGTTACTAGGACCCAGTCTTCATCTTCTGAACTTCAAGCAGTTTCATCCAATTCTAGCTGGATTCTGAATGGTTCTCCTACCTCTTCCTGTGTTCCAACCATCTCACCAGGTCCCTCATTTGCATCAATACGACCCCTTGCCCGGGCCCTTGTAAAGTATAAAAACGACTGGTACACCGAGGAGATGACTCTGTTTCCTCCGTGTCTGACATCTGCTACCACTCTCTCCATGAATATTCTATGAGATTGCTCGACTCCTCCTTTCAGTCTTCACATTGAATTGTCTACGCTAGCCTCAATGCTCCCCAAAATTTCCATCCACGATTTCTCCTATAGGGAACTCTCACCTCTTATGTTGCAAATCGCGGATTAATTCCTGCACATTGCTGATTATCATTCCCACCATTCATAGTTGCCTGTTGGAGGTTCCTTAGCACCTGGAGAGCATGGTAGAGAATATTGATTTCTCTCTGCAAGTGTTGGATGTTCTTGTTCCATAGACTGGACGCTATGTGTGCACGTTCTACCACATGTGCTCTATTTCCACACCATTTGCACGAAGGAGCCATATGCTCTCTCTTCTCATGTTCACAATCAAAAGTGGCTAATTGCTTTGCAAGGTCGGATTGCTTATAGGCGCGGATTGTTTTGACCTAACCGCTTTGATCTCATTAACTCTTTCAGGATTCGATTCATTCATTCTGATCGTCCATCCCCTTGCACGTAGAACATCTACGACTTCGACATGTTGACTTCCTTTTTTGTCTTTCAACTCCTTTGTCGCATTCAGTTGAAATGCCCAATTTATTTGCAGGATCGCCAGTGTAACAGGTAGAGATTAAATCTCGAAATATACCTATTAGTAGAAATACAACATTCTCAAGAATGCATTCAGAACTTTCAAAAGAGAACACATCAACTCAGAATTTAGTGCAACATAGATAGTCGATTAAGGCAAAAAACTGCATATTCCTTGTATTGTAAATGCTTCTGTCACAACAGTATATATAGAATAGGCATAAAACTGGACAAAATCGAGTTTGATAAGAAATGTGATATCCGCATTCACAATACTGCATTACAGGTATATGAGCCAAACAATGAGCTTCTTACATATGGTAGTTGCTTATCAACTTGCATACGCACCTCATCAGTGGTTGTACAACTAACTCCCACTAAGGTTTTTCCATACGTCCTATATCATTGCTAAAGATAGAGAGTTCATAAATGTGTGAGAGCTACTCGCCCACAATAAACTAGCTCATTATTTAATTAATCACGAAAGCATCAAACTTTGGATAAATTTGAAACAAACAACCAATAATAAGGGACCTTTTCAATAAACCAAATCAACTTATCAAATATTTTAGTATGAAAAAATAGACATCCTTTCCTAATACTCACACTTCCCATCACATGAAAACATAAATTCACAACTTTATGCCATTCGATACACTCCTAGCAACAGACTTTGTCCTAACAACAAACTTGAGTAAAAGCCACTCAACAATTTTTCTTTTCACAATTTATATTTTGATTATCCTAATAAAATATTTAAGCATTTCAAATTTTTGTCATGGGGCAAACAAGTAGACCTGACAAATGAAAAAACAATCTTGATTGACAATGGATGTATCTCCCTAGCATTCTTTTACAATTCAAAGTAAGTAAGCACTAGTTTGCAGCATAAGCATTTTGATCATGAGCCCAATTATGATCAACCTACATTTTATACCAACTTAGGCCTACGTTCATTCCAAAGAGTAGTAGCCTTCAAACCCCCTTCCTCTATGGCAGTATCTTTGATGGACTCTATATTGTGTAGATAGTTTCATCTTCAATGGCATACTTGGAGCTTGATAGAAATCCTTCAAGGGCTCCTTCACGGGGGGGTCACTCAATAATAAATGTGACTATCACGTGAGTTTAACATAAGGCTATATTTCATTCAAAATTTCCTCACATTTTCACATATTACAGAAGGGTGTTGTAAAAAGAATTTTGGAAAAACAATTACAGATTGATTAGGAAAAGGGTGCATTTTAATAATGAAAAATTCACAGATTAGGGGTTTCACAAATAGTCCTTGAATGCACTTGATATATAGGGTGTATACATAGCGGGTCATTGTTTGCTTGGGTGTAGTCATTTTTGGTGAGGTTCAGGGACTTTTCTGTATATAGGTATCTTGCATGACCCATAACTTATGCATTGCTCAACAGAATTTGGAAAACTTTATCTTCAAGTTGTAGTACACATTCCAAAATTGAACATGAGAGCAAAATATTATGGAATAAGGATTTGGAACGAGACCGTTAAAGCATTACAAGTACTATGTTGCATGTGAAGCATGCATCCTAAAGACTGTAGGATATAGCAATTTATTCAAAAACATCAAAATTTTGTTCTATACATACATGCAACCAAGTAATCATTCAAAATTACATTATGTGAGCTTCTCCTCAACCCAAGAACACACCTAAATGAGATCATTATGCATGGATTAACGGGCCTCTAATGTTGTGCTAAAGTGATTCATACCCATTTGAGGGCACGCTCCAAAACTTTTTTTTGATTTGTTGAAAACGAAAACGGATTGAAAATTTGGAATCCAAACTATTGGGACTAGTGCATGGTGGTTTTAAAACATTGATAGTTCTTGCTATTGGTATCTAGATTCACCCTAAAATGAAAGAAGTTGGAAGAGTGCAAATTGTGCATGTGCAAAGATATTTTAATAAATCCAACACTATTTACAATTTTGAATTGTTTCTTTTTCCATGCACTTGCTTGCTATATGGCTCATAATAATTCCAAAGCTCATTGCATTTAATAATACACAGCATCAAACCCGATAGCGTGCTCTTTGGCCTATTTGTGTTTTGAAACATTTTAGGCCACATTGTGCACACTTGTTTGGGATATCCAATTCTACTGACATGTATCATCGAAGGGGGACAAACTGATAACTAAAATTTTTCTACTCCCATGAATTTCAAATTTTCACACAAACCCACAAAAACCAATGAAACATTGGTTTGCCCCTCACACTTAAATCCTAACCCTTCTAACCAATGGAACATTGGTTTCCTTGGGCCTAATTTTATGACCCCTGTAAACCTTGCCTTGCCCCTAGCATGTAGGCCTAGTGTGCACACCTAGGGACTGCTAGGAAGTGTTGCTTCCCTTGGGCTAGTCCCTTAAGCCAAAGTTAGTCACGGTTCATAACTTCACGTCCCCGTGACGGGGTGTCTCCAGCTCACAAAAGACCTATAAAACCCACGTCTATAAGGCCTTCCAGCCCTTGTGGCTAGGCTCTTGTGCTGCCTATGTCGCAGTCAGATCTCTTGCCTACATGGCACCCTAAAGAGCTACTTACATTGTAGCTTGATACCTGTCCACATGGCAATGCTAGACATATGTTGCCCTTATAGCAGTTCATCCCTGGCTCAATGATGAGGGCTCCATGTGGCTGAACACCACACCTCTCCATGTGCTGCATGCTATGTCTCTATGGTTCCTGCATCAAACTCCAAACAGTAACTAGCATTGCTAGGAGCCAAGCCCCTTTGTCTTCCTCATTGTGAAGATTAAGTACGTGCAACTTGCCCCTGCCCTACAACCCGCATGCACCTTGACGTGACCTTGCGCAGATTTTGGTTTGCCACTGTCTTCTTTTCGGTAAGTTGTCTTCTATTCTTTTCTTGCCTCACCAGCTAACTTCTCCGGGTCTATTCTAGACTGCTGATCATAGCCATGGCATCAATGGCAACATGCAGCTCGCCATGGCTTGCAAGAGAAGCAGACAAAGGCTATGAGATAGGAAAGCCAAGAAGCCAGGTCAAGGCACATTAAGGAATAGAGTGCAGGTTAAGGAAAGTGCTGGCACAGTATTGAATTGGCAATGGAAGACACGTTTGTAACATCTGCGAAGGAAGAAAAAACCAGAAGAAAGAAGACTCCTTGCAGAGCAACATCAAGAAACATTCTATCATTGCCATCGGAGCGAAGAACTCAAGTTGTGTTATCATGATTAGTGGGAGAAGTTGAGGCAACAACATCAGGCCATTCAGGTGATTACCAGTCTTGAGTCTTCACAAGCTTTAGCTTGCACCCTAAAGTTCATAGAGTAATAACCCTACCAACACCTCGGGAGGTGCACGCCCAAGAGGCGATGCTCTCTAACCTGAGAAATGGCCTACAGAAAGTGAAAGGATCAACTAGCTGCAAAGAGGTCAACATTAGCTATGTTGGTGTCCCTTGAAACAAAGGAGAAACGGCTTGGACGCACAATGTCAAAGATGTTGTCAATCAGAAGGACCAATGTGGCTCCAATGGTTGAACGTAGAGTAAAAGCAATGCATGATCATCCCAATCTGAGAAGTCTATGGGCTTCAACAGAACGCAAGAAAAGGAGAGACAGCCTAAGTGCGGAAGTTATTGCTAGAGTGATAATGTTTTGGCACAAAAATACGAGAGTTTCTCCAAATAGAAAGGACATCTGTAAGAAGCGGACGGGATGCAAGGTGTTTGAGGAGCACATCATACACATACTAGATACAACATAGGTCAGTGGGTGCCTAAACCATCCCGATGGTTGTTTGTGACTGAGCTTTGGGATAGTTTACTGTTTCATTTCTTAAACCAGGCTTGGACTAAATGTGATTGTCCTAAACCCTAGCCCAGTGGTTGGAACATTAGCAATTATAGGATGTTCAGCTCAATCGCCAATTATGTGATTGTCCTGAACCAGCATGGTTGAACAGACATAAGTTGTTGTCCAGCTTGGTGGCATGGTTGAGTAGGATCCTATTAACAGCAATATATTTCACAATATATTATTATTTTACTAAACCAGCCTGGTGGTTGGAACATCCTGTAACTATGGCTGCTTCAGCTCAATCACCAGTTATGTGATTGTACTGAACTAGCGTGGTTGAACCAACATTAGTTATTGACCATCCCAGTGGTTGAAATTATTGTCTTTCTTAGTACTTAAATTCATTAAATTAATTTCTTTCTATTTGGGTCATAAACCACTGTTAAATTGTGAAGTTCAAAAATGAAAAGCAATATATTGTTATTTTCTAATGATGAAATTCAGAAATGAAAAGCAATATACTTGTTATTGTCTAATATGCGAAGTTGAGACCATCAGGCTAAACCATCCTGGTAGTTGAAATTGTGACTGTCCTAAACGTGTCTTAGATCAGCCCAGTGGTTGACTGTCCTAAACGTGTCCTAAGCTAGCCCGATGATTGAAATTGTGACTATCCTAAACCAGCACGGTGGTTGAAATTTGTTTTTCTTCATTATATACTTTAATTAGAATGTGTTCTGTATTCGTTTAGTAGTAGAAAAAAGGGGGCTCATTGTTCTGTTGTTCTCGCATGTTGGGTCAGCAGCAGAAAAAGTTGTATCTCAACTTTATGGATCAAAATCTGGACATTTCATTTGGGCAGAGGATCTTTGAGCATTGTAAGCCTTGGTACGTTAGGAAACTCAAAGACATGAATGTTTGTTGTTGCAGAATACACATAGACTTTAACTTGGCCCCGACAAGCTATGAATGACTTGAGATCTGGTCATGTTGGAGTATTACTCCATGGGGATCGATGCCCATGCCTCCCTAATGAATGCACAGTATCTGTAGGCCACCTGGATCCTCATCATGTGTTGCAAGGGAGGGCGGGTTTTGTAGCCCAAGGTCTCTATGGGAGCCAATGGTTTGTCCAAAGGGAGACCGTGAGTTGCACAAGATTGAATGCATTTGCGGCACATGCAAGCATTGCAGTTTGAAGTTGAAGAAGAAGACATTCAATGTCTGTCCAAATGAAATGAGGGAAGACAACCATGATGCTCTAAAATGGAGGAGATTTGAAAATGCCAATGTTGAAGGATCTGATAAAAAGAGATGGCTACTGTCATATAAGAGTACCCAACCAAGGGAGCTTGTAGGTCACATGGTCAATCCATCCCAAAATATGTGCTTCACAATTTCACGGCCAGTTGTTGCTAGGATAAGCAGTTCTGGACGTGCCTTGCTAATTTTCCCCATGACACTACTATATCTGTCATAGATTTTGCAAAAAATTATTCTTTTCAAGAACAAGATGAGAGACAAAGTGCTCACTGGTACAACAAGCAGATAACAATTCTTGTGCATATCACGTATAGTCATTTGCTTGATTCTTCTACGCCTGATGCCAATTTGCTTGTGCTGACTCATAGGATTCCAGGTCAGTGCAATGCATGTACCATTTCTACATTTCAGATGATAGGCAACATGACACCCTATTTATGCAGCATGCCTTTCTACTGCATTGGGAATGGATTAAAAAGGAAAATCCCCATGCAAAAAATATAAAACAACATTGGGTGTGGTCAGATGGTGTTGCCTCTCAATTGAAATCTTCCCATGGATTCTACTTCATCTTAAGGTTCAAATCCTTGACCGGTCTAGACATGATGTGGAATTTCTTTGGGTCTAGCCATGGCAAGGGTGAACATGATGGATGTGGTGCTGTTATTAAGCAAACTCTATTGAAACACCAATTAGCATGCCCTCAAGAAAAACTCAATGATGCCCATGATGTTGTAACATGGCTTACAACAACCAACCTCTCCATAGGTGTGCATTCAACATACAGTAAACAAAGCCTTAAGAATGCTGTAGTACGCAGAGTGTTCCATGAAGTGAAAGTGTGGCTGAAGTACAAAGGAGAATTTGACACGATTGAAAGAAAATTAAAGGAGTTCGTTGTCAGCATATGGGGATTTTCAAACAAACAATTGATTAAAACAAGAAAACTTTCTTATTTCTGCAGTGCGTGCATTCCAAGGGATCATGATGATTGTGAGAAGATTGCAACTATGAAGACATGGGAGCTAGTTCAAGTTTTCCCTCTATCTTCAGACGGAGTGAAACAATAGAGAGACAAATGACTCGCCACAGTTTTGAGGGAGTTTTGTTGACCTCACTAACTGTCTGGAAGAGGGGGATAACTTTGTAGTTGTCACAGATTCTAGGGAGAATGAGGAAGATGACCCATACTTTCTGTCGTAGTGCACAAAACCTAAGTACAAGGTTGAGGAAACATTTAAGGATAATTGGGGAACAACCTATGAGAAGTAGGATTTAGTAGTTAGAGCTTTTTGGTACAAAAAAACATCCAAGAGAGGCCGCAATTATGAACTACTACATAAGAGTCCACAAACATGTGTGTACTCTCATCTATAGTAAGAGCTATTAAGTTCAAGATGCCACCTGTGCCACAACAAAAGAAGGTCAAGAGTGTCTTCAAATTGGATTTAGACATGCATGAGCACATCTTGGGGTGTCTTGGAGCAGTGGACAAGGTCAACTAAGATAGTACTAAAAAAATGTATGTAGTGTCATTGCAAGGAGACAATATGTCCACTTGTCCTACAAAATGGAATTTGTATTTGAGACTATGCTTCTTTTTAGTATATCCCAAACAACCACCGTGTCAGTTTTATTAAATTATTTTTGTAAATCCCAAATGGTAAATCCTATGCTTGTTTTTAGTATATCCCAACAACCACCACGTTGGTTTCCCATAATGAATCCACACATCCTACAAATCCATTCATCTTGTAATAATAGAAACAAACCACTACGTTGGTGGTTGGCTGTTAATATCCTAGTGCAACTAACCACCACCACGCTGGTGATAACTTATCTTGCACTACTACCATGCTATCCCTACACTACTACCGTGCTATCCTAAAATTTATTCGATAGTGCTATACTAAATCAATGAATTTTAAACTGTTTATTGTTTCATTAACCATCACATTTCATCCCATGCTTGTTTTTAGTATATCCCAAAAACCACCACACTGGTTTCCCATAACGAATCCACACATCCCACAAATCCATTCATCTTGTAATAATAAAAGAAAACTACCATGCTGGTGGCTGTTAATATGCCAGTGCAACCAACCACTATTAGCCGGAAAAGAAATGAGGACAAGAGGCTAGACACTAAGCATGGCGACGCTCAAGGGCCATAGAGGAAAAAGGAGAACGTGAGGGTAAAACATTATCATGGGAGGGAAAAGGGGATTAGAAGGAGAGGGAATGAAGAGGAAGACTATGGCACAAGGATAAAGGGAGAGGGGGAAGAGAAGCATGTACATGATGCGAGGAGGAATGTAAAGATGGAGACATCAAGGAAAGAAGACCATGCTTTATTTGAAAGGAAGGGAAGGGGAAAATAAAAGTACTAGCTAGGTGGCTTTACAAGAATGAGCATGTCTCATCAAGGAATAGCCCCCTCCTTTTATAGCCAAGAGAGGGGGTCTCTCCCAATAAATGCATCCTCCCACATGCACGGTGTGTGTGGAAATTTCTCCCATGTGGGCTAGGCAACACGCACTCTCAATTGTGTGCGACAACCCTTTGCCTCATTTTTCCACATAAATCAAGGCCCATATCTCAAGTCTATGATACTCCCTTGGTCTCTCCCCAATTTTATAATACGTTCAAACCTCTAGGAGGACAAGTGGAGGGTTGGCACAAGGAATCTTGCCACCTCATCCTACTTTCCCCATTATTTAACTTGCACTCTTGGACCTTCTATACCTCCCCCACATGGGCCTATCCTACATGAAGGGAATAATCCAATATAATATCCATCTCCACCTATTTTATATTACTTCTCCCATGGATTTTGGGCCATATCTCACTAAATGCAGCCTAGGTGGAGGGGTGGTACAGGGAGGATCCATGCCACCTTACATTTTATAATATTACTACCATGGATTATGTACAACACACTTTATGGGTCCTCTTACGTGGAAGGGTGGCACATGGTCATGCCTTGCCACCTCAACCTTGGGCCCTATGCACTCCATATTTTATTATACTATTGCCACACATACAAGCACACACTCATATTTATGCCTTTTTACTTTGGTCAAATTTATCCATAACAGTTCCCCCCCCCAAGGCAGGGAATGCACAGCATTTCCATGCCTGGGTCCATCACGCACAAAGAAGGGCTTGAGATAACGCTTGTTGATCACCTTCATGCCATATGGTTCATGCAGCTCCTGAACTTGTAGAGACCCATGGCTACATTCCTTGATGACTTTATATGGACTGCGGTCCATAGTGGCAGAAACTTTTTGTCTATTTGGTGGTCCAATCTATTATCAAATCATAGCACAACATCCCCCTCAGCAAAGTGTCTTTCCCATCCCTTGCTAATCTTAGCATCCAAGCGGGCCTTTTGTCAATTCTTTTGGATCTCTATTTGGTGTAGTGCAAGGCATCGAGTTTCATCTAACTTCTCCAGTTGTAGCAATCTGGCCTCTACATGTTCATCTTCTGTCATCCTCTGTTCTTGTGCCAATCTCAAGGCAAGAATCTCTATCTCTAGAGGTAAAACTGCCTCAGTACCATACACCAACTCAAAAGGAGTGTGACCTGTAGACGTTTTATGAGTGATGTTGTAAGCCCACATGGCTTCAGTGACCTTCTAATCCCACTAGCTCCTATTCCCTGTGGCCATTTTTCCCATGGTTTTACAAAGGAGGTTATTGGTCCGCTCCGTTTGACCCATGGATGCTGGATAATAGATGCTAGAAGTGTGATGATCAATACCCATGCAATCCATGAGTAACTCCACTGCTTCATTTACGAATGGATTCCCATGGTCAGAGACTATTTCCATGGGTGTCCCAAACCTTGTGCAGATACGTTCAAATATGAAATTTGAAACTGCCTTACCGTTTGTAGCGAAGAGGGCGATAGCTTCAGCCCACTTAGTGACATACTCAGTGGCTACCAAAAGATGCTTCTTTTTGCAGGCAGCCATGCAAGGGCCTGAAAAAATCAATTCCCCACTTGTGAAATGAATGGATGGACATCACTGGATGATGTTGCCCAGGACGCAAATCCTTCCTACCAAAGAATTGGCATGGTTCATAGGTTTTGCAATACATGTTACCTTTTCTGCAGGTGGTGGGGTTGGAGACACCCCCATCATGTAAACTTCCTCATCTGAGAACTCCTCCCCCGTATCTGATCCTTCCATTGATTCAGACACCGAGGATGAGAGAGTCTCATTGTCTTGCTCCTCTTCTTCTTCTGGTTCTGTGGCACCTAGATGCATCGGGATCTTCTCCCTAGAAGCACCAAAAGACGTGTCTTGTCTTCCAATAGCTGACTGCATCACTCTTTCTCAACCATGGTCTCCTGAGTATGGCTGGTGCCTATATCTTCGATGTCCACTACATAGAAATTGACGGTAGTGGTCAACCCATTGACAGTGATGGGCAAATCCTCAATGACTCCCAGGATGGCGAGTCGTCGACCATCTGCTACCTTGGTTCGAGTGGAGGAATGCCTTGTGCATTTTAAATTCAATTTCTTCATGATTCGGGGCACCATGATATTACATGCAGCTCCCCCATCAACACACACACTTTTGACACAGCAATTATCTATGATGACATCTATTGTATGTGGGTGCCGATCAATTTCTTCAGAGATAGAAGATACCTCTCATACCTTTCCCTTTTTCTTGCTCCTCCTTCTTGAAAGCCCTTGCTATAGCTCACATCTTACCTTAGGGCTTAATGCTATTAGTTGAGGGGGCGTGATGCTCAAAGACCGATGAGCAAGGTCCTGGACGACTGAATAGTCATCTTGCCTTGAGCCGATGGGAAAATCCGAGGGCGACCACTTACTCCTGCGGGATCTTTTAGTCTTCTCTGCTGGTGGGTCTGCCATCTCAGCATCTGAGGGCTTTGAGAAGGACACCTTCTTCCTGGGGCGTCCCGGTGGTCCACGGTTTGGAGAGGGGTCCGAGGTGGTATGACTTCTTTTCCCGAGGTCAAGGATCTCTACGTCAGAATCCTCAGTGCCTGATTCACTTAGAAGATTCACCCTTGGAATATTGGGACATTCCGTGCGATAATGGCCCTTGTGGTGGCACTCGTAGCATACAACATTAGCACGGTCTCTTGGAGGGCGGTTGGCTTGATTTCTGATGCCCACCATCTCAAGCCGAAGATCATTCAGAGCCTTGGCTAGGTCATTGACTCTGGGTTCTTTTGTAGGGGGGGACTCTTTAGCTGGAGGGTCCGAGGGAGTAGAAAGGAGGGGGGCTTGTGGGTGAGGCTAGTGAAATCTTCAAGGCGGAGGGTGAGAATATACACCTTGTTGAGGTTAAGCATCTAAGGGAGGACCATACATTTGAGGTGGAGGTGGTGGATACATCCCTATGGAGGGTCTAAGTTAGACCCCTCAGGTTGTTGTTGCAAGAATTGAGGGGGTTGTGGAGGGACAATCGTCTTCTTTGAAGGGGGGTCAGACTAAACTTATCAAACTTTTGAGCAATCTCATGTGCTAGCACCATAGTTTCTAGATTCTCCCATTTAAGCTTGAGGCAGAATTCGTCACTTGTTCCTACTACAAGGTAGCCCAACACATGCTGAGTCATTCCAACTTGAAATCTGGCACTGTCCTCCTGCATGGCAATTAAACGGTCCAGGAGCACGGCCGCTCGATCCACATATCGACGCGCTGTCTCACCTTCTGATTGCTTCAAGTTTGCCACCTGTAGGTACACATTCTCTGGCTCCTCTTCTTTGCCGAAATACTCAATCATCACTATTGTTAACCTTGTCTAGCTTTGGTGAATGTCTTTGGCTTGCTTCTCATACCACACTTGAGCCAAACCCTCTAGAAATGTGGGAAGAACCAACAGCCATCTGTCTTCAGTAAGAAAGTTGAGAGAAACACAACGGTGCTTGAAGGCCACAAGATACTCATTTGGATTTTCTCCAACCCATCCACAAAACACGGGAGTGTCAACCATGCTTGGAAAATGGGAAAGAGAGAGACAAAATGAGGCTTATCTATGGGAAAACAATGAAAAGAGGTAGCTTGAACTGAAAATCAGTTGAAGATACATCCACAAAGCACACATAGGCAGGGTAGGGTGTGATTGGTGTATTGTGAAATACTACCCGGGAAGAATTTTCAGCATAGAATAGCTCATAGACAATCTTAAAAGGACCAACCCTCATGATATCGCAGCCGTCTTTACAAGCGAGGGTTAGAGACATGGTGCTGCATGAGGTTGTTCATCAAGGCAAACAAGAATGCCATGACAAATGTTAACAGTTGGAGAGCTTGCACATCACCTTCAGCTTCTTCCAGTTCTTGTAATCGCCATGCTTTCTTCAAGGGGTGTGCGGTTTGGCATCCTTCTTTTGAGCAATGTCCTTGAGGACCTTCCTGATGATCTTCCAAAGTCGGTAAACTCGTATCAAATATGCCCAACACTTAGTTTCATGATGACCACAACCTTTGCATTCCTTACAAATGATCACCCTCATTCATGGCTTGCGGTTTTGTTGGGGCAGTGCTTCCACTCACTTCATGTGTGATTGAAGTACAAGCTTCACGTGCTAAGAAATCAGCAACTAGATTTTGAGCTCGAGGGATATGCTAAATTTTTACCTCTTTAAATTGGTTGCAAAGTTCCAATGCTTATTGATGTCGTGGAAGCAAGCCTTTTCTCCGCACCTTCCACCTTCCACTAACTTGTTCACACACTAGTTGGGAATCTCCTTGCACCTCAAGTTGCTTGATGTGATGTTCTTGTGCCTTTTGTAGCCTAAAAATGAGTGCCGAGTACTCAGCTTGACTGCATGTACTTGCAAGTGCAGACTTGCTATAACAATACTCCTCACCACTCGGTGAAGTGAGTTTCATACCCATGCCAGCAGCCTTGGTCGAAGGCTTGTAAGCTCCATCAAATTGAAGGATCCAAGATGCCATCACACCAAGACTAAAATCCAGACATCCCAAGTTTCTCGATAGTCCAAGATAGGTAGAAGGAGAGGGTGGGGAGAATTCAATACTTGAGCCAAACATTCAGCACCAAATAAACTTGCAATCCTTTGTTGATAGTTTATCTTTAGACCAAAAAGAATTACAACTTGAAGCTCAAAATGAGGCACAAAGGGTTGATTAGGTACAAATGGATTCCTTGGTTGAAACATTACCAACCATAGCCGAGGCCTAGAAACCTTTGTAGTGAGATTGAGAATAAACCATTCAAGATGAGCTTATCCATAGGAATGAACAAGCAGATGCGCCAAATCTCCCACCAAGCTTGGGGAGCATCCCACCCTTCGAAGAAGGACACCCTTTTTATTACCTCCGAAGCAGCAAGTAGCTCGATCACCACACAATGAGTAGAATTAAAATCAAAGTACTCCCAGTGTATCAATAGTTCTTCACCTTGAATCAACCACAGTGTATCATCCCTCCCGTCGTGTCCTTGAACAATGCACTAGACAATCAGCCGTTGAAGGTCAACATGAAGATCAAGAAAGAGATCTCGCCAATTGGTAGCCGTAATGAGCGGAGGACCAGGCACCAAATCCTTAAACTCGTCGAGAAGTGACATAAATATCCACCCTCCTCGTGTGGCATGCGTCCGTGAAGTGGACTTGGAAAAGTTCTGAATCGGCGATCTAGTAGGAGATGTGAATAGAGCACATGAAATGAAGTACTTTTACAACAAGAGTAAACTCCCCACGGTTAGAGAGTTACAGTTCCCGAGATTTCAATATATAAGCAAAAATCATTACATTTTCATCACTTCCAACTTGTTGGCCCAATGATAAGTCTCCCTTTTGTGAAGGGGGAGGTCTTGGGTTCAAATCCTACTCTTTAATAAAAAGAGAGGAGAGGAGAGGAGAAGGAGAAGAGAAAAAGAGAAGAGAGATGGGGGCACGGGATCTACTGTTGCAGTTTTGCGGAAACTCGAAAAAACTGTCCGCGACCAGAAGACATAGGAGCCCAGAAAACTGTCGCGATCTGTCTGCGATGTGCGTGGGTGTGCACAGTGGGCGCACGCAGGAGCACAGATGTTGCAGTTTTGCAAATGTGACCGGTACAAGCAGAAGATTCGCCAGCCAGAATACACGTAGGAACCGCAAGCAAAAAGTAGGCCGACTGGAAGTGCACAAGCAGGGAGGTTTTGCAGCCGTAGAGACAGGGAAGGCACGCAGTTTGGAGGCACAAAAGTAGAGAATTGCACATGGAAGAGGCTGCAGAGCCGCACCCAGACATAAGAGTAACAGGTTTTACACCACTAGCTGTGGAGATTTTGATCCCAGCAGTCACACCGTTTCTATTAGCCGGAAAATAAATCAGGACAAGAGACACTAAGCATGGCGATGCTCAAGGGCCATAGAGGAAAGGAGAACGTGAGGGTAAAACGTTATCATGGGAGGGAAAAGGGGATTAGAAGGGGAGGGAATGAAGAGGGAGACTATGGCACAAGGGGAAAGGGAGAGGGGGAAGAGAAGCATGTACATGATTGGAGGAGGAATGTAAAGATGGAGACATCAAGGAAAGAGGACCATGCTTTATTTAAAAGGAAGGGAAGGGGGAAATCAAAGTACTAGCTAGGTGGCTTTACAAGAATGAGCGTGTCTCATTAAGGAATAGCCCCCTCCTTTTATAGCCAAGAGAGGGGGTCTCTCCCAATAAATGCATCCTCCCACATGCATGGTGTGTGTGGAAAAGTCTCCCATGTGGGCTAGCCAGTTACACACTCTCAATTGTGTGCGATAATGCTTTGCCTCATTTTTCCACATAAATCAAGGCCCATATCTCAAGTCTATGATACTCCCTTGGTCTCTCCCCAATTTTATAATACGTTCAAACCTCTAGGAGGACAAGTGGAGGGTTGGCACAAGGAATCTTGCCACCTCATCCTACTTTCCCCATTATTTAACTTGCACTCTTGGACCTTCTATACCTCCCCCACATGGGCCTATCCTACATGGAGGGAATAATCCAATATAATATCCATCTCCACCTATTTTATATTACTTCTCCCATGGACTTTGGGCCATATCTCACTAAATGCAGCCTAGGTGGAGGGGTGGCACATGGAGGAGCCATGCCACCTTACATTTTATAATATTACTACCATGGATTATGTACAACACACATTATGGGTCCTCTTACGTGGAAGGGTGGCACATGGTCATGCCCTGCCACCTCAACCCTGGGCCCTTTGCACTCCATAATTTATTATACTATTGCCACACATACAAGCACACACTCATATTTATGCCTTTTTACTTTGGTCAAATTTATCCATAACACCACCACACTAGCATAACTTATCTTGCATTATTACCATGGAATCCCTACACTATTGTCATGCTATCCTAAAATTTATTGCACAGTGCTAGTGCCCTTTAGACTGGTTATTGTTAACCATAAAATTTCAACCACCAGGCTACTTAAAACATTTAAGTACTAACATGGAAGGAGGTCAATACAAAATCAGTATTACAAGCACCATGAGAAAGTCCACAAATCCAAGAAATGTTTGCAATATTTTTATTGTTTCAAAACACAACGACATTTTGCTTTTTCTTTTTTTTTTGGGTGAAAAAAATTAGTTTTATATTATGTCTCAAGAGGCTCATAATCACATAAAGCTCCAATTACAACTGGTTCCATCGGTACGTCTGAGAAACCAAAATAGAAAAAGGGAGAGCAAATGAAGATCATACATCAGGAGGGTCTATTGGTTTTGCTTTGAAGTCTTTGATCAGTGCCTTGCCATCTCGGTAGGACATCCGATTTGTCTTCCTTTCTAGCCGCCTTCACCTTTGCAAGCTCTGAAGCTTTACTCTTCAGTTGTGTTTTTGTAAGTTCCTCTGCAATCCACACTGGAAGTCCTTTCAACTTGTTAGATTGTCTAAGGATCTGTATTGAATAGCATGTGATCACGTGTGCATAGCACCATCATGTGATCATATGTGCATAGCACTAACCCAATAGAGCACTATAAAGGAAAGGGTTAGATTCCCTAACCCTAACCCTAAATGGGTTTGTATATATTCTATTTTTTCAACTTAATCTAGTGTACAGTTAGTCATTTGTGGTGTGCTATCTAGCTGTTCCCTCTCTCCTCATCTCCACTCTTCTCCTCTCCCCTCTTCATATTTTGTCATGGTATTAGAGCTCCCTTGCCTTCTGCTGAGGCATTAAGATCCGTATGAGATAGTGTGATTGATTGAGATATCGAGAGATCGAGTGTTCTCTTCCCTTGAGAGAACTTTTTCTTTATCGTGAGAAAGTTCCATTCATGTGAGAGGAATTTCCATCCATTCATTTTCTTGAGAGTTCTTTGAGAGATTTCTGTCTACATCTGAGAGACATCTCTTCCATTGAGAGATTGTGTGAAAGAGAGAGTTCATTGTTTTTAGAGATCTATTTTGTGAGATAGATCTATAAGGAGTTCTTATTCTTCTTCTTCTTAGAGAGAAATAGAGACTTGGCAAGTAGCACAAGGCTTCTAGCTATCCATTCGGCCACCAACTCCTTCTACAGTAGCAACTTTCCAAAGCAGCAAAGCCTCAACAACAAAGTAGCAGAAGCACTTGATAATGAGCTTGCCATTCACCGGCCTTCCACAGCAACTCCTATGACAACAAGCACAACGAGCTCTAGCGGCTCCTATGACTTCATCAATCAAGCAGCGTTGCTGAATTTTTACCATTTGTGCATGCTGTTTCGATAGCATCAAGTTCTTGCTCTTGTGCAATTCTTTTTTGGCCTGCAATCATTCTAGCAGTCATTGTCGCGTGTCCTCCATTTCCTGGAACCTAACATCTATGCCATACTTTGGTAGAAGCACTGCCCCCTGGTCCCCCTACAAGCAATAGCCAGTGACCTCAGCCCTCGATAGTGATGCCTTCTCCTATGAAGCCCAACCGCGTAACCTCCAAAAGCATCTACAAGCATGTCCAATGGCCGTACCACCTACTCCTCCAAGATCTTGGCGACCCGTGAGCTGCAATGTGCTCCAAGCCTACAACCATCATCGCTCACAGCCCACCGATGTCCCACAGGCTACTCACAGCCCACTGACGATTCCTTCAAGGTGGTCTTCTCTACATAACTCTGCTCCAGCACCACCGAGCAGGAGCTTCTAGGACCTAGGCAAGGAGACTAATGCCAATGGCTCACCTAAGCAGCTCCTTCAATAGACACGAGGCTTCTTCCACAAAGGCTCCACAGGTTGCACCATAAACAAGCACACAGCCCCCACGAATCCAATGCAATCCGAGGACAGTAGCAACAACGACTGCAAACATGTAGCTTGCCAATGAACCCCATGACCTCAATGGAGAAGACGATAGAATCTTGAAGATTCTGGTAGCCCTCCTTATGGCATGTGACAGTAGCCTTATCCTAAGGGCATCACACCCAAGGGCTTGGTTAAGGACCAGCCACATGGCACCCTATCCTTATTGCCACATCATCAGTTTGGCTAGTCAAGTGCCACATCATCATAACCTAGCTGACACATGGTAGTTGACTGCCACATCAGCAACCTTATCGTGCCACATCATCAAGGCAGTCACTGACTGCCACATCATTTTCCACATCATCAGTGTCACATCACCTGCCACATCATCTACCATGTCATCAGTGACACATCAACTGCTACCATGTCATTTTCCTTATCACTTATGCCATGTCATCATTGCCACGTGGTAGTTTTCCCCTTCCTGACATCATCTGACCATGGTTAGGTCAACTTGACCTTGGGTTAGGTCAACTAGTGCCACCACATCAGCAGCACAGTCATCACTTACCTCTGCAGGCACACACAGTGCTTCACAATCATTGCATTTGACCACTCCTGCCACCTCAACACAGGCTCCATAGGCACACCTCTTGCTAGGAATAGTGCCACATCATCACTGCATGTGCATCATCATTGAGCACCATTGCACTCCTTTTGCCCCTCCACCTAGAAATGTCGTATCTCTTGATCCATGAAGAATTTGAGGGCGCTCCAAAAAGGAAAGTCGCTTGATTTTTCATGCTCTACATGCTCATCACATCATGCACACATTTTGGTGCAAGTATCACTCACATTTTAGCCTCGCCGCCACCACTAACAAAACCACTTCCTTCATGCACATTCGCCTCTACATCGATGCATCTGACCCAACACTTAAAAAGAACAAAAAAAAAGGAATTATTTGCTATTCTTTCATCAAGCGACGGTTGGTATAGATCTAGATTAGAGTAGACTAGATCGCCATAAAGGGGACGTTTTGAATTTCCCCTAGTTGCCAATCTAAGCCATGCCCAAAATTCTCGACTAGTACCTACTCGGAGTCAGTCCATACACTCACATACAGTTTCACATCATTACATTACCTAAAACCTTACATTCATCAGTTCAGTGAGTAGACTTCAGAGAGTTGAGAGGCATTGCAGATTGTTTCAATTGGGCAGATAGCACCAGATTTGATTTCACATACACATGCCACCATTGTAAAGCCTATTCGGCTATTTCATGGCATTGTGCACATCATTTCAGCCTTGTAAAGCGTCTTGGCTATTCTTGGCATCATTTGCCACAAGCCTTGTAACACAGATCATATTTTATATATTGCAGTTCTTCACCAATAGTTCAGATTCCACTCTCTCATGCACAAGGTATTCTTGATTTGATTCATACAAATGTATGGGGTTATGCCTAGACCCATAGCATAAATGGTTCACTTTACTACTTGACTTTCATCTATGACTACAGAAGATATTGTTGGGTCTACTTTCTAAAAGAGAAATCTGAAGTGTTTTTCAAATTTCAAGAATTCAAAGCCATGGTAGAGAACTAGACAGGCAGAAAGATCAAAGTCATCAGATCAAATAGAGGAGGTGAATACATGTCTTTAGCATTCATGAACTTTTGCAAAAATCACGGCATTTGAAGACAATTCACATGTGCAGATACTCCTCAGCAGAATGCAAGAGCTAAAAGGAAGAATGGGAATTTAGCAGACAATGCTAGAGCAATGCTCAGTGAGAAGCATCTTTCAAATCAGTATTGGCCAGAAGAAATAGCCACAACAAACTATTTCCTTAATTGACTTCCTACCAAACCGATTCAAGGTATGACTCCTTATGAAGCGTTCACTAGACATAAGCCACAAATTGGGCATCGCCGCATATTTGGTTGCATAGCATATGCCCACATACATGATGATCATCACAGGAAATTGGATGCGAAGTCACACAAATGCATCATGGTTGGCTACAGTGAAGAAAGCAAAGCATACAAATTGTATGATCCCATCAACCGTGAGGTCATTATCTCTAGAGATGTAATCTTTGACCACGAATCAGAATGGAAAACCTTACATACACAGGAGATAGAAGCATTGACTTCAGAGTCATCTATAGGAAAGGAACTGATGAAGAAGAGCAAAAATTGCCACTAGCAACACCCCAAAGCAGAGCCACAGCAACTCAGACGGTCTACTAGAGGGAAATTAGACCATCAGCCTTACATACATAGGAGATAGAAGCATCGACTTCAGAGTCATCTATAGGAAAGGTTGATGAAGAAGACCAAGAATTGCCACCAGCAACACCCCAAGTAGAACCACAGCAACTCAGACAGTCTACTAGAGGGAAAGTAGACCACTAGCCAGATTGACATATGCTCAAAAAGGTAAAGTTCTCAATTCAGGTTGAAACGACCAACTATGCTCTTATGATTACCATCATGGCTAAAGAAGATCCAGTGTACTTCGAAGATGCAGTAGACAAGCCAAAATGGCAAACTGCTATGACTTAAGAAGTGTATGCTTTGTATAAGAATAATACTTGGGAATTACACGACCTTCCACCAAGAAAGAAGGCCATAGCAAATAAATGGGTATACAAATTGAAGTACAATCCAGATGGCAGTATCCAAAGATACAAAGCCAGACTAGTTGCAAAAGGATTTGCACAGCAATATGGTCAGGATTATGATGAGACTTATGCTCCAATAGCAAAGATGGATTCCATATAGTTCTTGATATCACTAGTGACACTTAGCAAATGGAATGTGTATCAGCTCGATGTCAAGAATGCATTTCTCAATGGTTATCTAGACGAGGAAGTCTACATGCAACAACCAATAGGTTATGTTGAACCACGAAAGGATAATAAGGTTTGCCATCTCAAGAAAAGTCTCTACAGCTTAAAGCAAGCACCCAGAAGTTGGTACATCAGAATTGACAAGTATTTTGCTGATCTGGCATACATGAAGTCCAATGCAAATCATACTCTCTACCACAAAGTTCAAAAGGAAGACATTGCTATTGCACTTTTGTATCTAGATGATCTGATTGTGACCGGAAGCAAGGATAGCTTCATTAGAAAACTAAAACAAGACTTATCTCCAGAGTTGGACATGAATCATCATCTGCACATAATATGGTATATTTGCAACAACAGTTGACTCAGCCCTATGAGTTCTTTCGAGCCTCCTTGAGGAAATATATTTATGATGCCTGCAAGGAAGGTGACCTAGAGATGTCTTTCTTGGAGATAATTTACTCTCACTTTTAAAGGAGACTCTGCTTTTGAAACTCTTTTTGTATTACCTAATTCTGTAATATAAGCTACTCGCATTACCAAAAAAAAAGTGTGTGTGTGTGTGTTATTAGCTGCAAAAGAAATCAAGACAAGAGGCTAGAGGATAGGTATGACGATGCTCGAGGGCCATAGAGGAATAGGGAATGTGAGGGGAGGAGCGTTAACATGGGTGGGGGAAAGGGATTAAGAGGGGAGGGAAAGAAGAAGGAGACTATGGCACAAGGGGAGAGGGAGAGGGGAAAGAGGAGTATGTACATGGGTGGAGGAGGAATGTAGAGATGGAGAAATCAAGGGAAGAGGGTCATGCTTTATTTGAAAGGAAAGATGGGGAAGTATCAAAGTACTAGCTAGGTAGCTTTACAAGAATCAGCGTGTCCCATCAAGGAATAGCCCCCTTCTTTTATAGCCAAGAGAGGAGGTCTCCCAATAAATGCATCCTCCCACATGCATGGTGTGTGTGGAAGAGTCTCCCATGTGGGCTGGGCGGTTACACACTCTCAATTGTGTGCGATAATGCTTGGCCACATTTTTCCACATATATCAACTCCCATATCCCAAGTCTATGATACTCCCTTGGTCTCTTCCCAATTTTATAATACGTTCAAACATCTAGGAGGACAAGTGGAGGGTGGCACAAGGAATCTTTCCACCTCATCCTACTTTCCCCATTATTTAACTTGCATTCTTGGACTATCTACACCTCCCCCACATGCTCCCCCACATGGGCCTATCCTACATGGAGGGAATAACCCAATATAATATCCATCTCCACCTATTTTATATTACTTCTCCCATGGACTTTGGGCCATATCTCACTAAATGCAGGCATGCGCCTAGGTGGAGGGGTGGCACATGGAGGAGCCATGCCACCTTAACATTTTATAATATTACAACCATGGATTATGTACAACACACCTTATGGGTCCTCTTACGTGGAAGGGTGGCACATGGTCATGCCCTGCCACCTCAACCCTGGGCCTTATGCACTCCATATTTTATTATACTATTACCACACATACAAGCACACACTCATATTTATGCCTGTTTACTTTGGCCAAATTTATCCATAATGGTTCCCCCACCCAAGCAGGGAATGCAGAGCATTTCCATGCCTGGGACCATCACACACAAAGAAGGGCTTGAGATAACGCTTGTTGATCAGTTTCTTGCGGTATGGCTCATGCAGCTCCTAAACTTGTATAGACCCATTGATACATTTCTTGATGACTGTCCACAGTGAAAGAAACTTCTTATCCATTTGGTGGTCCAATTTGTTATCAAAGCATAGCACAACATCCCCCTCAGCAAAGTGTCTTTCCCATCCCTTGCAAATCTTAGCATCCAAGCGGGCCTTTTGTCGATTCTTTTGGATCTCTGTTTGGTGTAGTGCAAGGCGTCGGGTTTCATCTAACTTCTCAAGTTGTACCAATCTGGCCTCTACATGTTCATCTTCTATCATCCTCTGTTCTTGTGCCAATCTCAAGGTGGGAATCTCTATCTCTAGTGGTAACACTGCCTCAGTACTATACACCAACTCAAAAGGAGTGTGACCTGTAGATGTTTTATGAGTGATGTTGTAAGCCCACATGGCTTCAATGACCTTCTGATCCCACTGGCTCCTATTCCCTATGGCCATTTTTCCCATGGTTTTACAAAGGAGGCCATTGGTCCGCTCCGTTTGATGACCCATGGATGCTAGATAATAGATGGTAGAAGTGCGATGATCAATACCCATGTGATCCATGAGTAACTCCACTACTTCATTTAAGAATGGACTCCCATTATTAGATAATATTTCCATGGGTGTCCCAAACCTTGTGCAGATACGTTCAAATATGAAATTTGAAACTGCCTTACCATTTGCAGTGGGGAGGGCGATAGCTTCAACCCACTTAGTGACATACTGAGTGGCTACCAAAAGATACTTCTTTTTGCAAGCAGTCATGGGCAAGGGCCCGCCGACAAAATCTATTCCCCACTTCTAAAATGGATGGATGGACATCACTGGGTGATGTTGCCCAGGACGTAAATCCTTCCTACCAAAGAATTGGCATGGTTCACAGGTTTTGTAATACAAAGTGACATCCTTGAACAAGGTCGGCCAATAGTATCCAGCATGTAAAATCTTCTTAGATGTATAGTCACTGGCATAGTGGCCTCCACAAAATCCATCATGATAATGCTTCAATACCTTAGGCACTTCATTTGCATCAATGGCCCATCTTAGTACCCCATCCATGCCTTGACGGTACAAGACCCCATCAAAGAGTGTGTAGCACCTACTATCTCTACAGATCTTCTTTCTCTCATAGCTACTTTTTGGAGGAAAGGAGAAAGCGGTCAGAAACCTGTAGATACCACCATACCATGGATCCCCAATTTCTATGGCCGCTACAAGGGTTACATCGAGGCACTCCTCTAAATCAATCAAAGCATTCTTGAAGTTGGAACAACCCCCTTTTTCAATTTTGAAAGAAAAGTCGTATTCTTGTAAAACGGCCAACCATTTGGCCAACCGACCCATGGGATTTGGTGATTGAAGAACCTTCTTTGCAAGACCAGTGCTAGTGAGTAAAATGAAGGACTTTCTAGCCACATAATGCTTAAATTTCTCAATGCAAAACACCAAAGACAAGGCATGCTTGTCAGCCTCTGAATAGCATCGTTCGATGTAGAGCAATTGTCAAGAAGCAAATCGAACGGGATACATGAACCGATCCTCCCCTTGCTGGAGAAGAATACCTGCCAGAGTGTGCTCACCAAACCCACGATTGATATAGAAAGTCTTTGACCAATCAGGATTGCATAGAATGGGTTCTGAAGCTAGAGTATTCTTGATTTGTGCAAACGCATGCTCACAATCGTCATTCCAAGAGAAATCAACCCCATCTTTCAATAGCATAGTCATGGGTTGTGTCAAAGCAGCATATTGATCAATGAAGCGGCGATAGTATCCTGCTAGATTGACAAATGAGCATACCTACTGTTTGGTTGTTGGCAGGGAGAGCTTGAGGATAGCTTCTACCTTCTCGGGGTTAGGCTTGACGCCCTCAGATGAGACAATATGTCCCACTAACCTCCCTTGAGTGTCTCCAATGGTGCATTTATCAGGGTTGAGACTGCCATTTGCATCATTGACCCTTTGGAAGGCCAACCTAACCTTCATGACATGCTCCTTATGTGATGAGAATATACAAAAATCATCTAAAAACACCTCCACGAAATCCCCCAAATAAGGAGCAAACACCATCTGCATAAATCTTTGAAATGTGCAAGAGCATTGGTGAGGCCAAATGGCATTACTTTGAATGCAAATGTCCCCCAAGGTGTGGCAAATGTGGTTTTAAGCACATCTTCTTCAGCAATTATAATTTGATAAAACCCGGAGTAACCATCACAGAAAGTATACATCTCATGGCCACTTACCTTCTCAAGAAGGAGGTCTTGAAAGGGCAGAGGATGATGATCTCTCTTGGTGGCCACATTGAGTTTCTTATAGTCGATGCAGACTCGCCACTTGTTGTTTTTCTTTGGGATGACTATCACTGGTGAAATTCATTCAGCATTGTGAACCGAAACAATAAACCCAACTTCTACAAGCTTCTGCAACTCTGAGCGTAAAGCATCAGCTGTTTGCAACAACAATAAGATTATCTAGTTTTGTCCCCAATGTTGAGACAATACGTTCATCCATGTTCTCTTCTAAGAGTATAGGATTCGTGATATTCCTTGCAATTTTCTCCATTTTTGGGGTTATGTTTTCTTCTATACCTCCTGCATCCATCGCGTAATTGATAGTTCCCATAACTGGTGGTATGTTGTCCTCTACATTTGATGTCTCCACATCCTTCCATGCATCATTGGTCCCTATGGAAGTTGAGGAATATAGAAATATTTTGATTCTTTAGAGTGTATTCAACAATGTCGAAGCACAAAAGCATATGAAACTAATAAATAACAATAAAGTATGAACATTATCCATCATCGTTCACTGATTCCATTGTATTTTTGGGGAATGGCAAAAGTGCCAATCTCTCTAAAGGTCAATTGAGAATGCAAATAGTGCAACCTTTTTCTCTGAACTCATAGAGAGAATGGCAATAGTGCCATTCTTCTCTTGGGGTGGTGCTAGTGCCATTTTACATATAAGGTTATGGAGAATGCCACTAGTGCCTTTCTCTATACCCTCATTGGGAGGAGAGAATACTACTAGTGCCTCCCCCATGTCCCAAAAGAAATGTACAATGCATGATCTAAAAGCATAGATGCTGTATTACTTTGATCCAATAGATTTGTAGAAAGCACCCAAATCAAAACTTTGGTAGCATAGTTAATATTATACAATTTTTAATCTCTGTAATGCTTTCAACTAACATAGATTCAAGAAAGGAACATAACAGTATTACCATTTCTACATAACCACAAAGAGAGAATGGCACTAGTGCCATTCTCCATATGAGGTCGCATAAAATGTTAATAGTACCTCTTACGTATAACCCGACATAGGGAGAATGACACTAGTACCATTCCCCATGTCATTATGTCACACAATTTTATCATACCTAATGTTTAATATCTTTAATATGATGAGAGTATGTGCAATCGAGAAAATCCATAAAAGTCATATTATTTTGAAACTGAATACACAAGGCATAAATGAGTAGCTAAAGACCTTGCTCCAAATATTCCAATGTAATCTTTGGGATAGCTTCAAGATCTGCTTCAGTTAAAGGTCGCAAGTCTTCAATGTGATGCTCACCCTCTTTAATTCCTTCATTGATAGGTGAATTAGATCTATGTGTCTCAAGAGGCCTCTCAATGCTAGACCAAATCTTAATATGGGGATTATTTGATGCATGTGCCACACACATAGCCTCGACCTCTGTCGCCTGTTGGGATGTCTTCACCAGCGAGATCACTTTTCTTTTGCTTGACAATGCTTGTAATGCCACACATCCATTAGTAAAGACGTCAACAACAACTTCATGTTCCCTACTACAATAGCACCTGATGCACTCCTTGATGATGCCATGCTTCACAACCGCCTCTTTTCCATACTCATTGCCCTCATCAGAATAAAGAATACTGTCCTCAATTATTGTGTATGGCCTTGTGATTTCTAACATGTGCTCAAATCCATCAAACCCATCATGTGAGCTGACAAATGACAAAAAACAGAAGGTCTCAGACAAACCCTTTTGTGCACTATCCGATTCATGGATAACACCCACAAACCAAAATCGAGCCTCTATCATTGCTTCCTTGAGATTTACCATCTCTGTCATTGTCATAAATGATAGCAATGCATACTGTGACGGAGTGGCAACGGTCTCCATCAAGCCACAGAGCAACTTCTTGAAGGCAGTCTTATCCCAACACATGCCTTTGGCAGATCCCTTTGAGGTGTCAAGCACACACAAGCTGATTGGAAGTTGTCCCTTGGAGTGACATGTTAGAAAGCTCCCCCTTCATCTCCATGTTCACTTGAATAATTGTCCAAGGAAAAAAAGATTGCGATGTAGACTTGTTACCGTCTATTGAACTAATCACCCAATCAACATAGATTGATGCGGCTTTTGGGAATCAGGTGTGGACTTGCCAACTTGCAGCTTCTCTTTGACCCATGACTCACATGAACCCTTGAAGCTCTGATAAACAATGGAATCAATTTTGAAGTAAGTTGCAAGGGCATCACATGTTTGATGTTGGGGCAAAGGGTGACGTGAGTTGAACTCCTTGATGAGCGCTTCTTTCAGGGCTCTATCATGCTTAATCTCTATTGCCCGTTGAGACATTTCAATGGAGTCCTTGTCTTTGCTTGACTTGACCAAGACTATTTCTTTAGACTCAATCTCTGCTTGAAGTGCACGTACATCTTCGTCTTCCAATCCTAGCAGACACCTCATATATGTTATTGCGGGATTTCGACCCTCAAGATCACCCTGCTTCACCAATGTCAAAATCCTAATCCATTGTTCGTAGATGTCATCATCATATGTGACCATGTGTGTGTCCTTGGTAGCAAAGTTTGCACCCATCGATACGCTTGCAACTACAAAATTCTATATAAAAAAATCAAAATCAACTTAGATATTCTTGTAATCCAAATCATGTAATAGAGATAATAATGACACTAGTGCGATTCTCCCATTACCATGTCAAAAGCATGACTTGGTAACTAGAAGAATGGCACTAGTGCCATTCTCACATCAGGGAATTGACACTACTATCATTTCTTTTACAAAGCCATAAACATTCTTGAAATAAAAAATGCATACAAAACAAAGTTTATTACTTACATCCCAACTTTGTCGATCTTTATGCCCTTTGACAAGGCCTTGGGCTGGTTTCTTTGGTCATCTGAATGCAATCCACTATGCCCTTAGGTGTTGTAAGATATCGATATATGGTTGATTTTTCAAAACACTCTGTGCCTCCATGTTGGCCATTGATGATATCTTACAACTTGCTTCAACTGGTGCATTGACAACAATTCTCGCCTTCCTCCGTGTATAGAAACCTTTTCGTTGATTGAAGGCTTCTCCATGTGCTTTAGTTATAAATATCCTTGCAGCATAAATTGAATGCTGCCCTACGAGAATCCAATAATTATACTCCTTTAACTTTTCCACCTTTATCTCTTCCTTGCAGATCGGAGTATTTGTGCCTATGTGGTAAGGCATAAGATATGCACATGTTGCAGGAGGTCGTGCATTCATTGCAAAACTCTTGACCAAGTCACTGACATAGCTGAGGGTCAACGTCCTGTACACATATTGGCTTGGTGCTCTAAAGCAATTCATCACTGGGATCAACACCTCAAACTCCAAACCAAATGGGAAGTACTCTACGTACTCCATCAAGCCTGTCATACTTGTGTCCTTCCTTTCCAATTTCTTTTGTAGTGCCTTAAAGTCAACATCTGGCTGGATTTTCTTATACAGGATGATAGTTGCTTCAAATGATTTCTCACCATGTCCTGTTATATGTGTCTCACCACTCCCCGTTGCATCACCTCCACTTCCAGTTCCATCAGTGACTATTCCCGTACCTCCTTGTTTTCCTCCTAAAGTTGTCTCTTTGTCTTTAGCATCCAGTTTATCCCCAATGCTTGTTTTTCCATCTGACCTTATTTCCTTCTCATCTGTTGTTTCCTCCTCACCGGTCTCTCTAGCCTTCTCTTTCAATGTGTTCTGAGACACTTGAGAGATTGATCCAACAACATCACTTTTCTTGGTTCTTTTCGAAACTTTTCTACTCTTTTTTATATCTTGCTTTATCCCTTTTGTTACCAAATCAAAGCTTTCTAATATCTGTTGGTTGGTATAATTTTCTGGCTCATTAATCCAACCCCTAGATATCATCGTGTCCTCCCCAGTAGCATTCATCCTCGCATGATCAAAACAAGCAGGATCCAATTGATACACATTGCCTCCCAATGTATGAATTTGGAGACAAGGAACGTTGTCTTTCTCGGTATCCTCCATCTCTTGAACTTGTCCAACATCTTCAAAAGTTTTTCCTTGGATGTTCACAAAACATTGCACTTTATGAAGTTTTTGGAGTTCGTTATTGTATATATCCAAAAACCATCCTCTTCCAGAACTAACTCCATCATAAACTGACACCTCTCGAACCTTTCGCTTTCCCTTGCTAGCCATTCTTGCAATGTTCTGTTAACAAAAGAACCAAGGACACAATGAAATGTATAATAGAAAATCATAACTGTAGTAGGAAATATTACAACCACAATGCAACTTCTATTAACAAAACAACCAAGGCGAAGCAACTTATATATGCATTATGAAAAACTACACCAACACAGCAAGCAAATATACACAATATCAATCTCCACATAGATTGACACAATTCCATATGATCTCTACATAGCGGAGACAGTGAACACTACATAGAAGAATGCACATGTGAGTTTAGCATTCCTTGTGCATGTATTCAAGTCATGGTATGAGATTGGCACCACTGCCATTCTCCACTGGTGGCATTCTCCACAGAGATTGACACAGGCTTCTCAATGCCATTTCTTAAGGCCTAGTAAGAGATTGGCACCACTGCCATTCTCCACTTGTACAGATGTTTACCCTACTATTCTAGGAGGGGTATTCCAATGATCATAGGAGAGTGGTGTCTGATTCCAATCCACATGTGAGCGGAGACAGTGATCACTACATAGAAGAATGCACATGTGAGTTTAGGCTTCTCAATGCCATTTCTTAGGGCCAGCATGAGTTTGGCATCACTGCCATTCTCCGCTAGTGAATATCTAGCCAAACTAAACCTATAGATTGACATTCCACTAATTTTATTGGCTGGAGTAGGATAATGGCAAAAGTGCCAATGCACATGTGAGTTTAGGATTCCTTGTGCATGTTTTCAGGTCATGGTATGAGATTGGCACCGCTGCCGTTCTCCACTGGTGGCATTCTCCACAGAGATTGACACAATTCTATATGATCTCTACACAGCGGAGACAGTGATCACTACATAGAAGAATGCACATTACCACTAGCGAAGAATGGCAGTGGGATAATGGCAGAAGTGCTAATGCACATGTGAGTTTAGGATTCCTTGTGCCAATGCACATGTGAGTTTAGGCTTCCCAATGCCATTTCTTAGGGCCTAATAAGAGATTGGCACCACTGCCATTCTCCACTTGTACAAATGTTTACCCTACTATTCTAAGTTTAGGCTTCACAATGCCATTGTCTAGGGCCCAATAAGAGATTGGCACCACTGCCATTCTCCGCTTGTACAAACGTTTACCCTAATATTCTGAGAGGGGTATTCCAAGGATCATAGGATAATGGTGCCCGATTCCAATCCACATGTGAGTTTGAGGATCTCAGTGTCATTATGTAGTTATCTGCATGAGATTGGCATCACTTCCATTCTCAACTGGTGGCAGTCTAGATAAACTAAACTTGTATATTGACATTCCACAAATTTTATTGGTTGTAGTAGTATAATTGCAAAAGTGCCAATGCACATGTGAGTTTAGGATTCCTTGTGCCATTTTTAAGGTCTTGGTATGCTACCATTCTCCACTGGTGGCATTCTCCACAGAGATTGACACAATTCCATATGATATCTATACAGCGGAGACAGTGATCACTACATAGAAGAATGCACATGTTAGTTTGATGGTCTCAGTGTCATTATGTATTTGCCAGCATGAGATTGGCATCACTGCCATTCTCCACTAGTGGTAATCTAGACAAACTAAACCTATAGGTTGACATTCCACTATATTTATTGGCTGTTGTAGGATTATTTATTGGCTGTAGTGTGAGTTTGATGATCTCAGTGTCATCATGTAGTTGCAAGCATGAGATTGGCACCACTGCCATTCTCCACTAGTAGTAGTCTAGACAGACTCCACTTGTAGAAGAATGCACATGTGAGTCTGATGATCTCAGAGATTGACACAATTCCATATGAACTCTACACAGCGGAGACAGTGATCACTACATAGAAGAATGCACATGTGAGATTGGCACCACTACCATTCTCCGCTAGTAGTAGTCTAGACAGACTCCACTTGTAGAAGAATCCACATGTGAGTCTGATGATCTCAGAGATTGACACAATTCCATATGGTCTCTACACAGCAGAGACAGTGTGATCACTACATAGAAGAATGCACATGTGAGTTTAGGATTCCTTGTGCATGTTTTCAGGTCATGGTATGAGATTGACACCACTGCCATTCTCCACTGGTGGCATTCTCCACAGAGATTGACACAATTCCATATTATCTCTGCACAACGGAGACAAAAATCACTACATAGAAGAACGCACATGTGAGTTTAGGCTTCTCAATGCCATTTCTTAGGGCCTAACAAGAGATTGGCACCACTACCATTCTCCACTTGTACAAATGTCTACCCTACTATTCTAGGAGGGGTATTCCAGTGATCATAGGAGAGTGGTGTCCGATTCCAATCCACATGTGAGTTTGATGAACTCAGAGATTGACACAATTCCATATGATCTCTACACAGCGGAGACAGTGATCACTCCATAGAAGAATGCACATGTGAGTATAGGATTCCTTGTGCATGTTTGCAGGTCATGGTATGAGATTGGCACCATTGCCATTCTCCACTGGTGGCATTCTCCACAGACATTGACACAATTCCATATGATCTCTGCACAGCAGAGACAGTGATCACTACATAGAAGAATGCACATGTGAGTTTAGGCTTCTCAATGCCATTTATTAGGGCCTAACAAGAGATTGGCACCACTGCCATTCTCCACTTGTACAAATGTCTACCCTACTATTCTAGGAGGGGCATTCCAGTGATCATAGGAGAGTGGTGTCCTATTCCATTCCACATGTGAGTGATGATGATCTCAGAGATTGACACAATTCCATTTGATCTCTACATAGCGGAGACAGTCATCACTCCATAGAAGAATGCACATGTGAGTTTAGGATTCCTTGTGCATGTTTTCAGGTCATGGTATGAGATTGGCACCACTGCCATTCTCCACTGGTGGCATTCCCCACAGAGATTGACACAATTCCATATGATCTCTGCACATGTGAATTTAGGCTTCTCAATGCCATTTCTTAAGGCCTAATAAGAGACTGGCACCACTGCCATTCTCCACTTGTACAAATGTTTACCCTACTATTCTAGGAGGGGTATTCCAGTGATCATAGGAGAGTGGTGTCCTATTCCATTCCATATGTGAGTTTGATGATCTCAGTGTCATAGTGTAGTTGCAAGCATGAGATTGGCATCACTGCCATTCTCCACTAGTGGTAATCTAGACAAACTGAACCTATAGATTGACATTCCACTACATTGAAGGATGCACATTACCACTAGTAGAGAATGGCAGTAGGATAATGGCAAAAGTGCCAATGCACATGTGAGTTTAGGATTCCTTGTGCATGTTTTCAGGTCATGGTATGAGATTGGCACCACTGCCATTCTCCACTGGTGGCATTCTCCATAGAGATTGGCACAAATCCATATGATCTCTGCACAGCGGAGAGAGTGATCACTACATAGAAGGATGCACATTACCACTAGCGGAGAATGGCAGTAGGATAATGGCAAAAGTGCCAATGCACATGTGAGTTTAGGATTCCTTGTGCATGTTTTCAGGTCATGGTATGAGATTGGCACCACTGCCATTCTCCACTGGTGGCATTCTCCACAGAGATTGGCACAATTCCATATGATCTCTGCACAGCGGAGAGAGTGATCATTACATAGAAGAATGCACATTACCACTAGCGGAGAATGGCAAAAGTGCCAATGCACATGTGAGTTTAGGATTCCTTGTGCATGTTTTCAGGTCATGGTATGAGATTGGCACCACTACCATTCTCCACTGGTGGCATTCTCCACAGAGATTGGCACAATTCCATATGATCTCTGCACATGTGAGTTTGATGGTCTCAGTGTCATTATGCATTTGCCAGCATGAGATTGGCATCACTGCCATTCTCCACTAGTGGTAATCTAGACAAACTAAACCTATAGGTTGACATTCCACTATATTTATTGGCTCTAGTAGGATTATTTATTGGCTGTAGTGTGAGTTTGATGATCTCATTGTCATTATGTAGTTGCCAGCATGAGATTGGCATCATTGCCATTCTCCATTAGTGGTAGTGCCAATGCACATGTGAGTTTAGGATTCCTTGTGCATGTGAGTTTAGGCTTCTCAATGACATTTCTTAGGGCCTAATAATTTTGACCATATAGGCTCAGTGAATGGCTGTAAATCCATCATATTTCAGCCTATCCACGGGATACCTAACCCTGGTAGACCTGCGCAAAATAGGCTCACTTCCAGGTGCTCTCAAAACATCCCTGGTCTTCCTTACTCCAGGTGTAACAACAGAAGGAATACCCAACTCATCATCAATGCTCTGTTCTGAGCCACTGGATTCACCATCCACATAAGAGTGACCTGCATTCACATCAAACATGGGCTGATCTATCTTCTCTTTTCCTTTTCGTGATACCTGCGTACCACTATCTGCATTGCTTTGAGGAGATTCTCCTGATCTCAATCTACCTGTCCATGGCGAAGGGGGACGAGCATTTTCCGAGCGAAATCTTCCGAGCGTCCAAGCGAAGGAAAAAAAAAGCTTCCAACTATGCAAAAATATGACAAAAATGGATCAGAAGAAAACATAGTTTCACTTAGAAATATGAAAAGTATTATAGGAATGCCTATTTTATACACGAATATTTATGTGAATATTTGGGAATGGTGAGAACATAATGGGATGGCTTTTGAAGAAACCCACATGTAGAGTAGACTTCTCTATGAAAATTCCCTTATGATCCTTCTTACAACTTTTTACTTAATAGGGGGTGACATTGAAAAACCTCTCTCACCCTATCTTCATGAAATAGTTTCTCCAAAGAAAACTCATTGAAGCAAGCCATCAAGGTAGTTTCGCCAGCGAAACGCCTTTGAACAAGGTCTTTCAAGGTAGTTTCGCTGGCGAAACTACCTTGGACAGCACTTTTAAAAGTGACATAACTTTCACATCCAATGTCCAAATATAGTCATTCAGCCACTCAAATTGATCAGAAAACCCCATTTGAGCACATCTATGGGGTTATATTTTGGAAAACCTTGCATATATAGTATTAAATATTACATGTATTTTATGAGAGTGATATATAAGCCCAAGTTAATACTTATTTACAGTAATTTAAACTTCTATAGAAACATGTCCATAAATATATTGTTATTAATACTATAAAAACACTCTCTCCATTTTCCAATGGGAGAATGGCACTAGTGCCATTCTCCATTTTCCTATTCCTAGTGCCATTCTTAATTTTCATATTACAAAGCCAAAAAATTAGGACATTCCATTGGGAGAATGGCACTAGTGCCATTCTTTATTTTCCTATTCTCCAGTGCCATTCTCCCATTGCAATGTCCTAATATAAATTTTGGTTTTGAAATACAATTTCAAACAGAATAATTTGAATTTGAATTTAAATTTAATATTGGAGAGAATGGCATATGTGCCACTCTATATATCCAAATTCAAAAGGGAACAATGGCGGGAAGAGCACTGGTGCCACTCTCACGGACTTCTTATGAGGTCTTGGAGAATGGCACTGGTGCCATTCTCCATTTAAAATTAGAAATTCAATCTCTAAATTTGCCATTCAATCATGAAAATCAAAATTGAGATTGAAGTTTAACTTGAAATCAAAATTTGAAAACTAGAATTTAGGTTTTGAAATACAATTTCAAAAGAATAATTTCAATTTGAAATACAAATTGAATTTGAATTTAAATTTAATATTGGAGAGAATGGCATAAGTGCCACTCTATATATCCAAAATTCAAAAGGGCACAATGGCGGGATGACCTATATTTCAAAATTTGAATTATTTAGTAGTTTCAAATCAAGACCTTTTCTCTCATTTCAATTGATGCCTTTCCCTCATTCACTTTCTATTCATTCCAAAGCGGATTGGAGAGGAGTCTCAGAGTCTGAGAGTTTTACTCACCACAGCTCGCACGGAGATTCTTGAGGCAAGAAGGCTGAACTCCACCGGAGCTGCGAAGTTGATGGAGCTGGAAGCAAACAACACAATTGACGCTCAATCAGTTCGGTAGCTTCCTCTCTAATTCACGGATTTTTTGCTTTGAAACCTGATTTTCTATTGTTTAAGAACGAAGTGCTCCCTTGGATTCGCCATAGCCAATTCCTATATTTTATTAAAGTTTACGAAGCATACATACGAAAGCTTACGAAAGTTAAAGTTTTGAAAGCTTTTGTTAATCATCTCAGAAAGCTTAAGTTTTGAAAGCTTACGAAAATTTTGAAAGCGTACGTTCAGATCTTTGGAAGTGTGAATCCCTTCATTCTTTGGAAAAGTGAATCCTTCATGCTTCCAACTTTTGGAAAAGCGAATCCTTCATGCCTTTTTGGAAGTGCGAATCCCTTCAATCCTTCGAAAAGCAAAGAGAATGAATAACAGCGAGCGGTGAATCCTTCATGCTTCGTTGGAAGAGAATCCCTTCAATCTTTGGAAAAGCAAAGAGTAGAGAGGCGAGCTAAAGAGTGAGTAGGTGAACGATAGGCGGCGAGTCGAGCGGCGAGCATATGAGCGATAAGAGTTTGAGTAGATGAACGATAGGCGGCGAGTGATGAGCGATAAGATTTTGAGTAGATGAGCAAAGAGTGAGTTTGAGTAGATTAGCGATAAGAGTATGAAGTGAAGCTAGAGGCGAGCGGTCGATGAAACGAAGGCATGCTGTGATGAAACGAAAAGAGAGGGCGAGTCGAGCGACGAGCAGCAAAAGGAAAAGCGAGGGCAAGTCGAGCGGCCAGCAGCAAAAGGCAAAAGGCAAGCTAAAGTTAGGAACTCGAAAAAGCAAAGGGAGGAAAGTGGTGCGAAAGTACAAGATGAGATAACGATGGGCTCGAAAGCAGCACAGCATGCGAGGCAATCAACCTAGGGCAACGAGATGAAGGTACTAGGGTTTTTTAATTTTTTATCATTAGTTTAACCTTTTGCATTTCGTTAAAAAAAACATTTAATAACCCACACAAGGCTCTAGAAGCCTCTTGTAATAGGCTTTACAAGAACCACACAAGGCTCTAGAAGCCTCTTGTAATAGGCTTTACAAGAACTACAGTCTTTTCAAGAGCATAAGAATATTAATTGTGGCTTTAATGAATGCTTAGTTAAAAGAAAGTGTTAATAAATTGTATGTAACCTATCTACTAAAAAAGTAGACGAAGATGGAGAGTATCAGCATTTGATTGTGCCAACCAAAAATCTATTTTTGGTCAATGCCATCCCATTCTGCAAGATATTATAGGGAATGAAAACCTTACATATAAATTCTTTACGAATTATGTTAATTAGGAGAATGGAAACATACACACACACACCATCGACACGGACGTGCATGGATGCACACATGTAAACATATATACACACCCAAGCACACACACACACCTATGTGCATGTGCGTGGAACACACACATGCACACGCGGGCATGCACATGCTCACACATGCATGTAGAGAGGGGGGGGGGAGAGAGAGAGAGAGAGAGAGAGAGAGAGAGAGAGAGGTTCTTAGCAAATGGTTGCTTTTAGTTCAGATGACATTCTTACTTACTCTACCAGACCCGGAATGAGCAATGGGAAGTAGAATAAAGAGAGATATTCCATTTGTACTAGGATGAAGCATCTTCCTATACCAATGTGAGGAGATCTTACCCTACGTACCACTACTTGGCTTAATGGGATTTAGCCTCTAGTAGACTTTGTTCTCATGTCTAAGTCAAATTGGTATGCCTTATGGAGATTAGGAGGGTCCAATCAGGCACTCTGTGGCTAAAACAATTCTCACAAGAAGTTCCTAAAACACTTTCAAACCCTCATACTTATTATTAATGAGAAAAGAATCTCCCAATCGCCATCAAAATCAAGAAACATAACAATATTGCAACTTTATGTTTTGAGATTGAGACGCTAGAACACAACCTCCATTTGTGTCATTAGTGCAGATGTGGGGAGGTACTCTTGCATTGGGAGGTGCGAGATCCAAGAAATAAGTTCTCATTGGAGTTTAGAATGCAAGCTTCAAGAGAAACACATAAAAATATAGTCAATGTTGTCTAGACATACTCATAGTGATGTAGAAGTCATAGACTTTGTGCAAATTCACAAACCTCTGCCTCTCTCTCTCTCTCATAGACGGGAATTCCACACACAAATCCTATCAAACATAAATTTCAAACAACAAGAAAATGAGTTCCTAGGGGGCTCCTACAATCAAGCTCCAGAGCTCTCAAATATAAATGGGAACTATACTACTCAAAGAAATGGTGAAGATGGGCAATGTTGTAGAGGGAGGGCTTTTGAGCATAACAAAACCAAGGGCTTACAAGAGAGAGACACTATACTATAGGGGGGAGAAGAACACCATGGGCTGATATAAAGATAGGGGTGAGAGAGAGGCATTCCAATGGAATGGATAGGGTTGAGTCTCTGCTTCCATTCAGCTACTTCGACTTATGTCATGGCTTTGTTTCCTTCATCTCTATTGTCTTCTACAATTCTGTCACCTTTGTAGTCGATGCATCTCGTCTTTGCTCACCACTCTATGCACTATGTATATAACCACCCCATAACCACGTAGGTGCTTGTATGAATACACAGCATCAAACATCGGTTTGTTAAGTGGCTTGAGAGCGTAAGAACATGACAATGGCACCCTTTGTAACACTTTGAAAACCCTTTTCCCATCTTGAAAATGTTTCAGTGGCAAGCTCTTGATGAGTGAAGTTGATTGTTTCATTTTCTAATGCCACTACCTACTTTGTTTACTCCCACTGTATATTTCATGAAAGAGTGAATTCAATTGCAAATCAATTATTTTTCATCTACTCCTATATTAACTTCATAACTAAAAGTTAGGAATACTCAACATTAAAAATGGAGAATACAGAGGAGAATACATAATTAATAAAATACAAATATAGTAAACACACAAAAAACATACAGAATATATATATTATCATATTTAAATATAATCAAATATATCAATGAAATTGGTGTATATTTCATCAAAGAGTGAATTCAATTGCAAATCAATTATTGGGACGAGTTTCATTGATAGATGGTGCCCATCAGCAAGACAAGAATGACTAGATTATAGTTCCCCATTGCCCATTGCCCAATCTCCCCTCCCCCCCTTCCCCTCCCCCCCCCACACCCCCTTCCCCATTGGGAGAATGGCACTAGTGCAATTCTCCATTTTCCAATGGGAGAATGGCACTAGTGCCATTCTCCATTTTCCTATTACAAAGCCAAAAAATTAGGACATTCCATTGGGACATTCCATTGGCTAGTGCCATTCTCCATTTTCCAATGGGAGAATGCCACTAGTGCCATTCTCCATTTTCCTATTCCTAGTGCCATTCTCCATTTTCCGATTACAATGGAGAATGGCACTAAACCTATAGATTGACATTCCAATAATTCCAATGGTGGAATGGCATTGCTGCCCTTCTACCTTTTGTGAAGCCAAAATTTCAAATTAGGACATTCCATTGGGAGAATGGCACTAGTGCCATTCTCCCTTTCCCAATGGGAGAATGGCACTAGTGCCAGTCTCCATTTTCCTATTACAAAGCCAAAAAATTAGGACATTCCATTGGGAGAATGGCACTAGTGCCATTCTCCATTTTCCTATTCCTAGTGCCATTCTCCATTTTCCTATTACAAAGCCAAAATGTTAGGACATTCCATTGGGAGAATGGCACTAGTGCCATTCTCCATTTTCCTATTCCTAGTGCCATTCTCCATTTTCATATTACAATGGAGAATGGCACTAAACCTGTAGATTGACATTCCAATAATTCCAATGGTGGAATGGCATTGGTGCCCTTCTACCTTTTGTGAAGCCAAAATTTTGAATTAGGACATTCCATTGGGAGAATGGCACTAGTGCCATTCTCCATTTTCCAATGCGAGAATGGCACTAGTGCCAGTCTCCATTTTCCTATTACAAAGCCAGAAAATTAGGACATTCCATTGGGACATTCCATTGGGAGAATGGCACTAGTGCCATTCTCCATTTTCCAATGGGAGAATGGCACTAGTGCCATTCTCCATTTTCCTATTCCTAGTGCCATTCTCCATTTTCCTATTACAAAGCCAAAATGTTAAGACATTCCATTGGGAGAATGGCACTAGTGCCATTCTCCATTTTCCTATTCCTAGTGCCATTCTCCATTTTCATATTACAATGGAGAATGGCACTAAACCTGTAGATTGACATTCCAATAATTCCAATGGTGGAATGGCATTGGTGCCCTTCTACCTTTTGTGAAGCCAAAATTTTGAATTAGGACATTCCATTGGGAGAATGGCACTAGTGCCATTCTCCATTTTCCAATGGGAGAATGGCACTAGTGCCAGTCTCCATTTTCCTATTACAAAGCCAGAAAATTAGGACATTCCATTGGGACATTCCATTGGGAGAATGGCACTAGTGCCATTCTCCATTTTCCAATGGGAGAATGGCACTAGTGCCATTCTCCATTTTCCTATTCCTAGTGCCATTCTCCATTTTCCTATTACAAAGCCAAAATGTTAGGACATTCCATTGGGACATTCCATTGGGATAATGGCACTAGTGCCATTCTCCATTTTCCTATTCCTAGTGCCATTCTCCATTTTCATATTACAATGGAGAATGGCACTAAACCTATAGATTGACATTCCACTAATTCCAATGGGAGAATGGCATTGGTGCCCTTCTACCTTTGTGAAGCCAAAATTTTGAATTAGGACATTCCATTGGGAGAATGGCACTAGTGCCATTCTCCATTTTCCAATGGGAGAATGGCACTAGTGCCAGTCTCCATTTTCCTATTACAAAGCCAAAAAATTAGGACATTCCATTGGGACATTCCATTGGGAGAATTGCACTAGTGCCATTCTCCATTTTCCAATGGGAGAATGGCACTAGTGCCATTCTCAATTTTCCTATTCCTAGTGCCATTCTCCATTTTCCTATTACAAAGCCAAAATGTTAGGACATTCCATTGGGACATTCAATTGGGAGAATGGCACTAGTGCCATTCTCCATTTTCCTATTCTCCAGTGCCATTCTCCCATTGCCAAATTCACATGGAGAATGGCACTGGTGCCATTCTCCCCCCGCTACAAGGACAACATTGTTGGTCTTATGAAATCCTTTGGTTGTAGTTTTTTCATAATCAATTTCCTGTCATCGTAATGAGAGGGGATGGCTACTATCAGATGCATGAATTAGGTCATGACGATGGTGAAAATAATTCATGCCTTAGAAAAAGTTTTATCAAATTGCTAAAATTTTTAGGGAAATAATTCATGCTTTCATGAAAATTTTGTTTGGACTCATTCATGCTTTATAGAGATTTGCACCAATGCCATTCTTCCCATCTAGAAGGACATGTTTGATGGTCTTATAAAATTCTTTGGTTGTAATTTATTCATAATTAATTCTCCGTAATCGTAATGACAGAGGATGGCTATCAGAAGCGGGGACAAGGTCATGATGATGGTGGGGAATGAAGTGGTTGGAATTGGTGGAGTGTGTGCAATAGATCCGGAGGCCTACTGTAGTGGTATGAAGATTGGGACAGAAAATGTATCGGTGATAGTGGTGAAGTCTATCAATAGTGAAATGCTCTTGCCATTTCCCACTATGGATGCAGTGCTTGTTGGTGAGTCAATTTGGAGCATTGTCAAGTGGCCTAAGGGCTCTCTAAAACATGTTGGTGATTCTTTAGATGATGCGGTAACTGAAGAAGCTGCACCAAGTGAGCCTGAGCGACCTTATGTTGAGGCAATGCCAGTTTCTTCATTGGAAACTAACAATTTCATTCGTGAATCTTGGAAAGAGAAAAAGGTTGTCTTATGGGATGAGAGAAAAACAAAGACCGTGGGGGAAGGTGTAATCTTATATGTTTTCCCGGGAGACTCTATAAACTTTGACCTATTTGACAAAGCATGTGTGCCTCAGGATCTATGGAGCACTCTAAGGTGGATGAAACCTGAGTGGAAACATGATGAAGAGAGTGCTCATGACATGTATCTCAAGTCAATTAGGTTCCAAGATAGATTAGCTTGGACTCATAAAGAGAATCTTGAGATAGTGCAAAGTGCTTGATTGAATTACTTCAAATGAACCTCCCTTTTATAGGTGAGGGTACTTACATCCATTTGCTTGCTCACATGTGGGATATCTCCTCCATGCCATGTGGCAGCTTACCCTTTGCTCATACTTTTGCTCTACATGTGCTCATGGCACCACAACTCTCAACACCTCCCCTTGGTGCCATAATCCTTTGGCTACTGCAAGGTGGTCAGATGTGAGTTACATTCCATCACCTCCCCTTAGTGCATGCATGCTACTTAAGGTGGTCAAGTGTGGCTTCTACATGTCAATACCTCCCCTGGGTGCTTTCATAGCTACTCTCAGGTGGTCAGGCTTGATTACAAAAATATAGGCAAGGTTGGCAAGGGTTTTTGTTTCTCAATACATTCCATTGATGTCACCTTTTGGCTCATGATGTCCAAATTCTTCTTGGATTGAGAGTTACGGCTTGTCGAAGGTTCTATGAAGAAGAGGGCCTTTGATGATGTGGCACAGGGATTCACATGCTGAATTCCATACTGTGCTTACAAAGGGACTCTGTGCTTGGAAGGCACTGCTGACTGTGCATGCTTATGTGGCAGTTAACCAACCCTACCTCTAACCATGGTGGGTTAAGCTAACCAGATCATGATTAAGTTTTATCTGCCATGTGGCAAAACTTTGACCAAACATCATTAAACTAAACCTATATTTAACCACGGTTTATGTTCTGCCACGTGCCTTTTTGTGTGGAGACCTTGGAGAAGAGATGGCTCCATCCATCGATCTAATGGCGTCGCTCATGAAGGAGAGGATCTGTCTGGTTGAAGGTCGTAGTTGTGGGAGCTGCAAGTGCCTGTTGAGCTGCGGATCATGCCCTTCATCATCTGTATTGTTGCCTCTCCCACCATTTTGATCTGAATACAGAGTTTCTGCCTCTAGCTCCGCGCCTGGTTTTGCCTCTTTCATTGCCCAGGGCCACCTCCATCCTTCACTTTACAGACTACTTGCATTTCCTTTCGATCTTCTTTCTCTTAGTAAACCTTTAGTGGCGGATGGCGTAGGGAGCTGTAGGAGCCTCAGACTCGCTGGCTGCTGTGGTGGGTTTAGATGTTGGAGAGGCTATTCGACAAAGCGAGGGACAACCATGACCCGGCTACACTAATTCCAACGAGAGGCACATAATAGAAGGCGAAGTGTAGGTTGGAGTGCCCGGGCATTCGGGTGGGATTCGTCTGCTACTGGAGAGTGTCGTTGGTGGCAGCTACTAGGAGCTCACGTTGGAGGAGCTGTTGAGCCACTCTAGCTCTATCGGCTGCCTTGCTGGAGTCACTTGTTGGAGTCGCTAGAGCTTTGCAGTCGTTTAGTTGACTGTTGGAGGCCTTTGCTCACTGATAGGCAGAAGGTTCGTTGTTGTAGCAGCGAAGCTATGGCGGCCGAGAAGCTGATTTACAGGCTGCCTACTCGTAGATAACCATGTTGATGGTTGTAGCTTGGTCGTCTGAGTGTAGCGCCTCAGGGCTGGTAGTGTAGGCAAACGAGAAGTTGTAGATAGGCATTGCCTTTGCTGGATATGGTGCCTTTGCTGGATATGGAGCCTATGTTGCAGTGAAGCGTGGGAGAGTGAAGGCTTTGTGGAGGCTCGTAGTACTTGCACTTTAAGGCACGGATTCAGGAGTAGAGCTATGGAGGCTCAAGAAGCACATTTCTGATCCTCTCTCCCTATCATTTTTTTTCATAAGAACAATGAGGACGGAAAATCTCTCTTAGCAAGAAACACTCAAGCTCACAATGAACTCAACTCTCTAAACGAAGAACTCAGAGATCTAAAACTAATCTTACATTCTAAAACTAATCTAGGAATGGGAGCAACCCTAGTGAACTACTAATGAGCTAAACTAGGAGAGCTAAACCTATGCTCTGATACCATGACAAAGCATGTGTGCCTCAGGATCTATGGAGCACTCTAAGGTGGATGAAACCTGAGTGGAAACATGATGAAGAGAGTGCTCATGACATGTATCTCAAGTCAATTAGGTTCCAAGATAGATTAGCTTGGACTCATAAAGAGAATCTTGAGATAGTGCAAAGTGCTTGATTGAATTACTTCAAATGAACCTCCCTTTTATATGTGAGGGTACTTACATCCATTTGCTTGCTCACATGTGGGATATCTCCTCCATGCCATGTGGCAGCTTACCCTTTGCTCATACTTTTGCTCTACATGTGCTCATGGCACCACAACTCTCAACACTATTAGGTAACGATTGCATTGGTGTGGGTATTGAAAAGAAAGAACAAATTAGAGGAAGTGACTCAGGGTCTTCTATGCAAGATGTCGGCTCTCTCAGCCTAGTAAAGTGGCCCATCAAGCAGATTACATTACTTGATGGAAGCCCATTGCAACAATATGTGCCCATGGACCACGTTGCTGGTATAAATGAGTTGGTCAATGATCAAATGTTGAAAAGGGACGATCCAACATCAAAGAAAAGAAGGTACACTTTCATTAACAGGGTGCCTAAACAAAGAGAGCCTCCAACAGAAATGTACAAAATGTCACTAGATTCGGTGCAGCAGGTTTCTTCCATCGATTGTTGTGGGAGTAGGTGTTGCCAACATGCAGAGCGAGATCTCTTAATGAATCTAAGGAAGAACTTTTGGGGCAGCTCCTTGGAGTCTCGTACAAACTTTATATATGATGTGTTGTCAACGGCTTGGCATCATGACTACACAGGGAGGATATGCTACAACTTCAGGATAAACGGTCGGGATGTCTGTTGTAGAGCATGGTATGAGATGCATGGAATTCCAAGGACATCATTTTATCGATACAGGGAGCAATTTGAGAGTGGTGTGCAGCGATATGTGCATGGCAATTCAGGGATTGTGAGGAGGATCAGGGAGCACATAGGTATGGGAAGGGCTCTCATTCAACACTTTGTGGATAATAGCACAGAGCATATGCCTCACAAGAGTAGAACCATGCAGGATGGTTCTAGAGAGACACAGCAAGTGATACCTGAAGTGTATAAGAAGATAGACGTCCTACGTGAGGTCAACACTTCACTTAATCAACGTGGTTATCAGAGCCTATCCACATCCACATTTGGCAGGATTTGGAAATCAGACTTAAAAAATGTAGCCCTTGCTAAGACGAGTGAATTCTCTAAATGTAACTTATGCAGCCGGATCAAGGCTCAATTGGCAGCCACAAAAAGTCAAGATGAGTGCAATTCGCTGATGGAAGAGAGAAAGATGCATATGATACGGCAACAAAGTTGTAGGAACTTATACTATGCATGGCGTAGGTACTCCGAGATGGATCCAAAAAAGTATGTATGCATAATCCATGATAAGATGGACCAAAAAAAGACGGAAATTCCAAGACTTCGGGTGAGGTCCAAGGACACCGATTCTGCATGGCAATTATAGGTTTCACTCATTGGAATGATTACCCATGGGCATGGAAACGGTCATTATGGACACTTCATCCTCAATGGTTTGTGGCCATCTGATCCCAACCTGACGATTGGATCGCTCTCAATTTGTTTGCACAACCTCGAGAGGATGGATATGCATGACCTTGGAGACCTTGCTACCAATGGGATTCCTAGAAGAAATGCTTGCCTTTTGAATGCTCTATGTTCAAGAAACGCTTTGGACTCCCATTATAGTTCTAAAGGTGCACATGTTTCCACAAGTGGAGCTAGCTTGTCTGAAAATGTAGATGTCATGATCACAAATGCAAATCTAGAAACTGTATCGGAAAGTGACGTGAAGTCTGTCATGGAGGCCATGCCAACTTCCATTGCAAGGGCTACAGACACATGTGTGAATTTTTTTTCCGTCAAATACAAGAGAAAACCCACCCTCTTTAGAGGGGAGTGTTGCTATTGAGCCACCATTCCAAAAGTTGCCAGAGAACTTGCTACTCCAACTAGATAATTGTGGGTCTGAGAACAAAAATAGATACTTGTTTGCATACCTTTCTCTTCTTGTAGCAAGGGGCATTTTCAAGACAGTTCAATTGGGATTCTTGATGGTAGGGCACACACATGAGGACATTGATTCAATGTTCAGCAGGTTTTCTGAGAGCTTGCGGGTGGGACAAACATTCACTTTCCCACATCTGATGGATACATTCAAAAAATGTACATCATCTTCACCGACACCATTTGTTCTTACACGGGTTCCTAACTTCAAGGATTATGTAGATGGCTACCTATGTGATGGGCAAGAAATGCTAGTTGGACATGCAAAGCCATTACAATTTCGATTTTACATGCAAGGTGACATACCAATGATGCAGTACAAGGTGCATCCAAAATCACCGAATTGGATGCCCATTGAAGGGGGAATCGAGCTATGGAAGAAAGATAGTGAGGGTCGATCATTGTTGCCAACAGGTTGTCCGGATATACTGCCAATGGCTGCATTTGTGAGAGATCACTTGCAAGTAATATCAGGGATAAAGGATTACATTAAGTTTTGGGAGAAATGTGCAAGTGGAAAGAATGCATCCTATGAGTCCTACATTAGGCCACTGATAGACTATTGGAAAACCATGATCGGTGAGCTCGAACAGGAAAACATCTCAGAGATAGGAGTGTACAGAGAGTTTTGGCCAAGAACACAATCTCCTGATGAGGAGGATGATATAGATGCTTGCATTAATGATTTCCAAGGCTATGAGGAATGGAATGATCATTATTGTGGGCCTCTAAAAGGTAAGCCGAGGGAAGAGTTTAGACCAATGGTGGATGTTAAGCAAGGTGACTTCGTCTTGGTGAGGCCATCAGATCCTATATACCCCATATGGCTTGGGGTTGCCATATCAAGTGTCGAGATGGATGCTGCTTCTCCTAATTTCAAGAAATTATTAATTCAGTATTGGGCACCATCAGTTAAGAGAAAGGGGCTCAGTGATGCAGATGCCTATGTTGATTGCTGGAACAAGTATTGGGCAGAGAATAGGTTGGATCCACAGGTATGGGAGTGTATTGATGCAATTGTCTGGTCATGGACATCAAAATCCATAAATAGACCCAAGAAGATCAAGATTCCACAGAGCGTATGTATCAAAGCACAGGAGAGCTTGCTTGGTATCAGAGCATAGAAAATGGTGTTGATTTTCTCCCTCTTAATCTCCCAAACTTCCATTGTAAGGTGTGTTCTATGTGATGTTTCTCAATTGTTGTTATCTTGTCAATGGGTATTTGCATATTATTAATATGACAATTTTCAGAAGCTGACCTTCACCAACAACTGCTTTGTTTCTAGTGGAACTCACTATGCATGGTGTTTGTTAACACCACCAACTGGTGTTTATTAACACCTCAAGTAAAATATACATGTTGTCCCTAGACGGTGTTTATTAACACCACCAAATACATGATTTTCAAACTCTGCCACAAATGCTTTGTTCCGGTTTTTATACGCAATGAACTGTTTCACAACCAATGAAGTTTTTCATAATCATTGGAATTCCAAAGATTAGCTTATTCAATATTGGTAAAATTCCCACAATCAATGGAAATTTTACCAAATTTAATGAAGCCTTTCCCAATTTTAATGAAATCCACCCAATTTCGAAATTCCCAAAATGCAACTTTCGTCCCACTTTATCTAATACTGTGTTCAATGGAACTAGTACCATTTAGCCGTCATTGCTCGGGGGGGTCACTATGTACAAACCCTCTATATCACGTGCGTTCAAGGCCTATATTTAAAATCCCT